>NW_022681461.1:8716759-9316759 GCF_009764315.1 Trachypithecus francoisi
TCTTAGTGCAAAGGCCGCTCGTTACTTTCTGTCTTTCGCCCTCTTGCCTCCAGAGGATGAGCCCAGCGCATCCTTCCCTTGGAGCAGGGTGCATATGCTTATTTGGGGTGCAGTTTGAGCGGTGAGGGGCACTAAGAGTGGAAATCGGGGGCACTCCTGTTCCCTGCAGAGCAACGCAAGCCCTCAGCAATTGAGCTGGAGCAGGCAAGTGACCCTGCCTGCGGAGGCTGCCGGCCCTAGAGGCTCTGGCCCTCAGGAGCTGGGGGACTTCCCAGCGTCTCGCCTACGCCATTTTGCCTGTGTTACTCTGGAGTCTGCTGGCACTGCACTTCCAGCTTGTTCAGAGTGTCTGGTGTACGGCTCTGAGAAGCCACTTCTGACCCAAGTTTCATGTGGGTCTGCATGTGCTTCCCTTTGCTGGACTCCTACAGCATCAAGTCAAGAAAAGAAGGGAACACGCTCCTTTGGCATTGGTCGCAGCCGGGATAACAATACAGCATACTGTGGCCACTGTGTCTATACTCACCAAAACGGTCAATAGGTTCATGAACACATCTGTTCAATTAGCTGCTTCCCATGATGAAAAATTTACTGCTAGGGTACTGGCTGAGGGTTGTTTTAACCGGCACCCAAGTCTCCATTCCTAGAGAAAGTCAGTTACCCTGATATAATAGAGCAACCTTGAGGTGTGGTGATGCCTCCAAAACTAGTCTCCAGAATTGGAGCCCAGAAGCCCTGAGGAGTCATGTGGCTCTCATGCTTTATGGCGGGTTTCCCTAAGAGAGACCCGGGATCTGACCCATGGCATCACTGAAATTCCTCTTTCAGTGAGGCTCCATTTCCCTAAAGGTCCCTGTCCTCAATGGGTCTCCCCACACACGGGCCTCACACTCACCCACTGCCCCACCCCCATCTGCTGTCCTCTTCCTGGGCCTTAAAGCTCAGACACTAGACTCTGACAAGGAGTCCTCCAGGCCCCCATAGAAACCATCTTTTCTCACCACTCCTCTCGAGAGAAACAGCCCTCTCTACAATTCTGTTGAGTAAGTCTCCCCCTGCATCCTGGTTCACAAGTGAAAGCAATTTAACAGAAGAATGCCAGCTCATAAACATAGAAATGGGAGAATGAGGAAATCCCCATTCTGTAACCCTGAATGAAATAATTAAGTCAGGCAGTGTGCACTAGTGGGTGTCAAACCCTTAGGTGAAAGTGTGCAGGTGAACTGGTGCTCATTGGAAAAAAAAGAAAAAGGTTTTCCCATTTTTTTTTATGGAGACATCTGGCTGTACCTTAAAGGAAGATCAAACTCACTGTCACTAATACTGGCTCAGCCTGGCATTATGTGATGCAAGAGAAACACACACCATCACGGTTGCTGTGTGCTTGCCAAAGATGCTTCCATTGAATCAATAGCAAAGCCTCTAGACTTGACTGCAAGTTTACAGGAAATGGAAGAGCTTGAGCAATGAGTTAAATGACACCATGGGAAACAACCGGACTGTCAGAGTGTGGACGTTCTGCAGTCAGTTGCCTGATCTCTTCCAAAAAAATCAATGTCAAGAAAAAGGGTGAAGGATTTTTCTGGTATAAGAGCAGCTGAAAAGAAGAAGTATAACAATAAGTACAAGTGCGGATTGACTCCCAGCCAGAGAAATCAGCGTGCGCGCACACACACGCACACACACGCGCGCGCGCGCACGCACACACACACACACACGCACACGCGCGCGCGCACGCACACACACACGCGCACGCGCGCGCACGCACACACGCGCACACACACACGCGCGCGCACGCGCGCGCACGCACACACACACGCACACGCACACACGCGCGCGCGCACACACACGCACACACATGCGCGCGCGCGCACACACACGCACACACACACACACACACACACTTTGCAGGAAATTACAAATTGGAGGGGATACTGAATGATATTATAGAATTATTGTTAATGTTTTTAAGTGTGATCATAGTATAATGTTTATTTAGGAGAATGGCTTTAATTTTAGGAGGTGCTGTTGAAGTATTAAAGGGTAAAATGTCTTCATGTCTAAAATTTATTTTAAATTGTTCAGCACACTACGTGCACATAAGCTGATACGACAAAAGGTTGGTGATTACTGGTTCTAGGTGGTGGAGACAGGAAAGGGGTTGTACAATCTGTTCCTTTCTTTGTATCTTTGAAAAAAGTTGGAGAAAAATAAAATGGCAGGTGCTAAACAACTAAAAAATTTCTCTACCTTTGCACGCAGACTTTAAATCAAATCTAGGCTTATGGGAATAAAATTAAAAGATACTATGAGTTATATCTGTATACTTTTGAAAATCATGTGGCTGCAAACTTAAATATGATTTGAATAAATATTACATATCATAATTATGTAATATAACCTTACATGCTTTTTCATTTAAAAAATGAAATCCATTCACTTTCCCAACAAATTAGTGTCCACAGCCTGGTGAGCAGGTACAGTATGGTTAAAGGACATGCAGTATTAAGATTTGAACTCAAAGTGAGCCCTTTCTCCAGCGGAACCAGTGCCCTGCAGGAGAGTAGAATTGTCTCAGAAGAGCTGAATAAATGCACCTCCTTTCTCCCTCCCTTCTGCCCTCCCAGCCTCTGCTTCCAGGATCCCAGGATGCCTCCCCAAGTTTTTGGGTCTGAGTTAGTCTGCACTATCTCTACTCTTAGCTCTGTTTAGCACAAAGGCTGCAACAGACAGTCAATATCTGAGTCAATGTGCACACATGCTATTTTTTGGTTTGAGCCCTCTTCTCAGGAAAATGTGTGTTGGTCACAGTTTGCACACATGAGCTTGACCCCTCGAGTCCTGAAGGTTTCCAGAGGAGGAGTGCCCCCTGCAAGGTGAGGTCTAATAGATAGTTATGATGGTTAATTACATGTGTCAACTTGACTGGGGCATGGGGTGCCCAGATATGTGGTCAAACGTTAGTCCGAATGTGTCTGTGAAGGGGTTTCTGGATGAGATTGACATGTGAGTCAGGAGACTGAGGAAAGCAGATGGCCCTGCCTACTGTGGGTGGGCCTCACCCAATTAGTTGAGGGCCTGAATAGCCTGTTATTGAAGACAAAAAGCCAACACTCTCCTCGTTAGAAGTCTCTAATTAGGAGAATCCTCTTAGGACTGGAACTGGAACCTTGGATCTATAGACATTGGATGTGTCAGCCTCCATAACTGTGTGGGCCAATTCCTTATAATAAAGCCTTTGTGTATGCTATAGGTATACCTCCGGTGGATTCTGTTTCTCTGGAAAGCCCTGACTGATGCAGTGGCCCCAGGCAAAGGGCAGAACCTCACAGATATGGCCAGAAGGGAGCCATATCTGTGGTAGAAGGGAGCGTGGGACTACACTGGGGACAAGCAGCTTGTGGTCAGTCCATCTGTGCCTCGCCAGTTATCTCAGAGCCATTTCCTCTCTGTCGGCTTGCTCTACGCAGAACTGGGGGGAAATCGCTTTAAAATATTGACCCCAATGTGGATTTGTAGAATGAAACTTGGCTTTTTGTTTTTTTGTTTTTTTTACAATAACCCTGTCTTGACCCAAATGAAGGCTTTGACTTACTGCCAGAGCTCTTTAGGGAGGCATGTTCATTTGGTGACAGAGATGTCTACCAATGCTGAGTCTCAGCACTTCAACTGTGGCTCCACGGTGGTTACATCACTGTATCCCCATCATTAAACCCTTAATGTGTCCCCATCTCCAACCTCACGGTCAGCCAGCAGGAACCATCAGAAGCTTCAGGAATTGTTCCTTTTTTTTTTTTTTTTTGAGATGGAGGCTTGCTCTGTCGCCCAGGCTGGGGTGCAATGGTGCGATCTTGGCTCACTGCAACCTCCACCTCCCGGGTTCAAGCGATTCTCCTGCCTCAGCCTCCTGAGTAGCTGGGACAGGTGCCCACCACCATGCTCAGCTAATTTTTGGATTTTTTTTAGTAGAGATGGGGTTTCACCATGTTGGTCAGGCTGGTTTCGAACTCCTGACCTCGGGTGATCTACCTGCCTCGGCCTCCCCAAGTTCTGGGATTACAAGCGTGAGGCACTGGGAATTGTTCTTTGAACATTTCATATTTTGTAATGACATTTGTAATATTCAGGAACATAACTAGTTGTGTGTGTGTGTGGTATGTGTGTGTGTGGTGTGTATGGTCTATGTGTGTGTGCTTGTCTCTGTGTGTGCATGTGTGTGTCTGCATGTGTGCATGTGTGTATCTGCATGTTTGCATGTGTGTGTCTGCATGTGTGCATGTGTGTGCCTGCATGTTTGCATGTGTGTGTTTGCTGGAGAGGGAGGGAATGTGTCTGTCCCTCTGTGGAAGACGGAAACATGGTCCCTGAGGCCTCTTTTGGTCTGCTGCTTGGCTTTCTGCTTGCTCTGAGCTCTGCCTTCTCCTTCCTTTCCCGGGTTACATCTTGCCCAGGGAGAGTCTGTGCTACACTCAGGTGCAAGTTACACAGCACATCTGAGTGGGAAGCACACACCCAGGCCAGGTTCATGAACTTCTAGGGGCCTTAAGTCATTGTTGATGAAAAATATATTAGTACCCTTAATAACAAAAAGGCAAACTCAAACAACCACAGCACTTTTCTGGGTGAAATATTTCCCCCCAATCCCTTCCCTTGGCTGGTAACAGAATGGGAATTCACCACCACCTTGGGCAAGTGATGACTTCCTTTCCTTTTTCAACCATTATATAGTAAGATGAAACTCTCAAACGACCTGAAAGTGAGATGAAAATCACTCAAAAGAACCAATATTATGCAACAAGTTTAAATTTAAAACAAAGACTATTTCAACAATCTGTCTTCAGCATAGCCATGTGATGAAAGCAGGTGGCCCCGTCGAGTGTGGGTGGGCCTCACCTAATCAGTTGAGGGTCTGAAAAGCCTTCACTCTATCCGTCTGCATTGTAAGGACTCAATGTGCAGACAGACGTGCAAAATGAAAGACTTATAATAAATGGGAAAACAGATAGGTTTAGCTCTTTTAAACATAGAAATAGTTGTAGAAAGGCCATATGGATATGGTGGATAGGGCAGAGAAGGAAGGCCCTCTGAGCCTGTTGGAGGCCATGCTAGGGTTGCATCACACGCCGCTTTGTGAAGCAGAGAGGTTGCTGCCATTTGCAGCAATGAGCAAACAGAGGCTTGGAGAAGGGACCTCATTCAAGTCTACACAGCCCGTAAGTAAGAGAGCCATTGATTCTTACAGAACCACACCCTGTTTTCTCTCTCCATTCTGTTCCCAACCTCTTGCCAGTGATGGGAAACATGCTGTTCAACCACAACATGAAAGGCACAGGAGCAAATATCCAAATTATTGCAGCAAACAGCTGGCAGGAGACATCTGCACAGAGATGCCCCATCACATGAATTGAGCATTGTTATCTACAGTGCATTCTCGGAGAACATAGGTCAGACTCAGAGGTTGTTACCTGAAGCATCACTTTAGGATCTGGAGAAAAATTAACAAACTATTCTGGCATGAGGAATCGGACTTACACTGGGCAGGATGTAGGGTTTTCAGATGCAGTGGGAGCAGACAGGAAAATAAGAACTCCGCTAGCAGAGGTGACGAGGGTCTAATATGTTCTTGCACATGTGTTTTTCTCAAGAGCCTGAACATTCTGAGAGCCAGGAGAAAGGTTGGAAGACACACTGTTGGGGAAGGCACTCTTAATTCCCACTCTACTGTTTTGATGGAGGCTTACTGGAGGCTCATAGTGAAGTCTGCATATGAATTCCGCAAACAGGCAGTGCCACTTTTAGCAGCCTTGATGCTCTGAGTCAAATTAGTCCAAAAAACTTTCTTGTGTTTGTGGATACCACACCTGGGGGGCGTGGTGGGGGCTGGCTTGCTGGAGGAGTGCTCTTTGCTTACAAACTGTTGATACACACTGTAAACTGTAAGTCAACAGAAGTGCCCAGTTGTGTTGGAATCATTCATTCAATGGCATGCGGTGGTTATGCACAAACCTGTTTGCATTCTGCATAGACTGGTTCGGCGTATTCCTCCCCTGCCCCTGGCTTTTTGAACAAGTGCCGACAATGTTGTTGAATAACTTTTCTTCTTCTTGGCTACCAAAAGATTTACTTTATGGTGGGAATGGAGAGAGAGGGTGGAAATGAATATAAAGGGTAATTGCCAATTTCCTTACTCTTCTGACATCAAAGGCAGTGGATTTTAAGCAGAGAGGACAGGAGTTTTGATGGGGCAATAAGGGCAAATGCCAGCCAGTACTGCTGACCTAGTGCTTATGCCATGCTGGGCACCGTTCAGCAAGCTCTACACACAGACTCACTTACTCCTCATAGCAACCCTGTGAGACCAATACCAATATCATCCCATTGTTCAGATGAGAAAACCAAGATACAGAGAAACTTTATACATTTGCCAAGAGTCACACAGCTGGTAAGTGCCAAGCTCTGGTTTGACCCCGGATACTGTAAAGATGGCTGGGATGCCTTGTCCAGTTGAAGTCTGTTGATGTGTTTTAGCCCTTTGGAGGCTGCAACTCCTGAAAGACACTGGGCTGACTTTTTTGTGGATGACCACCATCCAGGGTGCCTGTGGAGAGCGAGGGGTTCTGGCTGGAGCCCAAGTACAGAGTGGGGAGGACAGATGCCATCACAGACCCTCAGTCTTGCTACCCTCCACATCTACTCTCAAATCTGGAATATCATGGGTTGGTTTGGGTGAGACTGGATGGAGCCCACCCAGATCCCTTTTGGACAGCCCCAGCTGCAGACCTTGAGGACAGCCGTTACAGGCTGGATGCTGCTGTGGGAAGAACAATGTGGGGGTGGGCAGAGGGTAGAGGGCTTGCTTCTTGTCTTGCTTTCACCATAACTCTTGGGTAATAAAGAAACTACTTAACCTCCGGGTTTGTCCTCATCTGAAAATGGTACACTCTAGCAATCAGTACAATGCTAAATATTGGGGCATTTAAAAGAATAGTAGGATTCTAAAACTTTACACGATATACACATGTGTGAAAAGTTTTTTATTCCATATTAGTTGAATTGAAATCATGTAAAACCTTACCTCTTAATTAAAAAAAAACTAAAGCTGAAGTTTAAGAGAGAAAATGTCTCAGTAATCTAAGCTCTCACCTCAAGAAACTAGAAAAAGAAGAGCAAAATGAATGTCAAGCAAGCAGGGAAGGACACAATAAAGATAAAAGCAGAAATTAAATTAAAACAGAAAAAAATCAATGAAACAAAAGGTACATCTTTGAAAAGATCAATAAATTGGCACATTCTAGCAAGACTGGCAAAAAGAAAAAGAGAGAGAGAGAGAAGGCAGAGATTACCAACATAAGGAGTGAAGAGGCTATCACTACGCACCCCACAGACCTCAGAAGGATACTAAAGGAATACAGTAAACAATTCAACACAGATACATTTTATGATGTAGGTGAAATGAACCAATTCATTGAAAAGCACAGCTACCACAGTTCTCAAAATATAAAATAAGCAATTTGAATAACCCTATTAACTATTAAGAAAACAGAATTTACAAACTCTCAAAAAAATCCTCAAGGCCCAAATTGTGTGACTACAAAAGGCTACCAAACATATAAAAAATGTAACAATTCTACACAATCTCTTCCAGAAAACAGAAGAAGTAGAGATGCTTCCCAACTCATTTTTTGAGGTAAGTAGGATATTACTCCAAAACCAAACACAGACAGTACCAAAACATGATACAGACCAATATTCCTCATAAATATAGACACAAAAATTCTTAAGAAAATACAGCAAATATAATTCAGCAATATACAAAAATAATTATGTACTATGATCAACTTGGGTTTATTCCAAAGATAAAAGGCTGGATTAAAATTTTAAAAATCAAGCCCTGTAGTCTATAATACTAACAGGGTTAATGAGAAAAATTATGTGATGATATCAATTTATACAAAAAAATTGACAAAATTCAAGGCCCATTTATGATAAAACTCTCAGGAAATTGGAAATAGAAAGGACCTTCCTCAATGTAATAAAGAGCATCTGCAAAAAGCCACAGCTATCATCACAGTTAATGGTGAAAGACTGAATGCATTCCTTTGCGATCTGGGAAAAAACAAGATATCCCTTCTCTCTACTTCTATTCAACCTAGGACTGGAAGTTCTAGCCAACACAATAAGAAAATAAAAGAAAATGAAGGCATGTAGATCTAAAAGAAAGATACAAAGTTGTCCCTATTGCAGATAATATGATAGTCTGCATGAAAAATCTCAAGGCATTTGCAAAAACAAAACAAAATAAAACAAGACAAAACAAACAAGCACACGAACAAAAACCTCCTAGAACTAATAAAGTTGCAAGATACAAGACCAACCCAATAGTATTTTTATATAGTCACAATGAACATATAGAAACTGAAATTAAAAATACAGTATCTCATACAATCAGTAACACAAAACAAAATTCTCAGGTGTAAATCCAACAAAACGTTTATAGGATTTGTATTCTGAAAAAGACAAAGCTGAAAAGAAAAATCAAAAATAAAAACAAAGACAGACATACCACATTCATGGATTGGCATACTCAACATAATAGAGGTGTCAATTCTTCCAAATTAGTAAACAGGCTTATCACAGTTACTATCACAATTTCAGTAAGATTTTTTGTGAACATAAATAAGATTATTCTAAAATCTACATAGGAAAGCAAAGGAACTAGAATGGCCAAAACAATTCTAAAGATAAAAAATATAATGAGACCTATCAGTTTATCAGACTCCAATACTTAATATATAGGTACATTGCTCAAGACTCTGTGATACTGGTAGAGAGAGACACACATTGATCAACAGAACAGAGTAGAGAGCCCAGAAATAGCCCCACACAGGTGTGGTCAACAGATTTTTGACAGAGGTGCAAAAGCAGTCCAATGAAAGAATGATAGTCTTGTCAACAAATGATGCCGGGTCAATTGGATATCCATAAGCAAAAAAATGTACCTTGATTTAAACCTTACACTTATTTCAAAAGCTAACTCAAAATGGATCATAGATTTAAATGTAAAGGGTTTATACTCCCTTTACATTTAAATGAAGTTTTTATATTTAAGTGAAATACCCCTTCACATTTAAATAAAACTTTTACAAGATAGCATAGAGAATATCTTTGGAACTTAGGGCTTGGTGAAAAGTAATTTAAAATGATAGCAAGGCATGATCTACAAAAGAAAAACGTCAGTGAAGAGGACCTCATTAAAATGAAGCCTAGCTCTGCAAAAGACACTATGAAGAGGGTGAAAAGACGAAGAGACAAGCTATCGACTGGAAGAAAACATTTGCAGACTGCAGATCTGACAAAGGGCTCGTAACTAGAATTTGTAAAGAATATATTAAAAACTTGACAGTAAGAAAATCAAACAATTCAAATAGAGTATGGGCTAAAGATGCAAAGAGGACACATAGATAATGGCACATGCCAGCCATCAGGGAAATGCAAATAAGGTCATGACGAAATTTCACTACAGATCTATGAGAACAGCTAGAACAAAAGGTAGTGCCAATGCCAAATGTTTTTGTAAGGATGTGGAGAAACTGGATCACTCTAGCAGGAATGTTACATGGTACAGTCACTCTGGAAAAGAATTGGGCGGTTTATTAAAAAATTAAACATACAATACCAAACAATTCAGCAATTGCACTCCTGGGCATGCATCCCAGTGGAATGAAAAATAAATTCATCCCTGTGGAATTCCATGGAATGTCCACAGAAAACCTGCCCATGATGGACCACAGCAGCTTTACTTGTAATAGCCAAAACCTGGAAACAGCCAAAATACGCTCACGAGGTGAATCACTAAACGGATGGTGGCACATCTACCAAGGAGTTTTGCTCAGCGACAAAAAGAATCCACTGTTGATACATGCAACAGCTTGATTGAATCTCAAGATTATTATGCTGAGTGAAAAACCCCAAAATCTGTATGATGTTTGTGGCGGGCCAGGTCTCACTAACAACTGGTTCAGTACTGACTGAGTGGTTAAGTTAAATATTAGAAGCCAGTGCCCTTATACAAAGGTTGGGATGTAACAAAAGCCCATTAGGAGTTTGGCCTAGGCCTTTCCTGGGCCTTAAAGCATGACAAAATAATGAAGGAATTCTTAACAGGGCCCATTTAAGATTAAACAAGTTTTATTGTGGGTCTGAAGAAACTCCCCTGGCCTCCACAAAGAAGTTTATTGGGAGTCTGAAGGAACCCCGTGATTCAGCAGGAGACAAAATAAGGGTAATCACCTCAGCACCTGGACCCATTTAGATTAAGTAAATTTACTGAGGCTCCAGAGGAAGGTCTTCAGGACTCAGACCTAATTTACAGATTAAAATAAGTTAATCACTTATGCCTTTAGATGAATGCACACTTACACATAGATATATAGCTTAGAAGGTATATAAACTCTGAACAACTTTGTAATTTTGAGTTCGTCTGGTGATAATTTCCAGCTCTTCTCCCTATTACCGGTTACAGAAATAAGAACTCTCTTACTCCCCAGTTCATCTGCATCTTGCTATTGGGCCACAAGAAATAGCAGCCTCCCGCTCAGTTTGGTCCAGGAACAATTTCACTTATATAATATACGTGGAGATGGGAAACATTAGTGGTTGCCAGGGGCCAGGACTGAGGGGCTGGTGGTGAGAAAGAAATGGGTGTAAACATAAAGGAGACTAGGGAGATCTTTGGGGCAACGAAATCGTTCTGTAACTTAATTGCAGTAATGGTGACATGAATCTATACATGTGATGAATGGCACAGAACTACACACATCACACACACATACACACGACATGCTGTACGATGTCAATTTCCTGGTATTGATATTACAGTTATATAAGATGTAACCATTGGAGGAACTGGGTGAAGGGTACATGGAACTCTCTGTACTATCTTTACTTATACTTGCAAATTCCTGTGATTCTACAGTTCTTTCTCATAAAGAATTAGAAATTTAAATAATCAAAAATCAGAAAACCCACTTTTCGTCTGTGGGTGTGAAAAATTTAACAAGATATGCCCCTCTGTTCCACTAGGCAGTTTAAAGGGTAAATGTGTTCTAAAGACCATGCCCAAGTATTGGAGAGTAGACCCTCAATGAGAAGGAACCAAGTTATCCCCTCATTAGGCAAGTGGGTGGCAGGAAACTGCCCATAGAAATATCGTGGACTTGGTTTGGAATCACACTGCTGTTCCCAGAGCCTGCGGTCTCAATGACGAATGGCTTTTCTCTAAACTATTCTCCTTCCAGACAATGCAATAGAGCACATAGAACTCCAAAACCTTGAGCCACAGATCGCAGCATCCCATGGTGGTGACTGGGGAAGCTGGAGGAAGGCTGGGGGCTGCAGGCTGTCTGCGTGCAGAGAGACATGCTCAGTCCTGGTGGCTGCCTTGGCCATTTCCTGCTTCATGGAATTGAGCTGGCACCAGCATTTCTTGTCATTTCTCAAGTGGCTCATTGCCCTTAACTCTGACTTTTAGATGACTGCATGGCTCCCAGCTGGAGTCTTTATTTTTCCTGAATTTATCCACTTATCTCCTCTTGGTTAGTCTGAGCATCTAAACTTAAAATCATAATGCTCCAAAATTTTTTCCTTCCTTTTTTCCCTTTTATTTATCCTTAAATGCCTATGTACCCATTATAGTCAATGAAGCCCTGGTACATCCCACAGTCCCCACAACTTTTATTGAATGGAATTAACTCTATTCTTTATGAATTACAGATGATTCCTGCTAGCACAGTGGCATCTATTTTCAGGTGATTATAGAGGATTCTGAATTACCTTTGGGGCTTCAGACAACGGGTTAGGCCCTGCAGGCAGGCAGCTTTTGGGTTTATCATTTACCTCTGCTTTTATCTGGTTTTGCAAGATCCTAAGGCCACAACTAGGATCTTGCATCTGGGGGCTTTCCTAATTAGAGATTTCAGTCCTAAAGCAAAGATCAGAAGTTGTCTTAGACTCCTCGGGTTGAAGGACTCTGGTCATTTGGTTTCTTCCCTTATTGTTTGGGACAGCGAGAGACAAGAGAGTCAGGGGGAAGGGAGGCTGGGATGGTGTTGATGGGCTTGTTTGCTGGGTTTATGAAAGACTGAGGGTATTTATCAAGAAGAGCTTTAATGTTTCTTAAGTACAATTCTTATTAGGCGACTGTATAAAATTCCATTTTAATCGTTAAAAATGGCGGTGCAGGTGGTCATTTCACGTGGCTCAGTGTAACACATTCTCTAGCGAAACAGCCTTTCTTCCTCTGTCCTTTCCCTACCGAAAACACACAATCATCTTTCCTCTTTTTGTCCCTCGACACCCTCTTCCAACAAGCCTCCTCTCATCCCAGTGCTTCCATCCTAACCAACCACAATATTTACCAGTTCCCAGGAGACAGCAGTATTTGATGTGGTTTGCAAACATCAGCATTGTAGACCAAATGGGAATGGGCTCAACAGGAAGCTGATGGGAGAGAATTCTCCTGGTGTGAACCCTTCAGGCTTCCCAGTGGCAGTAAAAGGAGGAGGAGGAGGAGGAGAAGGGGAGATGACCATTAATGAGCCTTCTGCATAGCTTCATCCTGAGATTCCAGCTCAGGCACCCAGGGATTTGCTTTCCTGTGCTCCTGAGTCAGGTTTCTTATACCCAGGGCCCATGTTGTTCCCTTTCTTGGTTCTGGAGGACAATCTAGCAAGTTCATTGTCAGCATCCTCCTCAGCAAGTCCGAGTCACAGCCTCTTCCACTTTGCTAAGCCAGTTTCCACCCCTTCATCCATTTCTCTCCCAAACGTTTGCTGAGCTGTCTTTCTCCCTAATGTCACTGCGCCAGCTTTCTTCGTCCCTTTGGCCTTCAAATCTGGTAAATTTATTGCCACTAGAGTGGAGTTTCAGGAGTGTGAGAAGGTAAGTGTCGTGAATGCAATATATTGAGGTGCAAAATGCATTGCGTTTTAAGCACAAGGAAATAATCTCATTTTAAACAATAATAACAACAGCACAGCCCTTCATTGGACAACTTCCTCCTGCCACAGCTACCATCTTACCTCTTTCCTCTCCTTCCTAGAAAAGTACTATTTCCTCTCTCTTCAGCTCTCTCCCATTTAGCTTAGAATCCGTTACTGCAAGCACAGCACCTCCTGCTAACGCTGCCTAGGTCCTCGGTGCCTACGCCCACTGCCCTTCTCCTCCACTGTGACCGCCCAGCCGACTCTGCCAGTATGGATCCTGCTTTGGGGCAGTTGTTTTTCCCTAGATCATCTCTTGATTCTCCTGTCTGCTACTCCTTTGCTCTACTTTGCAGATGCCTCTGGTTTTACTCAGGGCTGCACCTAGGGCCTTCTCGTTTTTAATTTTCTTTTTAATTTCCGTAATAGTCATGCATCATTCACAACTTCACTCCTCCCAATTCATGCCTCACACTGTAGCCAAAGGGGTCTTCTCAAAATGCCCCCTATAGCTCCCCAGCTCCTGGGGTAAAGTCCACACTTTTCCATGGCCTACGTGCCCTGTGTGTCCTGGCTCCAGCCATCTCTGCCTTGTCACACCCGTACTCTCTCCGCTGTCTCCCCCCCACCTTCAGAAAGCTCATTCTTGTCATGCTGCCTCCTGCCACAGGGCTTTTGCTGTCCTCTCTCCTTAAGTGTTTGCCTCTTTGCTTACCACATGAAATCCCACACATGTTCCAGGCAAGTGGCCCTTCCTGCAGGAAGCCTTCCGTGATATGTCTGATTTGCTCCGTATTACCTCCGGGCCATTGAAGAGGTAAATCTCCCCTAATTCTCCTTCCCTCACCCCAAATTGGATTCTGCCTCTGCCTTCAGACCTTGCTCCCCACTCTCCAGAGGGCTTGGATCTCTGTTACTCTCGAGTAACACATCTGTGAGGTTTTTCCTTCATTCAAGCCAGTTTCATGGCAAGGTGCAGACGGTTGTTTCTGTCCTCCCACGTGGTAGAAACATAGTTTTTATTCACCGCTGCCTGCTTTGACATGATGACATTTCCTGACCTTTCTAGGAGAGGGGAGGATTTATCTTTTTTCAAATCACTCACATGAACTGATCTTTTTATTTTAAAAATTCACATAATTAAAATACACATGAACATTCAGGATGTGCAGACTATTTTCAGTCTCACCCTGGCATGCCACAACCACCTCCGCGCCAGGACCTGGCATTGAGGAGCCCCAGAAGATCTCCTGGGGAGTCCTCATCCAGACCTGCCTGCTTACCTGGTCTCAGCTTGATGACCCTCCTGGTCGGGGCTGGAGCTGCGGAGGTGGCCAGATGTGCCCAGCAGAGCCACAATGCAGAGAAAGAACTAGGTTTCATCTAACTTATAGTCTTCCAGGGTCAAGAGATTTTTATTCACCAAATTAAAATGGTTGACAGTTGGTTGCTTAATATAAGCAGGCAGGAGGGACCAGGGCCCTGGGAGAATAGACAGCCACTTTGGATAGATTCCAAAACCTGGAGACAGTAGAAATGTAGGCTCAGCAACTCTGTGGTCCTGAAGCTCAAGAGGACCCTGAGAAAAGGGTGGAGAAAGAGACTGTGTGTGTGTGTGTGTGTGTGTGTGTGGTGTGTGTGTGTGTGTGTGTGTGTGTAGCAAGGGTCTCAGAACATTACAAGGCAGTTTCCTGTAGGCAGGACAGGCTGATTTGAAGTGGTTGCCCTGTTTACCTCCATCGGACTCCTTGCTGATCAGTCGTTTCTGATGCCTTGGGGATCTCACAATGTATCTGGAATGTTTTATGCCAATTACCACTTTGGTTACTGGTATTTTCTCTTTTCTTTTCTTTTTTTTTTTTTTTTTTTGAGATGGAGTCTCACTCAGTTGCCCAGGTTGGAGTGCAGTGGCGCAATCTCGGCTCACTGCAACCTCTGCCTCCCGGGTTCAAGTGGTTCTCCTGTCTCAGCCTCCCAAGTAACTGGGATTACAGGTGCCCACCACCACACCCAGCTAATTTTTGTATTTTTAGTAGAGACGGGGTTTCACCATGTTGGTCAGGCTGGTCTTGAACTCCTGACCTCAGGTGATCCACCCACCCGCCTTGGCCTCCCAAAGCACTGGGATTACAGGCGTGAGCCACCATGCCCAGCAGTTACTGGTACTTTCAATCCATTTTCTACTATGTTGGAAGAAAATTTAAGATGAAAATGCTGTTTTTTTCTCCCACTATCAATCTTATTTGATTCAGATGTCAAGAAAGTGAGGTGTTTTCTGTGCTAACCTAGAATTTTAAAATATTGCTGCTGGTATTATATTATGCTCACCTCAATTTTCAGGACAGTAGCCATGCTGTGAGCATCCACTCATTATTCAAGCAACATCTATTTATATTCTTGTTACTTTTAATGAAATTTTCAACATAAACTTGCTACATTCATCAGTGTTCTTTCTGCCATGCACTCTGTCATATAGAGAGTAAATTCCAGTGCGCCGTAGAAAGAAACTAGAACACAGGGTTTGGGCATCTAAGTACTTTCTGCTCTGCCTCCCTCTCTCTGTACCTCCCATCTATCATTCATTGATTTATATATTTAATCAATTAACTAATGTTGCCATGCCAGGCCCAGAACTGGCACTGGGAGCACAGTGACGAATGGGACCAAATATCTGTCCTCAAAAAGCCTATAATCTAGGAGCGAGCGAAGAACAGAAGACAGAAGTGGTGACAAGTATGGCAGCTGCTCTCAAGGAGGAGCAGCAAGACTGCAAGCTTGCAGAGTGGGGCAAAGGCCTCCTGACAGAGGAGGGGCTCACCCTGCAGCTTGCAGGACACACACACACACACAGGCGCGTGCACGCGTGTGGCACAGCCCCCAGCCCCTAGCTCAGGGGCGCTGGGAAATGGAGCCAGCCTGGAGTGCTCCAGCTCTTTGAGCATTGCCATCTCTATGTGTGTGTGAGGGTGCATACACGTGTGTGTCTCTCTATTTATACGTGCATGTTTGTGCATGCGTATGTGGTCATGTAAGAATGCGTGTAAAATTATGTATGTCTTGTGTGGTGTGTAGTGTGTGTGATATGTGTGTGTGGTGTGTAATGTGTGTGCCTGTGTGTGTGGTGCATGTATGAATATAAGAATGTGTTGTGTAGTGTGTGTTTTGTGTGTAGTGTAGTGTGTGTGTTTCTATGGTGTGTGTGGTGTGTGTGTGGTTTTTCTTGTGTAGTGTGTGCTTGTGTGGTGTGTGTATGTGGTATGCATGTGGGATATAGTGTGTGTGATGTGTATGTATAGTGTAGTATTGTCTGGTGCATGAGTGTGTTGTGTGTGGTGTTGTGTGCATGTGCTTGTGTGGTGTGTGGTGTGTGTATTTGGTATGTAGTATATATCACGTGTGTATTGTGTTGCGTGCATGTGCTTGTGTGCTGTGTGGTGTATGTGGTATGTAGTGTATATGGTGTGTGTATTGTGTTATGTGCATGTGTTTGTGTGGTGTGTCTGTGGTATAGACTGCACATATTTGTGTTTTGTGTGTTGTGTGCTGTGTAGTCTGCATGTGTTTGTGTGTGATATGTGTATTGTGTAGTGTGTGTTGTGTAGTCTGCATATGTTTGTGTGTTGTGTGTTGTGTGTTGTGTAATCTGTATGTGTGCGTTCTATGTGGTGTGTTGTGTGCATGTGTTTGTGTGTGGTGTATGGGTGTGTTGTGTGTGTAGTCTGTATATGTGGTGTGTGTTGTGTTGTCTGTGTGTGTGGTGTGTGTTGTGTCATCTATGTGTGTTTGTGTGTGGTGTGCATTGTGCAGTGTGGTGTTGTATAGGTTGTTGAGTGGTTGTGAGGTGTGGTGTGTGCATGTGTTTGTGTGGCATATGTATGTGTTGTGTGTTGTGTAGTCTGTGTATGTGTGGTGTGTGTTTTGTGTAGTCTGCATGTGTTTGTATGGTGTGCGTGTTGTGTAATCTGCATGTGTTGGTGAGTTGTGTATGGTGTGTTGTGTGCATGTATTTGCATGTGGTGTATGTGTATATGTTGTGTAGCCTGTGTGTATTTGTGTGTGGCATGTGTTGTGTCATCTGTGTTTGTGTGTGTTGTGTGTGTTGTGTAGTTTGTGTGGTGTGTGTGTTGTGTAGGATATTGGGTGGTTGTGGGGTGTGGTGTGTGCATGGGTTTGTGTGTGGTGCATGTGTGTGTTGTGTGTTGTGTAGTCTGCATATGTGTGATGTGTGTTTTGTGTGTTGTGTAGTCTGCATGTGTTTGTTGTGTGTGTGCTGTGTAGTCTGTGTTTGTGTGTGTGGTGTGTGTGGTGTGCATTATGTAGTTTGTATAGTGTGTGTTGTGTGTTGTGTGCATGTGTTTGTGTGTGGTGTATGTAAGTGTGGGTTCTGTGTTGCACAGTCTGTGTGTGAGGGAGTGTGGTATGCATTGTGTAGTTTGTGTGTTATGTGTGTGTTTTGTGCATGTGTTTGTGTGTGGTGTATGTAAGTGTGGGTTCTGTGTTGTGTAGTCTGTGTGTGGGGGCTTTGGTGTGCATTGTGTAGTTTGTGTGTTGTGTGTGTGTTTTGTGCATGTGTTTGTGTGTGGTGTATATGAGTATGTGTTGTGTAGTCTGTATGTGTTTGTGTGGTGTGTGTGACTGTGTGTGTGGCACGCAAACGTGTGAGTGTGTGTCTGCGTTGCAGGGGCGGGCAGTGGGAAGGGAGAGATGTTGAGGATCCCTGCCTGGCTCCTGGAGGTATCCCGGCCTTTTTGCAGGCTTCACAGCTGGTAGATGTCCTGGCCCAGGGGCATTAGACAAGCAAGGCTGCAATGATGAGGCTGGAGCGCCAGACCCCGTGGAATCAGGGAAGCTGGGGACCTTAGCTTCCTGAGGTGGCTGGATGAGACTCTGCTCACCCTGAGGAGTGGCACCTAGAAGGAGCAGGCGGGAAAATCCCAAGTGGACATTTTCTTTAAAGCTGGTGATTAAGGTTCTAGACAGGCTCAGGGAACTTGTTGGATAAGCCCGATCACCTCCACTTCTGCATATATTGGATCAGTGTCCCTGCAATGATGCCGTTGCAGCATCCTCCTTTTCCAAGCGCCCATGGCCCAAGAAAAGGCTAAACAGGACCTAATAGGTGTCTGAGGAGGCTGAAAAGAGAGGCTGGAGGCTGACTGCTAGTTTTGGAGACTACCCCCGGGCAGGGGGCTGAAGAGGATCCCTGCCTGGCTCCTGGAGGTATCCCGGCCTTTTTGCAGCTTCACAGCTGGTAGATGTCCTGGCCCAGGGGCATTAGACAAGCAAGGCTGCAATGAGAGGCTGGAGCGCCAGACCCCGTGGAATCAGGGAAGCTGGGGACCTTAGCTTCCTGAGGTGGCTGGATGAGACTCTGCTCACCCTGAGGAGTGGCACCTAGAAGGAGCAGGCGGAAAATCCCAAGTGGACATTTTCTTTAAAGCTGGTGATTAAGGTTCCTAGACAGGCTCAGGGAACTTGTTGGATAAGCCCGATCACCTCCACTTCTGCATATATTGGATCAGTGTCCCTGCAATGATGCCGTTGCAGCATCCTCCTTTTCCAAGCGCCCATGCCCAAGAAAAGGCTAAACAGGACCTAATAGGTGTCTGAGGAGGCTGAAAAGAGAGGCTGGAGGCTGACTGCTAGTTTTGGAGACTACCCCCGGGCAGGGGGCTGAAGAGGATCCCTGCCTGGCTCCTGGAGGTATCCCGGCCTTTTTGCAGGCTTCACAGCTGGTAGATGTCCTGGCCCAGGGGCATTAGACAAGCAAGGCTGCAATGATGAGGCTGGAGCGCCAGACCCCGTGGAATCAGGGAAGCTGGGGACCTTAGCTTCCTGAGGTGGCTGGATGAGACTCTGCTCACCCTGAGGAGTGGCACCTAGAAGGAGCAGGCGGGAAAATCCCAAGTGGACATTTTCTTTAAAGCTGGTGATTAAGGTTCCTAGACAGGCTCAGGGAACTTGTTGGATAAGCCCGATCACCTCCACTTCTGCATATATTGGATCAGTGTCCCTGCAATGATGCCGTTGCAGCATCCTCCTTTTCCAAGCGCCCATGGCCCAAGAAAAGGCTAAACAGGACCTAATAGGTGTCTGAGGAGGCTGAAAAGAGAGGCTGGAGGCTGACTGCTAGTTTTGGAGACTACCCCCGGGCAGGGGGCTGAAGAGGGGCTGCGGGAAGCAGTGAGACCTCTGGAGGCTGCACAGTGGTTCACAAGCATGGCGCACATTTAAATCCAGAGGAACTTAAAGCAGCACTTTCACGACACCAGCCCAGCTGAACACGAATTTCAGGCTTCGTGGTTTTGATACCCAGGTATCTAGGTTTGTGACCAAGGTTGAAGACCAGGATCTGCCTGGTTCATAGTGTGGTCCTGGGATCACCTGTGTCTAGACTGTCCAAGTTACTGATCTAGATCCTGAGAGCTAACACAGACTCGGGGTCTGAGGCAGTGGGGTGGGCCTGGAAACCTATATGACAATGCAGTTAATAGGTTATTTTTAGTTACACCCCAGTCAAACCAAACATGTTGGACTCCACATAGGGCAAGGGAAATGTAAAGAAAGGATGCTTGGCTGGCGAAAAAGGCGGGTGGCCCCACTAAGCATCAAACATGTGGCAGGCATAAGCCTGAGCTCTAGGGGGGTACAGCCATGAAAAGAGCAGGTTCTGTTGTCAAAAACATGTGGGAGGCAGACAGCCTAATTAACGTGTACAATAAAGTGTGCAAATGCTGCATGTGCAGTGCAGCGTGAAAATGATACATGTATGATGTAGAGTATATATGCTGCATGTGTGATACAGGATGTGAGTGAAACATGCATGCTGCAGGGTGTATCATACCCTGGGAGTAGGCGATGCATGTATACTGCAGTGTGTGAATGCTACATGTATGATGCAGGGTGTAAATGCTGCATGTGCAATGCTGGGTGCAAATGCTTCATGCCGTTGGGCCCTGGCACTGAGGTATGTGCTGGTATCTCCTCAGTGTAGTGATGTCTCAGAACCTGAAGGATGAAACATTGGTCAGAGTTCTTGGCTGCAGACAACAAAACCCACTTTGAAAAAGGAAAAAGCTGGATGGGTCTTAGTAAATTATATTAGGTGGCTTCCACGAGTTCTGGAACAGAGACCCAGCCGGGACACTACCTAGCCAGGCATCAAGCAGCCCTAAAACCACCAGCGACATCCAGAGAGACGCTTTGGGGAAAAGCTGTTGCTGCTCTCTCTGGCCCTTAGCACCCTCGACACGGAAGCCTGGTCCACACCACAGCTTCTCCCAAAGCAAACTAATGCCCCAGAAGCTGACCTCAGGGGCTCGGAGGCGGAGGAGCTGTGCGAGAGCCGCGGAGCCGGGAATGGCAGGCGCAGGTTGGTTCTGGGTTTCCTGTTGCCCTTCCCTGCTGAGTCTGGTCAGTTACCTCACTCTGGTGTGACCAGGCAGCGTCTCCCTGCGGCGCCGGAGTGGCCACCGTGAGGAGGTGCTTCCTCCGCGGCCTTCATAGGGAAGGAAGGCAGAGGCCTGGGGAGGCCTGGCCTGGGCTGACCGCGGAGCCTGCAAGAAACGCCACCCTCTGGGCCCCCGGAGCCCTGCGCCGGGGACGGAGGCAGACTGTGGTGGGTGGACAACACCGCGCTTACTCTTGGGGTATGTTTTAGAAACTGTAGCTTGTTAGCTTGCTTTCTATAAACATGTATGTTATCCATCAATGGCAAGCACACTTGGAGGTCTATTTGTGTGGGCTGGCATAGGCAGTCAGGCAGAAGCAGGCTTTGTCAGGAACACAGCAGGGGAGGCCACGGTGGGGAAAATGGCGGAGGGGAGGGCGAGAGAGGAGAAGCCCCAGAAGTCTCAGCGAGCTGGAGCCGCCAGAGGACCTGAAGAGGAAGCAGAAAAACCTGTGAAAACGAAGACCGTTTCTTCTAGTAATGGAGGGGAAAGCTCCAGTCGCAGCCCTGAGAAAGGTCGGGAGGAGACCTCCCAACAGATCTCCGCACTGGATTTGCCCTAGGTAGTCAGAGGACAAAGAAGGCATCAGCCATGGCCATCACACTCGGGTCAGGGAATGAACCCGAGGAAATGCTTCCAGAAGCAAAGATGAGGATGAAGAATTCTGGAAGGGATATACCAACATCAGCTGGACCAAACTCCTTCAATAAAGGAGTTTGGGTTTTGTGGTAACTAGAATTTAAGGGAGCAAAATATAAAATCCCATCTTGGAAATGTCCGTGAACAAGACAATTAAATGATGTATTTTGAAATTGGGATGGGGGTGGGTGTAAAGTGAAAAGAAACAGTTTCCTTTTTTAAAGAATGGTATAAGGCAGGGCGTGGTGGCTCACACCTGTAATCCCAGCACTGTGGGAGGCCGAGGTGGGCAAATCGCTTGAGGTCAGGAGTTCAAGACCAGCCTGGCCAACATGGTGAAACCCTGTCTCTACAAAAAATACAAAAATTAGCTGGGCGGGATGGCAGGTGCCTGTAATCCCAGCTACGAGGGAGGCTGAGGCAGGAGAATTACTTGAATCTGGGAGGCAGAAGTTGCAGAGAGCTGAGATGGTGCCATTGCAGTCCAGCCTGAGTGACAAAGCGAGACTCTGTCTCAAAACAAACAAACAACAACAAAAAGAATGGTATAAGACATTTTGGGAGCAGCTTGATTTTTTTCTTTTCCATTGTTTTTAAAGGATTGAGAGGTACACTAATAAATGAGAGCTTGAAATTAAAAAACAAACAAACAAAACCACACTCTTTCTAAGGCCTTGTTCCTCAAAGTACCCACAGCAGAGAGCACCTGGGAGCTCCTAAGAAAGGCAGAGTCCCCAGCCCCGCCCACCTGGACCTCCTGCACCAGTATCTGCATTTTAAGAAGACCCCACAGGAGTTTCCTGGAAACACTGAGGTAGAACAAGCTCTGAGCTGGAGCTGTTCTCAGCCTGTATGCAGAAACACCTGGGGAGCTATTCACACTCCCAGGTCCAGGGCACAGCCCAGACAAGTGGAACCAGTGTGCCTGAGGGTGTGGGGGAGGGCGGGTTGCATGGACATCTGTTAATTTTTCCCCAGGCAAGCAGAGCTGAGCATCTGCTCCAGGCTCACCCACCGGCTTTAGCTCACCTGAGTCTGCATCTCCATCTACCTGCATAGTTGCTAATCATGGTCCTTGCCTGACATTCATCTCTGGACCCTGTGGATCCAGAACCTTCCACTCTACCCTCACTCTCCTGTGTGGCCTCTGCAACTCTCAATAGAGCTGCATCTTGAAACCTTTCTGCATATACCACGCTCGGGCCACTCCGCACCCATTAGCCAGCACCTCTGGGTGCAGGCCCGGGCAGTGTCATCTTTCAATTCATTCATCCCATGCACGTGCTGCCATCCACCTCCCCGCACATCCTCACCTGCCATCCCCCCAGATAAGAGTCCATCGTGCATTATTATAAACCCCCATTGCCTATCCCTGCTACAACTTTCACCCTCCCTTCTCCTGTCACCTGTGGGGTCCTTGGCAAATATTTGAGCTTGGTTTAATCAAACTCTGTGCTTACTTCATTCCTGCCTCCAAGCAGCCCAGTGCAGGTGGAGGAAACTCCAGAATTCTTGCTAACTAGTCTCACGTTACTCTCCTGAGTCAGCATAGCCCTGAGAGGTGACAACCTTCCCTGGTCTCTTTGTTCATACTGTGCAGATGTGATCACTTCGCCTCTCCTTCGTACTTGAATGTCCTCTGCCCTCGCCCTTCTCATCACTTGCAGCTGAGAACCTGGCTCCTTTTTCACTCGTAGAATAGGAGATAACAAAAGGGACCACTTACAGGCTCCTACATCTTGTCCACCAACCACTGGCTCTGTCCCAGATGGTGCCTTCCTCCCTGCTGAAGTGGAAAAACTCCCAAAGCTTCCTTGGCCAGGCTCACCGTGGGCTCCTGAGCCATCCATCACTCTTGGTCAGTGGCCTGGCTGCTGTACGTCCCCTGCTCTGAGGCATGGTCGCTGGCTCCTTTCTCCTGGCTGGATCCCATCAGTGCTCAGCATGCGGGGAATGGCCCTCCGTCTCTCTGTGGACAGTAGATGCTGCCAAAACCCCTGCTGCTTCTCCTCCATTCTCCCCGGGACCCAGGCTTTGGTTCCCACCATCCTACCAGACTGTCTGACCTGTCAGAGGGTTTAACACAGGTAGCCACGTCCTGCTTCTGGAAATACTCTTCATGGATAGAGTGGCCCTCCCTCACCTGCCCTGCCTTACTGCACCTCCTTCCAGACTCCTTGGCTGGATCCCTCCCTCATCTGGCTACTCAACCCCTGCAGCCCCTGGGGCTCAGCCTCCACTTTTCTGTCCTCCACTTTCATCCCTGGGCTTTAAACCCCACCTATGTCCTGCCAAATGCTACCTGCAGACCCCCAGCCTCAACCCTCTCTGAACTCCAGACTCTACATGTCCAGTGGACATCCCAAACTGAATAGCCAACAGCATATATACATGCATTCAACACACGCATATGACACAGGTATGCATGAGCGCATACTTGTAAATTCAACACAGTCCTCTCAAGTCAACATATATATCAATTTACTTAGGCCCATAAGCTTCATACATAGGTGCATACATCTGTCTATTTCAGTCCTAAACATTTTGCTTACTGAGTAAAGATTGTGGGAATTGTTTTGCTTATTTTATTAAAATCCAGCTGTATTTATAACTATTATTTTTTTCCTGCCCATGATTCTTTGCAGGGGTGTGGACTGATGATTATCATTTTCAAAGCAAATAAACAGAGCCTTCACTATGGGCTCTTCTGAAAGTCAAAACACTTCCCATGTTTAGGTTCCTGCTTCTCCACGCTGAAGACATGCTGAGAGAATACAGGGGGAGCTGAAGGCGAACAACGTAAACTTATGTTTGAGAAGCACCTTTTACTCTATGAAATACAGTGAGTGTAAACAGTAAATGGAACAAGCTTTCAGAGTCCCTGCAGGGCAAGAGTTGGGGAGGGAAGAGCTGGCTGGTCAGGGAGGATGCAGTGGATAGAAAAACCGTCACATTGGCCGGGACATTCCAGGACATCAGGGAGACCACACAATAGCCCACTGCATCCTAGGGTTCTGCTTCTTACCTGAAAGTGGTGGCAACAGGGGCCTCTCGGTGCTCCTGTGACTGCAGAGGACAATTACTTTTTTGTTTGTTTTTTGAGACAGGGTCTCACTCTGTCGCCCAGGCTGGAGTGCAGTGGCCTGATCTCTGCTCACTGCAACCACCACCTCCCGGGTTCAAGTGATTCTTCTCCCTCAGCCTCCCTAGTAGCTGGGACTACAGGAAACTGCCACCATGTCTGGCTAATTTTTGTATTTTTAGTAGAGTTAGGGTTTCACTATGTTGGACAGGCTGGTCTCAAACTCCTGACCTCAGGTGATCTGCCTGTCTTGGCCTCCCAAAGTGCTGGGATTACAGGCATGAGCCACCTGGCCCAACCTGACAATTTGCGTTTACAGCTACATCTTTAACACAAACATCTAAAGAAGATTTCACTGAGCAGGATCCTGGGGATGGCTGGAAATGACAGCTGGTGGCCAGAAGCCCTGGAGGAAGCCCCCTAGTGCAGGACTCTGAGCAGCCTTGAGGGCATGTGACCCAGGAAGAACAAAGAGCAAACATGGCCAGACCACGCCCTGGGGCGCAGCAGTAGCAGAGGACGATGGCATGGGCAGAGGTCAGCTTGCTGCAGGATTTGGGACTGAGTGCCCAGAGCAGGGGCTGGCCCTAGAGGAACCACATGCATTGGCAGGATTGTGATGCACCAGGACTCAGCTGTCCTAATCAGGGTGAAACATAAACTCTGAGGTGAGTTACAGGAAGGACATAACCATGAACCATGAGATCCAAGGTGACGGTGAAGCGTTTTGGCCAGTTGAGAGGTGGGGAATCTGCCACAGGGTAGCCTGACTGTGTGAGAGCTGATAACAGCACTGTAGATGGCTCCCAGGAAGGTGCAGGTAGAATCCTGGCCCCAAACAAAACCCACCTTGGGTCAGAGGGAAGGCAGTTCACCTCCCACATTGGATGGGATACCAGGAACTGAGGTCAAAGACTTGCTAGAATGGCCTTGATCAGGGCAGGATGTGGCCAGCTATAGTGACTAGTTGGTCATACTTCCAGGAGGAGTTTCCTCTCTGGAAAGATGGCCAGACATGAAAGCGTGGGGCAATGGGCAAGGCCAGTGTCCTGCCCCAGGACCCAGAGCTGGGACCCACAGAGAGGACAGGTCTCTGCCCAGCTGGCTGGTACAGTGCCATATTAACGTTACAAATTATAACAAGGGAATGCTCAGACTGTCTTCTGACACTATGTCCCTTTAAAAAAAAAATTAAATTTGAAGGTACTTTGAAATGATAGGTGAGGACAATGCAATCAGGAGAAGCAAACACCATGGGAATAAATTCCATCCGGAAACCAGGGTGGGCCTCATTTTGGACACTTCAGTGATGACTCTTGAAGCAGCGATGTTTGGCTTTGGCATAGGGTTAAACGAAAGGTTGACATTCAGGTTAATCTGTGAATTTGTTTATGAGGTTCTCTCTCCTCCCTTTAGTGCCTGTCTCTGAGATGTGTTCTGCACTGGAAGGATTTCTGAGTAGCATTCTCGCCTACAGTCCTTTGCAGAAGGTAGACTGTGAAGAGTGTTCCTCAAGGTAAAAATACTGAACAATTAAGAAACCTTCCTGGCTGGGTGTGGTGATGTGTGCCTGTAATCCCACCTACTTGGAAAGCTGAGGCAGGAGGCTTCCTTAATCTCAGGAATTCAAGACCAGCCTGAGCAATATAGTGAGACCTTAAAGCAGAAGGAAAGAAGGAGAAAAGAGAGAAAAGAAAGAAAGGAAAGAGAGTAAGAGAAAACAGGCTAGGCACAGTGGCTCACATCTATAATCCCAGTGCTTTGGGAGGCCGAGGTGGGTGGATCATCTGAGGTCAGGAGTTTGAGACCAGCCTGGCCAACATGGTGAAACCTCGTCTTTAGTTAAAAAAAAATACAAAAATTAGCCAGGCCTGGTGGAGTGTGCCTGTAGTCCCAGCTACTCAGGAGGCCGAGGCAGGAGAATCACTTGAACCCGAGAGGCAGAGGTTGCAGTGAGTCGAGATCACACCACTGCACTCCAGCCTCCAGCCTGGGCAACAGAGTAAGACTCCATCTAAAAAAAAAAAAAAAGAAGAAGAAGAAGAAGAAGAAAAGAAAAAGAAAATAAAGGGAAGGGGAGGGGAATACAAAAGAAAAGAAGCCTGCCTAAAGTCACTCAACACTTCACAGTGATTAGCAATATAGGTCCTCTAAGGACACGGAGGCTCCTACCAGCACTCTAAGCCGAAAGCTGGGACAGGATGCTAGGGAAGGCCTGAAAGTCTGCCCTTGCAGGCAGCACACTGACAGAATTCAGACAGCAGAGAGTGATGGCACAAGTCACCTTGCAGGATTTGTGTGTATTACCCGAGAGAGACACGGAGTCAACTGGGCCGAGATGGGAGGCTCTTTGCAGGTAGTACAGGGTGACTTGGTATGTTTACTCCATTACATTTAATCCGTGGGAGGGGCCCCTCACAAGATGTCCTGAGACTTTCTGCTCCCTACCCCCCACTGCTGAAGGGGAACGAGTTTTGGTCTAATTTGATCTTGCCAGCTGAAAGATCTCTGCCAGGGGTACAGTATATCGCTCATTATTTATGAAAGTCCTCTCCGATTTCCCCCTGTATTCCAGAAACTCATATATATAATCCAACTTGATTTTGTAGAACATTTCTCATTATTACTCCAGGGCCTTGGGCTTCTTTCCTTGTACTGCTTTTGGTTTTTATTTTAATTTTAGGTTGATTCTGCTTTTGACTAAAGACATCAGTGCTGGCCGGGTGTGGTGGCTCACACCTATAATCCTAGCACTTTGGGAGGCTGAGGCAGGTGGATCACCGGAGGTCAAGAGTTCGAGACCAGCCTGGCCAACATGGTGAAACCTTGTCTCTACTAAAAATACAAAACTTAGTCAGGCATGGTGGCGGGTACCTGTAATGCCAGCTACTCAGGAGGCTGAGGCGGGAGAATCACTGGAACCCAGGAGGTGAAAGTTGCATTGAGCTGAGATCGTGCCACTGCACTCCAGCCTGGGCAACAGAGCAAAAACTCTGCCCCCACCAAAAAGAAGACATCAGCACCAAATGCTTTGGAGAGTCTAGTGGGGAAGCTGGACCTCTCATTTGCCTGAGTTGAAGCCAGGGCCTCCCCATCTCTGGGGCTGAAGGGGACAGTATTCACCAGTCAGGCGTGACTGAGCTCAGCAGAGAAGCTCTAACATCCAGGATTGGTGGTAACTTCAAAATGTATTTTGCCCCTAGGTTTATTAAGAAATAACAGGCAAATAAAAATTGTATATATTCATGGTGTACAACATGGTGTTTTGGTATGTTTATACACTGTGAAATGATCAAATCAAGCTAATGACTATATCCATCACCTCATCTACTTATCACATTTTTATGGTGAGAATATTTAAGATTTAATGTATTAGAATGTTCAAGTATACACTACATTAATATGAACTATAGCCACCATGCTGAATGATAAATCTTCACAATTTGTTCTTCCTGTCTAACTAAAACTTTGTACCCTTTGACCAATATCTCCCCATTTTCCTCACTCCCGAGACCCTAGTACCTCCACTCTACTCTCTACTTCTATGAGTTTAACTTTTTTAGATTCCACATGTCAGTGAGATCATATGCAGTATTTGCCTTTCTGTGCCTGACTTATTTTACTTAACCTAATGCACTCCAGGTTCATTCATGTAAAAAAGGACAAGATGTTTTTCTTTTTGGGGGCAAAATAGTATTTCATCTTATGTAGGTGCCACATTTCTTTTTTTTTTTTTTTTTTTGAGGCAGAGTCTCGCTCTGTCGCCCGGACTGGAGTGCAGTGGCCGGATCTCAGCTCACTGCAAGCTCCGCCTCCCAGGTTCACGCCATTCTCCTGCCTCAGCCTCCCGAGTAGCTGGGACTACAAGCGCCCGCCACCTTGCCCGGCTAGTTTTTGTATTTTTAGTAGAGACGGGCTTTCACCATGTTAGCCAGGATGGTCTCGATCTCCTGACCTCGTGATCCGCCCGTCTTGGCCTCCCAAAGTGCTGGGATTACAGGCTTGAGCCACTGCGCCCGGCCGGTGCCACATTTCTTTATCCATTCATCCAGCAGTGGACACTTAGGCTGATTCCTTATCTTGACTGTTGTGAATGAAGCTGCAATGAAGATGGAAGAACAGATATGTTTTTGAGGTGCTAATTTCATGTCCTTTGAATATACACTCAGAATTGGAATTGCTGAATCGTATGGCAGTTCTAGCTTTAATTTTTTGAGGAACTTCCAGACTATTTTCCATACTGGTTGCACTAATTTACATTCCCATTGAGAGTATTCAAGGGCTCACTCTTCTCCACATCCCAAGGATCACTTGTTATCTTGATCTTGTCTGCTTGATCATAGCCATCTAATTGGTGTGAGGTATCTATTTTGTCTGCTTGGTCACAGCCATTCTAATAGGTGTGAGGTGATATCTCTTTGTGCTTTTGGAGTCATATCCAAAAACTCATTGCCACCCCGATGTAAAGAAGCTTTTTCCCTGTAGTTTCTTCTAGTAGTTTTATGGTTTCAGGTCTTGTGTTTAAATCTCTGTATTAGTCTGTTCTCACACTGCTATAAAGATACTATCTCTGATAATTTATGAGTAATTTATGAAGAAAAGAGGTTTAATTGACTCACAGTTCCATATGGCTGAGGAGGCCTCAGGAAACTTACAGTCATGGCAAAAGGCAAAGGGGAAGCAAAGCACATCTTATACAATGGCAGGAGAGAGAGAGAGAGTGAGGAAAAGGCACACTTTAAAACCATCAGCTCTTGTGAGAACTCCCTCACTATCAATGAGAACAGCATGGGGGAAACAGCCCCCATGATCCAATCACCTCCCACAGAGTCTCTCTCCCTCAACACATGGGGATTACAATTTGAGACGAGATTTAGGTGGGGAAACACAGAGCCAAGCCATATCAGTCTTTAATCCACTTTCAGTTGATTTTGCACATGTTGTGAGATAAGGGTCCAACTTCATCTCTCTGCATGTGAATATCCAGTTGTCCCAACACCATTTATAGAAGAGACTATTCCTTCCCACTGTGTGTTCTTGGTACCTTTGTTGAATACAATCAACTATCAATGTGTGGGTTTATCTCTGGGCTCTGTATTCTGTTTCATTGGTCTGTGTGTCTGTCTTTAGGTCGGTACCATGCTGCTTTGATTATGAGAGTGTAGAGGAGACAAAACTTTACTTTTTCCCATTTAGGATTTTATTTTTGGCTAGGTCTAAGAATTAAATTGACACAAGACAGATTAACAGGAGAAAAGCATACAAGTATATGAGGAAACTTCATAAGGAAATGAAGACTGAAAGAAGCAGTTAGAGTCAAACACTTATATACTGAATCAGACAAAGGTGTGGTAAACTGAGTCAATTGGGTAGAGAAGTGACTAGGAAGATAAGGGTTAGTTTAACAAGATTTGTTTGTACAGAATTCCTCAGCTTCAACATCCTGTCCTAGATAAGAAGAATTTTACTTTCCTTGTGGTATAGGGAGGACATTTTTCTACAGAAATTCTGTCTCCAGCTTTTCAGAAACAGAATGAAGGTCAGAATGATTTTCTTGTACCTGCTGTGTTAAAAAGTGCCTTTGATTCTTCATGGTCAACAGGCCAGAGCAGCATATTTTGGGGTGGCATATTCTTTACTCCTTCAGCAGCTTTACAGTGTATTTTAAAACCAGGTAGTATGATGCCTACAGCTTCATTCTTTTTGCTCCAGATTGCTTTGGCTATTTGAAGTGTTTTATAGTTCCATATAGGTTTTATGATTTTTTTTATTTCTGTGAAAAAAATGTTATCGGAATTTTGATAGGGATTGCATTGAATCTCTTGTAAGATCAGGAACAAGACAAGGATGCTCATTCTTACCACTTCTATTCAATATAGTACTAGTAGTCCTAGCCAGAGCAATTAGGCAAGGAAAAAGGCATCCAAACTAGAAACATAAAGAAGTAAAATTGTCTTTGTTTACAGATGACATGATCTTACATATAGAAAACCATAAGGTTGCCACTTAAAAGCTGAGAATTAATAAGTTGCAGGATAAAAAAATCAACCTTCAAATATCAGTAGCATTTCTTATATGCTAACAACAAGTTATTCAAAAAAGAAATCAAGAAAACAATCCCATTTACAATAGCAACAAAAAAATACTTTGGAATGAATTTAACCAAGGAGGTGAAAGATCTGTAACTAAAAACTATAAAACGTTGACAAAAGAAATTGAAGAAGACACACATAAATGGGAAGATATTTGTCTTAATGAATTGGAAGAATTAATATTGCTAAATGAATTTTATAGCATTAATTACAAGGCAGCAATCTCAAATATGGTTGTTACAAGATTAACCATCTCTGGAAGGTAAAACAATTGTGTTTCTAAAACTATACCCTTGAGATTTTTACTGCCCCTCTTCTGCTTCTGAGAAAGGGAGGTCTGTGGAGACTCAGGGAGCTCCAGGGATCCATTGTACTGGACATTGTCCTGGATGTTCTATCTCAGCACATTTTGCAGCCATGCTGAATACTTGGAATGTTACAATATAGCTGGGAGCTGAGGGGCTCCGGTCTTTACCAGGTTCAGGTGTTAGGGAGCCGATGAAACTAGGCTTCGGTTTGAGTTTCAAACCACCAGAGTAAGAAGGAAAAGTACAAAGAGGAAAATAGTGACTATGGCAACAAGGATGGCAGATAGAAATAAAAGTAACCAGGAGTGACAGTGTTTATATATGTGCATGAGCATGTCTGTGTGACATGTGGGGTGGTGTGCCTGGGCAGGTGCCTTTTCCCCAAGTCATATCAAGTCAGAGCTGGAGCTCTGAGACCAGCAGTCCTCCCCCCTCAGCTTGCTCTTCCACACCTTGCCTCACTCCTGCAGGACAACAGCCTGCCTCAGCAGAGACATTATTTTAAGCCATTGATTCCCAAGCGAGGTAGGTATTTTTTAACAAGCAAAGGGAGATTAAAGTATATTACTGCTCATGACATGGAATCATGCACCTGTAGAGCTAGAAGTCACCCTCAGTATATTCTGCCTTTTCACTTGATTCCAGCAGGAAGATCCATTTATTCCATAACCATTTATTAATGGTAATGTAAAATATGGAAAGTAAAATTCATCTCATCTAAACCATTCCATCAGTCCCTACATAAGGCCGGTGAGGTTGTTTACAGACTATCAGGGAGGAACAGATAAAATAGCAACCAAATAAAAAATGGAATTAACAGGAGCACATTCAGGTGAGGGAGGTTGATGAAAGCACTTGAGAGGTACTGAGCCTTGAGCTGGTGCTGTGTCCATTCTACTTACTCTGCCAGCTTGCGGATGCTGTGAGGAACAGATCATCATGGCATGAGGACAGTGACTGGATGGCACCTTAGCTGGGAGATCAAGGAAGACATGTCTGAGGATGTGCTCATCTATGATTAATGGATTGGCTAGGAGGTTGAGCCGTGCAAAGATGAGGGATGACCAAATGGTGCAGGGAGAAAGAGCAGCCAGTGCAAAGGTCCTGAGGTAGCAACCAGCCTGGCATATTGGGGAAGAGTGAGAAAATCAGTCTGCCTAGAGCATGTGAAGCCAGGGTGAGAAGGGCTCAAGCCAAGGTCAGGATCAGATCCTATATGCTTTGTATTGGCTTCCTAGGGCGGCTGTAACAAATGACCACAAACTTAGTGACTAAAACAATATAAACGTATTACCTTGCAGTTCTGTAGATCCAACGTCTGACGCAGGCTTCACTGGACTAAGACCAAGGTGTCTGCAGGGCTGATTCCTTTCTGGAGGCTTAGGGCAGCATTTGTTTCCTTGCTTTCCCCAGTTTCTGGAGGACTCCTGCATTCTGGGGCTTCTGGCCTCTTCCTCCATCCTGCAACTCCAAACCAGTGATGTCCGTGTCAGCCCAATCCTGTCTCAGGCTGCCATCTCTCCTGCTCTCCCTTCCCTTTCAATGACTCTGTGAGGACCCAGGGCCCACGTGGATAATCTGGGATGAGGTCCCACATGGATAATCCGGGATGATCGTCCTTTTCAAAGTCAGCTGATGAGTGATCTTAATTCCATCTGCAACCTTTGCTATGTAAGATAACATCTTCATGGCTTCTGGGACTTAGGATGTGGACATCTTTGAGGAGCCATTATTTTGTCATTGTTAGCCCAATAAGGAGTGTAGGTTTTTATCCTGCATGTGGCAGGATGCCATTGGAGGGATTTATGTTGGGAAGTATTCTGTTTAGGGAACCCTCAGGATGTTCCTAGGGCCTACCATGGCCCCTCTCACAGGAGCAGCCCCCTGGCTGCCAGCCCTCCCTAGGGCTCATCTCAAGCCACAGCTGCCCCCCATGTGTCCCTTGACATGGGGAAGGAGAGTTGAGTGGCTACTGTCTGCCATCCAGCTGCGCCTGGCCAAGGCCTCTCCCTGATTCAGCCTCACCTGCATTCCAGACATACCTGAGTTATTCGTTCAGCAAAAGAGTGATGTAGTGAAATGTCCACCTTTTGGAGATTTTTAAATAAGAAGAAAAACCAAAATACCTTCGAATTGATTTGGAGTTAGAAATCAATTTCGCAAGAAAGAAACAGATCGTTTTGAAACTCCCGTCTTTTTTTCCGGTAACCCTGTCTCACTTGCTTTCCCACTCATTTAAAAAGTCATCTTCAGTGTCATCCCTAAGTTATTTAATCATTCATGTTAAGTGATCTACTTGCTGTGATCAATATTCTTACATAATAAACTTTAAGAAGGAAGTGGAGCTGCCATCCTATTTAACTGTTTATATAGGCTAGCATAGAAAGTGCCAGGAAATGACTATAATCATAGTAAACTGTGTAAATTAGCACAAGTTAGTAAAACTGGTGAAATTAGAAAATCTTTGTTTTGGGGATAAACTTCATGAAAGCCTGAAAATTAGCTCTTTAGCAGCTTGCATTCTGGTTACCTACAAAACTGTCAGATTCTGCAGAAGTGATTACAGCACTTGACAGCAACCCCAGACCAGGAAGAGTGAGGGAAAGCAGGGCTCTTGCCAAGGCGGCCAGGGGTGTGAGATGGAGTTTTGACCCTAGCGAATATCTCTTCACTCTTTTCAGGAGTGGAAGATAAGCTTGCTGGTTTGGACACAGCTGAAAACACTGACTAATGTGTATTTCTTTTTTCTTTGTCTGTTTAGACAGAGTCTTGCTCTATCACCCAGGCTGGAGTGCAGTGGTGTGATCTCAGCTCACTGCAACCTCCACCTTCTGGGTTCAAGTGGTTCTCATGCCTCAGCCTCCCAAGTAGCTGGGATTACAGGTGCCCGCCACCACACGCGGCTCATTTTTGTAATTTTAGTAGAGATGGGATTTCATCATTTTGGTCAGGCTGGTCTCGAACTCCTGACCTCAGGTGATCTGCCCACCTCAGCCTCCCAAAGTGCTGGGATTACAGTCGTGACCCCCACACCTGGCCTATTGTGTATTTCTTGAGCATTGTAATAGACTGGTCTCTCAGGAGACAACTTTGTTCTGACCATGTGCCAGGTGGCAGATCAGTGGAGCAACTATGGACAGGACTCCCTGCAGACACCAGCAGTGGGTGGGCCACCCTGCAGGGCCCACAGTGTCAGACAGTCACAATGCCTCATGGATGGTGCGAAAGGCGAGAGGTTTGGGGCTGTGATTTTGGATTCTCACTTTTCCCTGGCAACAATGCTCATAGTAAGCCCTCCCAGGGCCTTTGTTTTGTGTTGTCACAATGGAAACAAATAGGAATTACTGTTTGTTAAACTGGAAGAGGAGGTCTCACCTAGCTGACTGCAAGGATGAATGATAAAATGTCTTTACTCTTCTCCTGGTACCTTCCTATGTTTGCAGCGGTGATAGTTTAATATGCATTTCCTTTGTTCTGCTCTTTAGCATGACTGATAGTTTGTTGCTGATTTACATTTTTGTTTTGTTTTGTTTTGCTTTTGATACATGTTTTTCTGGTTTTAAATGGGTTTCTTTTCATCTTTATTTATTTACTGATCTAATTTTGTCATGTGAAAATGTTATGTTGGTCTTGTGTATCTGTCCTCCACTATTTCCTTCCTTTTTAATCTTTTACTGCATTTCAGGCATTTCACTCTCACACCTTTGATTAGCTAAACAATTGCTAACTATTCACAAACTAAGTAAAGAAGTGCTCAAAAATGCACATGATTTTTATACAGCCTTATTCATCTTGTGTTCAAAATAGTGATACATGTTTAATAATACCTATAAAAGTGAAAAGTTGAACTTCCAAAATAGCAAGCAAGTAAATTCCCAGAAGCTAAAGTCCACACTGGTGAGTTTTCAGTGCAGCTTTTGTGGCACTGTCTCCTGATGTGTGCGACAGCAGGCTTTGCCAGGAGTCCACAGCCAGGAGGCACCTCATTTCCCCGCCAACCTCTACAAGCCTGAAAGCCAGGAAGCGAGGTTCTGCTCGAACCATGCTGCCTACAATATTCTCATTGGTGAGATAAACCTTCAGGGGCTTTGAGGGTAGACATGAGGGTGGCTTGGCTGTGGTTGGCTCTGGAAAACGTTTTAAGCAATTTATAACTTTATACATCCATATCATGTGATCTGTAGGGAAGTTTTCTCAAAAAAGGTCAGTTTTTTTCAAGTCTTTTTGCCTGCATTCACTGCCTTTGACATCTGTGGTTGAACCTAAAGACAGAGGGAGGGGTAGCTGGGTGGATGGCAGGTGTGTGTGCAGAGACACCCGTGGGAAGGTGACCAGAGTAAAATCTGGATGACAGGATCTTGGGTTTGAGCCTGTTGGTGCTTACTGTAGAATTATTTTGGCTTTTCTGTATGTTTGAAAACACAATAAAATGTTACAGCTGTGGGGGAAGACAGAGGTAGATGGGATGATGGCTCAAGATCTTTACAATTCTTGTGATTTTTATTTCCTGCTAGTGACTTCTGTGCAAAGAGCAGCAGAGTTCAGCTAGAGCAGGGCTCCCCAACCCCTGGGCCACAAACTGGTACTGATCCATGGCCTGTTAGGAACTGGGCCGTATAGCAGGAGGTGAGCAGTGGGTGAGGGAGCATCACCGCCCGAGCTTCACCTCCTTCACCTCAGCAGCAGCATTAGATTCTCACAGGATGATGAACCCTATTATGAACTGCACATGCGAGGGATCTAGGTTGTGAGCTTCCTCTGAGAATCTAATGCCTAATGATCTGAGGGGGAGCAGTTTCATCCAGAAACCAAATCCCCCCCACCCCATGCACCCTCTGTGGAAAAACTGTCTTCCACAAAATTGGTCTCTGGTGCCAAAAACGTTGGGGACCACTGAGCTACAGAACACTCACTGCTCTGGCCAGGGCTGGCTGCTTTCTCAGGCTGGCAGCTGTGGGGTTGAGTCTTCGCAGTCGACACCCAGGCTCTTGGGCAGGGATCAAACTCTTTTCTTTTTTGTCTTCCTATCTGTCTGGATCAATGCTGAGAACAGAAGGCATTTTCAAATACCATTTTTGAGTGCACTGGCTAATTGACTCTTGCATGGGTACATTTCTCATGATACTGGCAAACCACAAGGGTCAGTGAAAACTGAGTAACTGATACGTTTCTCGGTTATAAGTATTTTTTGAGGCTTAGCAGGTGTCAGGGTCTGGGAACACAAAGCTTAATGACAAGAACACTGCTTTTAAGGAGTTTAGAGAGAACAGTGATCATTGCAGTGTGATGTGATGCTGTGGCGTAGAGGTGTGCTCAGGGGGCTTCCAGCTCACATTGGTCGGGTAGGTCAGCTGTGGCTGCTGTCGACTGCTCCCGGCCTTTACCCCATTGGCCTCTCCAGTGGCCTCCTCCAAACAGCCCCTGAATGGGCCCAGCCTCTAACCTCAGGGCATCTCTGGGCCCCAGAAGGGCTGGGGAGTCAATGCCCAGGATGAGCTTTTATCAAAGAGGAACTGACAGTGACAACCATCTCCCTTGTTCCTTGAGAGGCTAGTACCGAAGGTGACCTACGGGGGTCCTCAGCAGGACTGAGCCCAGAGCCCCACATGGCCACAGCACCTCATCAACACACGCTTCCTTGGTTCTCCTCCCTTCCCTGGTTCACTTCCTCCCTTCCCTGGTTCACTTCCTCCCTTCCCTGGAAGTGCTTCCTAGATTCATCTTCCAAATAAACCACTGCAACAAAACTTTGTCTTAGTGCCTGTGTTTGGAAAAACCCAAACTAAGACACAAGCCTTCAGAGCCTCGAGCAGAGAAGGGTCGCTTGTGGTGGTCTAGAGCTTCTACAAACATGGAGACGGGGGAACGGCAGCATGTTTGGGAAATCTTTTTGATTGAATTAAGAAAACACCCAGTTTCTCTACTAAAAAAAAAATACAAAAAATTAGCCGGGCGAGATGGCGGGCGCCTGTAGTCCCAGCTACTCGGGAGGCTGAGGCGAGAGAATGGCGTAAACCCAGGAGGCGGAGCTTGCAGTGAGCTGAGATCTGGCCACCGCACTCCAGCCTGGGCGACAGAGCGAGACTCCGTCTCAAAAAAAAAAAAAAAAAAAAAAATCATCTAGAGTGGAGTTCTCTATCCGTGGCACTATTGACATTTTGGGCTGGAGAATTCTCTCCTGTGGGGCTGTCCTGGGTGTGGCAGGAGGTTGAGCAGCATCCCTGGCCTGGTCCCTTTAGTTGCCAGTAGAGGCATCTCCTCCCAGTTGTGACAAACAAAAACGTCTCCAGAGGTTTCCATGTGACCCCAGGGGGCAAAAGTCACCTCCAGTTGTACTGATGGAGAGCTTCTGGAGGAGTTTCAAAGTACATCATCCTTCCCAAACATCCCTGAAGTGTGGGGTGCTCGTGTGAGGTAATGGCATATTTCCTTCTTTTCTTGGGCTTAATTAGAGTTGAGTAGGGTGAACCCTGATCCAATATGACCAGTGTCCTTATGAGAAGAGGAGATACACAGAGAAAGAAAGCATATGACAATGCGGGGAGTGATGGGAGCGAGGCACCTCCAAGCCAAGGGTTGCTAGCAGGAGAGAGGCATGGAACAGATTCCACTCTGAGCCTCCAGGAGGAACCAACATTACTGACTCTTTGATTTTGGACTTTTGGCTTCCTGAGCCATGAGAATAGAGTCCTGTTGTTTTAGACTCCTGATCTGTGGTCATTTGTTACAGCAGCTCCAGATCACGAGCCCATCTGCCTTCCAGCATTCTCTCCTCTGGACTCCAACCAGCTTCTGAGAGCCTTGTCTTCCTGTGTATGATTGAGGAAGCTGAATCACCAGAATATGTGGCGTGCTACTTGACAGCCTGAAAGTAATGCCACATTTCTTTCTTTGCTTGGATTTAATTAGAGTTGGCTTGAGGCACTACTGGCCAAACTTGGCAGGAAGCCGTCATCACTAACTTTGAGGGGTTGTGGTCCCTTCCTATGGAGGATGCTTTTACCTCAAGAGCATCTCTTCTGCAGTCCTGAAGATGTGTCTACTAGGCTTTTGTTCTCCATCACGAAAAGCCCTCTCAACTCAGCCAGGTTGCAGCTGTTGTGGCTGCTTCCTAGGAACCACAGGATCTGGCTCTCCATGGCTGGCACCTGCAGGAGCTGGAGTCTCCCATGCAGCCAGCTCTCTGCCCTGGTGGAGATGGACCAGGGGAACTCTCCCTCCCCACTCAGAGCTCAGCTCCTCAGATGACAGCCCTGGGACCCAGCTTCCCTGGCAAGGCCCCTGAGGTTTGGGCGGTGGGGTTGTGCACCACCAGGCTTTAATTCCTGTCTTTCAGGGAGCCAGAATCTTGTCTCCAAAAATTCAACTCTATGACCACTTTCACTTTCAAACTCTCTAACACAGAAGGTCCATCGTTCAACTTTCTGGGCAGAGTTTAGTTCTCAGATGAGTTTAGTAGGTGCTCCAAGCACAAGGCCCAGTGTCCATTTTCCCTAAGCACAAAGGCCAATTCCTGCGCCTGGCAGAAAGGAGGGCCAGACCTGGAACTGCCCCCGTCTGGGGAAATTGCTCTCCTTCCTTCCTAAGGAGTCCATGCCGCAAGGGCAGCATCCTTAATGCAACACAAGCCTGTTTCCTGTTCCGACAGAGGCCAGGAATCCCATGATGTTAGAATGGGACATCGCGAGGCAGGGCTCACATCCCTCATTCCCTCTGATGCCTAGCAGATGACAGACTGTGGGTCCCTAATGTTGTGGTAAAGCTGAACACTGAGCAACACAGTTTGGTCCCACTGTTCCCAACTCACCAGATGAACATGGTTAGTTATGAGTGTGGAATTGGGTGGTGTATCTACCCTCAAGGGCTGCTCTTGTGTGGCCCCCACCACACTGTCCAGGGCACCTCTGTCCTCTGCAGGCAGGTCCCTGTCTCCCAATGCCCACTGATCCCACTGACTCAGGACTGTGGGCTTACAGGGCGTCCCTTAGAGGGTCCGGGTAAGGTGAGAGCTGCCCTGAGCAGACTGGCTGGTGCATTGAAGGGACGTGTGCAGCAGCCTGGTGCAGAGTGGCGGGGAACTGTGGGCACCAGACCCACAAAGAGGAGGCTGAATAGGACTGGGTCGCAACTTCAGTCTGCTTGACGTGGATGGGGTGCTGTTAAATGTAGGTTCTCAGGCTCTGGCTCCCAAACGTTGCATTTGGTGGTCTTAGGAGTAGCTTTTTACATTAATAGTCCCAGGTGGTGTATGCACAGTGCCCTGAGAAGCAAGAGCTTCTTATGTTTTTTTGTGGGGACAAAGGAGTGGATGCTTAATTGTATGCAATTAAGGATGCAACCTCACCCTGGTGGGAGAGCTGAGGGATTCCTTTGCACTCCATGCCCACTCCATCCTGGTGTGGTGGTGAAGACAGTGGGAAATGAGAAGGAGCTTGCTTGTGCCTTCCTGCTCTTTTCTTTTCTTTTTTTTGAGACAGAGTCTCACTCTGTCACCCGGGCTGGAGTGCAGTGGCCGGATCTTGGCTCACTGCAAGCTCCGCCTCCTGGGTTAATGCCATTCTCCTGCCTCAGCCTCCCCAGTAGCTGGGACTACAGGCGCCCGCCACCTCGCCCGGCTAGTTTCTTTGTATTTTTTAGTAGAGACGGGGTTTCACCGGGTTAGCCAGGATGGTCTCGATCTCCTGACCTCGTGATCCACCCGTCTCGGCCTCCCAAAGTGCTGGCATTACAGGCTTGAGCCACCGCGCCCGGCCTTCTGCTCTTTTCTATTAAAGGCTGGTACTAACAACCCGATCTTTTCTTGGGTGCCCCTGTTTTGGGTTCTGGGTACTATCAAGCCAATGCTCTGGTCTTCCAATGGCCTGTGGTGGTTCACCCAACCCCCAGTCTATGAGGATCATGGGTCCTTAAAAATCTCTCCTGATAGGACAATGGCTCTCAAAGTGTGGTCCCAGGATCAGCAGGGACAGCATCAGCTAAGAGTTGAAATTCTTGGATCCCACCATAGATCTGCTGAGTCAGGGTCTCTGGGGTAGGGCATTTTTTAAAGTCCTCCAGGGGATTTGGCTGCATGGGAACCACTTCAGTGAAGAATAATACGTTTCGCACCAATACAGACCAGCTGAGGGAAAATTCAGCTCACGTTCGCCAACACCAGAATTGGTGGCCTTGTTCCACCATCATTTTGATGCCCATTTTCCAGGGAAACCAGAAGGCATCCCATCTGTCTGTCTTTTTCCAAGTTGGCTTGTCTGCTGCCAGAAACATTCTCTGACCTCCTTCTCCAAGGCTGGGTGATGAATGCCTCATCTCAGCTCCCTCGGCCTCCTTCTCTCACTAGCAGACCCCAGAGAGCAAGCCCCATGCATCACACATAGCACAGGCCAGGGAACAAGGGGATGACCTTCCCATGATGGTCTTCACGATGACCATGAAGTTGGCCAGTCATCACTGCCGGCAAAACATTGCTTGACTTCCACCCATAGAAAGGTGCTGAGTATTAGTCAGCGTCCTCTAGAGGAGCAGAACCAATAGCATGTGTATGTGTGTGTGTGTGTGTGTGTGTGTGTGTAGACAGAGATACTGATTTATTTTAAGGAACTGGCTCATGCGATCGTGAAGGCTGACAAGTCCAAAATCTGCAGGGCAGGCCAGCAGTTTGGAGACCAGGGAAGAGCGGAAGACTTGATGCTGCAGCTGGAGTCCAAAGGCAAAGGCAGTCTGGAGGCAGAATTCCCTCCTCCTCGGGAGAGGTCAGTTTTTCACCTAAGCCTTCACCTGACCGCATGAGATCCACCCATGTTACAGAAGGGAACCTGCTTCACCCAAAGTCTACTGATTGAAATATTAATCAACTCTTAAAAATACAGCAGGTGTTTCACCAAATATGTGGGCACCATAGTCTAGTCAAGCCACCACATAAACTTAACCATCACATCAGTGACACCATGAGAGCAACACAACTGTGCAGCTATCTGGAGAAGTGTTAGGTGGCAGACATTGTTAAACTGCGTTGGATGCATGTATCTGCTCAAGGACATGCACGTGTACACACACATATGTACATGCATTTACAATCACATGTGCACATGCACATATACACACACATGCACACACACACACAATGTGTGGATCACAGCATGTGGCAATGGCCACCCAAGAGTGCCCGTGAAGTGAAATCACTAAACTGAGGTCTTGATTTGACCATCCTCCAAACACATATTTTTCTATGTAACACAAAGCAGGTCAAAAGCCATTCTGCATCTGCCTAGAGCTCATCACCCAGAGGCCAGGTCTGTAACTCACAACCCAAGGACGTTTACTGGTTTCTGTTTGATCCTCCTCTCTAAGAAACTAACCCTTAATGCATAAGGAATGAAATTCTCACTATCTGCAGCTAATCAAGCCATGTTTGCCATTCCTAGCTAGTATGACTCATTACTTTTCTGCCATGGTGTTTACCTTACAAAAAGCATTCTATGTAATCCATCCCTGCCGTGAAGAGTTTAAATGCAGTATTTTGACCTCTAGTGGACAGTGACGTCTTTTTGCCGCAATCCATTTCTCTCCATTCTTAAAAACAATGGGGGTAAAAATCAAAGTGATCAAAGAGCTACTCCTTAAACACTCTGACTCACACTGGACGATCTCACTGGTGTGTCCTTCTTGCAGGCAAAGTAATAGAAGAGTCTTCGTTTTCCTGGGCTTTAAATTCATGATGTTTTCAATAATTTTAAACTTATGACAGTGAGCACATTTAAGTGAAAGTTTTTGAAACTGTTTTTGTCTCACTTGCCTTTGTCTGCGATGTGTTTATACAACTGTTTCACAACTGTGCTATTGTGAAAGGCATAAACAATGAAGACGTGTGAACAAGCTCTCACAGCCCAGTGGATTATAGCTGTGCATGAAGTAGTGAGGGGAGGAGGGGGCCAGCCCAGCCCTAAGCAGGGGCTGCAGGGAGCCCTGAGGACTTTGCTGGAAAACCTGAGCCTCTCTGGGAACCGGGCATATCTGTTGAGCAGAGTCAGGTCATGGAGCAGCTCCGGTTGGGGAGGAAGGGGCAGCTCCAGCTGCTAAGCTTGGCTGAGAAGATGCCACTGGCCATTCTAGGGCAAGTATGCCAGATGCTTCTGTGAGCAAATGCCTTTGGTCTTGGTTGCTTTCATCAAAGTTTCAAAGAGATCTGTGACCCTCTTCATTTGGGTGTTTTGCTGGAGTGTGATGAAGGTGTGACTGCAGGGCCTTGTGGTGGAGGCCGGAGTGTGGAAACAGCCCCACTGGGTGTGGATGACGCATGAGGATTCTCAGTTGCTAGTTGAGCCGCCAGGTTGGTGGCTGGAAGCTTTTTCAGAAGTGGGCAAGCACAGTAATGAGATTGATTCCCAGCTTTTATGGGCCTAATGAGCTGGCACTAATTTGGATATGCCACTTCACACTCAAGTCTGCATATCTATAAAATCGAAAGGAGGCAAAGTAATCCCTTAATAGTAGGCATTTTACCATGGGCACACTTGAGTACACAGAGTGCCAGAATGTTGGCCAGGCACGTTTGGAATATGAAGTTTGAACTAGATTTCTCTTGGGGAATTCATACACACATTATAAAATACATGGTGTATTTATATGAGCACTGGGAAAAGAAGTGACGAGCGATTTGTGGAGTGTAGGTGAAGCCACTGAAGAAATCCAGTCTGCATTCAGCTCTGTACTTGGCAGCGTTTCTGGAAGGACTAGCAGCAAACGCTTCTATTCTGGGAACAGTCTCTCCTACCTTTGCACTTTCCCTATCAGGCGGGTGTGGGCCTTGGTGATTAGCTGAGTCTCAAAATAAAATGCACCTGTGTCTCCAGGGTCAGATTCCAGATGCTGAACAATAACCGGCCAGCAAGAGGGGGACTGAAAAAAAAACCCCTCAGGAAGTGATGCTCTGTCTTGGTTGAGGAGTTGGCACGTTTCCAGAAGGGATGTCTGCCGGCTGTCAGGCCGTCAGGACCCTCAGCGTTCTGCACACAGCTCCACTGCAGCACACACACACTCAGAACAGCATCAACACTGTGTCAGCACCCCATTACGACTTCTCTTGTTTTCCTTTCCAGAAACTCAAGAATTCTTCTCTGGCAAACTTCATTTTATGGTTATGCTAATATTCTTCATCTAATTCAATTTTCCCGCACCCAAGCCTTCACCCGTAAGAGACAGTATCACAGCCTGAGAGAGGAGGCTGGCTCTGTACGAATGGCTTTGAGAGCATTCGAATCTTCTGATGAATTGAGACTGGCAGGCATTAGCCAAAGTCAGAGGAAATCAACTAACACCTCTCTCCCATTACAAAGGAGAAGAAGTAACTTAAGAAGTAACTTAAAAAGTAACTTTAAAATGTTGAAAGATCTTATGTGTGGTGGCTCACGTCTGTAATCCCAGCACTTTGGGAGGCTGAGGCGGGAGGACCACTTGAGGCAAGGTAAGGCATAGGCAACATAGTAAGAACCCATCTCTACCAAAAATTTTAAAAAGTAGCAGGGCGTGGTGGCACACGCCTGTCATCCCAGCCACTTGGGAGGCTGAGGGGGCAGAACTGCTTGAGCGTAGGAGTTTGATGATGCAGTGGGCCATTATTGCGCCTCTGCATTTGGGTGGCAGAGTGAGATCCTGTCCCCTCCACCCCAAAATATACCAAAATTTAAAAATCTTTTAATGTTGAAAAAGTAGATAGAAGAATCTATTCAGCCAAGTAGAAGGTAAATTTTGATAGGAAGAGATGCAGTAAGTGACACTCTGCCCCTCCCCCACACGTGGGCACAGACATAGACACTTGCACACAGAGACACACGTGTATATGCATGCACACACATGCATGCACATGCACATGGACACATACATACACCCAAACACATGCACAAACGCACACATACCCACATGTACAAGTCTTCACACCTGCACACATACTCATGCACACAGAGACACACATACACCCATGCACATGTCTGCACACATGCACGTATACCCAGGCACAGACATGCACACCTACCCATGGACATGTATGTGCGCATACACCCATGCACATCTCTGCACGTATGCACACATACTCATACACACAGAGACACACATGTGCACATGCATGCACACACACACATCCAGGCACACACACAGGCACACTTGAGCACATATCTTATGGCAACAGCCCCACAGCCACCTTTGCTCATTTTGTCCTGTTTAGATTCTGGCCCCACGGGACATAATGTCTACTCATAAAGATTTCAGGACCAGGAGAAACTATTCCCCTGCCATCCCCACCATCTCCTACCTCCTGCACTTCTGCTGACCCACGCCTCAATTAGGTGCTCATTTTGTTTGAAACCAAGTAAGACTTTTATCATTTGTTAAAGTCCCCAAATCTCTGAGCCCAACAGTCACTGAATCTTCCTATGATGCGTTTTCACATCTCCTCCTGCGAACATGTGCCAAAATTCCTGCAGGGGCAGGTGAGTTTGGGAGCTGTGAAGGCGTCTTTGCCTTCACATCTGTGATACAACCAGGGAATGTTTTGTTATAAACAAACTTGAAAAAACTTACCTAACATGTGAACCCTTTGTCTCAGCAATTCTCCTGTCAGGTCTGTTTCCTAGAGAAAGTCCATGACTAAGCAGGAGACACACACAAAGAGATTTGTAGCAGCAATTTTTAAATGCAGAAAGTTAGAAACAAGCCAAGTGTCCATCAACAGGAGACTGGATAAATACATGGTAGTATAGTTTCAAAGTAGTAAAAACACAAGGTCTTAGATTTACTTCTAATAAGGTAGATAAGTCTCTCAAACAAAATGCTCAACGATAAATCAAGTTGCTGAAGAATGCATGTGTTATGACACAATTTATAAAGCATTAAAGACATACAAAGCAAACACGCAGAACCTTCTAGCAAATTTCATGGGAAATGCAGCATGAAAAAATGGTTGGGAATGAGGGACCAGACAATGGGTTCACAAGTGACCTCTGTGGAGCACAGAGAGAGATTCTGCTGGGGAGGTGGTGTTCCAGGCAGATAGGATGCTTATTTTATTTTCTGTTATTCATTTTCATATACCTGCAATATTTAATAATGATAAATATGTATAATCATGTTGTCATATGGCCATAAATACTAAATAGAATAAATAAAAAATAATTAAAAATCAAAAGAGGCAAAAGTGTTAATTTTTCTACACAAGTCATGGGTGTTAAATGAACACAATGTTATATTCTGAAAAAAAAAGAAGACTCACTAGCCATCCCGCTGGAGTGGAAGGTGATTGCTGGCATTAGGATGGTGTTTGTCTCACCTATGCTCTTCCTGTCCAGGCAGTGAATCCCAGGGAATTTGTCTTTCAGTTGGTTGGTTTTCATTCCAGGCAATGTAGAGATCAGCCGGACCAGGAAGTGGGCCCAGCTTACCCGGAAAGTGCTCCGTGTGTCCCTGTACCCTGTGTGTGTTGAGAGTGCCTGGTGGTACAGGCTTCCCTGCTTTCCAGTGTGGGTCAAGGAGCCCCTGGGCATGAGGTGGGCCTGTCCTTCAAGGAATACTGCAAGCAGCTGCCCAGGAGGCTCTCACAAGGAAAGGAACAGGAAATATTTGCTGAGATCCATGTGGTGTATCCAGCATTTTCTCAGGAAACCTATGTTGGACTTTCAAGGAACAATCAACCCCTATTTGAATAAGGGTTTTATACAATTTCAAGTTTCCTCTAAGTCAACACCCCACCCCCACTTTCTTTACAAAGCACAACCTCCCTGAAGACTACAATGGGTAAAACTTTGCATGACCCCTGACCTGTTTTATTCTCCTCCAAACAATCGAAAGTTTACACAAAGAGTTCTTTTTGGGGAACATTTTATTATTTATCAACTATTTTTGTTTGGTCTGGTGGGCTTCTATTTGTGTCTACAATCTGTCATCAAACATAATTTCGTTTTAGTTTAGTATGTTTTGGTAGAAAATAAAGATCCCCATATCAGAACAAAGGATCAATCTAATGACAGATTTTTGTCCCAGTGCTCAGTGCCTTTGTGTCCCCAGTAAGCTCTCTGATGGATCCAACATGACTCCACACTGTGGGGGAGCAGGTGCCAGCCCCCTCTGTGTTCAGGCACAGCAGCCCCCTTCTACCCCAGGACCAAGTATTGGCAGGGCAGAGGCTCCCACCCATGTCAGTCTCAGAGCAGTTCATAGTGAAAGCTGATTTTGACTGATAGACACAATATACACATAGTAGCCAAAGGATATGTTGGTTTATTTCTCTCAGTGACTCAAACAAAACACTATAAGCATTTCACCATCATCCCAATATTTCCTATCTTGCTATATTTTTGTGATTTGCGTGCTTAACTTTCCTGCTTTGACTGTAATAGTTATCAGGTGGGTTTAATTGCTTATGGGAATAACTAACATCTAATTTGTTCAATAATTCAATCACTCATCTTATAAACCACTTCCCATTTACTCTGCAAAATTTTGAAGGCAGTCATGACAGAGCAGGTGATGACATCACTCTCCAGAAACTTGTGATCTAAGAAGGGAAGAAATGTGGGAAAAGAAGTTCTAGTAAGAAGAACCACCAACAGCAATAGTCCTTAGATGGGAAAAGTGGGAACATATGGATAGATCAATAATTATAGTTGATTAGAGAATAGAGGATGAGTATGCAGGGAGCTCCAAACTGGAGAGGGCTCCAGTATTTATTTGTGTGGTAGGGGTAGCTTCCAGTTGGCCAGTGGTCCCTAGTGGATTTTGATCCAGCATCCCATCAGAACAATATTTTGAGTACACCTTCTCACTGTATACCATTTATTTATCTTTTTATAATGTCTAGACCACATGACTGACATATATTATGTACATGATCAAATCATTACAAAAAACAGGAATAAAAAAAGATGAGATGGAAAATGTCAGCAGAAGTTCGAATATCTTGTTTGCGTACTGAGGGCTCTTTCTTCTGGGGATACAGTTTTAGGCAGTGGGGACAATTGAGGATTAAATCCCACACTATGACTCTTCTTCTGAATAAAAGTCCTGAGGCCAAGGAAGCTCAGTGGGATACAATGATTAATTCTCATAAGGTAAGTTAAAAAGTGAAAGAAGTGGAGACCTGAAACTATACGAATTCTGGAAGATAACATTAGAGAAACCCTTCTAGACATTGACTTAGGCAAGGATTTCATGACCAAGAACCCAAAAGCTAATGCAATAAAAACGAAGATCAATAGCTGGGACCTAATTAAACTAAAGAGCATTTGCACGGTAAAAGGAACAGTCAGCAGAGTGAACAGACAACCCACAGAATTGGAGAAAATCTTCACAATCTATACATCTGACAAAGGACTAATATCCAGAATCTACAATGAACTCAAACAAATCAATAAGAAAAAACAAACAATTCCATCAAAAAGAGGGCTAAGGACATGAATAGATAATTCTCAAAGGAAGATATACAAATGGCCAACAAACATATGAAAAAATGCTCATCATTAATGATCAGGGAAATGCAAATCAAAACCACAATGCAATACCACCTTATTCCTGCAAGAATGGCCATAGTCAAAAAATCAAAAAACAGTAGATGTTAGCATGAATGTGGTGATCAGGGAACACTTCTACACTGCTGGTGGGAATGGCAACCAGTGCAGCCACTATAGAAAACAGTGTGGAGATTCCTTAAAGAACTAAAAGCACAACTACCATTTGATCCAGCAATCCCACCACTGGGTATCTACCCAGAGGAAAATAAGTCATATGAAAAAGATACTTGCACATTCGTGTTTATAGCAGCACAATTCGCAATAAGAAAATTGTGGAACCAACCCAAATGCCCATCAATGAACAAGTGGATAAAGAAACTGTGGTATATATAGGGCAACCCCCTTTGGATCCCCTCCCATTTTATGGGAGCTCTGTTTTCGCTCTATTAAATCTTGCAACTGCACACTCTTCTGGTCTGTGTTTGTTACAGCTTGAGCTGAGCTTTTGCTCACCATCCGCCACTGCTGTTTGCCGCCTTCGTAGACCCTCCACTGACTTCCACCCCTCTGGATCCGGCAGGGTGTCCGCTGTGCTTCTGATCCAGCGAGGAGCCCATTGCAAGTCCTGATCAGACTGAAGGCTTGCCATTGTTCCTGCATGGCTAAGTGCCTGGGTTTGTCCTAATTGAGCTGAATAGTGCTGTAACACTCACCGCATGGCTCAAGATTCCATTCCTTGGAATCCGTGAGGCCAAGAACCCCAGGTCAGAGAACAAGAGGCTTGCCACCACCATCTTGGAAGCAGTCCACCACCATCTTGGGAGCTCTAAGAACAAAGACCCCCCCAGTAACATTTTGGTGACCACGAGGGGATCTCCAAAGCAGTGAGTAATATTGGACCACTTTCACTTGCTATTCTGTCCTATCCTTTCTTAGAATTGGAGGAAAATACTGGGCACCTGTCAGCTGGTTAAAAATGATTAGTGTGGCTGCCAGACTTAAGACTCAGGTGTGAGGCTGTCTGGGGAAGGGGTTTCTAACAGCCCCCAACCCTTATGGGTTGGGAAAGTTGGTCTGCTTGGAACCAGCTTCCACTTTCAATTTTCCTGGGGAAGCTGAGGGCCGACTAGAGGCAGAAAGCTGTCATCCCGGACTCCCAGCATTAGCCGGTTGAGATCTTGGTGTAGCCAGAAGTCTCTACTCAACAGTTGCCCATGGGTGCGCCCCTACCTCTCCTTCTCACCCATACCTCCTGGGTCCCAACCATGACCTTCTTAAAAGTGTAGCCCCAGAATTCTCCTTACCTCTGAATCAACTTCCTCCCATCCCTGCCTCCTAGATACTAGTGCTTCAGACTTTCACTCCCTCTGTCAAGTATTAGAGAAGGTCATATCTCCAAAGGGATCTAAGGAAGCTCTACCCTGTGTCCTTAGGCACCTAGGTTATGAATTCAGGGAGTCTTGTCCCTTGTGTTCCTCCCAATTTAGGCATACAGCTCTCAACACAGGCAGTTATGTGGGACCCATTCCCCTCCCCACCACCCTTCCCAGGGCCCCAAAGTTTGTAAAGGAGAAAAAGAAAGAGAGAAAAGGAAGAGAGAGAGAGAAAGGAGAGAAAAGGGAGAGAGAGAGAGAGACAGAGAAGAGAGAGAGAGAGACAGAGAGGAGAGAGAGAAAAAGAAAGAAAGAGAAAGATAGAAGTAATAAAGAAAAAACAGTGTGCGCTATTCCTTTAAAAGCCAGGGTAAATTTAAAACCTATAATTGATCATTGAAGGTCTTCTCTGTGACCCTATAACACTCCAATATCAACTTGTTGTCAGTGTAAACAAGAGCGTAGCCTGAAAGGACTGAGACCACTGACAACCTACCAAAGGTTGTCAGATAAGGATTTCCTATCAAAAATCCTTAACCCAGTAACCCGTGGATTGTGCAAATGCATTCAATTGGTAGTGGCAACTGCTTTGCTAAAAGTAGAAAAATAACCTCTAGAGAAAACCTCATTGTGAGCACACCCACCTGTTCGCAACTATCCTAAGTCAAAAAAGCAAAAAGGTAGCTTACTAGCTCAAATCTTAAAGTATGGGGCTATTCTGTTAGAAAAAGGTGATTTAACATTAACCCCTGAAAACACCCTTAACCCAGCAGATATCCCAGCAGGGGATTTAAATCTTAATTACCATACAAAGGTCCAACCAGACCTAGGAGAAACTCCTTTCAGTACAGGAGGATAGATGGCTCCTCCCAGGTGATTAAGAAAAAAACCACAGTGGGTATTCAGTAATTTATAGGGAGACCCTTGCAGAAGCAAAGTTAGGAGAATTACCTAATAATTGCTCTGCTCAAACGTGGGAGCTGTTTGCACTAAGCAAATTAAAATAGACCTAGGTAAATTCTCAGATAACCCTGATGGCTATATTGATGTTTTACAAGGGTTAAGACAATCTTTTCATCTGACATGGAGAGATACAATGTTACTGGTAGATCAGATGCTAACCTCAAATGAGAGAAGTGCCGCCATAACTGCAGCCTGAGAGTTTGGTGATTTCTGGTGTCTCAGTCAGGTCAACGATGGGATGACAACAGAGGAAAGAGAACAATTCTCACAGGCCAGCAGGCAGTTCCCAGTGTAGACCCTCAATGGGACCCAGAATCGGAACATGAAGATTGGTGCCACAGACATTTACTAACTTGTATGCTAGAAGGACTAAGGAAAACTAGAAAGAAGCCTATAAATTATTCAATGATGTCCACTATGACACAGGGAAAGGAAGAAAATCCTACTGCCTTTCTGGAAGAGACTAAGGGAGGCACTGGGGAAGCACACCTCTCTGTCACCTGACTCTACTGAAGGCCAACTAATCTTAAAGGATAAGTTTATCACTCAGTCAGCTGCAGACATTAAAAAAAATTTTTCAAAAATCTGCCTTACGCCTGGAGCAAAACTTAGAAACCCTACTGAACTTGGCAACCTCGGTTTTTTATAATAGAGAACAGGAGGAACAGGCGGAACAGGACAAATGAGATAAGCAAAAGGCCACCGCTTAAGTCATGGCCCTCAGGCAAGCGGACTTTGGAGGCTCTGGAACATGGAAAGGCTGGGCAAATTTAATGCCTAATAAGGCTTACTTCCAGTGCGGCCTACAAGGACACTTTAAAAAAGACAGTCCAAATAGAAATAAGCCACCCCCTCGTCCATGTGCCTTATGTCAAGGGAATCACTGGAGGGCCCACTGCCCCAGGGAATGAAGGTCCTTTGAGTCAGAAGCCACTAACCAGATGATCCAGCAGCAGGACTGAGGGTGCCCGGGGCAAGTGCCAGCCCATGCCATCACCCTCACAGAGCCTGGGGTGTGCTTGACCATTGAGGGCCAGGAGGTTTACTGTCTCCTGGACACTGGTGAGGCCTTCTCAGTCTTACTCTCTTGTCTCAGACAACTGCCCTCCAGATCTATCATTATCCGAGGGGTCCTAGGACAGCCAGTCACTAGATACTTCTCCCAGCCACTAAGCTGTGACTGGGGAACTTGACTCTTTTCACATGCTTTTCTAATTATGCCTGAAAGCCCCACTCCCTTGTTAGAAAGAGACATTCTAGCAAAAGCAGGGGCCATTATACACTAGACTTAGGAGAAGGAAAAATGGTAAATGTATATACAGACTCTAAGTAGGCTTACCTAGTCCTCCATGCCCACGAAGCAATATGGACAGAAAGGGAATTCCTGACTTCTGAGGGAACACCTATCAAACATCAGGAGGCCATCAGGAGATTATTATTGGCTGTACGGAAACCTCAAGAGGTGGAAGTCTTACACTACCAGGTTCATCAGAAAGGAAATGAAAGAAGAATAGAAGGGAATTGCCAAGCGGATGTTGAAGCCAAAAAAGCCTTCATTAGAAATGCTTATAGACGAACCCATAGTATGCGGTAATCCCCTCTGGGAAACCAAGCCCCAGTGCTCAGCAGGAGAAATAATAGAATGGGGAACCTCACGAGGACATGGTTTCCTCCCCTCAGGATGGCTAGCCACCGAAGAAGGAAAAATACTTCTGCCTCAGCTAACCAATAGAAATTAATTAAAACCCTTCACCAAACCTTTCACTTAGGCATTGATAACACCCATCGAATGGCCAAATTATTGTTTACTGGACCAGGCCTTTTCAAGACTATCAAGCAGATAGTCAAGGCCTGTGAAGTGTGCCAAAGAAATAATCCCCTGCACTGCAGGCCATACATTTCAATCCCTGTATCTTTAACCTCCTTGTTAGGTTTGTCTCTTCCAGAATCGAAGCTGTAAAACTACAAATGGTTCTTCAAATGGAGCCCCAGGTGCAGTCCGTGACTAAGATCTACCACGGACCCCTGGACTGGCCTACTAGTCCATGCTCTGATATTAATGACATTGAAGGCACCCCACCTGAGGAAATCTCAACTGCACAACCCCTACTATGCCCCAATTCAGCAGCAAGTAGTTAGAGTGGACATCAGCCAACCTCTCCAACAGCACTTGGGTTTTCCTGTTGAGGGGGGCTGCTGAGAGACAGGACTAGCTGGATTTCCTAGGCTGACTAAGAATCCCTAAGCCTAGCTGGGAAGGTGACTACATCCACCTTTAAATATGGGGCTTGCAACTTAGCTCACACCCAACCAATCATGTAGTAAAGAGAGCTCACTAAAATGTTAATTAGGAAAAACAAGAGGTAAAGAAATAGCCAATCATCTATCACCTGAGAGCACAAGAGGAGGGACAATGATCTGGATATATACCCAGGCATTCGAGCCGGCAACAGCAACCCCCTTTGGGTCCCTTCCCATTTTATGGGAGCTCTGTTTTCACTCTACTAAATCTTGCAACTGAAAAAAAAAAAAAAGAAAGAAAGAAACTGTGGTACATATATACAATGGAATACTACTCAGCCAAAAAAAGAATGAATTAACAGCATTTGCAGTTACCTGGATGAGATTGGAGACTATTATTCTAAGTGAAGTATTCAGGAATGGAAAACCAAAGATCATATGTTCTCACTGGTATGTGGGAGCTAAGCTATGAGGAGGCAAAGGCGTAAGAATGGACTTTGAAGACTTGAGGGGAAAGGTGGGAGAGGGGTGAGGGATAAAAGACAACAAATAGGGCTAGACAACAAATAGACAACAAATAGGGTGCAGTGTATACTGCTCGGGTAATGGGCACACCAAAATCTCACAAATAACCACTAAAGAACTTATTCATGTAACCAAATACCACCTGTACCCCAATAACCTATGGGAAAAAAATGAAAAAAATTAAATTCTTTTAAAAAGTTAAGGAAGCGGGAGGGAAAATCTCCAGAAATATCTGTAGGAGGTGAAGTCAGGCAGGAAGAAGAGAACTCCTGGAGGCCCCGGGCTTGGTGGCATCCTCCATCCAAGCCCTCAAACCTGAGGCTCAGAATAGCTTAGGGAGCCTTCCATGTCACTCTTGCAAACACAACATTTGCTGTCATCTTCAAGAATGGGAAGTTCTTGGAAGATTTGAAAATATGGATGAACAAAAAGAAGGCAATAGCAATCACTTTGTTTCCACTACCCAGATTTGTGAATTTGTTAGCATCTTCCCTTTTCCAACATTTTCTCCGCAGGCTGTGTGTGTGTGTGTGTGTGTGTGTGTGTTTACAAAATGGCATATTTTAAGTAATTTTTGCAACTTGTTTTTTCCATTTAACAACATATTATTACGTTTCCATGTGATGTTGTGTTCTTGAGCATCTTTTTTTTTTTATTGTGGTGAAACACACATAAAATTTATCATCAGTCAGTTTTAAGTATACTGCTCAGTTGCTTTAAATGTTACACATTCATATTATACAGCTATCACCAACATCCATCTCCAGAACTCTTTTTATCTTTCAAATCTGAAACTACACCCATTAAGTAACTCCCCATTCCCCATCTTGCTCCGCCCCTGGCAACCGCCATTCTACTTTTTATCTCTATGGATTGAACTGGTCTAGGTGTCTCAGATGAGTGGACTCATCCAATATTTGCCTTTCTGTGACTGGCTTATTTCACTTAGCTTAATGTCCTCAGGTTTCACCCATGCTGTAGCATATGTCAGAATTTCCTGCCTTTTTAAGGCTGAATAATATTCCATCACACTTCAACATCTTTCTGAGATGACTGCATAGCATGTCTTAGGCAGACGAGCTATGATTTACGTAACTCTTTATTTTTAGGTGATCACTTGATTTCCATTTTTGACTATTATAAACAACACAGCAGTGAACGTCTGCCTATCTAAATATTTGCACGTATATGTGATTCTTTTTTCTCCATGGAAGACATTCCTACCTGGAGGTGGAATTGCTAAATCCAATGGTGGAGCCACACCCTTAGTCACCACACAGGGCATGAGCCTTTCACTTTGGCAAGGTGGCCCCTGCTCTAGTTGGTCTCTGACACTTGAAACTTCACCTCTAACTCTTTATCGTACTTAAAATGACTCTCCAATTATAGTCACAACCCTTCCTAGGGGGAAAAAATACCTCCAAATGGCTACCACGTCGGATTGAATTGGGTTCTCATCCTGTTTCCTCAGCAAAGGAAAGGCCTTAGGCTGTGAAGGGAGAGGAACCTACATTTTTTCAGTATTTCGTATATTACCAGGCCTTTTCATGGCTGTTCCTCCCTAGCCTCTCATTCTCCAGCATTTGAAGGTCCACCTTCTTCTAATTAATTTTTTTAAATTTTGAGATAATTTTAGATTTATGGATGAGTTGTAAAGATAGTACAGTGATTTATCATGTTCACTAACATTAAAATCTTGCATAACCACAGTATGTTTGTCAAAGCTAAGAAAATAGCATTAGTGGACAGGTGCGTGGCTCACGCCTGTAATCCCAACACTTTGGGAGGCCACGGCAGAAGGAGCACTTGAGTCAGGAGTTCAAGACCAGCCTGGCCAACATGGTGAAACCCTGCCTCTCCTAAAAATAAAAGAATTAGTTGGGCACGGTGGCGTGCACTTTTAATTCCAGCTACTCTGGAGGCTGAGGCAAGAGAATTGCTTGAACTCAGGAGGCGGAGGTTGCAGTAAACTGAGATTACACCACTGCACTCCAGCCTGGGTGACAGAGAAAGACTCCGTCTCAAAAAAATAAATAAAATAAAATAAAGAAAAGAAAATAGCAGTAGTGACTTGGAGTGGTGGCTCACTTTTATAATCTCAGCACCTTCAGGGGCTGAGGCAGGTGGATCACTTGAGCCCAGGAGTTTGAGATAAGCTTGGGCAACATGGCAAAACCCAGTCTCCACCAAAACATAAAAAATTAGTCAGATGTGGTGGTGGGCACCTGTAGTCCCAGCTACTCAGGGGCCTGAGGTAGGAGGATCACTTGAACCTGGGAGACAGAGGCTACAGTGACCTGAGATGGTGCCACTGCACTCCAGCCTGGGTGACAGAGAGACAGCCCGTCTCAAAATAAAACAAAACAAAACAAAACAAAGGAAGTAGCATTTGCACCACGCTATTAACTAAACTACAGACTATCTAGCTATGACCTGTTTTTTCTATGAATGTCCTCCTTCTGCCCAATAATCCAATCCAGGCTTCCACCCTGCACTTAGTCTTCATGACTTCTCACTCCCCTCCAATCTGTGGCAATTTTCAACCTTTTCTTGTCGTGACTTTGATGGTTTTGAAAACACTGGTCAGATATTTGGAAGAGTGTCCCTTCATTTGAGTCTGTCTTATGTTTTCTTCTGGTTATACTGGGATTATGGATTTGTGGGAGAACGAGACAGAGGCAAGCGTCCTCACTACCTTCCATTCGTGGGTGCATGATGCCAGACAACGTCCTTGTTGATGGAAGCCTGGACCACATGGTTGAGGGAGTGCCTGCCAGATTTCTCCTCTGTGAGGCTGCTGTTTTTCTCTTTCGTTACACGATTGATGAGATGAGAGTCACCAAGTCCAGCTCATACTCAGGGGAGGGGAAGTAAGATTCACTTCTGGAAGTGGATCAAAACATTTGTGGATCCATATTAAAACCACCATGATAATTAAGAATTATTTTGGGGCAGATACTTTGAGGCCATGCCGATAACCTGCTTCTTTTTCAAGTTTTACTCACTAATTTTAGCATCCATCAGTGGATTTTGCCCGTAGCAATTACCACTGTGCTGTTCTAATGGTGATTTTCTATTCATTCATTCTTTCTACATTAATTATTTAGAAATTATTAAGGAAGATTTGTCTATTTCCTTATTTATTTATTTTTCAATCATTTATACCACTATGTACTCACAGATATTTATTAACTCTCTGGGTCACAAGTGAACACTCTCCTTATTTATTGTGTTGTTTAATTTGTTCTGATTTTGGCTATTGGGATTTTTTTTTTCAGGTTGGCCCTTATACTCTTTCAAAATGCCTCCAACTTGTTATTTTTTGTTCCTTTTTTTGGTGAGCACTTTCGTAATTGCCGGCACTGCAAGATTTTCCAGGCTCATTTTGTAGTTTCTCTGCCACTGTCCTAGAATCAGCCAGTTCTCTGGGGAATTGTGTTTCCTTTTATTGGAAAATGATTTTTAGATAATAAGATCTGGGTGCTGGATGCACTTGTTGCCCTGGGATGTTGTGCTTCCAGATCCTCTTGGCAGACAGAGCCAGTGAATATATTCATGTGGGTGTGCAATCACTCTTGAGTGTCCACACACTGACATTTTTTTCAGTATCTGTCTATCCCTATCTATAGTAAAATAAGCATGAATTCATACCAAAGTTTTCAACTTCATTCCATCATCAGTCTATTTAATTGTAGTCAGATTTAGAAGTGAGATATATATATATATATAGCATTTGCTATATATACACACACACACATATATTCATACAAATGATTTTTCTCACAAATTCTTTTGTTTCAGACTTGGTTTCCTAAAGTCAAGAAAAGTCTCAATCACAAGAAAAACTCATAAGTGTGTTGATAAGTAGTAGATGCACGCTTCAGACCCCAACCTCCATTAAGCAAGACATATCTATTTCTTTATTTTTCCTGAAATATGACTAAATCTTTATGCTTTCAGGATGGTGGAGAATTGGATCTCAGGCAGTCTTGTAATCTCTTGCTCTCCCAGATTACACCCCGAGGGTCATCCAAGTGATAGGAAGGGCTGCTAGACCGAGATTCATCATGGAGGCTGCAGGCTTCCTCACTGTCTTAGCTGGCAGTGGCCCAGTGGACCTGGAAATTCTCTGCTCCCATGACCCGAGAGGGATACAGGAATTTTAGCCAAGGCTGAGAGCCCCAGTGCTTGGGTTCACCCTCTATTCCTTATCTGGTCTCACTCCTCCTCTGGGTTCTTTGTTTCTACTCCCAACCACCCCTCTCCCTATCTCCACCTAATTGCTTAGCCTCTGAGAAATCTCTCTCTTTCCTCTTGTTGCCAAAAAAGGCTTTTAGGATAACTTCTTTAATACACTCAGAGTTTAGGAAAGCAAAGGGCAGAAAAGAAGAGGCTAAGCCTGCTATTGCGTCCAGTGGTTACTCCAGTGGAATTAGGAGGAAGGAGGCCAACAGACCTGTGTCCAAGTTCTCATCTGGGTGGCATTTCCAAAGCCCTCATTTGGTAAACAGAAATGTGTATCAATTTTGGTGGAAATAATTGTACTTGTGCTCCCTGTCTTTTTGAATCAGACAACATCAGTGGTGTTGGGTCACAGGATGGTGTGAGATGAAGCAGGACAATCCCTGGTAAAAGAATGCTCCTCGAGAATCTGGGTCTTGAAGGATGGTCTCCACTCTTTTGGAAATTCCACCCAGGCTCATTCCAAACTGTCTTGGGTGATCGAACAACTAGTGGTTTGGTTACTGGACTCTGCTGCTCTGTGAGGCTCTTTCACAGGAGGGAAAGCCACTACTGCTTTTTGGATTTAGGCTCAACGCAACTGTCCTGAGGGAGCTGATGGAAGGGACAGATGTAGTGGCTGCCCGTACCTGGGACCATGGTCCCACCTTGGTTGGAGCCATAGTTCTTTATTAACAGCTATTTTCTTTGGGTTATAAACCGTATAACCCTAAGATTTTGTGTTCACTGTAAAAAACTAAGAACAACAAAAATGACGATGAAGAAAATAAAAGTAATCTACTGTTCAACTACTCAAAATAAATGCTGAAATATTAAAAAAAAAATTTCCTGTGGAATTTTCCAAAAACTGGGAGGTAGTATGGCCTGTGGTTCCAGGGGTACCTGGGAACCACCTTGCTGTGTTTGAATTGTGTTTCTTTAGTGAGGAACTGTGTGACCTTCGGAAGTTTTCTTAATTTTTCTGATCCTAATTGTCTTGATGTATCAAAAGGGGATAAATATACCATGAATTAGCTTTCTAGAGCTGTTGCAAGAAAGCAGCACAAACTAGTGGCTTTAAAGAACCGAAGTTCATTCTTTTACAGTTCTAGAGTCCACAAGCTTGAAGGCTCTAAGGGAGGAGGCCACCCCTCATATTGTCTTATGCCCAATTTCTGCCTCCAAAGAAAGAAGAAGTAAAAACTAAAAGGCAAAAATGAAATCCACAGACAGTCAGCCCTGGACATATGAAGGACATTCCTCCTTCATAAAGCTGTGCCCTGGGCCTGGTAGTAAAAGATTGACCCCGATCGAACCGGTTATGTTATCTATAGATTCCAGACATTGTTTGGACAAGCATTGCGAAAATCCCTGTCCTGTTGTGTTTCGTTCTGATTACAGGTGCATGCAGTCCCCAGTCACTTACCCCCTGCTTGCTCAACTGATCACGATCCTCTCACACAGACCCCCTGAGAGTCGTGAGCCCTTAAAAGGGACAGGAATTGCTCACTCAGGGAGCTCGGTTTTTGAGACGTGAGTCTTGTCAAAGCTCCCGGCCGAATAAAGCCCCTTCCTTCTTTAACTCGGTGTCTGAGCGGTTTTGTCCGCTGCTCGTCCTGCTTTACAGCTCTGGGGGAGAATCCTGTCTTGTCTTTTTGCTGGCTTCTGGTGTTTGTTAGCAAGCCTTGGTATGCCTTGTTTTCAAGGTGAATCATCACCCTAATCTCTGCCTCCATCTTCACACAACCCTGTCCTCTATGTGCCTGCGCCCACATTTCCCTCTTCTTATAAGCACACCAGTTATCAGGGTAGGACCCATTCCCTAATCCAGCATGAACTTAACTTGATTGCTTCTGCAAAGACCCCATTTCCAGGTAAGGTCAGAGTCACAGGTCTGCACAGACATGAATTTTGGGGACACTAATTCAACCCAGTATATACCTTCCTCATAGGGTTGTTTCCAGAAATAAATGAAATGCTTGTTCCAAAGCACCTAGCACTGTGCATGACAGGACGTAAAATAGGCACTCTGTAAAAGTCAGCTTTAGCCAGCTGTGGTAGTTCATGCCTACAGTTGGGAGGCTGAGGTGGGAGGATCACTTGAGCCCAGGAGTTTGAGGTAGCCTGAGCAACATAGCAAGACCCTGTCTCTAAAAAGAAAAGAAAAGAAAAAAAGAAAAGTGGAAAGGAAGGAAGAAAGGAGGAAGGAAAGAAAGAAAGGAAGAAAAAAGAAATTGTAAACAGTTCTATATCCACTGAATAGAGCTCAATATTTTAAAAATAAATAAATGACAGTTTTTATTAGCATTCCAGTTAAAAATATCTATCTATATATAACTATCTCTGTAGCTATATTTCCATAAGACGTGCCGGAGGTGCGGTGTGGTGTTGAGATAGCGAAATGTCCAGGAAGATAAAAAGGGGTCCCCTGAGAATCTCCGACCAGCCCCACAAGTGTTTGCATGGATGCTTTTGTGCAGATGAGGGAACCTGCGCAGGGCTTGTCTGAGCATGCTCACAGCAGACCGAAGCCCAACATGAGCACTGGGGGAAGTAGGTGGAGCCACCGGGAATTCGCGCCGTTTGCAGCCGGGAGGTGCCTGGCTGTTCCTGTGTGGTGACTTGGGATTCAATCTGTGAGGTGGAAAACCTGCTAGCAGGGCTCTCTCTTGCTTTGCTGAGAGTTATTTTTCCTTTTCGCCAAGTGAATTCCGTTCCCCTCACCTTTCGAAGTGTCTGCATGCCTAACTTTTCCTGTCGTGTGACAAGTACCCGTTTTTTAGGAGCTGGGTGTTCCTCAACACTCCTGGGTGCCGGGCAGGAGCAGCGAGGGCCTTTACAGCACTCTGGGGTCACGCTGCTCCTGTGCTTTGAGCAGGTCCCTGTGTGCTCACTCAGAAAAGGTGGGGGTCTCCAGAGAGGCACACCCTCAGCCACCTGCTTCTGGGCACACATGGGAGACTCTTCTGGAGAGGTGTTTCTCCTACAGCATGTCTCTGCAGAGGGTGATCACTTCTCAGTCAATGCATCGGCATCAATAGAATAGCAACCAGAACACAAATTACACTTGTTTAGTTTCCTATTACCATGAAACAAATTACCACACATCAAAGAGCTTTGTGAAGAAATACAGACAGTGAGACTTCTGGAATGATGGAGTAGGGAGCTCCATGAACCCTCTCTCCAATAAAACAATTTACCTGGTGATATTATTTTAAAAGATCATTTATAGTCTCTGGAAATTGTTCTAAGGCCATACAGCAAATGGAGAACATTTATTTCAGAAAATCTACTAATACCTCGTAAGAACAGTGAGAATCTGTTGCATTTGAGCTATGGCCTTCTCTGTTAACCTCTACCCAGGGTGTATGCAGCTGAGAAGTCAGGGGTATCCCGTCCCCTAGATCTTCGTCTGGGGTTACAATTCCATCCTTGGATGGGCAGGCAGTAGCATTTCTTATCCCCCCAGCCCTGTGTTACAGAAGCTCTATTTCAGACCAGCACAGCTGAAGGGGCTATGACTTGCTTCCTCTACCCAACCCCCACTCATACGATAGAAACTCTGCTCCAGATGTGACAGGTCGAATGTGCAGGGGTCCCAATCACTCCCTGTCCCAGCTTACTTACAGGATAGAAGAGTCATGCTGTGAGGGTCAGGCAGTGAAGATCAGGAGGTACCTCCAGCTCCACCAGTGCCCACTTATAAAGTGGAAAGTTCACTCTTGGAGAAGCAGGACCCAGCCCTTTGGTTGTGGTGCAGAGATGCAGGGGTTTTGTCCAGAGGTATAGGTAGGCCACAAGGTAGCTCTGCAGTCTTGCTGGAGAGGACTGGCTTTACTTGGAACAGAAAGTAGAGAATCTATGCCTGAGGGTGTTTGGGAAAACAGTTTACATGTTTGTGGGTAGGGAGCAATTAGTAAGAGGCAGGTGGCTCTAAGACCCAGCAAAATGAACAGAATCATAAAAAAGGTAGGGCACCACTAAACATACCAATACACAAATAAAGGGAGTACCAGAAGGAGAGGAGAGTGAGAAAGGAGCAGAAAAAACTATTTGAAAGAAAAATATGGCTGAAAACTTGGCAAATTTGATGAAAAACATTTTCTCATATATCCAGGAAGCTCAACAAACTCCAAGTGTGATAAACACAAAGTTATCTACACTGAGACACACACATCATAGTAAATATATTGAAAGACAAAGGGAAAGAGAAAATCTTCCAAGCAGCAAAAGAAAAATGAGTCATGATGTACAAAATTAATATCTGACTTCTCAGCAGAAATAATGGTGGTCCAAAAGTTGTGGGATATGCTGAAAGAAAAGATAAACAACTACCATACCAGAATCTCATATCCAGCAAAAACTATTCATTAGGAGAGGAGGAGATGCCCAGATCAAAAAAAAAAAAAAAAAAAACTGAGAAAATGTATTGGTTGAAGACCAACCTCATAAGAAATACTAAAGGAAGTTCTTTAGGCTGAAAGACACCAGATGGTAATTTAAATCCACATGAAAAAACAGTGTGCCAGTAGAGGTAACTATATGGGTAACTTAAAATGTCATATATCTTCTCCTTCTTTCTCCTGACTGATTTGAGAAGCAATTGTATAAAATTATTCATCTATCTATGTGTATTTTGGGGCCTATAATACCTGAAATAAAATATATTTGACAATGACAACAAAAATGAGGTGGTTGAATAAACTTTAAAAATACTATATTTACTAATATTTTTTCTCCAAACTTCTTTAAAAGATATAAAATTTTATAAAGTAAAAATTATAGCAATATATTATTGGGTTTGTAATATCTACAGACATGAGATATATAACAATACTTGTATTAAAAAAGAGGCAATATACAAATCCCACTGTAATTAAGTTTAGCAACACTTTAGAATTAATCTGAAATATATTACAATACATTAGTATGTATATTGTAAGCTCCAGAACAACAACTAATAAAACAACTTTTAAAAATAGTTTAAAATAATCAAAGAAAGTAAAACATTACAGTATAAAATGTTCGCTACATGCCAAGAAAGCAAAGGAAGAGAAACAAAAAAGCAGGACACCAGAAAACAAAAGTAAAATGACAGACATAATAAACAGCCAAGTAAAGGCCAGCATTATCCAAATACTAAAACCATAAAAAGACACACAATGAAAAAATTCTGCAGAGCAGTATCCATTACGAATACAGATGTAGAACTTCTTAACAAAACACAAGCAAACTGAATTGGGCAACATACAAACAGTATTATACCATGACCACATGGGATTTATTCCAAGAATCCAAAGTTGGGTTAACTATTCAAAATCAATTTGTGTAATGCAATATATTAATGGAATAAAAAAACAAAAAAAATGTGACCACATCAATAGATGCAAGAAAAAAATCACTTGACAAAATCCAAAACCTTTTCATAATAAAACCACCCAACAAACAAGAAAAAGAAGAGAACTTCCCCAACCTGATAAAGGCCATCAATGAAAAAGCCACAGCTAATATTATACTTAATAGTGAACACTGAATGCTTTTCCCCTAACATCAGGAACAAGACGAAAATGTTATTATCACTTCTCTTCAACCTTGTACTGGAAGTTCTAGCTAGGGCAATTAGGCAAGAAGATAGAATGAAAAGCAGCCAGTTTGGAGAAGAGGCAAAACTACATTCACAGATGGCATGACATTGCATATAAAAAATGTCCTAAGGAATCCACTATAAAAATCCACCATGAGAGCTAATAAATAAGTTCGGCAAGGTCTCAGAATACAAGATCAAGGTACAAAGTCCATTATATCTGTATACATTAGCAATGAATATTTTGAAAAATAAATTAAAGGAAACAAATTAATTTTCAATAGCATCAAAAGAATAAGAGACATAGGAATAAATTCAATAAAAAGTGCAAAACTTTTATATTAGAACTATAAAATATTGTTGAAAGTAATTACAGTAGATCTAAATACATGGGAAGTTATTCCATGTTCATGGTTTATGAGAATTAATATTGGCAAGATTGTCATACTCCCCCAAATCACCTACAAATTCAATGCAATCTATGTCAAAATCCCAGTTGACGTTTTTGGCAGAAATTGACAAGCTGATCTTATAATTTGTACAGAAATGCAAGGAACCCAGAATAGCCTAAACAATCTTGATAGCAAAAAACTAAGTTGAAGAACTTACACCCTAATTTCAAAACTTACTACAAAGCTGCAGTAATCAAGACTGTGTGGCACAGGTGTAAGAATAAACATATATATCAATGGAATATAACTGAGAGTTAAAAAATAAATCTTTACATTTACAGTCAACTTACTTTTACAAGGGTACAAAGACAATTCAATGGGAGAAAACATTGTCTTTTCAGAAAATGGTACCAGGAAAAATGAATATCAACACCAAAAAAAAAAATGAAGTTGCTCTCCTACTTCACACAATACACAAAAGCAAACTGAAAATGGATCATCCATCTAAATGTAAATGCTAAGTCTATAAAACTATTAGAAGAAAGTATAGGAGTAAATCTTCATGATGTTGGGTGAGGCAATAGTTTCTTAACTATTAACAATAGTTAACTGTCAATAATAGTTAACAATGACACCAAAAGCACAGGTTACAAAAGAAATAAAAACAGATACATTAAACTTTATCAAAGCTAAAAACTTTTTGTGCTGCCAAAGATGCATCAAGAAAGTGAAAAGAATGGGTGAAAGTATTTGCAAATCATGTATCTAACAAAGAATTTGTTTTTAGAATATATAAAGAGTTCTTACAACTTAATATTAAAAAGATAAGTGACCCAATTTAAAAATGAGCAAATTATTTGAACAAATATTTCTCCAAAGGAGATAGACAAATGTTCACCAACTTATAAATTAATAAATAAAATGCGTTATACTGAACACATTTTACGTATGTAATATTATTCATCCATAAAAAAGGAATGAAGCCATAATACGTGCTGCAATATGGATGAACCTTGAAAACAATATGGTAAGTGAAAGCATGTAGTCACTAAAGGCCTCATATTATATGATTCCATTGATATAAAATGTAGAAAATAGACAAGTCTATGGTGACAAAAACTAGGTTTGTGGTTACTTAGGGCTGGGCAGGAGAGAAAGTGAAATACAGAGTCAGCTAATGAGGACTGGGTTTCTTTTAAGAGAAGTGAAAGTGTTCTAAAATTAGATAGTGTTGATGATTTCATAACCCTGTGAATATATTACAGTATAATATGTTAGATTGTATACTTTTAATGGGTGAATTGTATGTGTGTAAAATATAGTTATTTTTTAAACACATCCACACACACAACTACCCATCTATTATCTCAGGAGTCAGAAGTCTGGGCATGGCTCACCTGAGTCCTCTACCAAGGGACTTATAAGGCTGGGATCCATCAGGCCATGTCCTTATCTGAAGCTTGGGGTTCCCTTCCAAGCTCGCTGGCTGCTGGCAGAATGTGGCTCCTTATGATAGTAGGATTGAAGCCCAAGGCCTTCTGCATTTCCCAGCCACACCACGTGGCCCTGTCCTTGGTTACAAGATGGTATTTGTTTCCTCAAGGGCTGCGACAGTGTCTCCCTGTGTACGCAGCAAGACAAAACCTTATACAGTATATAGACATACTGCAACCTCATCTCGCAAGGGACAGCCCATCACCTCGCCAGATCCCATTAGGAAGGTCACAGGTTCTTCCCACACTCAGGAGGAGGCAATCACATGGGGGAACGCACCAATGGGAGACCCCAGGAGCCATCCGGAATTCTGCCTAGCCCCCGCCTCTCTCTCTGTCCCCACTTACAGTTGTTCATTCTGCAGAGAATTTTTTCTTGAGTTGAGCAACTTATTTTTAAAGCTGATTTTCTGCCAGAAACTTCTTAAAGGAGCCAATTTCTCTTTTTCTCTCTTGTTCCTCTCTCTTTCCTCATTAAGCTCTCCCTCTCAACATTTTAAGTCCTTCAGAATAAGGTACACTACTTTTAAAGAGCTATGGCACAATCTCTTCATAACAGCTCCTTGAGAATTTATAGAATTTTCAGCATTTTAGAGCAGAGGCAGCCTGCTGAGAGACCTGTGTGTTTAAAATTCTGATAGTCATGGGGGAAATAAGATGCCCTCAAAGCATTCCCCATGTATGCTCCTGTAAAAAGTTCCCTCACAACCTCTTAAAGACTCCTTGCAGTTAATTTGGAAAAGTTATCACATGGGTTGTTTGGTGTGTGTGAAGACCTGAAATGATGGTGTGAGTTTCAGGGGACTCAGTCTTCATTCTGTACCCTTCCTCACCTCAACTGCTGACACACAACTTGCAGACCCACCCTGCAGCTCCTGTCCAGGCTCAGTGGCCATGCTCTCTACACACCCTTGTCCCCCAGGAGACGGGACTGAGGCAGATATACTCTGAAGCAATGGTTTTCATAGTCTTGGCCTGCTTGATGGTTTTTTTTTTTTTTTTTTTTTGAGAATGAGCTTACACAATCCTCAACTGGAGGGATCCACAGATGCTATGAATTTATTTGACCCTGCATAGATGGTGTTTGGTAGGGGTAAGAACAAAAGAAAACGCCCTTCAGAAACTCTGAAACCCAGTGCCACCTGCATGACAGAAAGCAGACCCAGGGCCAGTGAAACTGCCCTCTGTGGAATGCAAGCATGGGGGTAATTTCTCTTGTTCCTGGACACCTGGCCCATGACCACACTGTTCACAGCAGGGCTCTTTCCTCTTCTGCCCAGGGAAGACGCTGGGAAAGGCTGTGGGGTTGGTTTACGATGTTTTCAGGAGTATTGCTGTCACCAGGAGGCCATGGCCTTTGGCAGCATGGCCCTGCAGGGTGTGAGGGGCATCTGGGCAGCAGGCGGGTTGGTACTGCCGGGGAGTTTCTGTACAGGAGTCAGCTCCTCCTGGTCCCCTGCACAGTCCACTTGCCTCCAGCCAAGGCAAGAGCTGATCTACTGGGGGCAGGAGAAACAGATCTAGGGAGAGGAAGTAGTCCATATATTGGGACATGAGTGTTGGTCAGTCAGAGGGAGGTTCTGAAAGACTGGGGGTTTGTTAATATTGATCCAGTCTTCGCAGGAAGGGTATGAGATGGGGATTGAGGCCATTAGTCAGATTAATGTTTCCCAGGAGAAGAACAGGCTTGTTAGGTTTGGAACACAGATGGAGGAAGGGCTAGGGGATGTTTGTGGTCTGCTGAGAATGAATCGCTTGCCCGAATGGCTCTGAACTGCCAAATCATCTCCCTGAAAGGATGCTCCAGTGAGAGTAACGTCCTTGCTGTCCCAGCCACATGCCATTGAAAAGGTTTCTAAAGTGCATTATTTCAAAGGCTACTTAAAGTTATGTATCTTAAGGATTTCAAAGAATTCTATTGACCAAGATGCTATTGGTTTTGACAAGAATTGGCTTAAATCTGAAATAAAAATAAAAGCTGGCTAGTTGAAGACCTGAATGAGGTTCTCTCTGCTGCATGAAGGCAGGCTGTGGGTGCCCTCGGCAAGGAAGGGGTGGGGAGTATGCTACCAGTGCCATCTACCAGAGCCCAGGGGAGGAGGCCTGCTCTTGGGGGTTCATGAGAGCACTGGGCTTGGGACCCTGGTTGGGCCCTGATGTGGAGTCCACCTGGCGTTTACTGCCTCTGTGTCCTTGGAGTTTAAGTTCACCCACGAATGAAATGACATGTATGAACATTCTTCATAAACTAAAATACTTCCGGGCTCTCACACTTAAAAATCCCGTGGAGCATTCCCCATGGTGACCGTCAGTCATGCAAGGAATGTGCAGCCTATCAGAGACACAAGCTCCTGCACCACACGTTATGACCTTTCCCCCAGGAGACAGCCTGAGCGGGTCCTTTTCACTTGCCCAATAATGGAGTGAAGGGCCCGTGAGGCAGCCTGGCCCTGCAGGCTGGTGATGGCAGCTACTCAGCTGTGGAGCTGGTTGCAGCTGCTCATTCTACAGCAGGAGTCCCCAGCCCCCAGCTACAGACCAGCATTGTCTGGGGCCTGTTAGGAACCAGGCCACACAGCAAGAGGTGAGCATTGGGCAAGCAAGCATTACCACCTGAGCTTTGCCTCCTGTCAGATCAGTAGCAGCAAAAGATTCTCATAGGAGCACGAACCCTACTGTGAACTGTGCATGAGAGGGATATAGGTTGTGCGCTCCTTATGAGAATCTAACTATTGCCCGATGATCCAAGGTGGAACAGTTCCAATCTAAAATCATCCCCACTACTCCCACCAGCTGTGGAAAAAACGTCTTCTGTGAAAACAGTACCTGCTGCCAAAAAAATCTGGAGACCACTGTTCTACAGCACTCTCTCTGAATTCCAGATTCATCCTTTCTAATTCTTGTTTCTGACCAAAAAAGATCCAGACATCGTGCTAAGTAACGATCATCAGCTTTTAAAATGTGTTCGCAGGTTATCAGCATACGATATCCTGGGAATAACTCTTAGGGATTTGTGCAAGACCAGCATGGAAAGCTCCTTGGAGGTCATGTGTGTGACCCCCCAGAGGCTGTGTGTGTGGCTCCCAGCCCCAAGTCACCCCCATCCCTACCCCAGAGGTCACGTGTGTGCCTGCCTGGAGCACAGGCTCTGGTTTCATCCCTCTGCAGCTCCAGCTGGCCTGTCCTGGGCAAGTGGATTAACCACTCTTGGCTGTCTAAACAGAGAACATGTGCTGTGCTTATTGCTGGTCTTGTTGAAAGCCATTTTTTCCCACATCAGTCAAGTGGCTTCTGACTATGCCTTGGCTTTCCGTGTAGCATAGCCGCGGAAACCCATGTGAGTGGCCCAGTGAGCTCCAGGTGGCTGCTTCAATCTCAGGAGCACTGAGGAAGGGGGACCTTTTCAGAGACTGAGTCTGGACCCCGGCAAGGGTTGATCCAACTGTCCGAAGGCAGCATAGACACGGCTGGCCCTCGGAATAGCCATGTCATTTCCTGTCTGATTGCCACATCTACTGGTGACACTGTGCACTCAGACGATGGCTTCATTGGCCACCCACAGGCACAATGAAGCCACAGTGCTGGAGGCTGGCCTTCAATATAGCCATGTCATGTCCTGTCTGATTGCCACATGCATTGGTGTCACTGTGCACTCAAGATGATGGCTTTGTCGGCCACCCACAGGCACAGTGAAGCCACAACACCAGAGTCGCTGCAGCCCCCGCTGCACCACTGATAAGCCAGGACACCCACAGTCAACTCCTCGGGCCCAGAAAACAGCAGAAAGGGAAAGACATGTGGAGCACAGCCTGGCCTTGGTCCGTGACCAATGGGATGTCCAGCCGCAGAGATGTAGGGCTGCAATGAGGTTCCTGAGGGTGAAGAAGTCTGTTCTCTGCAGACAGCTGAGGAGAGAAAAACAGAAAGTGGTGAAGTATCTGAAGGAGAAGAGGAAAGAAGCATACCTGCTTCAAACTCTGTGTGAGCAGATGAGGAACACACTTAAACACATGCCTGGAAACACCTGGAGGAAAAATGGCTTCATCAACCAGAGTCTTGCAGATAAAGTGTTCTCTCTCATCCTGTGTGCTATGAAGCTGGAGTGGCACCGACGAGCCTGAAAGCTACAGTACAGACAAGGCAAGGGTTCAGAACTCAGGCTGCTGTGGTCCCTGGGATTAGCGACTCTGGTCAGCAGTGGGTGATGCCATGTGCACGACTGTGTCTTAAAACCACCTTCAGACCAGAGATCCCATACTTCCTAATGTCCTAAAATTCTGTCACTGCATGGACCACATGTAGACAGGTGTATAAACATTTATAATCCAACGAGGCAGAGCACACTAGGAGACCAAAAAAAAGAAAAAGAGAGAGAAAAGACCCATCCTGCTCTGAATTTTAGTGGGTGTTTTGTTGGAACAAAGTGAAAATTGAACAGAAGAATAGAGAGAAAAGGCAAAAGTAAGAAACCTCAAAAAAAAATCAGAAAATCGGAGAAAGTTAGCAACATAAAGCAAACCACACAGGAGAAAGAAGAAGAAAAGAGGGGAATAACCAAAGAAAACGAGAATATCTGAGAGACAAGAAAATCCTTTTGGCACAGCTAAAAATAAAAAGGAGCTCTTTTTATACATCTTCATTTAGATTATCTGAACATTGAGATTTGAGGTATCATGTGTACATAAAAATAATAAAATGATCCATATTTAACCATGTTTCCTTGAAATAAAATGTTAGTTTTCAGTTCTCTTTGAGCTGAAGAAATAAACGCATTCTCAAAGAGTCCCACTTTATTATTTTAGTATAAGATTGGAAAAAGCATATTACATGTTTAGTAAATTGGATTCAAATGAGACAATGTATTAGAAAATGGAATTTTAAATTTGGTTTTAAAATGTTCCTATTTAAGAGATGGTCAAATAGGTGTGAGACAGACGAAAAGAACCTCAAAGCGGGTGGGGCCAACGACCCCTCACGTCTCTGCAGGTGGAAACAAGGCCGTGGTTATTGCGGTCTCACGTGCTGTGCATCTTCAGGGCTGTCGCTTGTGAACTTTCTGGCCTACAACATTGCAGCTAAACCTCAAATGTCAAGGCTCAGGCACTGTGTTTGCCTGGAGGTCGTTTACTGCCTCCACCCAGTCAGCTCTTGTGGCTCATTAGTTTTGCTGCAGCAGCAGAGAAGGAAGGAGTTCGATTGTGCAAATGGTGCCCGCAGAGCCTCCAGGTGCACACAGGGCAGATCCTTTCCAGAATTTTTTATAGCTTGCAACATTCAATAGCTCCAGGCTGTTCCCAGGCCCCATCTTTTGGGTTTGATGGGTTGAATTGTGTCCTTTCAGAATTCGTAGGCTGAAGTCCTAACCTGCACCCACACCCTTCTTCCTTTCACTTGTGTGTGTATCACTTTCTGGATATTTGTAAATGTTTAGACTCCTAGGCCCTCCCCATGCCCACGAATCCCTAGCTGGCCCCTCAAACAGGTGGCAGATGCTGTTACAATGCCCATTGTGCTTAGTACATTGGTGGGCCTGGATGATCTGAGGCCATCGGTCTATGGTTGCTTTGAGGGTTCAGTGTTAACTTTGCTGCTGAAAACACAGTCTGCAGACCCTCAGCACAGGGATCGCCCAGGAGCCTTTTAGACGTGCAGAATCTTAGGTCCCACCCCAGACCCACTGAATGAGACTCTGCATTTTAACAAGATGCTAGAGTATTTCACATGCACTGTCCTTAGACCGTGTGAGGGACTAAGTTCCTAAGCAACCGGTCTCCTATTATGCCACCCAAAGGAGAACTCTTTGCTCTAATAAAGCAACTGAATTCCACAGAATCTCTAGAGTCTTGAGGCTATTTTTTTCCTATTAAAATCTATTATCAAAATTTGATCCTTACATTATCACCCTCCTCCTCTGCATCATCATTTTCTGATTCATACAAAGAAACTTTGCAGTGGAGTAGACCTTACAGTTGGGAAGTTGGCTCCAGCACATCTGCTAAGAATTTGCTGGGAATGTATACCTTCCCAATAACATTCCTCTTTTTCTGATGACGAAAATTCTAAACCTTTCATATGTGTGTGTGTGTGCTTGTGTGTGTGTGTTTGTAGAAGGTTAATTGATGCTTTTTAAAAATGTGGCACATTTGAAGCTTTGAAAAGACATGCTTCTCTTCCCACTAAAGTGATAGCTAACCTATCTCTGCCATCCCAGAGACTGGCTCCCTGTGACACTTGCAGAATTATTGCACTGTGTCCCTCCTTCTGCCAAACACGACCATCCACCTTTCCCTCTTGAATGTTTGGACTTACCTTCCAGTGGCTGAAAGGGCCAAGCTTATGTGTATACAGCCTGCCTACAAGGTATCACTTCCACTACACAACAAAAATGAGCATCTGCTCCCTAAGCCCCCCATCTAAGACACTGGAAATTTTTTCAATGCAGGGAAAAACATTTAACTTCATCATTAGGAGGTGGGCTTGAAATCAAGGTGGACTTGTGGTACACTGACATGCCCCACCAGGTGGAGGTAATGAGATGCTGGAAAGTAGGGCTGGGTCTTTGGAAACAGGAATACCAGGATGTGGGGCCTCCAGCAATGCATGAGGAGGTGAAACTAAGGGTGTGAAGTTCAGCCTCACCAATTTCTTAACTGTACTGGACCATTTGGGACTATTCTAAGATGGGATTTCTCTTTGCCAGTTAGGAGAGGAGTAGCTCTCTTCTCAGCAATGCCTTCCTGTCAGGGTGGTCTGTTCATGAGTCACAACCTTAAGTGAGATCAGGACACTTATTGGCCCTTTGTCCTCCACATAAGACTTTGGCAGACCCTTATCCCTTCCCAACTCAGGTTTCTTAGTCACTGGTGCACATGATCGCACCTGCCATGCGTTTCATAACTGGTAGAACAACTCTGATGAAAATGTCTGGACTTTTCAAAACACACCACCTTTATGCCAGGATGGCCCCAGAATTTCCCAGAGATCCAAATAGAATCCTGGAAATCTGTTAAGTTTTGGATGCCCAGGACTGCACAGGTTTCTTAACAGCATGAGAACAAGGAAAGCACAGTTGGTAAGATTTTAAAAATGCAAGAAATAAGGCTTAGAAATAAAAATAATGCAAGCAACCATTTCTGAAAGACTAGATGTACTCTGGAGATGGCCTGCTCTGTACAAACACATTCATAAAATATTGCAGAACTTGGCAGTGGGTGCCATCTATGAAGCTCCTGAGTGTCAGTCTTTTCCTCTATATAATGGGGATATTAACACCATTTGGATTTAATTATTTGGCACCACCACACACCACTGATATGCTTTGGCTGTGTCGCAACCCAAATCTCATCTTGAATTTTAGCTTCCACAATTCCCATGTGTTGTGGGAGGGACCCAGTAGGAGGTAACTGAATCATGGGGGTGAGTCTTTCCTGTACTGCTCTTGTGATAGTGAGTAAGTTTCACGAGATTTGATGATTTTATAAGGGAGTGTTTCCCTGCACAAGCTCTCTCTCTTTGCTTGCTGCCATCCATGTAAGACATGACTTGCTCCTCCTTGCCTTCCACCATGATTGTGAGGCCTCCCCAGCCACATGGAACTGTGGGTCCATGAAACATCTTTCCTTTGTAAATTGCCCAGTCTCAGGTATGACTTTATCAGCAGCATGAAAACGGACTAATACAGTAAATTGGTACCAGTAGAGTGGGGCACTGCTGAAAAGATACCCAAAAATGTGGAAGCAACTTTGGAACTGCGTAACAGGCAGAGGTTGGAACAGTTTGGAGGGCTCAGAAGAAGACAGGAAAATGTGAGAAAGTTTGGAACTTCCTAGAGACTTGTTGAATGGTTTTGACCAAAATGCTGATAATGATGCGGACAATGAAATCCAGGGTGAGGTGGTCTCAGATGGAGATGATGAACTTGTTGGGAACTGGAGTAAAGGTGACTCTTGTTATATTTTAGCAAAGAGACTGGAGGCATTTTGCCCCTGCCCTAGAGATTTGCGGAACTTTGAACTTGAGAAAGATGATTTAGGGAAACTGGCAGAAGAAATTTCTCAGCAGCAAAGCATTCAAGAGGTGAGTTGGGTGTTGTTAAAGGCATTCAGTTTTATAAGGGAAGCAGAGCATAAAAGTTTGGAAACATTGCAACCTGACAATGTGATAGAAAAGAAAATCCCATTTTCTGAGGAGAACTTTAAACTGGCTGCAGAAATTTGGGTAAATAATGAGAGGCTGAATGTTAATCCCCAAGATGATGGGGAAAATGTTTCTAGGCCATGTCAGAGGGCTTCACAGCAGCCCCTCCTATCACAGGCCTAGAGGACTAGAAGGAAAAAGTGACTTCATGGGCTGGGCTCAGGGTGCCCATTGCTCTGTGCAGCCTAGGGACTTGGTGCCCTGCATCTCAGCCACTCCAGCCATGGCTAAAAGGGCCCAAGGTATAACTCAGGCCATTGCCTCAGAGGGTGCAAGCCCCAAGTCTTGGCAGCTTCCACATGATATTGAGCCTGTGAGTGCATGGAAGTCAAGAATTGAGGTTTGGGAACCTCCACCCAGATTTCAGAGGATGTATGGAAACGCCTGGATACCCTGGCAGAAGTTTGCTGCAGGAGTGGGGCTCTCATGGAGAACCTCTGCTAGGGCAGTGCAGAAGCGAAATGTAGGGTCAGAGTCCCCACACAGAGTCCCTCCTGGGGCACTGCCTAATGGAGCCTTGAGAAGATGGCCACCATCCTTCAGACCCCAGAATGGTAGATCCACTGACAACTTGCACCGTGCACCTGGAAAAGCTGCAGACATTCAACACCATCACATGAAAGCAGCCAGGAGGAGGGGATATACCCTGCAAAGTCACAGGGGCAGAGCTTCCTAAGACTGTGGGAACCCACCTCTTGCATCAACATGACCTGAATGTGAGACATGGAGTCAAAGGAAATTATTTTGGAGACCTAAGATTTGACTGAACCACTGGATTTTGGGTGGGTCTCTCCCTCTCTCTGTGCAGCCCTGGCTTCTCCCTGTAGATGAAGCTTCTCCTCATTGTCTCTGCAGGGTGTCTTCATCAGGGAGCCGTGTTCTTACAGCATGGTTCAGGGACCCAAAGAGCACATGGCTTGGGCTGTCAGGCCTTCCTAGGGTTTATTCTGGAAGTAGCATTACATTATTTCTGCCACCTTCCATTGAAAGCAGGTCCCAAGCCCAGCCCAGATTCAAAGAGAGGGGATGACTCAAAGGCATGGATCCTGAGAGGGTTGGCCACTGGGGACAGGAGGCTACCCCTACTCATATCTTCACTTCCATCTTTGTACCCTGTTGGAGTCAACACAGAGCAGGGTGAGCATCGTTCAGTGAAGGAGAGAGGGGTGAGTGACCCATAACCAATCTAACATTGTGTGTGTGTCAGTCTCAGCCTCCCAATATACTGGGTTTCAAAGGCTTGTTTCCAAGTTTGTTGTTTGGAGCTTGAGTCACATCTCATTGAAGACATAGTTGTCCCTGTAGCTACTTTCTTAGGCTGGCCACACCGACGGTCACTAGAGAGCTGAACTACCATTCCCACATCTGATGTGAGAAAAAAAGTTTGTGGGCGGGTCTGGAAGCTGACTGCCTCTTTTCACCAGTGTTCATGTGAGAAGATGGTTCCGGGTTTGTCTGTGTAGGGGCACCTGCAGCTCACCTTCCGGAGTGGTGGGTCTCAAGGTCTGTGGCCTCCCTTGCCTCCGCAGCTCTGCTCCTTGCTCTGTCATGGGCCTGGTGGCAGCAGGCTTGCGCTGGAAGTGTGCCTCTGTCACTCATTCCCTGGGCAACCTTTGATCCCTGATTTCTGTGCCTATACAGAGGGAAAAGAACAAGAAAACACACAGTTAAGTGCTGGCTACTGCATGCCTCCACCCTCAGCCTCCTACTCAATACATCAGGCTCCAGGCTCCTGGGGCAAAGACTTGGGTGCCCTTGGGGTCTCCATTGTGCCAAGATTTTCCTTGTTGAAATACCTTGAGATTGAGTTTAAAATTTGGCATTACTTTGAATTTTAATTGACCAGTGGAGTCAGTTTGAATGTCCAAGGTTTTTTCTCCAGATCCTCAATGATTTTAAGGCTTTCTTTAAGGCAAGCTTGTCCAACTTGCTTTATTTTGTTTTTGTTCTGTTCTGTTTTGTTTTAGGCTTTTAACAGTCTGAAGCCAAGGTTTTTAGTTTCTGTCTGTAATGATAAGTGGAAAAGAGGGATGAGGAAGGGGCTTTACTGGCCCAATCAGAAACAGAAACTAAAAACCCATGACCGTGTTCTCTCCCTTGGACACCCCTTCAACTAGTGAAAATCATTGAACGCTAAGGTCAGCTACAGCTTTTTGTATCACAATCAGTTATACATATGCAGAAAAGCAATAACACGTACACTATTATACATACTCCTACAGCAAAGCTTATGTTGTTTTTTGTATCTACATTTTGTTACTTTTCTATAAGGAATATGTATTAATCAATTATGTCATTTTATTTTAGATAAATGGAGATCACTATAGCCTTGAGACTAAGTTTTGCTCGCAGAAGAATGTGGAGAACCTCTTCCAAAGAGCCTTAGGAAAAGGGAGAGTTCTTCCCTCCTTCCATTATCCACCAGCCTGTGCACCTGGGAGGAGCTTTACCACCTGCAAGGTGATACCTCCCCACCCCTCTACACTGGAAATGACAATATCTGCCTCATCAATCCCAAAAGATTGTTGTGTGTCTCAGAAGAGATCTTATAAACTAAAGTATAAGCTATCTTGGCTAAGCAAAAGAGCAGGAAGTAGATTATCCCCTGCAAACTGGGGAGATGTAGGCCTTCAGAGTAAAACAAATCTGCCTTCCAGAGAACAAGGGAAGGGTTTGGGTTTCATAGCAAAAAAGAGTTCCCACCCAGGTTCCCAATCGGATCTGTTTATGCAAGTGAAGGATTGAAACTTGCTTCGTTCTGATTGGTGGATTGCAGCTGAGTTTGATTTTTGGATTGCAGGTAAGTTCTGATTGGTTGGTTCAGATGAGTCGTGAAAGTCCCAAAGCTGAACTGCAGTGAGGGTTTTGGGGGACTTCAGAGTCCCTCTAATCAGGAAATGGCTACTATTTTAAATCTAGGCCTATTAGCCACTCCAGATCCTCCCCAAAGGACCCCTCAGGTTCACATTTGATTTGTTTACACAGCCTAACCTGAAAAAAACAGTCTGGAGTGACGGAAGCTACCTTATTCTCTGCCAGCTGACCTACTCCTTGCAGAGAAATTATATTGCACATATGGCCTCAGAGTCCACCCACCTCTAACATTTGCCAGGTTTACCAGCGAAGTTCAAAAAAGAAAGTATGATTATCCCCAATTTAATGAGGAAACCGGTCTGCCCAGAAAACACATCTCATGCCTCCCAGCTCTGTTGGTGTCTCAACTCGGAAGTAAATACTACAACAAACTGTTTAACACTATCAAAAATATCCTCCTTTGATAAAAGCTAGCTCAGCTGCCCTTCTGCAATGAAAAGAGCCCAGGGTCTCTGCCAGAGTCCAAGGGTGCTGAGTCCAGGGGCATTTGCCTGAGACCTAAGCTCTGGGGAATTCAGAGACCACCTAGACCAGGTGAGCCCAGAATGTGTCCCCTGGGCAGGTGGCCAGGTGGAATCTCGAAGCTCCCACACATGTAGCAGCCAAAAACAGTGTCAGTCCCAGACCCCCAACTCCCCCAACTCCATGACCACAGTTTCCAAGGCTACAGTGATTTATCACCCATAATAAACCCTGAAATACTAGGAATTATTCCATAGCCAGACAGGTTAAAAGTTGTTTTAAAATAGCTAAGATTAGATTAGAAAAATCTAGTTCTCTTTCCTTGGAAAGCATTCTGATTGGATTGAGAGCCCAATGGAGTAATTACAGAAGTCAGAGTACTATGTGGTGTCTTGAATCTTGAGAAAAGGAGAAAGTGAGGCAACAGGTCCCAGACCTCCTTTATTTCTACCTGGGAAGCTACAAAATTGTTTAAAATGTGAGAAATCTCTGAGACTCCATGGGAACAAAAATAACTCTATGTCCCATAAATAATTGAAACCAGATATTTGTTTTTCTGGAGGAGGTGGGAGGAAAGAGGTGTAGAGAAGTCAGCAAAAGAAAGAAAAAGGTTTTTTTTTTTTTTTTTTGCTTAGGAAAGTGGACAAATAGGAGATGAATGTCCTGAATCATTTTATTGCTGGTAATAATGCCTTGGGTTTATAGGGTGGCTTTCTTCTGAAGATCTAAAGACATTTTTTATACCTACTATTTTGCTTCTGTTCACGGCAACCTGAAAAACAAGACACTGTTGTAAAATAAACATCAAGTGTAGAAATCCTGCTGAAGAAAAAAACAAAAAGGCCTGAGAACCCTCACAGAGCTGTATGCCCACAGGAAAAGGAGCAGCCTCTCCTCACTCACTCCACAGTGCGAGGAGGGTAGCAGTTGAGGAGGCAAATATCTCAGATGCAGCTCCTAGTTTCTACAGAGGCTACAGACCCCTCACCAGACCAAGCCGCCTCTCTGTTTCCACCAGAGGAAGATGGAGACCAGGGGTAACAGGTATAGGAGTACTTTTTATTTCTAAGCATCTTTTAAATTTCTTTTTATTAATAGGCTTTACTTTTTAGAGCAGTTTTAGGTTCACAGCAAAATTGAGAGGAAGGCACAAAGAGTTCTCATATACTCCCTCCCCCCACCATATGCACAGCCTCCCCCACTATCCACATCCCACTCCAGAGTGCTCCTTTTGTTAGAGGTGATGAACATGCAAACATCACTATTCACCCAAGGCCATAGTGGACATTAGGGTTCACTCTTGGCGCTGCATAGCCCTTGGGTTTGGACAAATGTACAATGGCATGAATCTACCATTACAGTATCATACAGGGTAGTTTCACTGTCCTAAAAATCCTCTGTGCTCCATCTACTTATCCCTCCTTCCCTTCCCCCAGTTCCTAGCAACAATTGCCTTTTTACTGTCTCCCTAGTTTCACCTTTTCCAGAAGGTCCTATAGTTTGAATCACACAGCATGGAGTCATCATTTTACCTACGGATGCACAATTGTTGCAGTATCATTTAATGAAAAAGCTATTATTTCTCCATCAGGTTGCCTTTGAAACTTGGTCGAAAATCAGTTGTTCATGTATTGTGGCTTTATTTCTGGACTTTCTACTACACTCCATTAATTTTTTTGCTTATATTTTCACCACAACGACACTATCTTGATTACTGTAGGCTTTTTACAGGTCCAGTAATAAGGTAATATTCATTTTCCAAACTTGTTTTAATTTTTTAAATTTGTTTTGACTATTGTAGGCACTTTGAATTTCTGTATGAATTTTGTAAATTCTAGATTCAGTTATCAAATTTTTTAAAAAGCCTACTGGAATTTCTATTTGGATTGCATTGATCCTATGGATCAATTTGTGGAGAACTGACATCTTAACAATACTGAGTCTTTCAACTTATGAGCATAGTATATTTTTTCTTCCATTTAGATCTTTACTTGTCATCAGCACCATTTTATAGTTTTCAGTACACAAGTGTTTTACTTCCTTTGAAGCAGACTAATTCCTAGGTATCTCATTTGTATGCTAAAGTAAATGTTATTTAATTTTCAATTTCTAATAGTTTGTTGTGAGTACATAGACATACAATTGATTTCTGTATATTAATCCTATATACTGGAAACTTGCTAACCTCACCTGTTAGTTCTATTAGCTTTCTTTGAAGATTCCATTGCATTTCTCCGAAGATGATCATGTCATATGCAAATAAAAGGTTCTACTTTTTCCTTTCCAATATGAATGGCTTTAATTTCCTTCTTTTGCCCGATTGTACTGGTGAGAACCTCCTCCAGGTTGAATAGAAATGTGTTATTTCTAATCTTCAAGAGGAAAGCATTTTGTCATTTACCACTGAGTATGATGTCATCTGTGGGTTTTTGGTAGATGCCCTTCTGGTCTTTGTTTGATAAGAGCTTTTATGTCAAGTATATACTGAATATTATCAAATACATGTTTGTGTCTATTAAGGAGATGATAGAATTTTTTTTCTTTTTTAGTTTCTTAATAGGATGAATAGTGGTTAAATTCTGAATGTTAAGCCAACCTTACATGCTTGTGACAAACACCACTTGGTCACAATATCTTCTGTTTTTGATATATTGTCAGCTAGAATGCAAAAATTTTGTTTAGAATTTTTTGCATTTATGTTCATGAGAGATATTAGTCTCCACTTTTTTTGTCTAATAAATTTGTCAGGATTTGGGGTCTGAGTAATGCTGGCCTCAGAAAGTGTTGGAAAGGATATCCTCCTTTTTAATTTTCTGGAAGATTTTTTGTAGAATCAGAATTCATCCTCTCTTAAATGTTTGGTAGAATATACTAGTGAAGCTACCTGGGAATAGAGATTGTGTGTGTGATAAGATTTTTAATTACAAATTCAATTTCTTTATAGTCATTCAGATCATCAATTTCTTCTTCAGTAAGCATTGGAAGTTTGTGGTTTTTCAAAGGCTTTGTACATTTCATTTATGTTGTCAAATTAACATAGAACCATTCATAACATTATCTTATTTTCCTACCATTATCTTTTGATTCTGATGTCACTTTGCTTTTCTGATTTTGGTGGTTTATGATTTACTTTCTGATCAATCTTGCTAAATGTCTATCAATTTTATTAATCTTAAAGAAACAGTTTTTGGTTTTATTGATTTTCTTCTATTGTCTTTCTGCTATTTTATTAGCTTCCACTCTGACCTTTTTTACTTCCTTTCTTCTACTTACTTTGTGTTTAACTTGATCTTTTTTTTTCCCCACTGTTAAGGTGGAAGCTGAGGTCTTACATTTGAGAGCTTCATTTTCTAATATCAATGCTTTGTGCTCTAAATTCCTCTCAAACGCTTTAGTGATAATCTAATAAATTTTTAATTGTTATGTTTTAATTTTCATCCACTTTAAAACAGTGTCTAATTTCCCTTCTAATTTCTTCTTTGACTAATGGCTTATTTAGAAATGTGTTGTTTACTTTCCATGTTTGAGGGATTTTCTAGAGATTTTTCTGTTACCAATTTTTAGTGTAATTTCATTGTGAGTAGAACACAAACTTTGCATGACTTGGAATATTGTACACTTTTTGAGGCTGGTTTAATGGCACCAAATTTGAGCTATCTTGGTAAATATTATGTGTGCACTTGAAAATAATGTACACTATGTTATTATTGGGTGGAGTGTTCTGTAAATATCAACTAAGTCAAATTAGTTAATGGTATTTAAATACCTATTCCTTACTGAGTTTTTGTTCACCTGTTTATCAATTATTGAGAGAGGCTTACTAAATTCTCTATTACTATACAATTATATGTTTTTCCTTGCAGTTATATCAGTTTTTGCTTCAATTATTTTGTTTTTTGTTGATATTTCAAATTGTTATTTCCTCTTGTTAATTTAATCTTTTTGTCATGAAACCTCTTTATTTCTACTTATTTCCTTTGTTTAAAATCTAATTTGTCTGATATTAATATAGTAGCTCCAGCTTTATTTGATTAGTGTTAACATGTATTTTCTAATTATGTATTTTCTATGGCCAGCATATAGTTGGGCCTTGCTTTTGCAAGACAATCTCTGCCTTTTTATTTGAAGTATTTAGACCATTTACATTTAATGTGATTATTAATATGGTTGTTGATATGAACATGATCATCTTGGTATTTGTTTTCTGTTTGCCCCCTTTGTTCTTTTTTTCTTTTCTCTTATTTTTTAAACTATCTTTTGAATTAATATATTAATTTTGACTATTATAATTCCTTAACCATAATTATTTGGTAAATGTTCATTTTATCTCCCTTGTTGGCTTTTGTTTTGTTTTGTTATTCTAGTGGTTGCTATAATTTTTATATACATCTTTTAGGTGCTATTATACCACTTCCATATCATATGAGAACCTAAAAATAATACTTTTATATTTTTCTTCTCCCCAACTTTGTTCTATTATTGTCATATATTTTACTTTTACATACACTAAAGGCACCACAGAACATTGTTATTATTTGTTTAAACAGTCAATTATCTTTTAAATATATTTAAATAATAAGAACAAAACCTTGTATCTTTACCCATACAGTTACCAATTCTGGCACTCTTCATTGGTTTGTATAGATGCATATTTTCCTGTGGTATCATGTTATATCTGCTTGAAGGACAACCTTTATTGAGCATTTCTTGCAGGTCTTCTGTGGGTGAATTCTTTCAGTTTTTGTATGTCTGCAATGTCTTCACTTTGCCTTAGTTTTTAAAAGATACTTTAATGAAACATACATATTAGGTTAATAGTTTTTCTTTTTCAGTTCTTTTAAGATTCTATATTGACTTGTTGCTGGCATTATTTCTGACAAGCACTGTGCTGTCATTCTTATCTTAGTTCTTCTGTGCCTAATGTTTCTTTTTTTCCTCTGGTGGATTTTTAATATTTTTTCTTTATCACTTATTTTGAGCAATTTGATAATAATATGTCTTAGTGTTTCATGGTTTTTTTTGTGATTACGGTTCAATGAGATTCTTGAATCTGTGAATTTCTGGTTTTTTTCATATTTTGTAAATTTTTGCTATCTTATTAATTTTTTTTCTTCTGTTCTCTCTCTTTCAAGGATTCCATTTATTAGGCTGCTTAAAATTGCCTACAGTTCACTGATGATCTGTTCATTAAAGAAAATTCTTTTCTGTCTGTTTTATTCTTCATAAAAGTACTATGTTCTAGTCTAGCTGATAGGAACAGGCACTTTTCCTGGACAGGCATGTGCTTCTAGCACTGCTCCCTTTACCCTCTCTGGTGGTTTTTTCCCCAGCCTCAGGTAGTTTCTTCACATATATATATACTGACTAGTACTCAGCTGAACACTGGAGGGAAACCCTCTATGGAACTCCAAGTTTCTCTCTCTATGCATTTATCCTCTCCAGTACTCTGTTCTGTGAACTCTAACCACCCAAGACTCCTAGCTCCACCTCTTCGACTTAGGAGTTCATTGAGCTCCACATAGGTTGTTCTTCCCTGTACCCCAGCATGAAAACTCTACTGAGGCTGCAAGCTTGGGTAACTGTTCAGCTCACTTTGCTTCTTGTCTCTTAGGAATCACTGTCGTTGGTTACCTGATGTCCAGTGTCTGGAAAACAGTGATTTCATATATTTTGTTAGTTTGTTGTTGTTGTTTCGTGTGTCCTTGTATTTCTGCGTATGTGTGGGGAGAGATAGGTTCAGTGGCAGTTACTTTATTTGTCTAGAAGCTTATGTCTTCTCTGCACTTGTGTTTGAAAACCTAGATAAAATAGATAATTTCTTAGGAATATGTAAGTAACTGAAACTGTCTTGATAAATATAAAGAGACTAATTTCCAGAAAAGAAACAGAAAAAGTTACCAGCTGAATCTCCAGAAATCACTAGGTTTTATGTTTTCACAAGAGAATTCTATCAAACCTTTATAGAATAACAATCCCAACACTACTAAATAGTTCTCTTCTAGAACTTAGAAAGAGAAGGGAAGCCTCTAAATCATTTTATGAAATCACCATAGTAATTAAATTAAACAAAGATGGCACAAAAGAAAATAACAAATAAATGCCAGTTATAAATATTGATTCAAAATTAATGAATAAAATATTACTAAATAGAAATTTGCCACAAATTAAAATAGTAATTCACCATTACCAATATGTTTTCTTCTGGAAATATAAGTGCCTCAATGCTTGGAAATTATTAATAATGTCATGAGGCTAATAAAGCTAAGTTGAAAAACCTTGTGCTTATTTTCATGGATGCTAAGACATTCATTAAAATTCAAAATCCATTCATGATAAAAACCACTTAAAAATGCGACTATATATATGCTACATTAGTAAAATAAAATACACCTATTTCAATGTCAAGACAACAATTTCTTTCTTATTTTTTTTTGTGTGTAGAGTACTTTTTAAATTTTTTATTTATTTTTAAAATATTTTGTTATACTTTAAGTTCTAGGGTACATGTGCACAATGTGCAGGTTTGTTACATATGTATACATGTGCCATGTTGGTGTGCTGCACCCATTAACTCATCATTTACATTAGGTATTTCTCCTAATGCTATCCCTCCCCCAGCCCCCACCCGATGACAGGCCCACGTGTGATGTTCCCCACCCTGTGTCCAAGTGTTTCCACTGTTCAATTCCCACCTGTGAGTGAGAACATGCGGTGTTTGGTTTTCTGTCCTTGTGATAGTTTGCTCAGAATGATGGTTTCCAGCTTCATCCATGTCCCTGCAAAGAACATGAACTCATCCTTTTTTGTGGCTGCATAGTGTTCCATGGTATATATGTGCCACATTTTCTTAATCCACTCTATCATTGATGGACATTGGGGTTGGTTCCAAATCTTTGCTATTGTGAATAGTGCCACAATAAACATATGTGTGCATGTGTCTTTATAGTAGCATGATTTATAATCCTTTGGGTATGTACCCAGTAATGGGATTGCTGGGTCAAATGGTATTTCTAGATCTAGATCCTTGAGGAATCACCACACTGTCTTCCACAATGGTTGAACTAGTTTACAGTCCCACCAACAGTGTAAAAGTTTTCCTATTTTTCCACATCCTCTCCAGCACCTGTTGTTTCCTGACTTTTTAATGATTGCCATTCTAACTGGTGTGAGATGATATCTCACTGTGATTTTGATTTGCATTTCTCTGATGGCCAGTGATGATGAGCATTTTTTCACGTGTGTGTTGGCTGCATAAATGTCTTCTTTTGAGAAGTGTCTGTACATATCCTTCACCCACTTTTTGATGGGGTTGTTTGATTTTTTCTTGTAAATGTGTTTAAGTTCTTTGTAGATTCTGGATATTAGCCCTTTGTCAGATGGGTACATTGCAAAAATTTTCTCCCATTCTATATGTTGCCTGTTCACTCTGATGGTAGTTTCTTTTGCTGTGCAGAAGCTCTTTAGTTTAATTAGATCCCATTTGTCAATTTTGGCTTTTGTTGCTATTGCTGTTGGTGTTTTAGTCATGAAGTCCTTGCCCATGCCTATGTCCCGAATGGTATTGCCTAGGTTTTCTTCTAGGGTTTTCATGGTGTTAGGTCTGACATTTAAGTCTTTAATCCATCTTGAATTAATTTTTGTACGAGATGTAAGGAAGGGATCCAGTTTCAGCTTTCTACATATGGCTAGCTAGTTTTCCCAGCATCATTTATTAAGTAGTAAACCCTTTCCCGATTTCTTGTTTTTGTCAGGTTTGCCAAATATCAGATGGTTGTAGATACGTGGTATTATTTCTGAGGGCTCTGTTCTGTTTCATTGGTCTACATCTCTGTTTTGGTGCCAGTACCATGCTGTTTTGGTTACTGTAGCCTTGTAGTGTCGTTTGAAGTCAGGTAGCATGATGCCTCCAGCTTTGTTCATTTTGCTTAGGATTATCTTGGCAATGCAGGCTCTTTTTTGGTTCCATATGAACTTTAAAGTAGTTTTTTCCATTTCACTGAAGAAAGTCATTGGTAGCTTGATGGGAATGGCATTGCATCTATAAATTACCTTGGGCAGTATGGCCATTTTCACAGTATTGATTCTTCCTATCCATGAGCATAGAATGTTCTTCCATTTGTTTGTGTCCTCTTTTATTTCACTGAGCAGTGGTTTGTAGTTTTCCTTGAAGAGGCCATTCATATCATTTGTAAGTTAGATTCCTAGGTATTTTATTCCTTTGAAGTAATTGTGAATGGGAGTTCACTCAAGATTTGGCTCTTTGTCTGTTATTGGTATATAGGAATGCTTGTGATTTTTGCACATTAATTTTGTATCCTGAGACTTTGCTGAAATTGCTTATCAGCTTAAGGAGATTTTGAGCTGAGATGATGGGGTTTTCTAAATATACAATCATGTCATCTGCAAACAGGGACAATTTGACTTCCTCTTTTCCTAATTGAATACTCTTTATTTCTTTCTCCTGCTTGATTGCCCTGGCCAGAACTTCCAACACTATGTTGAATAGGAGCAGTGAGAGAGGGCATCCCTGTCTTGGGCCAGTTTTCAAAGGGAATGCTTCCAGTTTTGCCCATTCAGTATGATATTGACTGTGGGTCTGTCATAAGTAGCTCTTATTCTTTTGAGATATGTCCCATCAATATCTAGTTTATTGAGAGTTTTTAGCATGGAGGGCTGTAGAATTTTGTCAAAGGCCTTTTCTGCATCTATTGAGATAATCATGTGGTTTTTGTCTTTGGTTTTGTTTATATGATGGATTACGTTTATTGATTTGTGAATGTTGAACCAGCCTTGCATCCCAGGGATGAAGCCAACTTGATCGTGTTGGATGTGCTGCTGGATTCGGTTTGCCAGTATTTTATTGAGGATTTTCGCATCGATGTTCATCAGGGATATTGGTCTAAAATTCTCTTCTTTTTGTTGTGTCTCTGCCAGGCTTTGGTATCAGAATGATGCTGACCTCATAAAATGAGTTAGGGAGGATTATCTCTTTTTCTATTGATTGGAATAGTTTCAGAAGGAATACCAGCTCCTCTTTGTACCTCTGGTAGAATTCGGTTGTGGATCCATCTGGTCTTGGACTTCCTTTGGTTGGTAGGCTGTTAATTATTGTCTCAATTTCAGAACCTGTTATTGGTCTATTCAGGGATTCAACTTCTTCCTGGTTTAGTCTTGGGAGGGTGTATGTGTCCAGGAATTTATCCATTTCTTCTAGATTTTCTAGTTTATTTGCTTAGAGGTGTTTATAGTATTCTCTGATGGTGGTTTGTATTTCTGTGGGATCAGTGGTGATATCCCCTTTATCTTTTTTTATTGCATCTATTTGATTCTTCTCTCTTTTCTTCTTTATTAGTCTGCTAGCGGTCTATTTTGTTGATCTTTTCAAAAAACCAGCTCCTGAATTCATTGATTTTTTTGAAGGATTTTTTGTGTCTCTATCTCCTTCAGTTCTGCTCTGATCTTAGTTATTTCTTGCCTTCTGCTAGCTTTAGAATGTGTTTGCTCCTGCTTCTCTAGTTTTTTTAATTGTGATGTTAGGGTGTCGATTTTAGATCTTTCCGCTTTCCATTGTGGGCATTTAGTGCTATAAATTTCCCTCTACACACTGCTTTCAATGTGACCCAGAAATTCTGGTATGTTGTGTCTTTGTTCTCATTGGTTTCAAAGAACATCTTCATTTCTGCCTTCATTTCATTATTTATCCAGTTGTCATTCAGGAGCAGGTTTTTCAGTTTCCATGTAGTTGTGCAGTTTTGAGCGAGTTTCTTAATTCTGAGTTCTAGTTTGAGTGCACTGAGTTCTGAGAGACAGTTTGTTATGATTTCTCTTACATTTGCTGAGGAGTGCTTTACTTCCAACTATGTGGTCAATTTTGGAATAAGTGTGATGTGGTGCTGAGAAGAATGTATATTCTGTTGATTTGGGGTGGAGAGTTCTGTAGATGTCTATTAGGTCTGCTTGGTGCAGAGCTGAGTTCAAGTCCTGGATATCTTTGTTAACTTTCTGTCTCGTTGATCTGTCTAATGTTGACAGTGGGGTGTTAAAGCCTCCTGTTATTATTGTGTGGGGATCTAAGTCTCTTTGTACATCTCTAAGTACTTGCTTTATGAATTTATATTGGGTGCATATATGTTTAGGATAGTTAACTCTTCTCATTTAATTGAGACAAAGAAGGCCATTACATAATGGTAAAGGGATCAATTTTAATCTTTGTTGGTTTAGAGTCTGTTTTATCAGAGGCTAGGATTGCAACCTCTGCTTTGTTTTTGTTTTCCATTTGCTTCCTCCATCCCTTTATTTTGAGCCTATGTATGTCTCTGCACATGAGATGGATCTCCTGAATACAGCACACTGATGGTCTTGACTCTTTATCCAATTTGCCAGTCTGTGTCTTTTTACTAGGGCATTTAGCCCATTTACATTTAAGGTTAATATTGTTATGTGTGAATTTGATTCTGTCGTTATGATGTCACTGGTTATTTTCCTCATTAGTTGATGCAGTGTCTTCCTACCATCGATGGGCTTTACAATTTGGCATGCTTTTGCAGTGACTGGTACCGGTTGTTTCTTTCCGTGTTTAGTGCTTCCTTCAGGAGCTCTTGTAAGGTGGGCCTGGTGGTGACAAAATCTCTCAGCATTTGCTTGTCTGTAAAGGATTTTATTTCTCCTTCACTTATGAAGCTTATTTGGAGATGAAATTCTGTGTTGAAAATTCTTTTCTTTAAGAATGTTGAATATTGGCCCCCACTCTCTTCTAGCTTATAGAGTTTCTGCCAAGAGATTCACTGTTAGTCTGATGGGTTTCCCTTTGTGGGTAACCTGACCTTTCTCTCTGGCTGCCATTAACATTTTTTCCTTCATTTCAACCTTGGTGAATCTGATAATTATGTGTCTTGGGGTTGCTCTTCTCAAGGAATATCTTTATGGTGTTCTCTGTACTTCCTGAATTTGAATGTTGGCCTGCCTTGCTAGGTTGGGGAAGTTCTCCTGGATAATATCCTGAAGAGTGTTTTCCAACTTGGTTCCATTCTCCCTGTCACTTTCAAGTACACCAATCAGATGTGGATTTGGTCTTTTCACATAGTCCCATATTTCTTGGAGGCTTTGTTTGTTTCTTTTTACTCTTTTTTCTCTGAATCTCTCTTCTCACTTCATTTCATTCATTTGCTCTTCAATCACTGATACCCTTTTTTCCACTTGATTGAATCGGCTATTGAAGCTTGTGCATGTGTCACGTAGTTCTCTTGCCATGGTTTTTAGTTTCATCAGGTCATTTAACATCTTGTCTATGCTGTTTATTCTAGTTAGCCATTCTTCTAATCTTTTCAAGGTTTTTAGCTTCCTTGTAATGGGTTCAAACATCCTCCTTTAGCTTGGAGAAGTTTGTTATTACCAATCTTCTGAAGCCTACTTCTGTCAGCTCATCAAAGTCATTCTCCATCCAGCTTTGTTCCATTGCTGGTGAGGAGCTGCAATCCTCTGGAGGAGAAGAGGCACTCTGGTTTTTAGAATTTTCAGCTTTTCTGTTCTGGTTTCTCCCCATCTTTGTGGTTTTATCTACCTTTGGTCTTTGATGATGGTGACCTACAGATGGGATTTTGGTGTGGATGTCCTTTTTTGTTGATGTTGATGCTATTCCTTTCTGTTTGTTAGTTTTTCTTCTAACAGTCAGGACTGTCTGCTGCAGGTCTGTTGGAATTTGCTGGAGGTCCACTCCAGACCCTGTTTGCCTTGGTATCACCAGGGGAGGCTGCAGAACAGCAAATATTGCACAACAGCAAATATTGCAGAACAGCAAGTGTTGCTGCCTGATCCTTCCTCTGGAAGCTTTGTCTCAGAGGGGCACCCAGCTGTACAAGGTGTCAGCAGGCCTCTGCTGGGAGGTGTCTCTCATTTAGGCTACTTGGGGGTCAGGGACCCACTTGAGGAGGCAGTCTGTCCATTCTCACATCTCAAACTCCATGTTGGGAGAACCATTGCTCTCTTCAAAGCTCAGTTAGAAATGCAGAAATCACCCACCTTCTGCATCGTTCATGCTGGGAGCTGTAGACTGGAGTTTTTCCTATTCGGCCATCTTGGAACCAGAAGTGCTTCTTTCTTATTTAGAAGTACTTATCATAAATTAAATCATAAGGCCAGGATGTCCACTTTCATCATCATTATTTAGATTTGTTTTGAAGTGCCCGCTAATGCAATGAGAAGTACTAGTAAGAAATTCAAAGTATAAAAATTGGAAAAGTGAAAATATTATAATTAGTTATACATAATATACAAATAATATTTTACTTATTAATTCATTATATACCTTAAAATGAGGATATCTTCTGAAAAAATATTACAAACAATAACATAATTCAATATTGTGACTTCATACACAATCAATATACAGAATTCTATAACTTTATTTATAAAAAGCAAGAATTACTTGGAGGAGCTAAATTGAAGAAAAAAGTCCATTAAAATATAAAGAAAATCAATAATTGCACAAAAAGTATGGAAAATCTATGAAAAAAACTGTACAATTGTAAAATTCTGCCAAAGATAATTTTTTAAAGACCTGAACAACTGGAAAGACTGCCTACATACTCAACCAGAAAACTCAATATTACAAAGATATTAATTCCCTCAGTAAGTTAAACTCTAACATTATTTGGAATCCAATAAAAATATCACTGAAATTTGTTTCTAACTAGGCAAAGTTCTTATGGAAAAAATAAATAAGATAGAATAGGCAGAAAATATGTAAAGAATAAAAATGATGACCAAGACTAACCTTGCCAGATGTTTAAACATATTATGAAGCTACAATAATTAAAATGACATAGTACTGGTGCATGGATACATAGATCTATGCCATAGAATAAAATGTCTAGATATAGCTCTGTGGACTTGTGAAAATTTGCGAGATCACAGAACTGTCATTTTGTAAGTGCAAAAGTGGATCATTCAATAAATGCTTTAGGACAAATAGGAGGCCAGTTGGAAAAAAATAAATCTATATTTATACATCACAGTTTATACTGAAATTCCAGATGGATAAAAGATTTCAATTTTTAAAAAAGTGTTAAAAACACTAGAAGAGTCAGTACAAAGTATAAGGAGGTTACAAGTCACAACTTCTATTCATTCTCACAATTTAAGAAAAGTTGAAAAACTGAAAATTAACAACTCTTTTTAGATCCACCAGATAATTTAGATCATAGGATAAACCACAACCCTGAACACTGGAGACACAGACAGACACAGAGAATCCATTTACCTGGAGTGAAACCTACAGTGAAACCAGCATCAGGTAAAAGTATGTATTGACTAATTGCTGGAGACTGGGTGTGAACTAACTTGCAAGGAAAAATAAAAAACAAAAAACAAAACCCTAAAGGCTGAACATTGTGTGTAGGGAGGCACATTTTCCTAAGTTTTGTCTCCCAAAACCCCAGGATGTACTCAGGGTGAAGATCATAGGAAAAATCCCCCCATATCTCCAGCAGAGAAAGGTGGAAAGGTAACGATTTTGAAATACTCCCAGGGCATTCTTCTCTCCTTTTAAAAAGCCTACCCTCCAAGAGGACTGTTTCACCAGAACCTAACTGACTGGTATTTTACCAGAAGCTAAGCAGCCCTGGGGAAAGGTCATGGTCCACTCCAGCCTGTTCTAAACTCCATGTGAAAAAGAGAAATACCTAACCAAGCCTCTTCCAGCTTTTCTGACCAGAGGAAAAGGGAGTGGGGAGAGGAGGTGCTGAGCAGCACCTGTGAAAGTCACCATCCAGGGCACAGGCTCTCTAAAAGACTGAGACTAATCATGGGATTATAGAATGCTTCCCATTGCTCCACATACCTTAGTGCTACATCACGAAAAGCCTATTTACCACAGTTGTTTTCCCCCAGTACATTATGTCTGACTTTCAGTGAAATATTAGAAATCATACTAAAAATCAAAAATAAATAAACAAACCCCCAAATCACACACATGCACACACACAGAGTGTGAAGAGACAACGCAAGCATCAGAACCAGACTCAGATGTGGTAGAGAGGTTACATATCAGACCTAGAATTTAACCCTTTTCCCATTTAGAGAAAAAAAAAAGACAGCTCGCTACCAGCACTCTTTTTTACATAAACACACTCTTATTTTACATAAATAAATGTAAAGTGTGTTAATTTTTACATAAACACACTCTTTGAAGCTGAAGCAAATCTGACTGATGTGCACTGTGAAAATAAAATATAAAAACTTTTCATGGAATTATTTCTAAACAGAATTAACATCAGAATCATCTGAATCATCAGAATCATCTATTTCAGAAAAATCGGATTCATCAAATGAATCTTCAGCCAACAACTATTTGAGAATGATGTTAACATCACAAGTAGGATTGCTGTTTTCTAAGATTTGACATTTTCGGCAATTGAGAATTACTATATTTTGTAAATGGAAATGCCACTACTAAAAACAATGCTATAAATGGAATGATGTATTTTATTTCCAAAGTTTACACACTAGAGCAATGAGAAAATAATAATATTTCATGGCAAAGTCATCTCAGGGTAAACATTGCAGTCACAAGAGCCAACAGCAAGTATTCTTGAGGCAAATGGAAAAAAGGTTAAAAGAACTGTGATATAAATTATGATAGCTTTAATGGAGAAAGTAAGGAGAATGCAAGAATAGATGGGTAATGTAAACAGAGAGATGAAAATGCTAAGAAAGAATTAAAAAGAAATACTAGAGATCATTGATGGTCTCATTAGTAGTCTAGACATGGCTGAAGAAAGAATCTCTGAGCTTCAGGATATGTCAACAGAAACTTCACAGCTGAAAAGCAAAGAGAAGAGACTTAGAAAACGGAGCAGAATATCCAGAAACTGTGGGACAGCTACAAAAGATGTAACATATGGATAATGGGAACACCAGAAGGAGAAGAGAGAAAGGAACAGAAGAATTATTGAAGCAATAAAGAATAAGAATTTTCCAAACTTAACACAGACACGAAACCATGGATTCCAGAAGCTTGGAGAATATCAAGAATGAAAAATGACAAAATATCTACTCCTAGGCATAATATATCCAAACTGCAGAAAATAAACACAAAGAAAAGATCTTGAAAGGAGCCAGGGGCAGAGTAAACCATCTTATCTATACAGGAGTCATAGGAATTAAATCCAACTTCTCAGACCCCAGTCAAGCAAGAAGAAAGTGGAGTGAAATATTTAAAGTGTTGGAAGAATAAAACCCATCAACTCAGAATTCTGTGAAATTATCCTCCAAAAGTGAAGGAGAAATAGACTTTCTCAGACAGTAAAGAATCAAGAGAATTTGTCAGCAGTAGACCTACCTTGCAAGAAATGTTAAAGTTATTCAGAGAGAAGGAAAGTGATATAGTTCAGGAACGTAGATCTATGTAAAGGGAAGCATGTTAGAGAATGCATAAATAAAGGTAAAACTAAGATCTTTAATTATTTTATTTTATTTTATTTTATTTTATTTTTTGAGACAGAGTCTCGCTCTCTCTCCCAGGCTGGAGTGCAGTGGCACAATCTCCGCTCACTGCAAGCTCCACCTTCCGGGTTCATGCCATTCTCCTGCTTCAGCAGGCTCCTGCCACCACGCTAGGCTAATTTTTTTTGTATTTTTAGTAGAGATGGGGTTTCACCGTGTTAGCCAGGATGGTCTCGATCTCCTGACCTCGTGATCCACCCACCTTGGCTTCCCAATGTGCATTTTTCTTATTCTTAATGGATCTAACAGATAAGTTTGTTCAAAATAAGAGCAACAATGTGTTTGCTGATTTTAGCTTGTGGATAAGTAAAATGAATAACAGCAATGATATATGAGATAAGACAGAAGGGCTGGGAATATGCTCTTAAAAGGTACTCACATTACCCATGAAGCAGTATAGCATTATCTAAAAGTGGACATAAAGTAGTTGTACATGTATATTGTAGGCTCTACAACAACCACTAAAATAAGTAAAAAGTGTAATTTATATGCAAAGAAAGGAGAGAAAATGGAATCATACAAAATAAACAAAACTACTGAAGGCAGAAAAACAGTGGAAGGTGAAAATAGAAACAAAGCACAAAGGCTCTTATTTTTGATAAGAGCGCATCTCCCCCTCCAAAGGAGCGCAGCCTCATCGCCAGCAACGGATCAAAGCTGAATGGAGAATGACTTTGACGAGTTGAGAGAAGAAGGCTTCAGTCCATCAAATTTCTCAGAGCTAACGGAGGAATTACGTACCCAGTGCAGAGAAACTAAAAATCTTGAAAAAAGGATGGAAGAATGGATAACTAGAATAATCAATGCAGAGAAGGCCATAAACGAACTGACAGAGATAAAAACCAAGACACGAGAAATACATGACAAATGCACAAGCTTCAGTACCCTATTCGATCAACTGCTTGTCTGTAAAGGATTTTATTTCTCCTTCCCTTATGAAGCTTATTTGGATATGAAATTCTGTGTTGAAAATTCTTTTCTTTAAGAATGTTGAATATTGGCCCCCACTCTCTTCTGGCTTATAGAGTTTCTGCCAAGAGATTCACTGTTAGTCTGATGGGTTTCCCTTTGTGGGTAACCTGACCTTTCTCTCTGGCTGCCATTAACATTTTTTCCTTCATTTCAACCTTGGTGAATCTGACAATTATGTGTCTTGGAGTTGCTCTTCTCGAGGAGTATCTTTGTGGCGTTCTCTGTATTTCCTGAATTTGAATGTTGGCCTGCCTCACTAGGTTGAGGAAGTTCTCCTAGATGATATCCTGAAGAGTGTTTTCCAACTTGGTTCCATTCTCCCTGTCACTTTCAGGCACCCCAATCAGACGTAGATTTGATCTTTTCACATAATCCTATACTTCTTGAAGGCTTTCTTCATTTCTTTTTCCTCTTTTTTCTTTAGACTCCTCTTCTCGCTTCATTTCATTCATTTGATCCTCAATCACTGATACTCTTTCTTCCAGTTGATCAAGTAGGGTACTGAAGCTTGTGCATTTGTCATGTATTTCTCGTGTCTTGGTTTTTATCTCTGTCAGTTCGTTTATGGCCTTCTCTGCATTGATTATTCTAGTTATCCATTCTTCCATCCTTTTTTCAAGATTTTTAGTTTCTCTGCACTGGGTACGTAATTCCTCCGTTAGCTCTGAGAAATTTGATGGACTGAAGCCTTCTTCTCTCAACTCGTCAAAGTCATTCTCCATTCAGCTTTGATCCGTTGCTGGCGATGAGGCTGCGCTCCTTTGGAGGGGGAGATGCGCTCTTATTTTTTCAATTTCCAGCTTTTCTGCCCTGCTTTTTCCCCATCTTTGTGGTTTTATCTGCCTTTGGTCTTTGATGATGGTGACGTACTGCTGGGGTTTTGGTGTGGGTGTCCTTCCTGTTTGTTAGTTTTCCTTCTAACAGTCAGGATCCTCAGCTGTAGGTCTGTTGGAGATTGCTTGAGGTCCACTCCAGACTCTGTTTGCCTCGGTATCAGCAGCAGAGGTTGCAGAAGATAGAATATTGCTGAACAGCGAGTGTACCTGTCTGATTCTTGCTTTGGAAGCTTCGTCTCAGGGGTGTACCCTGCCATGTGAGGTGTGGGGTGTCGGTCTGCCCCTAGTGGGGCATGTCTCCCAGTTAGGCTACTCAGGGGTCAGGGACCCACTTGAGCAGGCAGTCTGTCCATTCTCAGATCTCAACCTCTGTGTTGTGAGATCCACTGCTCTCTTCAAAGCTGTCAGACAGGGTTGTTTGCATCTGCAGAGGTTTCTGATGCTTTTTGTTGTTGTTGTTTAGCTGTGCCCTGACCCCAGAAGTGGAGTCTACAGAGACGGGCAGGCCTCCTTGAGCTTCTGTGGGCTCCACCCAGTTCGAGCTTCCCAGCGGCTTTGTTTACCTACTTAAGCCTCAGCAATGGCAGGCGCCCCTCCCCCAGCCTCACTGCTGCCTTTCCGTTAGATCACAGACTGCTGTGCTAGCAATGAGGGAGGCTCCACGGGTGTGGGACCCTCCCGGCCAGGTGTGGGATATAATCTCCTGGTGTGCCGTTTACTAAGACCCTTGGTAAAGCGTAGTATTGGGGTGGGAGTTACCTGATTTTCCAGGTGTTGAGTGTCTCAGTTCCCCTGGCTAGGAAAAGGGATTCCCTTCCCCCTTGCACTTCCCAGGTGAGGCGATGCCTCGCCCTGCTTCAGCTCTTGCTGGTCGGGCTGCAGCAGCTGACCAGCACCGATTATCCAGCACTCCCTAGTGAGATGAATCCAGGACCTCAGTTGAAAAGGTAGAAATCACCTGTCTTCTGTGTCGCTGGCGCTGGGAGCTAGAGACTGGAGCTGTTCCTATTCAGCCATCTCCCCCTCTCCCGCCCTGTACTGTCAGTCTTTAATTTTAACCATTCTAGTGTATTTGAAGCATTGTGCTGGTTGTAAGAAATTTCATGTGTTTGTTGGTCACTCACGCCTGTAGCTTCTTGGTTAAAAAGTTACAATTTCAGTTAAAGTCACATACCCTTGCTTCTGAAAAACTGGAAGTAAAATTATTTCTTGATGTTGTTTCCCCCTAGTCTTAAAACAAATAAATAATGGGAGAGAATGAGTTTTACCCTGTTAGGCAGAGCAAATGCCAACAAATTGGCCAAAAGTGGTGAAAATATTGTGTAATTCCTTTGCTTTTCCATTTTGATCTAGCCTTCCATTTGGATGTTGTAATCCTTGTGATGATATTTGTTTTAATTTGCCTACCTAATAAATCAGACTTAAACTATATTTATTTATAACTTGTAAGACAAAATTGCCTGTTGTACATTTTCCATGCAGCTTTGCCAAAATCATTAGATATCAAATATACTCAACAAATTTAAGCTAAGGTATTGCTGGATTAAGAGAGACCAAAGTCTTAACTCTACACAGATTTTATTATAGTACAACATGCATACCCACATACACAAATCATGAGTCTTCAGTCATATTGAGTCTGTATAAAATGAACACACTCAGATCAAGATGTAGCCATTTCTAACACCACAGAAAACTCCCTAGCCCCACCCTCAGTTATTACAACCACTAAGATAACCTCTGTTTTGATTTTCATTAAAATAAATTGGTCTCACTTGTTTTTCAGTGTTTATGAAATGAGATGATACAGGGTGGATTCTTATAGCTGGCTTCTTTCCCTTGGCATCATACTTATGGGATTTATTCATGTTGTATATAGCAGTAGGATCACCTTTGCTGTCATTGACTCTGCATTTTATATTAATTTTAGAATTAACTTGTCAAGTTCCCCCAAAACACCTACTATAATTTTTATGCTGATTGGACTGAATCTCAATCAAGGCTTAGCCATTTTGTGACTTCCATCCCCAAACATGATCTTAATTTGCATTTATTTTGGTCTTCTTTAATTGTTCTTGATCATATTCTATAGTTGTGTAATGGTCCTATACATAGTTTGGTAAATTTATTTCTAGATATTTGATTGTTTTCTGACACTTTTATAAACAGTATTATTATTAAAGTTTTATCTTCCAATTATTTGTGGCTAATATTAATATACGGCTATAGTAACCAAAAACAGCATGGCACTGGTACAAAAACAGACACACAGACCAGTAGAACAGAACAGAGAATCCAGAAATAAAGCTGGACACCTACAGCCATCCAATCTTTGACAAAGTCAACAAAAATAAGCAAAGGGGAAAGGAATCCCTAGTCAATAAATGATGCTGGGATAATTGGCTAGCCATATGCAGAAGAACAAAACCGGACACCTACTTTTCACCACATACAGAAATTAACTCAAGATTCATTTAAGAATTAAATGTAAGACCTCAAACTCTAGTAATTCTAGAAGAAAACATAAGAAACATTATTCTGGACATTGGCCTTGGGAAAGAATTTATAACTAAGTTGTCAAAAGCAATTGCAACAAAACCAAAAATTGACAAGTGGAATCTAATTAAACGAAAGAGTTTCTAGACAGCAAAATAAATGATCAACAAAGTAAACAGAAAATCTACAGAATGAGAGAAAATATTCTCAAACTACACATGGGACAATGGTCTAATATGTAGACTCTATAAGGAACTTAAACAATTGGACAAGCAAAAAACAAATAACTCCATTTAAAAATGGGCAAAAGACACAAGCAGACACCTCTCAAAAGAAGACACACAAGCAACCAACAAACATATTAAAAAGTGTTCAACGTCACTAATTATCAGAGATATGCAAATAAAAACTCCACTGAGATACCATCTCACACCAGTTAGAATGGCTACTATTAAAAAGTCAAAATGCAACAGATGCTGGTGAGGCTGCAGAGAAAAGGGAATGATTATACACTGACAGTAGAAATGTAAATTAGTTCAGCCACTGTGGAAAGCAGTGTGGAAATTTCTCAAAACAGCATTTGTAAAGAAAACAAGTCATTCTACCAAAAAGACCCATGCACTCACATGCTCATCACAGTACTATTCACAATAACAAAGACATACAGTCAGCCTAGGTGCTCATCAGTGGTGGACTGAATAAAGAAGATGTGGTACATATATACCATGGAATACTATGAGGCCATAAATAAGAACGAAATCATGTCCTTTGCAGCAACACAGATGCAGCTGGAGGCCATTATCTTAAGTGAATTAACACAGGAACAGAAAACCAAATACCACATCTTCTCACTTATAAACGGGAGCTAAACAAAGGGTACTCATGGATGTAAAGATGAGAACAATTGGCTGGGGGCGGTAGCTCACGCCTGTAATACCAGCACTTTAGGAGGCTGAGGCAGGCAGGTCACCTGAGGTCAAGAGTTCGAGACCAGCCTGGCCAACTCCCTCTCTAATAAAAATACAAAAATTAGCTGGATGTCGTGGTGTGCACCTGTAATCCCAGCTACTTGGGAGGCTGAGGCAGGGAGAATTGCTTGAACTCGGGAGGCACAGGTTGCAGTGAGCCCAGATTGCACCACTGCACTCCAGCCTGGGAGGCAGAGTGAGACTATGTCTCAAAAAAGCAAAACCAAAACAACAAACAACAACAAAATAAGATGAGAACAACAGACACTAGAGGGAGAGGGAGGGGAAGCAAGGTTTGAAAAACTAACTGCTGGGTACTATGCTCAGTATCCAGGTGATGAGTTCATTTGTACCCCAAACCAGCATCACACAACATACTCAGGTAAAATCCCTGAACAAGTACTCTCTAAATCTAAAATAAAAGTTGAAAAAAAGAGAATCATCTACAATAAAAAATGCATTACTTTTGAAATCACAACTTATTTTTAGAATAAGTTATATGTATATATCACATGTAAGCAATATACACAGTATAATATAAACAACACTTTTCTTAAGGGGTTCGGATTATTGGAGATTTTCATCTTTTCTTTTACATATATTTTTCAGTTTTTCCTAATGGAGATGCAATAGCTTGGAAGACCTTCGATAGGGAACAGGGTACAATGGATCCACGGGGACTCGGAGTGGCCCTCCTGGGGGAGGCCGGTGAGAGGCTGAGGTGGAGAACAAGCCAGGGCTGGCAGACATCGAGGCTGTGTGGGATTTGAATTACTCCTTGAGGCTGCAGCAGGGCTTGCATTTATTGGATAGGATTTATGTTAACATCTTACCAGAACGGGTTTTAAAACTAGAAAAGGCCCCTAAGAATGGTAGAGAATCTTGTGCTATTATCTCATTTTCTAAGTTAAGTTTTAGAAATACACACAAGGCTACTTATTTTTTTCGGTTTTCTTTTAAGCCCAGAATGGTTTTTGTACCTATAGTTGCTTGCTGGGGCTGCTGGAATGAAGTACCTCGGACTCAGTGGCTTGAACGTGGAAATTCATTTCTTCCAGTCCTGGAAGCTGGAAGTCCGAGATCAAGGTGTCAGTGGGCAGCGTGGCTTCCTTCCGAGGCTGTGAGGGGAAGCTGCTCCAGGCTGCTCCCCTGTGCTTGTAGTGGCCAGCTACTCCTGGCATCCCCACATTGTCTTCCTTCAGTGTGTGTTTTTGTGTAAACATTTCTTTCTCGTAAAAACACCAGTTACATTACATTAGGACCCATACTATGGCCGTGGTTTAATTTAATCACCTTTTAAAAGAGCCTATTTCCAAATATGGCCATGATCTGAGGGATTGGGGGTCAGGACTCCAACACAGGAGTTTGGGGTGGCACAATTCATCCCGTAACACCGCAGCTCTTCTTTGTGCCGATGTGTTTGTAGGTTTGATTTACAAGAGTTACAGCACTCATTGGTGATTCATTTGTTCCCCTGCCCCCAGCACTGGATTCCTGGCAGCGGCTGGTACAGAGGTAATCACCAATGCAACCAAGGCTTCGGACTGGGCTCTGCATGGCATCTTAATTTTCATTCACTGGGCACAAATGGAGTCATCACAGAGATTGGCTCTCAGGGGCTGTCACCACCCCTCCCAACCAAGGTGGGGACATGACTCAGGCTGGCAAGGCTTTTGTGATGGCAGATCCTAGAACTGTCAGAAGGAATTCCTATCTCCAGACCATTTTAACTTGTGAAAAACACTGAGCATGAAGCATGGTAGCTGGTAACCAAGGTGGCCTTTCTGTGCACCTGCTTTCCCCTCGTGGGCCATTCCGTAGGGCAGGAGATACATACGCTGAGATGAGCTGGGGGCCACAGGGTAAACAGCGGGGGATGGGAGGCTGCCCGAGTCCAGGCTTTAAAGCTGGGAGAGATGAACTGGTCCAGCTCCCTCATTTCTGATAAGAGAATTATGAGCAATAATGACAGAATGTCCAATAAATATCCAATAATGAGAGAATGTTTAAGTGTAGTAGAAGAATGATTACATAAATATGGCAAAATACTTAAATGCAAGAAACGATGAAAATCCATCATAGGTATATACCAAGAGAATGGAAGATGTATGCCCACGTGAAAACTTGCATATACATGCTTATAGCAGCATTATTCCTCATAGCCCCAAAACTGGAAACAACTCAGATGTCCTTCAATGAATGAATGGACAAAGAAAATGTAATCTTATTCTGTCATAAAAAGGAATTTTTTGACACATGCCATGACATGGATGAGGCTTAAAAACATTATGCTAAATAAAATAAGCCAGACACAAAAGGTGAAAAGTCGTATAAAATATCCAAAATTTATGTGAAGTATTTACAATAGGCAAATACATAGAGACAGAACCAGTGGTTGCCAAGGACTGGGAGAAAGTGGGAAGTGGGGAGGGACTGCTCATGGGTTTCTTTTGAAGTGAGGTGTTTGCTTTATCATGTAGGTGTCCCCCTGCATGCTGGAGGAGTGAGCTTGTGAGCCATGGGAGGATGTGGAGGGAGCAAAGGGTGAAGGGTCATGGAGGAGTGGACATCAGGAACTGGGAGATAAAAAGGGTCAGCCGTGCGAGTGGTGCTCCCAGGAAGACAGCGGAAGTAAAGGAAAGAGATTCCTTGAACCTAGAGGCGGAGTCTTCCATGAACAAGTAGGGAGATGAGTGGGTCACATCAGGTCTACTCAGGCCCTGTCGCCCCTGGGAGCTGTGGTGACTCTACTGCACAGTGTTTCATCTGGGACCATGGATTCTTGACATACAGTTTACAGGTGGGCTTCTAAGGGTGCATGAGCCCTCCCAAAATGGTATGTCAGATTTTATGTGTGCACAACTCATATATATTTTCTTTCCTTGAGAAAAGCATTCATGACTCATCAGATTTTCAAAGAGATGAGTGATCTAAAAAATCAAACCAACCTAAGAATCACTGCTGTAAAAGATTTGTGTGAGGAATAACTCGATGAAGACAATAAAAACTGCGCATGGACATAGGAGGGGCACACAGCTCTCAGTGTGACCTGGAGTCTCTGTGCCTATCCAACCCCAGCCCAGAGAGCTGGAGCCTGCAGAGGTGGCAGGACCGCGAGACGAGAGACACGGAGGGAGGGTGGGCTCCGAAAATCCACAGGGCACTCCCCGCGGTGCTGATGAACTCAGCCAGTGACGTCTTCGGGGACAGCTGCTACCTACGTTGCTGAATGGAATTTACTGACTTCAGCTGGCCTCTGCGTAAGAACAGACCTTTCAAAGGAATATAAGGGAATTTCAAGTATACAATACAGTATTGTTAACTGCAGTCACCATGCTGTACATTAGCAATGCAGAACTTACTCATCTCATGCTGAGAGTTTGCACCCTTTGACCAACATGTCCCCATTTCCCCCACCCCAGCCCCGGGTCAACCACCATTCTGCTTGCAAGAGTTGGGCTTTTTTACACGCCACATAAAAGTGAGATCATGCAGTACTTGTCTTTCTCTGTCAACCTTATGTTAAATGTTCTCACCACAGATGTGCACACACGTACAACACACACACAAAGCGTAACTATGTAAAGCGATGAAGGTGTAACTAACTTGATTGTGGTCATCATTCCACAATATATACATATATGAAATCATCACATTGTATACCTTAAATTTATACTATTGTATATGCTAACTATACCTCAATAAAGCTGGGAAAAACAATGTGGAGTGCTAAGCTCTCAATGGTAGTTTGCAGACTGTAGAAACCAGGCCTGGTTGTTTTCTGGTGTTTTTTCAGGACATGCTCAGCTTGGCTGATGAAGACTTAACCTCCATGACACTAATAGCAACTTGCAACCTTCCATGCCAGCTTTCTCACTTCATAGCCTTGCATGAATTAGGAGAAAAAATAAGACAAAAACTTACAGTTCTACTAAAAGACAATAAAACCACTTGAAAGGTTCTGCTGCAGAGATTCTGAAGATATGACACATTGCTGTCCTGCGTCCCTGTGCGGTCCACTCACTGGCCGCCTGCCCACTCGTCTCTTGCTGCCCCCTACACCACACCCACAGGCTGCCGGCTGAGGTTGCCGGCAGACAGAATCTCTCAGTGACTGATCTACATCCTGTTTTAATTAATCACATGACTTTTTCTGATTTTAAAAGCAATGCATGCTTATTATAGAAACTTTAGAACATAAGAAAAAGTATAAACATGAAATTATGAACTCCCCCAAAAAAAGAAAGAATACAAAACGGCATATGAAGTGTCCCAATTTTGTAAGACAACAGTAACGATTTTGCATCTGTGAAAGGAACGAAGGCCCAAATGTCATCCTCCTGAGTGTTTGCAGTCTCACCAGCCTGGGAGCAGAAGTGAGCTTGCAGAGGCTCTCTTTTCTCCCTTATTATGGCAGCTCTGGGCCGTCACCTGCTGAGGAGGCCTCCGGACCCCCACTGTCTCACTACCCCAGTTGTTTTTGTGTGTGGCCAGGAAGTGCTCAGAGGTCCCCGGAACTGGAGCCCACAGGTCCCAGGCCCTGCACCGCTGCCCCAACCCCACCCTCGAGAGTGTCCAAAAAGGGGCTGCTAGTCTCTGGTCCTTGTGGGGCTGGGTAGAGGCAGGTCCATCCCACCATCCTTTCCCATCCCCAACAGGGCCCAGCCTGAACTCTCTCAGCCAAAGTCAAACCTTCCTGCACATCGATCCTGCAAATAGATGCCCCGAGGGGCCACCGTCCACCATGCAGAGGGAAAGCACTGGGTCCCTAAATATCACACACTCACCCCCCACCTGCGGGCACTGAGACGGTAGCTACTTACAGGCTTCCTTTTCTATATCCCTGTGCATTTTCTAAACTCTCCACAAAAAACATTAAAATCACAACAAAAAAGAAATCAAGAACAAAAATGTCTTAGCACGCTGCATTTATTTAGTGAAATAGTTGGTAAAAATTTGCATTTCACATATTTCCAATCATTATGTAACTCTGTTAAAGTAATCCCAGCACTTTGGGAGGCCGAGCTGGGTGGATCACGAGGTCAGGAGTTCAAGACCAGCCTGGTCAACAAGATGAAACCCTGTGTCTACCAAAAATATAAAAAATGAGCTGAGTGTGGTAGCACGCACCTGTGGTCCTGGCTACTCAGGAGGCTGAGGCAGGAGAATTGCTTTAATCCGGGAGGCAGAGGTTGCAGTGAGCTATCGTGCCACTGCACTCCAGCCTGAACAACAGAGATAGACTCCATCTCAAAAAAACAAAAACAAAAAACAAAAAACAAAAAAATAACACCTCACCAAGGAGTCAGGACATGAAGTTCATAAAAGTATTTGGTGGACTTTGGGCAATATTGAAAATTTAGGAGGCAGCCACCCAGAAGTTTGTATACTCTGGCAAGGACACTCAAATGCAGTCTGAGGGCCACATGTCTTTGGTTTGCATTGGCCTGGGCCCTGTTTGTTGTCTGGTGGAAAGCCCAGGGCACCACACAGTAGGACTCTCTTCTCCATCTCTACATTCCTTCACAGCTGAAATGACCCAAAATGAACCAAAAAATGGTTGCATATTAGTCAGGGGTCTCCAGTGAAATAGAACCAGCAGGATGCATAGAGCTTTACAGAAAGAGATTTATTATAAGGAATTGGCTCACCCGATTATGGAGACGGACAAGTCCTATGATCTGCAGGGTGAGTCGGCAGGCTGGAGACCCAGGAGAGCTGGTGGTGTGGTTCCAGTCTGAAGGCTGGTAGGCCCAAATCTAGGAAGAGCCAGTGTTTCAATTCAAGTCCAAAAATGGGAATAAAACCAATGTCCCACTTTGAAGGTGGACAGGCAAGAAGAGTTTCCAAAAGCAGTCATCTGAAGAGTTTTCAGAGAAGCCTCAGGGAGGCCAGGCCTTTTGTCTATTTAGGCCTTCAAAGACTTAAATGAGCCCACCCACATGGGGGAGTGCCATGTGCTTTGCTGTATTCAGCCTACCAATGTAAACACTAATCCCATCCAAAAGCACCCTCACTGAGACACCCAGAATAATATTTGACCAAACATCTTGGTACTACATAGCCCAGTCAAGTTGGCATATGAAACCACCCATCAGGAGTTTGGGATCATGGCAGATGGGAGGCAGGACTAGATTGCAGCTCCAGACAGAGCAGCATGCAGAAGCTTGCACTGTGAATTTTAGCTCCAGATCCATTGCAAGAACAAACCAGCAATCCTGAGAGGACCCACAGACCCTCTGAAGGAAGCAGACTGCTCCTGCAGGACCCAGGAGACACCCCAAATACTCTGGGAGGCAGAAAGCCTTGGGCAAGTTTTCAAGCCCATCTCACCCTTGGCCTGGAAACAGACTCAGGGCTGTTGTGGGGGACATAGTGGGAGTGAGAATGGTCCTTTGGTTTGCAGGGAGCTGGGTGAGGCCTGTGACTGCTGGCTTTCCCCCACTTCCCTGACTACCTGCATGACTCAGCAGAGGTAGCCATAATTCTCCTAGGTACACAACTCCAGTGACCTGGGAATCTCACCCCCATCCCCCACAGCGGCCACAGCAAGACCTGCCCAAGGAGAATCTGAGCTCAGACACATCTAGCCCCGCCTGATGGGCCTTCTCTATCCACCTTGGTAGTGGAAGAAAAAGGGCATATAATCTTGGGAGTTCTAGGGCCCCACCCACCGCTGGTCCCACTCCATACTACTACAGCTGATGCTTTTTGGAAAGTGCCATCTCCTGGCAGGAGACCAACCAGCACAAAAATAGAGGATGAAACCACCACAGGTCAGGACCCTCATGGAGTCCATTGCAGCCTCCGCCACTTCCACTGGAACAGCAACTGGTACCCATGACTGAGAGGATCACATCACAGGACTCTGTGCAGACAACCCCCAGTACCAGACCAGAGCTGGGTAGACTTGCTGGGTGGCTAAATCCAAAAGACAGCAATCACTGAGGTTGGCTTACAAGAAACCACATCTGTAGGAAAAGGGGGTACTACATCAAGGGAACACCCCATGGGACCAAAAAAATCTGAACAATAGCCTTCAGCCCTAAACCTTCCCCCTGACAGAGGGAATGAGAAGGAACCGAAAAACCAATCATGGTAATGAAACAAAACAAGGCTTTTCAACCCCCACAAAATCACACTAATTTGCCAACAATGAATCCAAACCCAGAAGAAATTCCTGATTTACCTGTAAAAGAATTCAGGATTTTAGTTACTAAGCTAATCAAGGAGGGAGCAGAGAAAGGCAAAGCGCGATGCAAGGAAATCCAAAACATGATACAAGAAGTGAAGGGAGAAATATTCAAGGAAATAGAGACCTTAAAGAAAACACAATAAAAAATTCAGGAAACTTCAGACACACTTTTAGAAATACAAAATGCTCTGGAAAGTCTTAGCAATAGAATTGAACAAGTAGACAAAAGAAATTCAGAGCTCAAAGACAAGGTCTTCAAATTAACCCGATCCAACAAAGACAAAAAAAAAAAAAAAAAGAATAAGAAAATAAGAACAAAGCCTCCCAGAAGTTTGGGATTATGTTAAATGACCAAATCTAAGAATAGTCTGTGTTCCTGGGGAAGAAGAGAATTCTAAAAGCCTGGAAAACATATTTGGGGGAATAATTGAGGAAAACTTCCCAGGCCTTGCTACAGACCTAGACATGCAAATACAAGAAACACAAAGAACACATGGGAAATTCATCGTGAAAAAATCTTCACCTAGGCACATTGTCATCAGGTTATCCCAAGTTAAGACAAATGAAAGAATCTTAAGAGCTGTGAGACAAAAGCACCAGGTAACCTATAAAGGAAAATATATCAGATTAACAGCAATTTATCAGCAGAAACCCTACAAGTTAGAAGGGATTGGGGCCCTATCTTCAGCTTCCTTAAGCAAAACAATGATCAGCCAACAATTTTATATCTAGCAAAACTAAGAATCATATATGAAGGAACAAAACAGTTGTTTTCAGACAAACAAATGTTGAGAGAATTCACTATTACCAAGCCACCACTCCAAGGACTATTCTAAAAGGAGCTCTAAATCTTGAAAGAAATCCCAAAAACACAACAAAACAAAACCTCTTTAAAGTATAAATCACACAGGACCTATAAAACAAAAACACAAGTTAAAAGCAAAAACAGGCCGGGCGCGGTGGCTCAAGCCTGTAATCCCAGCACTTTGGGAGGCCGAGATGGGCGGATCACGAGGTCAGGAGATCGAGACCATTCTGGCTAATACGGTGAAACCCCGTCTCTACTTAAAAAATACAAAAACTAGCCGGGCGACGAGGCGGGCGCGTAGTCCCAGTACTCGGGAGGCTGAGACAGGAGAATGGCGTGAACCCGGGAGGCGGAGCTTGCAGTGAGCTGAGAGCCGGCCACTGCACTCCAGCCTGGGTGGCAGAGCAAGACTCCGTCTCAAAAAAAAAAATAAAAATAAAAAAAATAAAAAAAAAAAAAAAGCAAAACAAACAAACAAATAAAAATACACAGGCAACAAAGAACATGATGAATGCAACGGTACCTCACATTTCAACACTAACATTGAATGTAAATGGCCTAAATGCTATACTTAAAACATACAGAACTGCAGAATGGTAAGAACTCACCAACCATCTGCTGCCTTCAAGAGACTCGCCTAACACATAAGGACTCACATAAACTTAAAGGGTGGAAAAAAGCATTTCATGCAAACGGACACCAAAAGTGAGCAGAGGTAGCTATTCTTATGTCAGACAAAACAAACTTTAAAGCGACAGCAGTTAAAAGGCACAAAGAGGGATATTATATAATCGTAAAAGGCCTTGTTCAACAGGAACATATCACAGTCCTAAACATATATGCACCTAACACTGGAGCCCCCAAATTTATAAAGCAACTACTAATAGACCTAGGAAATGAGATAGACAGCAATACAATAATAGTGGGGGATTTCAGTACTCTACTGACAGCACTAGACAGGTCATCAAGACAAAAAGTCAACAAGAAAACAATGGATTTAAACTATTCCTTGGAACAAATAGACTTAACAGCTATATACAGAACATTTCACCCAACAATGGCAGAATACACATTCTATTCAACAGTGCATGGAACTTTCTCCAAGTTAGACCATATGATGGGCCATAAAACAAACCTCAATAAATTTAAGAAAACTGGAATTATATCAAGCATTTTCTCAGACCACAGTGTACTAAAACTGGAAATCAACTCCAAAAGGAACCTTCAAAACCACACATACAGATGCAAATTAAATAACCTGCTCCTGAATGAGCGTTGGGTCAAAAAATGAACTCAACATGGAAATTAAAAACTTCTTCAAACTGAATGACAATAATGACACAACCTATCAAAACTTATAGGATACAGCTAAGATGGTGCTAAGAGGAAAGTTCATTGCCCTAAATGCCTACATCAAAAAGTCTGAAAGAGCACAAACAGACAATCTAAGGTCACACCTAAAGGACCTAGAGAAACAAAAACAAACCAAACCCAAACCCAGCAAAAGAAAGGAAATAACCAAGATCAGAGCAGAACTAAATGAAGTTGAAACAAAAAACATACAAAAGATAAATGAAACAAAAAACGGATTCTTTGAAAAGATAAATAAAACTGATAGACCATTAGCAAGATTAACCAAGAAAAGAAGAGAGAAAATCCAAATAACCTCACTAAGAAGTGAAATGGGAGATATTACAACTGACATCACTGAAATACAGAAGATCACTCAAGGCTACTATGAACACCTTTATGCACATAAACTAGAAAACCTAGAAGAGATGGATAAATTCCAGAAAAAATACAACCCTCCTAGCTTGAATCAGGAAGAATTAGATACCCTGAACAGACCAATAACAAGCAGTGAGATTGAAATGGTAATTTAAAAATTCCCAGCCAAGCACAGTGCCTCATGCTTGTAATCCCAGCTACTCAGGTGGCTGAGGCAGGACAGTTGCCTGAACCCAGGAGGCAGAGGTTGCAGTGAGCTGAGATCGTACCACTGCACTCCAGCCTGGGCAACAGAGTGAGACTCTTTCTCAAAAATAAATAAGTAAATAAAAATACCAACAAAAAAAAAAGTCCAGGACCAGATTCACAGTAGAATTCTACCAGACTTTCAAAGAATTGGTCTCAATCCTTTTGACACTATTCCACATAATACAAAAAGAAGGAACCCTCTCTAATTCATTATATGAAGCCAGTATCATCCTAAAACCAAAACCAGAAAAGGACATAACCAAAAAAGAAAACTACAGACTGATATCCTCGATGAACATAGATGCTAAAACCCTTAACAAAATACTAGCTAACAGAATCCAACAACATATCAAAAAGATAATCCACCATGATCAGGTGGGCTTCATACCACAGATGAGGGATGGTTTAATCTATGCAAGTCAATAAATGTGATACACTACATAAACAGAATTAAAAACAAAAATCACATGATGATTTCAATAGATGCAGAAAAAGTATTTGACAAAATCCAGCATCCCTTTATGATTAAAACCCTCAGCAAAATAAGCATACAAGGGACATACTTTAAGGTAATAAAAGCCATCGATGACAAACCCAAGGCCAACATAATAGTGAATGGGGAAAAGTTGAAAGCATTCCCTCTGATAACAGGAACAAGACAAGGATGCCCGCTCTCACCACTCCTCTTCAAGATAGTGCTGGAAGTCCTAGCCAGAGCAATCAGACAAGAGAAAGAAATAAAGGCATCCAAATGGGTAAAGAAGAAGTTGAACTTTCACTGTTTGCTGACAATATGATCGTTTGAAAACCCTAAGGACTCCTCCAGAAAGCTCCTATAACTGATAAAAGAATTCAGCAAAGTTTCCAGATATAAGATTAATGTACACAAATCAGTAGCTCTTATATACACCAACAGCAACCAAGCAGAGAATCAAATCAAGAACTCAACCCCTTTTACAATAGTTGCAAAAAAAAAATACTTAAAAATAAATTAAAATAAAATAAAATACCTAACATAGGAGTTGAAAGACTTTCTACAAAGAAGACTACAAAACAACGCTGAAAGAAATAATAGATGACACAAACAAATGGAAACACGTCCCATGCTCATAGATGGGCAGAATCAATGTTGTGAAAATGCCCATACTGCCAAAAGCAATCTACAAATTCAATGCAATCCTCATTGAAATACCACTGTTGTTCTTTACGGAGTTAGAAAAAACAATTATGAAATTCATATGGAACCAACAAAGAGCCCACATATAGCCAAAGCAAGACTAAGCAAAGAGAACAAATATGGAGGCAACATACTACCTGATTTCAAACTATACTATAAGGCCATAGTCATCAAAACAGCATAGTACTGGTATAAAAAAAAAGGCACATAGACCAATGGAACAGAATAGAGAACCCAGAAATAAACCTAAACAGTTTTAGCCAAAGCAAACAGAAACATAAAGTGGGGAAAGGACACCCTTTTCAACAAATGATGCTGGGATAATTGGCTAGCCACATGTAGGAGAATAAAACTAGATCCTCATCTCTCACCTTATACAAAAATCAGCTCAATATGGATTAAGGACTTAAACCTAAGACCTGAAATTATAAAAATTCTAGAAGATAACATTGGAAAAACCCATCTAGACATTGGCTTACCCAAAGATTTCATGACCAAGAACCCGAAAGCAAATGCAATAAAAACAAAGATCAATAGCTTGGACCTAATTAGACTAAAGAACCCTTGCATGGCAAAAGGAACAGTCAGTGGCATAAATAACCCACAGAGTGGGAGAAAATCTTCACAATCTATACATCTGACCAAGGACTAATATTCAGAATCTACAGTGAACTCGAACAAATCAGTAAGAAAGAAAACAAACAATACCAACAAAATGTGGGCTAAGGACATGAATATACAATTCTCAAAAGAAGATATACAAATGGCCAACAAACACATGAAAAAATGCTCAACATCACTAATTATCAGGGAAATGCAGATCAAAACCACAAATGCAATACCACCTCACTCCTGCAAGAATGGCCATAATCAAAAAATCAAAAAACAGTAAATGTTGGAGTGGATGCAGTGAACAGGGGACACTTTTGCACTGCTGGTGGGAATGGAAACTAGTGCAGCCACTATGGAACAGTGTGGAGATTCCTTAAAGAACTAAAAGTAGAACCACCATTTGATCCAGCAATCCCACTACTGGGTATCTACCCAGAGGAAAAGAAGTCATTGTTTGAAAAAGATACTTGCACACGCATGTTTATAGCAGCACAATTCACAAGTGCAAAATCATGGAACCAACCCAAATGCCCATCAATCAATGAGTGGATAAAGAAACTGTGGTATATCTATATCTATAGATATATATGTATGATGGAATACTACACAGCCATAAAACAGGAACTAACAGCATTCGCAGTGACCTGGATGAGATTGGAAACTATTATTTTAAGTGAAGTAGCTCAGGAATGGAAAACCAAACATCGCATGTTCTCAGTGATAGTGGGAGCTAAGCTATGAGGATGCAAAGGCATAAGAATGATACAATGAACTTTGGGGACTTCGGGGGAAGAGTGGGAGAGGGGTGAGAGATGAAAGACTACAAATAGGGTGCAGTGTATACTGCTCGGGTGATGGGTGCACCAAAATCTCACAAATCACCACTAAAGAACTTACTTATGTAACAAAATACCACCTGTACCACAACAACAAATGGAAAAATAAAATAAAATAATAAAAAATATTTTTAAAAATAAAAATAAAAAATACGTAAAATAAAATGAACTTCAAGAAAAACTCTATCACTTTCTAACTGTTCCTCCCTGAATGTAGTATGAAAATAAATGTCAAATTAAAAAAAAATTACTTGTGGTTTGGGCAATGCAAGCTGTCATGCACGAACGGGGACTGAAGGCTGCTTATCTTTGGTTAGGCCTCAAAGCTACCTTGATGACAAGGGGTACCCATTCTTCTTTTCAGCCATCACTAAGGCAATGTGGGTGTGAGAAACCTGAACACACCATTCACATCCTGCTGATGCACAGGTGCTTCTGGACCTGCCCATACCATTCACGTCCTGCTGATGCACAGGTGCTTCTGGATCTGCCCACACCACCCACTTTTCCATGGCCTTCAAACCCATCCATATGGTAAGTGCTTCTCATGCAGGAGGACCTTGCATATGCTATCTCATTCAATCTCATAACAGCTCATGCCTTATGGGTTTTCCTGTTTTCAGTTTACAGATGAGAAAATTAAGACTTCAACATATTGCATGATGGAGCCAGAATCACAGAGTCTGGAGTCCAAGTTCCCGTAGGACCTGTGAGAGCTCCTGGGTAGTTACGTGAGCAGACTCGGCCCCGTCTGTGTGGTCAGCTGAGTGCCACACCTGGACGAAGAGGCTGCAGGGCATGCTCCGGCACCAAAGGAATGCCCACATGACTCTCGGCGTCTCAGCTTCATGCCCCAGTGCACATTGTGCCAACAACATGGCAGCTGACTGACTTCCTTCTGGAGTGTCTCCTGAGGGTGTCTGAGCAAAATCCTGAGGCATCTTGCAAATGGTGAGCCTGGTATGACACCTCCAGCTGCCTGGACATCTGAAGATATTTCAGAGCAGCTAGACCAGCTTGACAAGAATCCTCAAAAAGCTCTTGCACTTGACCCCTAGGGCACTCATTTAAGAAAGTAGACTTTCTCAATGATGACACAGACATTTCTCCCAAAAAACTGACTCACGTGGGGACATACTGCTCCCTGGCAAGCCCGTGCATCACTGCACCATTGCACGTTACACTTGAGGATGCCATTCAAACGACTGAGTCCGAGCCTGTGGGAGGAAATGTACCACACCTCATCCTGCTCACCTCAGATCTTGAGCTTGCCCTTGTGAGTCTCTAGAAGAGACGTTCACACCCATCTCCAGCTGGTTTACCATACCTTCTGGGACGCTTCCCAGCTCCTTGGGGGAAGGCAGGGTCCAGGGCTGCCTCTGACAATATGCAAGACCCAATGTGTGCAGGCCTGGGTCAGCCCTTGTAAGGCTGGTAATCTTACCAGTGATGTGTCTTTGTGGATCGCTCTGTAGACATTTTTTGCCTCCATTCACATAGTCAAATGCTGTATCATAACAACATGAAGATTGTTCCGGGTTACAACACATAGGGTCAGAATGCAGGAAACAAAGAGTTTCACATTGAGAGGTCCACAGAATATAAACAGGATACAAGAGCTCTGTTTCCCAAGAGCATTTTCAAACCACAGAATATTCCCTGATGCAGACTTTGTGTATTTGCATTGCCCCAGAAATCCTTGAGATGCTGGGTTCAGTATAAGTTTCATTCATTATGGAAATGCCAAGGCACGTAAACGTATCTTTTGCCATTTGAACAAACATTGAGGTATTCGAATCTTTGTGGAAACATTTAAAACATTTATAAACTGAATGCTCCGCTATGTCTTCTCAAAGCTCCTCAGATGTCTTTAGTAAGACTGGTTTGAAGTAGTTCTCTCCTAAGTTTGGGTGGGCCTTCACAGGGATTGGAAAGTTAACTAATTTTTTTGTGTGTATGAGTGTCTCACTCTGTTGCCCAAGCTGGAGTGCAGTGGCATGGTCTCAGCCCACCCACAGCCTTAACCCACAGTGGCATGGTCTCAGCCCATCCCAGACTCAAGCAATCCTCCCACCTCAGCCTCCTGTGTAGCTGGGACTACCGGTGCATGCTGCCACACCCGGCTAATTTTTGTGTGTTTTTTTTTGTTGTTGTTGTTGTTTGTTTTTTGTTTTTTTGTAGAAATGGGGTATCTTCATATTGCTCAGGCTGGTTTTGAACTCCCGAGCTCAAGAGATCTGCCCATCTCAGCTTCCCAAACTGCTGGGAATAGGAATGCATCACTGTACCTGGCTTGGAAAGTTAGCTCTTATGCCAACTGCCTTCCTAGGTAATAGCTGCTCAACTCCTTGGGAGAGAAGAACAGACCTGGAGAGGAAGTGGGGGGCAGATGCTCCACAGTGAGAACAGGCTGTAGGGTTTGGAAGGCCATGAGAAAGGAGGGCCACGTAAGTGTGGCTGCCAGCTAGAGGGTCCTGGGTCCACCCCAGCCTGCAGTTAATCAGTGGGGCACCTTTAAGCAGATTGCCCAACTTCCCCAACTATTAGTGTCCTCTGTAAAACTAGAACAACAAAAACAATAACCAAATAATACCAATCAGTAGGATGCTGGGAGGTTTAAATAAGACAATGCATTTAAATTAGTGAATAGGATGCCTGGACAAAGGTAAGTGAATATGAAATGGTAGCTGTAATTACCTTTGACAGGATGATTATTTAAACCTTCTGAGCCTTGGTTTCCTTGTCTGTAAAATAGGCATGACAATTAGAAATAGTGTGTGAAGTGTATGACAAGTAGGAGGCCCTCGGAACACGTGGTAATTAACATTGTCATCATCATTTATCACTTCATCTTTTTCTATGGCAGACTTACCGGGTTTCCCCTGTAGTGTCTTCTGTTATATAAGTTTAGAAGGGCCCTGGAGAGGGGGCTTCCCATGTGCTGTCAGAGGATCTTCTGATTTTTTGTTTGTTTGTTTGAGATGGAGTTTTGCTCTTGTTGCCCAGGCTGGAGTGCAATGGCTTGATCTTGGTTCACTGCAACCTCCATCTCCTGGGTTCAAGTGGTTCTCCTGCCTCAGCCTCCCAAGTAGTTGGGATTACAGGTGCCTGCCACCATGCTCAGCTAATTTTTGTATTTTTAGTAGAAACGGGGTTTTGGCATGTTGGCCAGGCTGGTCTCAAACTCCTGACCTCAGGTGAGGATCTCCTGATTCTAATGTCTGCTCCAACGCTTTAGTATAATAACATGAAGATTGTTCTGAATTACAACACATAGGGTCAGAATGCAGAAAACAAAGAATTTCACATTGAGAAGTCCACAGAATATAGACAGGACATAAGAACTCTATTTCCCAAAGCATCTCTCCTGATCCCAGTGGCTCCTCTTGCCACAATTCCTGCCTCCACAAAGTGGTGAGTCTCATTTCTTTTTTTTTTTTTTTTTTTTTTGAGAGACGGAGTCTCACGCCCAGGCTGGAGTGCAGTGGCCGGATCTCAGCTCACTGCAAGCTCCACCTCTTGGGTTTACGCCATTCTCCTGCCTCAGCCTCCCGAGTAGCTGGGACTACAGGCGCCCGCCAAATCGCCCAGCTAGTTTTTTGTATTTTTTAATAGAGACGGGGTTGGTGAGTCCCATTTCTAAAAATGAGTGTCTACCCTGAAAGTCAATGATGAGTGACCCACCACTGCGTGACCCAAAGGAAAATGACTCAGGTTCTGTTATGGAATTCCAAAGAAACTTGGGCAAGTCACTGCATTCTTAAAATAAGAGTGTGAACTCAAGGTTGACAACTGCAAAGACAGCAACGCTTACTAAGTATCAGATATGATTGAGGGGTCATTATTTACTCACAGTTGATGAGACAGCAGAGAAGAGAGTTGAGTCCAGGTGGCCTCTGGAGGACAGGGAAGGATGGGGCCATGGGAGGGGCCTTCTTGGTGCTGAATACAGGCCCCAAGGGCTGACCAGGCAGTGGAGCAGCTCCTGGGTGGGGAGATGCTGGCGCAGAGCTTTGGGCGAGGCCCAAGGGCTGCAGCCCATGCTTGGGAGACAGACTTGGCTCATGATCCTGCAGCTAAGGGCTCACACCCATGGCAGGAGCCCTAAGTTCAGCTCTGCAGCTGGGCTTCCCAGTAATCGCTCATGCCCATCTTTTCTGACGTGACCTGAACAGAAGGCCATAGCCACTCCCACTTGGTGAGGGCTGGGTGAGGAAGGCCATAGTTTGGACATTGAGGGGATCCTTTACACCCATACCAGGAAGGTAGGCAGGGATTTTAACCTGCACCTGTTGTTCTATATGCTTTTTAGAAGCTACAATCAATACCTTGATGGTACAAGTGTTCACTATTATTAGCTAAAATAAAAGAGTGACGCATCCGTGGAGCTCTGTTTCTACAACGCATCCTTCCTGGTCCCTGTGTTGGGGAAGAAATGGCTATGCTTGGAAAGCCATGTAGAGGATTGACATGAACATGACTCAGATGTGTGAGAAGCGTGTTTCCTTGCGTGGGTGTGCCCAATCAAGCTCATCTTGTTTGGTGTCTCCTCTACCCTCGTGATAGGGGGAGCAAGTGTCCCCAGGAGAGCCCAGGCAATGGCGAGCACATCCAGCTTATCTGCTTATCAGCTCCATGGTTCTCTCAGAGCCTCAGTTGCCTTGTCTGGAAAATGGGGGTAAACAGTAGCACCTACCATAAATGGGGTTGTCATGAGGACTCTGAACAGGGACTGTCACACAGCACACACTCAGTAAGTATCAGCACTGTTATTGATTAATGGGGAGCTTGCCCATTTGATTTGAATCACTTTTTCAGCTGAATAGCCCTTTGGGTAAGACGAGTGCAAAGTTGAAGTGCTCAGCATCATTCCTCACCTCCCTTCTGCCTGCCCAGGTGGAGCGGGAGTCTGCATACCCTCAGGGAGGTTGCTCTGTGTCTGGGCTCTGGGGCCGAACAGGTTCCACTGAAGGGTGTTTGGTCTTTTCCTCAAGCTCCTGATGCTGTGTCAGCCAAAACAAGGCTCGTTTTTCCTTTTGGACTTCCTGCCGGCCCCTAATGCTGAAGCCCAAGGTCTCTAACATTTCTTTCTCCACTCACTGACCTCCTCACGCTCCAAGGCCTCCACATCCCAACTTCAAGCCTCTGACCATCCAGTGGCTTCTTCATTAGCTCACATCTCTTGTCCAGGGCATTTGAGATCCCTGGGTCACCTACACTCAACAGGTGTGCCTTCAAGCGACCAGTTGGCTACCTCAGGTCCATCTTTCTAGACACCTCCTTTGCTTCTGCTGTTCGACCAGTCTCGGGCATGGTGGGAGGGGCAAGGAAGCTGTCCCTCAGCCCACCTGGGCTTCTAGAAAGAGTTTTCCTTATAACTCATTTTTGCCCAGATGTAGAAGGATAGGGTACTAGGTCACTTATTAAAGATTCAGGGAAGTCTCCAATTTTCTCTCTCTTCCTTCCATGCACTAAGGGGACATCCCATTCTCGTCTGATGGGAACTTTTCCTATATCATATTTTCTTACTTCCTTAATCCTAAGCACATCTCTATCTGCTGTTCCTTCTCTTCTGGTAATAAACCTGATTCCCTTGATCATAATAACAGATGGGATGCAGGGTTAGGTAAATACTGATTGCCTGGCAAAGAAAATATATCAGAAAATATAATAAAATTATGGTTCCCATTAATATAATGAATAATCAGAGGATGGAATCATGGTTCATTATTATAAAGATGTCAACTCTACACTATTATTAATCTATTATAATCATTTAATAATAGAAAATATTTTCATTGGCAAGACAGAAAGATACTATTTTGAGTGGAAATATATAAAGAATCCTTAATTTCTTCCACAGACTAGATCAGAAGCCTCTAAATGTAGAATCTCCTGCTCTTTCTAGTTGATTTGTCTGTGTCAGGACTTGGCATGTCAAAAGCATATCAATTTGAAATTTCAAATTAAGAATATATGTCCAAACATTCCTTCTATTTAATATCTGGATTGGCTTCGAAATCAAAGTTGATATTGAGTGAGCAGAGCCATGTCTTTGGAAAGGGCAAGTAGACAAACTTTACTTTCTTCAATGTGTTAGGGGCTTTTGTTTTAAAGTAGGGTATAGAAAGAGGAACATTCAACATTGAATATAAATATGGGCACCATCATTGTTGACATCTGGTACAACACTGTCCCAATCTGAATCACAGGTGGTGAAGATGGCTGCTCAAGTCTGCCAAACTCCTGAATTTGGATTTCTTAATTCAGAACTTGACAATAATCTAGGTTACACTTGTAACAGAGTTTGAGTTGGTACACTATGTAAAGCGTTTATTGTACAAATGAATGCCAAATCCAGGGCTGTGTAAATAATATTTAGCCTTTGTGAATCAAAGTGCTTAAGTACTTAAAATAATATGTAAAGAAATGAAATCATTTGCCCAATAAAAGTAATGCTGATGTGTATATTAAAGCAGATCCCATGGAGACGAGTCTGCTCTAATCAGGTCAGATATCTCCAAAGACCCATTTTTTTTTATGTTAATAATTGAATTCAAGCAATAGGTTGTTTTGAAAATTACTAGTCATTAACCAATTAATAAGTAAAATTCAAAATATAATAAAAGGACATGGAGAAAGTTGTGTTCCAAGTTTTACTGGAAAAAAATATTATCTTGATGGTGTAACGAATGTCAGTGGAGAATGAAATATCAGAGACCTTGGATTACAGCATCAGGGGCCAGCAGGAAGCCCAAAAGGAAAAACGAGCCTTGTTTTGGCTGACACAGCACCAGAAAACAAAAAAAAATGCTTTGTTTTAAGCTTTTCTTCTTAGAAAATTAAATTCTTGTATTTGTTTTTCTATAATGAAAGGATGTAACTCCTGAGTGTACCCATTTGTTAAATCACTTTGCACTCTGCACATGATTCTGGACTGAGGATTCCATTTACCAAATTAATCAGGAATTCTGATTCCAATATTTTGGAAATGGAAACTCTTAAAACTGGTGTTTATAGTCTTTGTACAAGATATAAGAGGCAACTACCTGAAATCTCTGGGGAAATAAGAAGACAAATAACCTATTTTAAAAAAAAATAGGCAATGGATTTGAACAGATCCTTAAAAGCAGATACGTGATGGACAACAAGCTCCTGAAAAGATGCTTGAGATTGTCGGTCACCAGAGAGATGCAAATCAAAATCACAATGAGACACCACTCCATGCCCACTGGGATGAAGAAAGGAGAAAGACTGCTCATACCAGGTATTGGCAGAGATGTGAGTCAAATGGAATGGTGCAACCACTTTGGAAACTGGCCGTTTCTTTAAACATATAGTTAAATATAAAATGAATGTATAACCCAGATATTATGTTATTAAGTATTTATCCATGAAAAATGTCCACACTAAGAGATACACATGAATGTTCATGGCGGCATTATTCATAATATCCTAAAACTGGGAATCACTCAAACATCCATCAACAGATGAATAAATAAACAAAATGAAAGTAGAATTTCCATATGATGAATGATACTCAACATAAAAGGGAACAATTACTGATATGCAAAAATATGGATGCATCTCAAAATCACTATGCTGAGTGAAAGTAGTCAGGCACAAAAGGCCACATATTACACGCTTTCATTTATATACAACTCTACAAAAGAGATTTTTAGTGACCAAAAGCAAATCAGGGCTTGCCTGGGGCCAGAAGCAGAGGGAGGGAGGGACCACAAAGAGGTAAAAAAAAAAAAAAAAAAGAGGGAGCAGGGTGTCATATGTAAATTGACATATGTAAATCTCTCAATAAAGTTGACTTTTCTTTTTTTTTTTGAGACTTCTTGCTCTGTTGCCCAAACTGGGGTGCAGTGGCGCAATCTCAGCTCACTGCAACCTCTGCCTTCCGGGTTCAAGCGATTCTCCTGCCTCAGCCTCCTGAGTAGCTGGAATTACAGGTGCCCGCGACTGTACCTGGCTAATTTTTGTATTTTTAGTAGAGATGGGATTTCACCATGTTGGCCACGCTGGTCTCGATCTCCTGATCCGCCCACCTCAGCCTCCCAAAGTGCTGGGATCACAGGCATGAGCCACCGGGGCTAGTCAATAAAGTTGATTTTTAAAAAAATGTTTCAGGCTCCTGCTTAACCAACAAGTTTTAAAACATAAGGAGATCTGTTACTTTTTAGGTGAAATTGGAGAACAGAGCCTTCTCTGGAGTCAATGGGATCTGAGGACTTGGAACAGGGAGTACTCATTTTCAGGGCGCCTTCAAGATTGTAGAATAATTTGCACAGTATTTCCCTGAGGCAAACAAGATTTCAGTCTGTGAATAGGTTACAGTGTTTGCTTTGGTAGAATTCTTTTCAACACAAGTTTACTCTAAAAAGTAAAGCTCTTTTCCCCCAAAAGTGAGTAGTGCTATGACACATTATACTCTCGAAGGAGACTGGTCCCTGTCGGCAGACACTCTTTGGAGAACCACAGTCTCTCAGTCACAGTGACAACTTCTGCCGTCCTCAATAATGGCCCTGCACGTACGTGCAGAGATGCCAGGTGGCCATCAGTAACATATGAACTTCCAATTTCTCCTGCCCAGGAAAGAGAATCATATTTACAGGGGTGATCCTTCCACATATTCTAAAGCCACTCCTTTGCTGTGACTGCCTCATACTGTGGTATGTGGCTGAGCCACCGGGTGAGTGTCATTGGCTCATCACTATGACCCAGTCTGGTTAGCACAGTGCCAACAGAGCCAAGGTCACAGGCGAGTCAAGGTCAGGCGAGGGGAGGAGATGGGGAGATGGCCACAGCACAATTTGATCCCCTTCACTGTTCATGTGTCAGCGCTGAAAGCAAACAGCAAATTAATTCTTCAAGTACTTCTATTGTCTAATTAAAAAGAAAATAGCAGGTTTGGGGGCCATACCTTCTGCCTAATTCCAAAGTTCTCAAGTCACTCATGAAGTGATAGTGGCAATGCATATTTATCCACATTGCCCACGTTTGAATGTATGTTAAAGAATGGAAATGATAACTAGCATCCCCCAAAAGCTTTAAGAAACAGAGAGAATCCTTCATCCTTGAACCTGCCATCCTGAAGGGCCCCTCTTTCTCTTCTGCAGTGTAAGAGACTCCCTGCCTCTGGGGCTCTCCAGGGGAAACTGTGTGAGCCTGGAGTCCCTGATCACTGCACCGATCAGACTCCCCTTCCTCAGCAGTTCCTGGTCCTCCTGAGAAGCGCATTTGCATGGCCAGGACAAGGAGAAGGAAGTAGGGTTGGTGGGGCTCTCTGCTACCTTGGGACTAGCAGTGAGAGTACACACCCCCCAGGCACAAGGGTCCTCAGGTGCATGATGCAGTTGGACAGACCGCTCCTGGCGACAGCATGAGCGCTTCATGAAGACCCGCCCCGGGGCAGGAGCCCAAGAGCCAAGAGCTGCCCAGATGAGGCTGTGACCATACCAGGAAAACGACCACTCACAGGTGCTCCATCTCAACAGTGTTTCCAATCAAAACATAGAAGAGGATTATAGATTGGGGAAGAAGAGTGACTCCAGACACACCGGCTCTGTTTTCCCCTCTCCTATGGGAAACAGATTTGCCAGTGCATGTTCTCTCTCTCTCTCCTCTCTGCCTCTGTCACTCTTTATCTCCTTTGATTTTCTGCTGACTCTGTTTCTGTCTCTTTCTCTCACTCTCTTACTTTGTCTCTCTGTGTCTCTCTCTATTTCTGTCTCTCTCTCTCTCATTCTGCCTTGCTGTTCTCTCTCTGTCTCTTTCTACCTCTCTCTTCCTCCCTTTCCTCCTCCTCCTCCTCTTCTTCTTCTTCTCCTTCTTCTTCTTCTTCTTCTTCTTCTTCTTCTTCTTCTTCTTCTTCTTCTTCTTCTTCTTCTCCTTCTCCTTCTCCTTCTCTTCTCTTTCTCCTTTTCCTTCTCTTTCTCCTTCCTCCTCCTCCTCTTCTTCTTCTTCTTCTTCTTCTTCTTCTTCTTCTTCCTCTTCTTCTGTTCTCTCTCTCTCTCTTCCTCCCTCCCTCCACCCCCCCTGTTTCACTCTCCCACTCTCTGTCTCTTGAATCTTGGTGACTGTCTTAGGTGGGGTGGGGTGGTATGCTGTGGAAGCGATGCTGTGTGGCCTCCACAGCTGGATCACAGCAGGAGACACTCAAGTCAGCCTGGTCCTCTCAGTTCTCTCTCTCTCTCTCTCTCTCTCTCCCCACCCTGCTATCTGTTTTTGCCTCTTTCTCAGTATCTTCCTCTCCCTCTCTCTCTGTCTTTCTCTCTTCCTCTCTTCTTCCCTTCTTTCTTCTCTCTGCCTCTCTCTTTGACTGTTTCTCTTTCTCTCTCTCCTTCCCTCTCTGTCTCTCTTTCTTGTTTTCTCTCTCCCTCTCTTTCTCTCTCTCCCTCTCTCTTTCTCCCTGACTCTTCTATGTCACTCCCTCCCTCCCTTTCTTTCTCCCTCTCTTCTTCTTTATATCTGTCTCTCTTTCTCTCTCTCCTCTCTCTGGGAACTGTAGGTTCCATTTAGACATGGACAGCTCAGATGAGGGGGTGTGGAAGAAAATAATGAAAGGTCACAGAGGACTTGGAGCAGAACCAGCTTTGAAAGACCAAATTCCAGGCCTGAGAATGTCGCATCGTATTAGTGCAAGGTTGGTAACAAGAAATTAGTGCTGACGGTTGAAAGAGTGGATGGGGGGAGATGGGGAAAAGGAAAATGCACAGAGATGGTTTTCATACCTTTAACGTCTTTGCTTAACTTAAACGTATTGTTTCCCTACAGAGGAGTACCCCTTCCCTCAAAAAATAAAAGAAGCTTAGTGTTGGGCAGTCCCTTACTTTCGTGTGGCCTTGAGTGTGTGGACAGGATGAAAGTGCAGCTTTAATGACAAAGACTGGCCTGGAATGCTGACAGGAATAATGACTGAGCCACAACTTCGTTTTCCACTTCAGAGCAGGATTTCTATTCCATTCACCAACCCTCGGAGGAATTTCCCCTGTCTCTGATTTGGCCTTGTGAATTTTCCGGCTGTAAGATCTCTGAGCAGAAGCAAATGTCTGGAGGGGAATGTCTGGTTGACAAAGAGAAGCAGCTCTTTGTCTCTCACCGCAGTTTAAAAAAAACACAGATTCCTAGTTTCATGGGCATGACTGCATTTTGATCAAAACCGGGGGCTGGGAACAGACTGGGCGTTGAGTGGCTGGGCTCTTCCTTCAAACAAGACCCATTTAAGGACTTGGCTATGGCTGGGGAGTGGGGGGTCAGAACAGGCCTCAAAGTGAGAGGAGGAGAGACCAGAGATGGCTAAGCTCAGTTCCTTGTTTCCCAAGAGAACCAGGGCAATTTGGTGAGCACAGCCTCTGGAATGGTGGCAGGGTGCTGCTTGAGGGGCAACTCACAGCTGGGCAGTGTGACCCTCGCCGTCCATGCCAGTGAAGCGACGACCTCTTCAGATGCCCCCAGCCAGTGGCCCAAGGGTCCCATGCTGCAGCGGACGCAGCACTGGGCTGCAGGGGAGGGCTTGGTCCCCAGTGGCCTCCCCTCCTAGAGGCCATCAGCATCTCACAGCTTCTCCACGTGGGGGTGTCCTCTGAGACCTGTGACTCCACCTGAAGGTGGAGAAATACATTTTTAAAATGACAAAATTGGCCAGGCATGGTGACTTACACCTGTGATGCCAACACTTTTGGAGGCCAAGGTGTGTGGATCACCTGAGATCAGGAGTTTGAGACCACCCTGGCCAATATGGCGAAACCCCGTCTCTACTAAAAATACAAAAATTATCCAGGCATAGTGGCGGGTGCCTGTAATCCCAACTACTAGGGTGACTGAGACAGAAGAATTGCTTGAACCTGGGAGGCGGAGGTGGGAGTGAGCCAAGATCGCGCCACTGCACTCCGGCCTGGGCAACAGAGCAAGATTCCATCTCAATAAATAAATAAATAAATGACAAAATATCTACATTTAATTCATCATTATGATAATTGAATACTCATTAGTAGCTCCTGCTATGGATCATGCCCTTTGAAGGCAAAAAGTACAAAGTATAGTCCCTGCCTCAAACTGCTTATGTGTGTTTGAAGAGGGGCCACGCACATTTACAAAGGATGAAACAAACAGTAGCATCTTAGGGTCGCTCAACTCAAGTTATTCTTATTAGATGTGTATATACATATACACCTCCCAGTTTTGCATATATAAATAACATCTCACACTGGAAGTGAAGTGAGAAATTGGAAAGTCTTTCCCCAAGTCTTTCCCTAGCTCTTTAAATAGATTATTTGACAATATGCACTTTACTAGATTCTAAAATTCTGAATTCAGAAACACATGGACCTCTGGAAAAACTGAATTGGTCACCAGTAAATGTATGTTCCTGCCCTTGGGCAAACACTGAGGAAAATGAACCTTTGCTGATATGAACGGACAGGTGACCCTCTGGCTTGCAGCTGCTGTGCTGACCCAACACCACAAGAGGAGCCACTGAGCCCACCCACTAACCAGGGCTGCTGCCTCCCCACGAGGGTCGGAAGCCAGAGCAAGTCCCTTGGGCTGCGACCCATGAGTAGGAAAAAATTATCCATTCATGTTCTTTTTAAGCAATGGATCTTGCATTGTGTTGATTTAGGAATTCAACTGGGTGTACAGGAAGAAGACTTTTCCCCCGATTCTTGAGGGTCTTCTGCCAAACAAAGTGCTTTGTGCACAGAAGAAGGCGAAGGTGCAGGTGGCAGATGATTTCTCATGGCAATGGAGATGAATGGCTACCTCACGCCTCAAGAGACGATGTGTGTCTTTTAATGTCTCTATTTGTTAATACAAACTTAAAAAAAAACCCTAGAAAACAGAGTTTCACGCATTTCTGGTACTGAACTGATGGTTATAAGGTATTAAGTTACTAGGTTATAAATATACCTAGTCTCATTAGACAAGCAGATAAGGAATTTACCTTTCAGCTTTATCTGACAATCTGTTCTCCTGGGCTACTCCAGTTGGAATCTTGTCTGCATTCCACTCTTTCATCAGTAAAACTTAAACTCTCCTAGAATCTTTGCCAATATTCACTAACTAGAAACCTCTTTCTCTAGCTGCAGATACAATTCCATTCACACAAGATGAGGAAATGGAGGCCGTGGACTCTAGGACTTAAAACAAATATTGCTTCTGCAATATAAGATTATGGAGCTTGTATTTTCTGTCTAACTTGCGTATTAGAAACAAAGCCATCACTTTCCAATGTTTCTAATGTTCAGAGACTATTCCTCATCTCAGCTTAATATATGTTACTGAGATCAATTTCAAAAATTTTTAAGCTTATATATTGTGTTTTTTTCATTTTAATTTTATTTTAGTGGGTACACAGTACGTATATATGTATATCAAGTACACAAAACGTTTTGACACAAGCTTGGAATGCATAATGAACACATCATGGAAAATGGGATGGCCATCCCCTCAAGTGTCTATTCTGTGTTACAAACAATCCAATTATACTCTTTCAGTTATTTAAAAATGTACAACTAAATTAGTATTGACTATAGTCACCCTGTTGTGCTAGCAAATACTAGATCTTATTCATTCTTTTTAACTGTTTTTTTGTATATATTAACCAGCCCCACCTACCTTGTTCCCCTCACCACCCTTCCTAGCCTTTGGTAACCATTCTACTCTCTATCTCTTTGAGTTCAATTGTTTTGCTTTTGAGGAAGCTCCAAACTGTTCTCCATAGTGGTTGTGCTAATTTACATTCCCACCAACAGTTTACAAGGTTTCCCTTTTCTCTGCATCCTCACCAGAATTTCTTATTGCCTGTCGTTTGGACATAAACCATTTTATCTGGGGTAAGATAATATCTCATTGTAGTTTTGATTTGCATTGCTGTGATGATCAGTGATGTTGATCACCTTTATGTATGCCTCTTTGCCATTTGTATGTCTTCTCTTGATAAATGTTCATTCAAATCTTTTGCCATTTTTAAATCAGATTATTAGATTTATTCCCATAAAGTTGTTTGAGATTCTTATATATTCTCTTGTTAGATGACTAATTCTCAAACATTTTCTCCCACTCTGTGGATTGTCTCTTTACTTTGTTGATTGTTCCCTTTGCTGTGCAGAAACTGTTTTACTTGATGTGATCCCATTTGTCCATTTTTGTTTTGGTTGCCTGTGCCTGTAGGGTATTACTCAAGATACTTTTGCCCAGACCAATGTCCTGTAGAGTTTCCCGAATGTTTTCTTGCAGTAGTTTTATAATTTGAGGTCTTAGATTTAAGTCTTTAATCCATTTTGATTTTTTTATATATTATAAGAGAGAGGGGTCTAGTTTCATTTTTCTACATATGGATATTCAGTTTTCCCAGCACTATATTTTGAAGAGACTATCTTTTTCCCAACGTATGTTCTTGGCACCTTTGTTGACAATGAGTTCACTGTAGGTGTATGGAATTGTTTCTGGGTTCTCTATTCTCTTGCATTGGTCTATGTGTCTGTCCTTATGCTAGTACTGTGCTGTTTTGGCTACTATAACTCTGCAGTATAATTTGATGTCAGGTAATATGATTCCTCCAGTTTTGTTTTGGTTTTTTGTTTGTTTGTCAGTTTGCTTAAGATAGCTTTGACTATTCTGGGTCTTTTGTGATTCCATATAAATTTTTAAATTGTTTTTTCTATTTCTTTGAAAAATGTCATTGGTATTTTGATAGGGATAGCATTGCATTTGTAGATTGCTTTGGGTAGTATGGACATTTTGACAATATTGATTCTTCCAATCCATTAACATGGAATATCTTTCCATTTTGTGTGTGTGTGTGTGTGTCGTCTTCAATTTCTTTCATCAGTGTTTTATAGTTTTCATTATAAATATCTTTTACCTCTTTGGTTAATTCCTAGGTATTTAATTTTATTTGTGGCTATTGTAAATGGGATTATTTTTTAAATTTCTTTTTCAGATTGTTCACTGTTGGCATATAGAAATGCTACTGATTTTTATATGTTGGTTTTGTATCCTGCAACTTTACTGAATTTGCTTATTGGTTCTAACAGTGTTTTTGTGGTTTTCCAAATGTAAGATTGTATCATCTGCAAACAAAAATAATTTGACTTTTTCCTTTCAAGTTTGGATGCCCTTTATTAATCTCTTTTGTCTGGTTGCTCTAGTTAGGGCTGCTAGTACTATGTAAATAACAGTGGTGAAAGTGGGCATCCTTGTAGTGTTCTTGATCTTAAAGAAAGGGCTTTCAGTTTTTTTCTCATTCAGTATGATACTATCTGTTATACATGGCTTTTATTATGTTGAGGTATGTTCGTTTTATACCCAGTTTTTTGAGGGTGTTTATCATGAAGGGATGTTGAATTTTATCAAATGCTTTTTCAGCATCTGTTGCAATAATCATATTTTTTATGCCCCCACCTTAGTCTGCTGGCTCTGGGTCCAGTTCAGCACAAGGACTTACCTAGGATTTGCAGTCCTCATGGCCTAGACTGCCTTTCACGTTTATTTACAGCCCTAGAGCACTTTAGCTCACAGTGATGAGGCGTGTGGGAATTCAAGTTCAGACTGCTGAGATTAGGGAATCAGACTGTGATTCCCTAATGGCTATGGCTGGTTTAAATGCTCTTTCGTGGGCAGGTGTCAGCTGAGTTTGGTCTAGTTTCGTTTTTTTGATATAACAGGGCAACACTGGGTTCAATGCCTCATAATTGCTATGCTCTCCCTCTCCCCAGGGCACAAAGCTGCTGTCTACACCATGCCACCACTACTAAGGGGATGAAGGAGTAGTGGCATTAGTGATTCAAGACTGTTTCTCCTACCTCTTCAGTGCCTTTTTCAGCAATATGTGGTTAAAACCAGGTAATGTGAGTGCTCACCTGATTTTTTGGTTCTCATGAAAGTGGTTTTATTGTGTGCAGATAGTTGTTAAATTGATGTTCTTGCTGGGGGGGGACGATCAGTGGAGATTTCTTTTCCACCTCATGCTCTTACCCCCAATCTGTGTTCCTTTATAAAAAATCCCTAAATTTCTAGAATTTGGCTTAGAGGTTCAAACTCTTGAGCAAATAGCTCCCTTCCAGAACTGCTTTCAATCAAGTAGAGAAGTAAACGCCCTGCCAGCCTCAATATTTCTTCTGCACACAACACAGCCAATGTACCCTTTTCACTGAACAGGGACACTTATGAATTTTCAGAATGTCACAGTCTAGTATATGCTCCCAGTCCTCCAGTATAATTAGCATACAAAGATAATTTAAGCCCATGAATCAGAGTTGTCCATAAACTCTTATGTGGTGATATTTAGGAAAAGAAAAAAAAAAATTTAACAGAAGGTATTCTCATTAAAGTAACCAAAATTACAGTTGCAACTCCTAGTACATTCTGTATATATAACGGATACACAATAAATATAAATGAAAGCATTAGCAAGCATATGGACTAATGCTGTCTGTTAGGACAGAATGGCCACAGCCTGGCCTGGAGCCCATCCTTTCCATGCTAGCTCTATGTTAAGGCTCACAGCCCCACACGTGCTAAATCCTCTTTCTTCCTTTACATCAAAGCTTAGCTATCAAACCTCTGAACATCTGACTCTCATATATTCATAAGGTGTCAAAAGACCACATTTCTTTAACTCATTAAGGAGAAAACTAATAGGTGAAGGATGGCAAAGCTCTTTCAAAGGAGGATATGAGGACGCATACAAATGCACATGCACACATTCAATGGGAAAAAATGCCACTTTGGGGTACTCATTTCCACCACATACATGGAAGTCATTTTCATACCCAGTGGCAAAAATTATTGATAACTTATCAATTTTTTATTAAGTTAATATCTAACCTTACCAACTCTGGCAGTAAATAAGAGTAAACAATAAGCCCACCAGCTACTGTTGACTAGAACATCAAATAATTATTAGGTGGGATTGATTGATAAGGTTTAATCATGACTATCAATATTTTTCCATTCTCCCTTTTTAATGAATTTCCTTAATAATCACAGCACACAGAATATATCCCAATTATTAAAATACTGAAGAAGGTTAATCTTAGAACAAAATAAAATAGCACATTACACTTTTGATTTAGAATTAACCATAAAAAAGGTTCTCATATTTAATCTTTCACAAACGTTTTGACTCACTTTGCATAAACAATTATTATTCCTCTGGATCTAAGAAATTTTTTAATAAAAACATATTTTTCATGCAAGTGTCCCACTCTACCTGTTTTCAAAATATGAACCATTAATTAAGGAAATAATTTTAATTTAGCAGATAGTAATAATAGAATATTGTCAGGAATGATTATCTGAATATGGAAGGAAAAGAAGATCCAAATAGAACTCCCTTATTTGGCTTTGTACTTTGCTAGAACAAGGGGAAAAAAATATGACAGGATGTGTCAGAAGTCCTGCGGTAAGGGGTCCTAAGGAAAGGACATATTGATCTTAGGTGGGAAGCATTCAGTTCTTCATCACTATGTGTGTAAACTGTGTTTTTCATAGATGTCCTCTATGAAGCTAAGGAAATTCTCTTCTCTTTTAGCTTGTTGAGAGAGTCTGTCCTTAATGGATGTTGTATTTTGTCAAATGCATTTTCTGTGTCTATTGAGGTAATTATATTTAATTAGACTTTGAGATACTTGTCTTTTGAGATACTTGTAGATTCACATGAAGATGTAAAAAACAGTACAGAGAGATTCTGTGTACCAATAACCTGATTTCCCCCAATGGTAACACCTTGCAAATTTATAGTATAATATTATAATCAGGACATTGACATTGATAGAATGAAGATATAAAACATTTCCATCAACTAAGGATCCCTCCTGCGGCCTTTTAATAGCTACTCACATATCCCTCCCACCTATTTTTAGGTTTTCTACTGTTTCATTGATCTATGTGTATATTCCTCTGCTGATACCATGCACTCTTGGTTATTGTAGCTATGTAATATGTCTCAGAATTGAGTAGACTGATATATAATCCATATATTATAACTGGAGACTACCACCACTCTCCTAACAATTAATACAATTAGACAAAAATCAGCAAAGACAGAAAACTAAACAGCGCCATGAAAAAATATCTAATTGGCATTACTGAATACTCCATCCAACAACACAGTTCTATTCAAGCCTCCATGAAACATACTAAGATAGATCATAGAAAACAAACCTTGATAAATTTAAAGTTATTGAAATCACACCGAATGTTTTTTGTCTATGATGGAATCGAACTATAACTCCATAACAGAAAGATAACAAGAAAATCTTCAAACATGTGAAATTTAACAGCGTACTTTTTTTTTCCTTCAGAGACAGCGCCTTGCTCAGTTACCCAGACTGGAGTGCAGTGGCATGGTTATGGCTCACTGCAACCTCAAACTCCTGGGCTCAAGCAATCCTCCCTCCCACCTCAGCCTCCTGTGTAGCTAGGACTACAAGTGCATGCCACAAGGCCTGGCTAATTTTTTTTTTTTTTTTAAGAGATGGAGTGTCGTGTCACTGTACTGCTCAGATTGGTTTCAAACTCCTGGCCTCAAGCGATCTTCTCAACTCAGCTTTCCAAAGCACTGGGATTACAGGCATGAGCCATTGTGCCTAACCCTTAACAGTATACTTTAATGCATGGTCAAAGAGGAAGACTGAAGGGAAATTTTGAGAAATACACTGAATTGAATGAAAACAAAAATGCAATATATCAAAAAATTGGTGTAACACAGCTAAAATAGGGTGTAGTGAAAGGGAAATTTATAGCACTTACTGTACACGTTAGAAAAGCATAAAAGTGTCCTGCCTCAAGAACACAGAAAATAAAGAGCCAAAAAAACTCAAAGCAAGCCAATGGAAGGAAATAATAAGGATAAGAGCAGAAATGAAAACAGTAAGAGAATGAATCCTATCAATGAAACTAAGAGCTGATTCTTTGAAAAGATCAATACATTTGGCAAATTTCTAATAAGGCCAACAGAAAAAAGAGAAACAGAAGAAACAAGTGACCAATATCAGCAATCAGCAACAAATATCACTACAGACATCAAAAGGATAAGGGAGGACTGTGAGTAAATCTACACATACATATTTGACAAATAGTTATGAAATGGGCCAAATCCTAATAAAGTAAAATCCATCACAACTCACACAACATGGAAAATGACTATTTGAATAGCATTATAACTATTACATAGATTATATAATGTAATAATTCACAAAGATGAAATCCACAGTTCCAGGTGGTTTCACTGGAGAATTCTGCCACATGTTTAAAGATGTAATACCAATTCTACACAAACTGCTCCAGAAAATAGAAAAGGAGGTGATGCTTCCCAATTAATTTTGTGAAGCTACTCTTACCGCAATCCGAAAATTAGTAAAGGCAATACAAAAAATAAAACTACACAATATCTCTTATGAGTATAGATACAATATTAACAAAGTTCTATTTGCTGGCAAATAGAATCCAGCAAATATAAAAAGGAGTGTAGATTATCAACAAGTAGGGTTTATGCCAGGGATGCAATGCTAACTTGATATTAAAATTAATCAATGTAAACCAGAATAATAACAGACTAAAGAATAAAAATCACATGATGATATCAATCAAGACAGAAAAAGCATTTCACTAAACTCAATACCTATGCATGACAAATACAGTCAGGAAAATGGGAATAAAGGACTCCTTTCTAAACTTGGTAAAGAACATCTATAAAAACATACAGCTAACAGTATACTTAATGGTGTACTGTTATACCAAAGACTGAATGCTTCCCCCTAAGACTGACAACAATGCAAAGATGATTACTGTCACCATCACTATACAACAGTCATGGAATTTCTAGCCAGTGCAGTGAGGAAAGGAAGCAAACAATAGGCATGCAATCAGAAAGGAAGAAAGAAAACTGTATTCCTTTTAAAAATAACATGGTTGTCTATGTGGAAAATCTCAAAAAATCTAAAACAACAACAAAAAACTTCGAAAACTACAACCAATAAGTGTATTTATAATGTCTTATAATACAAATTTAGCACTCAAAATTTAGCTGTATTTCTATGTACTAGCAATGAACACATGATCATTCAGGAGCAGGTTATTGGTTTCTGTGTAGTTGCATGGTTTTGAGGGTTTCTTTTGGAGTTGATTTCTAATTTTATTCCACTGTAGTCTGAGAGAGTACTTGATATAATTTTCTTAAATTTATTGAGACTTGTTTTGTGGCCTATCATATGACCTACCTTGGAGAATGTTTCATAAATAGAAGGTATATTCTGCAGCTATTGGATAGAATGTTCTATAAATATCTCTTAAGTTCATTTGTTCTACGATATAGTTTAAGTTCATTATTTCTTTGTTGACTTTCTATCTTGATACCTGTCTAGTGCTGTCAGTGGAGTATTGAAGTCCCCCACTATTATTGTGTTGCTGTCTATCTCATTTCTTGGGTCTAGCAGTAATTGTTTTATAAATTTGGGAGCTCCAGTGTCAGGTGCATATATATTTAGGACTGTGATATTTTCCTGCTGGACTAGTCCTTTTATCATTACACAATATCCCTCTTTGTCTTTTTTAACTACTGTTGCTTTAAAGTCTGTTTTGTCTGATATAAGAATAGTTACTTCTGCTTGTTTTTGGTGTCCATTTGCATGGAATAGCTTTTTCCACCCCTTTACCTTAAGTTTATGTGGGTCCTTATGTGTTAGATGAGTCTCTTGAAAACAGCAGGTAATTGGTTGTTGAATTCTTATCCATTCTGCCATTTCGTATCTTTTAAGTGGAGTATTTAGGCCATTTACATTTAACATTAGCATTGAGATGTGAGATGCTATCCTATTAATTGTGCTATTTGTTGCTTGAATACCTTGGGTTTTTCATTGTGTTGTTCTTTTATAAGTCCTGGAAGATTTATGCTTTAAAGAAGTTCTATTTTGGTATATTTTGAGGATTTGTTTCAAGATTTAGAGGTCCTTTTAGCAGTTCTTGTAGTGCTGGCTGGGTAGTGGTGAATTATCTTCACATTTGTTTGTTTGAAAAAGACTGTATTTTTCCTTCATTTATGAAGCTTCATTTCACTGAATACAAAATTCCTGGCTGATAATTGTTTTGTTTAAGGAGGCTAAAGGCAGGATCCCAATCTCTTCTAACTTGTAGGGTTTCTGCCAGGAAATCTGCTGTTAATCTGATAGAGTTTCCTTTATAAGTTACCTGTTGCTTTTGCCTCACAGCTCTTAAGATTCTTTCCTTCATCTTTATTTTAGATAACCTGATGACCGTGTGCCTAGACAATCATCTTTTTGCAGTGAGTTTCCCCAGTGTTCTTTGATCTTCTTGTACTTGGATGTCTAAATCTCTAGCAAGGCTGGGGAAGTTTTTGTCAATTATTCCCTCAAATATGTTTTCCAAACTTTTCGATTTCTCTTCTTCCTCAGGAACACAATTATTCTTAGGTTTGGCCATGTAACATCATCCCAATCTTCTTGGAGGCTTTGTTCATTCTTTATTGTTGTTATTCTTTTTTCCTTGTCTTTGTTGGATTGCATTATTTAAAAGCCTTGTCTTTGAGCTCTGAAGTTGTTTCTTCTGCTTTTTGATTCTATTGCTGAGAGTTTCCAGCACATTTTGCAATTCTCTAAGTATGTTCTTCATTTCCAGAAGTTGTGATTTTTTTTTTTATTTATGCTATCTATTTCACTAAAGATTTTCCCATTTATATCCTGTAGCTTCTTTTTGATTTCTTTAAGTTGGACTTCACCTTTCTCTGGTGCCTCATTAATTGGTTTAATAGTCAACCTTCTAAATTCTTTTTCTGGCAATTCTGAGATTTTTGTCTTGATCTTTTGGGGGTGTTAAAACCTTGTTTTGTCATATCATCAGAATTGTTTTTCTGGCTGTTTCTCATTTTGGCAGACTATGTCAGAAGGAAGATCTGTGACTCAAGCGTTGCTGTTCAGATTCTTTTGTCCCACAGGGTGCTCCCTTGATATGGTGCTCTTTCCCTTCTAGGAATGGGGTTTCCTGACAGCCTAACTGCAGTGATTGTTATTTTTCCACTGGATCTAGCCACCCAAAAGGAGTACCAGGTTCTGGATTGGTACTGGGGAGAAAGTGTCTGCAAGGAGTCCTATGATGTGATCCATCTTTAGCTCTCTCACTTATGGATACCGGCACCTGCTCTGGTGGAGGTAGCTAAGGAGTAAAGTGGACTCTGTGAGGGTACTTGGTTGTATTTTTGTTTAGTGCACTGGTTTTGTGTTCGTTGGCCTCCAGCCAGGGGGTGGCACTTTCAAGAGCACATCAGAATTCCTCAGCTCTCCCATGGAGCCTGCAGCAGCAATCCACCTCATTCAAAGGGTCTTTGGATTCTCTCAGCATTCCTGGCATGTTCCTGTGGCAGGTCTTGGAGCAAAATTTCACAATGTGTGTCTCCATAAACTGCTCTGTCCATCTGAGTGGGAGTTGGAAGTTAGTACTGCCTCCTCCTCTCCGCCATTTTCTCTCCCAGATAGTTCTGGAGACTAGATGCCTAAGATCAAGGTGCCAGCTGGTATAGCAGTCTCTGCTTCCAAGCTCCCAAGGTTTCTTATTTTATCATTTCCTTTATGTTTAACCCATTTCCCTTTACAAAAAAAAAAATGCAGCTCACTGCCAGCACTCATTTAATTTTATATGCTCTTTGAAGCTGAGTCAAATCTGACTGATTTTCAGTGTGAAAATGAAACATAAAAACTGTTTTTGGAGTTACTTCTAAACAGAACTTGTTTCTAATACTAATGTAACAGAAATGCATATGATGTCATGTTAGGATTACAGAGAAGAGTATTCTCAGGGCAAACAGGAAATGGGTTAAATAAATTCCTTTAGTTATTCTTTTGGAGTTGGTCTGTTGGTAGCAGATGCCCTTAGGTTTTCTTCCTTTGAAAATGTCTTGATTTCCCCTTCATCCTTAAAGGATATAAGATTGACAATTCTGTTCTTTCTGTGCTTACAAAATATTGTGGCCCTTCCTTCTTGCCTCCTTGGTTCTAATGAAAAACTCGTTGTCATTTAGACTGTTTTTCCTCTGTAGGTAAGACATCCTTTCTCTTTTGCTGCTTTCAATATTTTTTCTTTGTTTCTAGTTTTCAAAAGCTTTAGTATGATGTGTCCTGGTGTGGATTTCTTTTGTTGATCTGGTTTGGAGTTTATTTCACTTTTTGAATCTGTAGTTTAAGTCTTTTGCCAAATTTGGGATATTTTCAGCCATTACTTATTTGGATACATATTTGTTCCTGCAGCATTTCTATTCTTACACTCTTATTACAGACAATGAGGATAGAAATTTAGTTTCCTTTCATGGTGTCCACTGACAGCATGGAAATAGGAGGTGTCTGACTGTTGGGTGGGGATGAAAGTCTAGACTCTTAACTCCAGCTGCTCTGATACCAACCTGGGTGAAGAAATTGGGGATGGGGTGTTTGGAGCACCTTGTTACCTCATGAGGTTAGGAGTTTGGGGTCCTTGGCCTTTGCTGGTGTGGGTGGGGATGGAGTCAAAGTGTTTTCTGTGTTGCTTGGCTGGAATTGAGCAATTGCTGTCTAAAAGTTTAATATCTTGTGAGGCTGCTCCTTTTCTGGTCTTTTGGATAGCAAGAGTAGGTTTTCATTTGGGCTATTTTTGTCTGAACTTGTTGGCATCATTGTACTGCCAACTTTGCCAACATCCATTCTGAGATATGAGCTAAAAGTAAACTCAGGAGTCCATGGTATTGTTACTTAGACTGAGGTACCTATTAATAGCTGGTCTTTTTTTCCTTCCTCCCTTGAGAGTCTTTGTATTTCTTGAAATGAGTGTTGGTGTATATGTAAGTTGATAGATAAGAAAAAGCACATCCACTTTACCTTCATGGAAATGGAAGTGGGAGTATTTTACAGGTTTCTGAATGTTAAACCAACCTTGCATTCCTAAAATAAACCCACCTGGTCATAATATATTGTCTTTCTATTTGAATAATATAGTATTTAGTTGAGGGATGATTGTTCTCTACCATTGAAGCAAGACAGTTCTGTGTAATGTGCCCAGAATTCTATGAATGTATATTTTCAGTCTGGAAGGTTAGGAAAGGCACCATCCCCAGCCCTCTGTGAACACCAAACACTGGTACCTTTACATTTCTAGATAGTTCACTCACTGGTCTTGGGTAATTTCCTCAGCTGAATGGATTGATTAATTAATACTCAGCTGAATGGATATCATCAAAAGGTAAATACGTTAAGCAAATTGTGTTACATGCATGAAACGAAATACAACTCAGCAGTAAAAAATAAAAGGAGTAAACTATTGATAGGTGCTACAATGTGGATAAATTTCAAAATAATTTTGCTGATAGAAAGAATTCAGATCAAAGCCAATGTGTATACTCATCTTTTATTTTTATAAATTTCTACAAAATGCTATTTAACTTATAGTGGCAGAAAACAGACCAGTGGCTGTCTGTGGATGTGGGTGCATGGGACATTGTAAGAGGGAGTGATTCCAAAGGGAAATGAGAAAACTTTTGGGGGTGAGATATACGATCATTATTGTGGTTATGATGATGGTTTCATGAGTGCATAAAAATGTCAGTAGAGTATTAAGTGTACATGTTAAACATGCACACTTATTTTATATCAATTATGCCTCTTTAAGGTTGTTTTTTATTTTAAAAAATTAAAAATTAAAAACTCCAGCGGTTAGGGCTATATTGTCAGGTAAAGTATTAACCTCTTCTTTTCATCTAACTTAGACACCATATTCCAGCAGCCTTTCTTTCACTAACCATATCTACATAAGACCCTTACATTCTCCTTTGAATCACATTTGTCAACTTGCTGGTTCCCTCATTAATGTTAAGTATGATTTGCCCATCAAAAATAATATTAAAAATAAAAATAAAAAGAATTTTTAACATTAGGTATGCACTGACTATATACTTTATATACTTGAAGGATAATTATGTTTTTATCATTTTACAAAGTATTATTTGATAACACTTTTACCTAGAAAAGCATAAAATACATTCATTTAAAATATTAATATAAATTCTTTGTGAGAAAATGTCTATAAACCTCAAGTATGAAATAGTCTGTCTCTTAACTCCATTTCTCTACCACTGATTCTGTGGAAACAATTGCATTATACTAAATTTTTGACAATTTGGGGATTCTTAGGACTCTTATGAACTATAAACTTACAGTTCCTATAAACTAATAATCTTAAGATTCTTAGAAACTATAAGCTTGAGCAGAGCAAATAAAATTTCATGACTTAGGCATGATGTGAAAATGAAGATGAGAAACAAAAGTGCTTGTATACTTTAAGGCAAATATTGAGATCCATCTGGGAATTTGGGAAATGGTGTAAAATCCAGGCAAATTGTATAAAATAGAAAACACATGGTCTGTAAAAGGAAGTGGATGGGAAAGTTAGGAGTACAGGTGATCAATATTTTGATATTTGAGCCCATATGTCACGGGAATGATTATCTCTATATTATGCACTCAAATGAATAGGCAAAGAAGGAAAAATGATGAATGGAAATGATGTACAGAAAAAAGGGACTAAAAATGAAATTAGACAAGAGAGAAATTGGAAGAGTCTGGATATATATAATCATGTTGACTTACCCTGAGAGATGGGGAACACACATCCTGGGACACGTGGTACTCATTTATGCAGCTGTGGACCACAGTCATCTGAAAAAACACAGGCAAATATATATCACCAAACAAGGGAGGTGGCTGAGTAAAGACTTGAGGATAGTAAGGCATGCCCCCAAGGGCAGATGACTCAGCAATGTGCTGACAAAGTGTTCTAAAGAAACAGACTTGCACTGAAGTTTCCATCTGACCCTCTGTGCTCTCTAGCATCTGGAGACTCTGTTCATGAAAATCATTACAGACCTGAATGGAATTTTCCTCTTTCAAAGATGACTTATAAGCCCAAAATGTTCAGGGCTGTGCATAAATATTACCCTCATCTCTGTCACTGCTACTCAGAGAGGGAGAGAGACAAAAAAATTGGACAAAGTAAATAAATATCATAATACTAAAATACATTTCAAGACAAGAATTGTTCCAAGCATCAAGAAAAATTTCAAATTATTGTAATCTAAAGTGTTAAAGAAATTAAAGGAAAATATGGACACTGGGGAAAAAATAACTCACGGAAGAGATTAAAGACTTATTTTGTTTTTTGTTTGTTTGTTTGTTTTTGAAACAGGGTCTCACTCTGTCACCCGAGCTGGAGTGCAGTGACACAATCATGGCTCACTGCAGCCTCAATCTTCCAGACTTAAGTCATCTCAGCCTTGGGAGTAGCTGGAACTACAGGCATGCACCACTACACTTGGCTATTTAAAAAAATTTTTTGTCTCACTACGGGGTCTCAGTATGTTGCCCAGGCAGGTCTCAAACTCCTGGGTTCAAGTGATCCTCCCACCTCAACCTCTCAAAGTGCTGGAGTTACAAGCATAAGCCACCATATGCAGCCAAAACAAATTTTTTAAGACAAGTTAAAAAGGTCAAAAGTGAGTTGGAAGATTAAGAAAATTCAAGATAACAATAGAGCTGTTACAGAAATAAAAATCACAATAGAAGCAGCAGGAATAAAGATAGAGATTGCTGGAAATAGATTTAATGCAAGGAGAACAGCTTTAACAAGATCACATAAGCAAAATGAAGAAGTGAAAAAAAGTTTTGGAGAGAATAAAATACATAGAAAAGCAAGTTAAGAAAATTCAGCATGGAAGAAAAAATATTTGAAGTCCTGATGGTGTTCAGAACATTTAAAGATTAAAATGTGAGAAAAAAGCCAAGTTACTTAGAAAAAGAAAAACAGACTGACCTCAGATTTCCCCAAATAGTTATTTTCAATGGAAGAACACAGTGAAGAAATATACAGATAATTCTGAGACGGAAAAGTTGGACTCCAAACTTATGCAGGTAGTCAATTTATCCTTCACATAAAAGACAAAAGAAAGCTATTCTTAAACTATGTATTCTTAGTACACATAGCACCTATTCATCCTTAAAAAATCATGATGACAAATCCAATCAATTGCACATTTAACGGAGAATTCCAAAAGTAGAATTCATATTACTGAATATTTGATCTATCAAGACTAAATATCAAATCTTTCATGGTGTAAGAATAGTTGATACTAAAATTCATGAATTAATAAAGATGACATATATCTCTAAATTTACAAAGATAACACTAGAAGAAATAAGCACAGTGTCTTAGTAAATTTGTATTGCCTTAAAAAATAGTCGGCCGGGCGCGGTGGCCCAAGCCTGTAATCCCAGCACTTTGGGAGGCCGAGACAGGTGGATCACGAGGTCAGGAGATCGAGACCATCCTGGCTAACACGGTGAAACCCCACCTCTGCTAAAAAAAAATACAAAAAACTAGCCGGGCGAGGTGGCAGGTGCCTGTAGTCTCAGCTACTCGGGAGGCTGAGGCAGGAGAATGGCGTGAACCCGGGAGGCGGAGCTTGCAGTGAGCTGAGATCCGGCCACTGCACTCCAGCCTGGGCGACAGAGCGAGACTCCGTCTCAAAAAAAAAAAAAAAAAAATAGTCAAGCATTGGATAGCTTAAACAAAAGGAATTTATTTCTGACAGCTCTGGAGATGGGAAGTCCAAGATTAAGGTGCTACTGATTTGGTTCCCTGGTGAGGGCTCTCTTCCTGGCTTGCAGACAGCCACCTTCTTGCTGTGTTCTCTTATGGTGGTGGTGTGGAGAGAGATCTCTGGTCTCTTTTCCTCTTTTTATAAGGATGCTAATTCCATCATGAGGGCCCCACTTTCATGAACTCATCTAGAAATAATTACCACATGAAGGCCCACCTCCCAAATATCATCACTTTGGGTGTTAGGGCTACAACATATGAATTTTAGAGGGGCATAAACATTCAGTCTGTAACAAACAAACAATAAGACTTTCCAATTACCAGGAGAAAAGTAAGTGCACCACCTTCTATACGCACCACTAAACATGCACACATACACATACACACACACACACACAGAAAAGGAAGTTTTACATTATAAAATATTACACATATAGAAAGCATATCTGTTATAAATACAGATATAAAATCTGTTAAAAAATAATTTCTGGCTGGGCGCAGTGGTTCGTGCCTGTAATCCCAGCACTTTGGGAGGCCAAGGTGGGCGGATCATGAGGTCAGGAGATAAAGACCATCCTGGCTAACACTGTGAAATCCTGTCCCTACTAAAAATACAAAAAATTAGCTGGGCATGGTGGCAGGAGCCTGTAGTCCCAGCTACTTGGGAGGCTGAGGCAGGAGAATGGCATGAACCTGGGAGGCGGAGCTTGCAGCGAGCCAAGATCGCGCCACTGCACTCCAGCCTGGGCGACAGAGCGAGACTCCGTCTCAAAAAAAAAAAAAAAAAAATAGTCAAGCATTGGATAGCTTAAACAAAAGGAATTTATTTCTGACAGCTCTGGAGATGGGAAGTCCAAGATTAAGGTGCTACTGATTTGGTTCCCTGGTGAGGGCTCTCTTCCTGGCTTGCAGACAGCCACCTTCTTGCTGTGTTCTCTTATGGTGGTGGTGTGGAGAGAGATCTCTGGTCTCTTTTCCTCTTTTTATAAGGATGCTAATTCCATCATGAGGGCCCCACTTTCATGAACTCATCTAGAAATAATTACCACATGAAGGCCCACCTCCCAAATATCATCACTTTGGGTGTTAGGGCTACAACATATGAATTTTAGAGGGGCATAAACATTCAGTCTGTAACAAACAAACAATAAGACTTTCCAATTACCAGGAGAAAAGTAAGTGCACCACCTTCTATACGCACCACTAAACATGCACACATACACATACACACACACACACACAGAAAAGTAAGTTTTACATTATAAAATATTACACATATAGAAAGCATATCTGTTATAAATACAGATATAAAATCTGTTAAAAAATAATTTCTGGCTGGGCGCAGTGGTTCGTGCCTGTAATCCCAGCACTTTGGGAGGCCAAGGTGGGCGGATCATGAGGTCAGGAGATAAAGACCATCCTGGCTAACACTGTGAAATCCTGTCCCTACTAAAAATACAAAAAATTAGCTGGGCATGGTGGCAGGCGCCTGTAGTCCCAGCTACTTGGGAGGCTGAGGCAGGAGAATGGCATGAACCTGGGAGGCGGAGCTTGCAGCGAGCCAAGATCGCGCCACTGCACTCCAGCCTGGGTGACAGAGCAAGACTCCATCTCAAAAATAATAATAATAAAAAATAATAATATTTCTTTGTTTGATCCAAAAGTTAATTACATGCCAAAAGTAAAAGATATGTTAAAAAATTACAAAGTTGCAAATTAAAGGTGAGACAAAGATAAATCCGGCAAATGCCAACAAACTTAAGTGGGGATTGTTGTATTAATAAGCAGGCAAATTTTAATTTTAGGCAAAAGATATGAAAAATCCTAAATGAGCTCATTGTTTAATGATGCAGAAAGTATTTCACAATAAATGTAAAAATGTCAGGAACCTTTATACTCAGATAATATGTTAACAAAAATACACAGAAAAAACCTACTGACAATATGAAAATAAATACACACCAAAAAGCGTAATAGTAATAAGTAATATCAACTCATCTCTTTCAATCCATCACTAATTAAGAATACTTAGCAAAATAAGAAATATAGAGAATCTAAGCAGTACTACTAATATTTTATATGTGATATAAGGTTGTATACTATATATACACAAATTTCTGTATCTTACAGACATACACATCTACTTTTCAGCATCTATTCAATGTTTATAAAAATTGACCACAAAGAGAGAACAAGAATTTTAAAAATAATCACAGAAAAGAAACTGGTACAGACTACATTCAATATCTAACATGAAAATAAACAAGAAATTAATAAATTTTTAAAAGAGGGTACCAAGATAATTCATTTATGGAAAGAATATCTCTTCAACATATGGTGCTGGAACAACCAGATATTCACATGCAAAAGAATGAAGTTGAATCACTAGACAAAAATGAACTCAGAATGAACCGTCAATCTAAAGGTAAAAGCTAAATCTATAAAACTCTCAGAAGAAAATATAGGGACAAACCCTCATGAGTTTGGATTTGGCAAATCTTAGATGTGATACTGAAAGCACATGGAACAAAAGAAAAAGTAGACAAACTGGACATATAAAGACAAAAATTATTAACATCAAAGAATATTATCAAGAAAATGAAAAGACAATCTGTAGAGAAATATTTTCAAATCACATATATGATAAGGGATTAATATTTAGAATATATAAAGAATTGAAATTCAACAGAAAAGACAATTTCAAAATGGGCAAAGGACTTAGCATTTCTCCAAAGAACATCTAAAAATGGACATTAAGCACATGAAAAGGTGCTCAACAACATTTGTCATTAGGAAAATCCAAATCAAAACCAAAATTAAATACCACTTCAAACCCACTAGGATGTCTATAATCAATACAATGAAACATAAGTGTTGGCAAGGATACCTACAAGTTGGAACTCTCAAGTATTACTGGGGGAAATGTAAAATAATTCAGTCACTGTGAATACATATTTCATGGTAAGTCAAACCAGATGACCCAGGAATTCCACTTAGGTACATACCTAAGAGAATTGAAAACAGGTATGCAAATACTCTACATGAATGTTCAGAGCAGCACTATTCACAATAGTCAAAAGACAGAAACAGCCCAAACATCCATCAATGGATGAATGGATTAATCATGGATATGAACAGAATTCAGCATATAAATGTTGGAATGAATGGATGTAAACATTCAGTGAAATATTATTCAGTCATAAAAAGGAATGAATAACGATATATAATATGGATGAATTTTTAAGTTTTTTTGATCTTTCAAATTTTCTTATATTTGCATAGATGACTTTCTTGTGGCATATCACATAATGTAAACATTGCTACACTTTTTCTGAACAGGTATGTTTGGTGATAAACAGAATAAAATCCTAATAGTCTCATTAGGATTTTAATGAGCCTTCCATCTTTTCATTGACCCATCCATGCATCCATCCATCCAACCATCCACCCATCCATAATTCAGTCTTTGTTTTTCTTCTTTCTCTAAGTCTCTTTTTTTTTCCTTTAACTTTTATTTTAAGTTCAGGGGTACAAATACAGGTTTGTTACATAGACTTGTACCATGAGGGTTTGTTGTACAGATTATTTCATCACTCAGATATTACAAAAGATTACGCTAGGTTAAAGAAGTCAGACACAAAAGTTCACACATTGGTCGTATGACTCCAATTACATGAAATGTTCAGAACAGGTAAATTCAGAGGTACAGAAAGCAGAATGGTGATTGTCAAGGGCTGGAAAGAGTGAGTAATGGGGAGTAGGCGCCTCATGGATATAGGATTTTATTTGGAGTAATGAAAATATTTTGGAACTAGATAGAGTTAGTGTTTGCAAAACATTGTGAATGTACTAAATACCACATAATTGTCTACCTTAAAATGCTTAATTTTGTGTGCAAATTTTACCTTGATAAAAAAATAAATAAAAAACACTGGGCACAGTGGCTCATACCTGTAATCCCAGCACTTTGGGAGGCTGAGGCAGGCGGATCACTTGAGGTCAGGAGTTTGAGACCAGCCTGGTCAACATAGTGAAACCCTGTCTATACTAAAAATACAAAAATTAGCCGGGCGTGGTAGTGCATGCCTGTAGTCCCAGCTACTTGGGAGGCTGAAGCAGGAGGAACCTGGGAGGCAGAGGCTGCAGTGAGCAGAGATTGTGCCACTGCACTCCAGCCTGGGCCATAGAGCTAGACTCTGTCTCAATAAATACATAAATATAAAACCCAATAATGCCAAACATTTTGGGAAAACCTAATAAGCCAAATGTTTAAAGATAACTTTCTTGACTGAAAAAGAATAGTATAATTTTAAAACATCAGATTATCGAGAAAACAATAATAATAAAAACCTACAAATTAAAATCAATGAAATGCAGTCATTCTTCATTTTAGGGTGCTCTCCTTTATTGCACCTCTCAGATATTATGTTATTTTTTTTACAAAGTTCTTTTTGCAAGGTTTGCGGTAACTCTGTTTTGAACAGCCTATTGACGTCATATTTCCCAAAACATACACTGCTCACTTTATGTCTCTGTGTCACATTTTGGTAATTCTCACAACATTTCAAACTTTCTTATTATTACTATATCTGTGATAGTGATCCATGATCAGTGATCTTTGATGGAACTACTGTAATTGTTGTTAGGCATCACAAACCATACACATAAAAGACTGTGAACTTAACTGATAAATGTGTGTGTTCTGAGTGCTCCATCCATTGACCATTTTCCCCTCTCTTTCCCTGTCTTTGGGTCTGTCTCTTCCCTGAGACACAACAATATTGAAATTAGGCCGATTAATAACCCTCATGGCCTCTAAGTGTTCAAGTTAAACAAAGTGTCACAGGTCTCTCACTTTAAATCAAAAGCTGGAAATGATTAAGCTGAGTGGGGAAGGTATGTCAAAAGCCAAGATAGGCAGAAAGGTAAGCCTCTTGAGCCAAATCGTTAGTCAAGTTGTGAATGCAAAGGAAAAGTTCTTGAAAGAGATTAAAAGTGTTACTCCAGTGAACACGTGAATGGTAAGAAAGTAAAATAGCCTTACTGCTGATGAAAGTTGTAACGATCTGGAAAAAAGATCAAAATGACCACAACATTCTCTTAAGCTAAAATCTAATCCAGAGAAAGACCCTAACTATCTTCAATTTTATGAAGGCTGAGAGAAGTAAGAAAGCTGCAGGAAAATTTGAAGCTAGCTGATACTGTTTCATGATATTTAAAGGAAAAAAAAACAGCTGTCTTTGTAAGACACAAATGCAAGGTGAAGTAGCAAATGCTGATGTAGAAGCTGCAGCAAGTTATACAGAAAATCTAGCTAAGATTATTGATAAAGGTGCCTACTCTAATCAACAGATTTCCATGTAGATGAAACTACCTTAAATTGGAAGAACATGCCATTTGGGACTTTCATAGCTAGAGAAAAGTCAATGCCTGGCTTCAAATCTTCAAAGGACAGGCGAAAAAAAAAAAAAAAAAATGATGGATGAATCACTCCATCCATGCAAAAGAAAGTGATGCGTGCATGAAAAAAAAAAAAAAGTGATTCCTTTTTCTTTACTTAAAACCCCAAACTAATCTCCTTTGACTCCACGTACCATATTCAGAGCACTCTGGCACATGAGGTGGGCCCTCAAGGCCTTGGGCAGCTCTGCCCCTTGTGACTTTGTAGGGTACATGACCATGGCTGCTCTCATGGGTTGGAGTTGAGTACATGTGGCTTTTCCAGGCTCAGGATGCAAGCTTCTGTTAGACCTACCATTCTTGGGTTTGGAGGGTGGCAGTGCCCTTCCCCAAGTTCCACTAAGCAGTACTCTAGTAGAGACTCTGTGTGGGGCCCCTCACCCTGTGTATTCCCTCTGTACTGCCCTAGTAGAGGTTTTCTGTGAGGCCTCTGCCCCTGTGGCAGGCTTCTGCCAGGTCACCCAAGTTTTCTCATACATCCTCTGAAATCTAGGGGGAAGCTGCCAGGCCCCTTTCACTCTTGCTTTCCATGCTGCCATAAACTTAACACCATGTGGGAACCACTAAGCCTTATGGTAGCTTGCACTCTCCAAGGCAGCAGCTTGAGTACTATCTGGAGCCCTTTGAGCTGAGACTGAAGCTGGGGCACCCAGGATGTGAGGAGCAGTGTGCTGAGACTGCACAGGGCGTCAGGGCCCTGGGCCTGGCCCCTGAATCCATTATTTACTCCTAGATCTTTGGGCCTGTGATGGGAGGAGCTGCCTTGAAGATACCTAAAATGCCTTCCAGGCCTTTTTCCCATTGCCTTGGATGTTAACACTTGGCTCCCTTTTAGTCATGCTAATCTTTCTAGTAAGTGGTTGCTCTGCAGCCTGCTTGGATTCTTTCTCTACCACAGGGCTAGGCTGCGAATTTTCCAAACTTTTATGCTTTGCTTCCCTTTTAAATATGTTTCAACTTTAAATCATTCCTTTACTCACATACCTGAGTTTAAACTGTTAGAAGCAGCCATGTCATATCCTAAGATCAGAGCAGAACTGAAGGAGATAGAGACACAAAAAACCCTCCAAAAAATCAATGAATCCAGGAGCTGGTTTTTTGAAAAGATCAACAAAATTGATAGACCGCTAGCAAGACTAATAAAGAAGAAAAGAGAGAAGAATCAAATAGATGCAATAAAAAATGATAAAGGGGATATCACCACCAACCCCACAGAAATACAAACAACCATCAGAGAATACTATAAACACCTCTACACAAATAAACTAGAAAATCTAGAAGAAACGGATAATTTCCTGGACACTTACACTCTCCCAAGACTAAACCAGGAAGAAGTTGAATCCCTGAATAGACCAATAGCAGGCTCTGAAATTGAGGCAATAATTAATAGCCTACCAACCAAAAAAAGTCCAGGACCAGACGGATTCACAGCCAAATTCTACCAGAGGTACAAGGAGGAACTGGTACCATTCCTTCTGAAACTATTCTAATCAATAGAAAAAGAGGGAATCCTCCCTAACTCTTTATGAGGCCAACATCATCCTGATACCAAAGCCTGGCAGAGACACAACAAAAAAAGAGAATTTTAGACCAATATTCCTGATGAACATCGATGCAAAAATCTTCAATAAAATACTGGCAAACCGAATCCAGCAGCACATCAAAAAGCTTATCCACCATGATCAAGTGGGCTTCATCCCTGGGATGCAAGGCTGGTTCAACATATGAAAATCAATAAACGTAATCCAGCATATAAACAGAACCAAAGACAAAAACCACATGATTATCTCAATAGATGCAGAAAAGGCCTTTGACAAAATTCAACAGCCCTTCATGCTAAAAACTCTCAATAAACTTGGTATTAATGGAATGTATCTCAAAATAATAAGAACTATTTATGACAAACCCAGAGACAATATCATACTGAACAGGCAAAAACTGGAAGTATTTCTTTTGAAAACTGGCACAAGACAGGGATGCCCTCTCTCACCACTCCTATTCAACATAGTGTTGGAAGTTCTGGCTAGGGCAATCAGGCAAGAGAAGGAAATAAAGAGCATTCAGTTAGGAAAAGAAGAAGTCAAATTGTACCTGTTTGCAGATGACATGATTGTATATTTAGAAAACCCCATTGTCTCAGCCCAAAATCTCCTTAAGCTGATAAGCAATTTCAGCAAAGTCTCAGGATACAAAATCAATGTAAAAAATCATAAGCATTCTTATACACCAGTAACAGACAAACAGACAGCCAAATCATGAATGAACTCCCATTCACAATAGCTTCAAAGAGAATAAAATACATAGGAATCCAACTAGGTATGTACTACCTACAACTAGGTATGTAAAGGTTCTACAAGAAGGTTCTTCAAGAAGAACTACAAACCACTGCTCAGTGAAATAAAAGAGGACACAAACAAATGGAAGAACATACCATGCTCATGGATAGGAAGAATCATTATCGTGAAAATGGCCATACTGCCCAAGGTAATTTATACATTCAACGCCATCTCCATTAAGCTACCAATGACTTTCTTCACAGAATTGGAAAAAACTGCTTTAAAGTTCATATGGAACCAAAAAAGAGCCCGCATTGCCAAGACAATCCTAAGCCAAAAAAACAAAACTGGAGGCATCACGCTACCTGACTTCAAACTATACTACAAGGCTACAGTAACCAAAACAGCATGGTACTGGTACCAAAACAAAGATGTAGACCAATGGAACAGAACAGAGCCCTCAGAAATAATACCACACATCTATAGTCATCTGATCTTTGACAAATCTGACAAAAACAAGAAATGGGGAAAGGATTCCCTATTTAATAAATGGTGCTGGGAAAATTGGCTAGCCATAAGTAGAAAGCTGAAACTGGATCCTTTCCTTACTCCTTATACAAAAATTAATTCAAGATAGATTAGAGACTTAAATGTTAGACCTAAAACCATAAAAACACTAGAAGAAAACCTAGGTAATACCATTCAGGACATAGGCATGGGCAAGGACTTCATGACTAAAACACCAAAAGCAATGGCAACAAAAGCCAAAATTGACAAATGGAATCTAATTAAACTAAAGAGCTTCTGCACAGCAAAAGAAACTACCATCAGAGTGAACAGGCAACCTACAGAATGGGAGAAAATTTTTGCAATCTACTCATCTGACAAAGGGCTAATATCCAGAACCTACAAAGAACTCAAACAAATTTACAAGAAAAAAACAAACAACCCCGTCAAAAAGTGGGCAAAGGATATGAACAGACACTTCACAAAAGAAGACATTCATACAGCCAACAGACACACGAAAAAATGCTCATCATCACTCACCATCAGAGAAATGCAGATCAAAACCACAATGAGATACCATCTCATACCAGTTAGAATGGCAATCATTAAAAAGTCAGGAAACAACAGGTGCTGGAGAGGATGTGGAGAAATAGGAACACTTTTACACTGTTGGTGGGACTATAAACAAGTTCAACCATTGTGGAAAATAGTGTGACGATTCCTCAAGGATCTAGAACTAGAAATACCGTTTGACCCAGCCATCCCATTACTGGGTATATACTCAAAGGATTATAAATCATGCTGCTATAAAGACACATGCACACGTATGTTTATTGCGGCACTATTTACAATAGCAAAGACTTGGAATCAACTCAAATGTCCATCAGTGACAGACTGGATTAAGAAAATGTGATACATATACGCCATGGAATACTATGCAACCATAAAAAAGGATGAGTTCGTGTCCTTTGTAGGGACATGGATGCAGCTGGAAACCATCATTCTCAGCAAACTAATGAAGAACAGAAAACCAAACACTGCATGTTCTCATTCATAGGTGGGAATTGAACAATGAGATCACTTGGACACAGGAAGGGGAACATCACACACCAGGGCCTGTTGTGGGGAGGGGAGAGAGGGGAGGGATAGCATTAGGAGATATACCTAATGTAAATGATGAGTCAGTGGGTGCAGCACACCAACATGGCACACATATACATATGTAACAAACCTGCACATTGTGCACATGTACCCTAGAACTTAAAGTATAATAAAAAAAAAAAATAAAACTGCAATGAGGTATCATCACACATGTATTAGAATGATTGAATTAGACAGATTTAATTGTATCGAGTATTGGCCAGAACCTGAAGCAACTGTAACTCTCATACACTGCTGGTGGGAATATAAAATGGCAAGACCACTTTGGAAACAGGTTTGGCAACTTCTTCAAAAGTTAATCATACACTTCTGATCCAAACATTTCACTTCTAGATTCTTACCCAAAATAAATGAAAGCATATATCCATACAAAGATGTATTCACTATGTTCATAGCAACTTTATTTGTAATAGACCCAAATTGGAAATAAGCCAAATGTCTATGAAGAGATGAATACTTCGGCAAAGTTGACATTTCCATACAATGGAAAATTATTCAGCAATAAAAAATTAACTATTGATACACTATATGACATTGATGAATTTCAAAATAATTACAATGAGTGAAAAAAGCCAGATTAAAGAAATACATAGTGTATAACTTACTATATGTAGTATTCTAGAATATGCAAACTAATTTGTAGTGAGACGGAAAAAAAATTAGTGATTCCCTTGGGATATTGAGGTAAGTCAAAGAGGGACCATATAGGAGGAATTAAAAAGGGCACAGGGAACCTTTGGGGTAATGAATATCTTCGTTATCTTAACTATGGTGATGGTTTCATGGGTGTATGTGTCAAAAACTTAAACTGAACACTTTAAATATACATAATTTATTATTTATTTTATGTTGGTGCTTTATTATACTTAGATAAAGCTGTTTTTAAAGTCTATGAGATATGAATAGTTATTCCCAAAGTTAATTTCATAGACTTAAATCTTTACATTGCTAAATGAGAAATAAAAAATAATCTTCAGAAGTAAGAAAAATAAGAAATTACAAAGAAATGAAAAACAAGGAAAAAGTCAATACAGAAGAAGCAAGATTTTAAGAACTAGGAAACAATTAATAATAGAACTGACAAATCTCAGTGCTTGTTCGTTATAGATCCCAGGATACAGCTGCACCAACTGCCCAGACTCATTAATAAACAAGGTAAGGAAAGGTATAAGCACCACAAACTTAGCACTGTGTGCAGGGACGTAGCCAGAGGTACAAAGAAACAAAAGAAGTATAACAGGACAGTTACCTATTTGTGCTAGTAAATTTGAAAACTTGATTAAATAGACGATTTTCTAGGAAAATATAAATTACAAAATTTGATTTTATAAGAGATTTTTTTAAAAAGTAAAGAAACCAATAAAAGCAAAATAAATCGTGAAGATTCCTAAAGTGATATTGCGCAAATTGCCAAGCCCATATTTTTTCCCATTTTCAAAGAAAACATGATTCTGATGATATTTATATGGTTTGGAACTTACAAGGAAGATGGGAAGCATCCAAATTTCTACTATGAAATGAACATAACAGCGATTACAACACTTGACAAACAAAATGGAAAAAATAAAAACAGAAATTGGTAGTATTAATATCCCCATTTAACAGATGTTGAGAACTTTTTCCAAGTCACGTATCCATTTGAAATAGAGTTGGTATTTGAATCCAAGGAAAGTAATTTCCAAACCCAGCTTCTCAACTACTACTCAGTAGTAAAAACTACAAGTATTTCCTGTAAAGTCAGATGAAAGATGGAGACACCTACTTAGGCTCCTTGTATTGTCGTAAATACTTAGTCAAAGCAATGAAGTGAAAGAAGAGCTAAGACGAAGGTGGAAGAAAAAGGGTAATGAGTATAACCAGCTGCTGTGACTCTGTGCCTAGAAAATTATGATGGCAGCTAGGCAGTCCAAAGTGGTTGGGCAAAAATAATACTGAGGATGATGGCAATAGGGACATGACAGAAAACTTGAATAAATGGAAAACATGAGTTCATTATGCTTAGAAAAGAAGGCTTAAACAATAATTCTGAAATTATTAATGAATGCAATTCTAAAACTCTCCTGGCAAAATTATTCTAAAATTAACCAGAAGAAAATAAATGTGTAGGACAAGCCTGAAAATTTTTTTTAAAAAAATGATGTGAGTCTAGTTATATCTGTTAAATACAATATATTGTGGTGCTAATAATGTAGGACAATATAGTGTTGTACAAGAATAGACTAATAGAAAGTGGAACTAGTTCTGTTTTTGCCCAGCACCATAGTCCATAAGCCCAGAAACAAGCCAAATGCATGTGAAAAGTCCCTAGATCAAAAATTGGTGTTTGAAATGAAAGTATGCCTGTGTAGAAAAAGATAGCTTGTCATTTGAAACATCACAAAAATGCTTATTCCTACCTTATTTCAAAAGACATTTCAGACAAATAAAAATATTAAGTACAAAAAAATAAGCCACAGGTGCACTATAAACCAAATAGGCAAATTGTATAGATTTTTCCAAATTATGGAAATTCTTTCTAAATATGCTATAAATTCCAGACATGACAAAAGAAAAGGTTGATTGACCAATTTGACTTTATAAAAAATTTCCAGCCAGATGCAGTGGCTCACGTCTGTAATTCCAGCACATTGGGAGGCCAAGGCGGGCGGATTGCCTAAGATCAGGAGTTCAAGACCAGCTTGGCCAATATGGTGAAACCCCGTCTCTACTAAAAATATAAAAATTAGCCAGACACAGTGGCACATGCCTGTAATCCTAGCTACATGGGAAGCTGAGGCATGAGAGTCATCTGAACCTGGGAGGCAGAGGTTACAGTGAGCTGAGATCATGCCACTACACTTCAGCCTGGGCAACAGAGCAAGACTCCATCTCAAAATAATAATAATAATAATAATTCCACAAAGTAACAAAGGAAGTAGACAAATGCCATATTATTTATTAGGAAGTAGAAATTAGTTGTATTTCATACAACAAAGAGAGAATTCCTTAATATATAAAATGCTCATACAAATCAATAAGAAAAATATAAACAATTCTATTGAAGATAAACTACAAAGGACTTGAATAAGTAGTTCATAGAAAAAGAAATATCAGTGACAGTATACACATGAACAGAGGCTCAACTTCATCACTAATGTTACTGCAAATGTAAACCATGATGAGATTCTTTTTCTCACCTCTCAGATTAAAAGTTTAATATTGTCCATTGTTGGCGAGAATGTGGGTAACATTTTCAACGAATATAAATTGGTGGCCGGGCATGGTGGCTTATGCCTGTAATACCAGCACTTTGGGAGGCCCAAGCGATGGATCACGAGATCAGGAATTTGAGACCAGCCTGGCAAACATGGTGAAATCCCATCTCTATTAAAAATACAAAAATTAGCCTGGTGTGGTGGTGGGCACTTGTAATCCCAGCTACGTGGGAGGCTGAGGCAGGAGAATTGCTTAAATGCAGGAGGCAGAGGTTGCAGTGAGCTGAGATCATGCCACTGCACTCCAGCCTGGGCGATAGAGTGAGACTGTCTCAAAAAAGAAAAAAATATATATCTTACAGAGATACACTATTGCCATGATTGTGCAAACACACACACACAATTATGGAACATAGTTAATTTCAGGAGCTGTTACATAACTTATTATCTTCCCTAAATATGAAAATCGGTAGCATTTTGAAATGAAATTGAATATAAGTTGTCTGCATTCCTCTAAAGAAAAGTGTTGTATGCATTAAAGTAATTTCTTATTTGTGTATAACCTGTTGACAGCTTCACTGGAGACTGGCGACTGTCAACCTCTCACGTGCTAACTAAGAAAACCACCAACACTTCCTAGTCAGGCACAGAACACTCTCTTTTTTTCCTGGGAAAAGAAAGATGCAGCATTTTATAAGTGCTTGCTCAGGGTACCCCAGACACAGGATGCTTTTGTGAAACGCTTGTGGGTATCCAGCAGCAGCTGTGTGGTCCCAGTGCTTGGAAACGAAAACCAGCTCCCTCTCAGAGGAGGATCAAATTTGTACTCCAGTAACGTTCTGGCTTTCAGCAGCAAGGCCTTAGCTTTTTCTGGGAAGGGAACTCCTCAAGGCTGAGTTGATTACTAACATAATCTGAGAGATCTGAGTCAGGTAGACAGCCCAGACACCCAAAATGTGTAGGAAAACAAGAGAAACCTTTGACTACTTAGGGAATGCAGGAATCAATAACGGAATCCTATATATATATAAAATATATAGGATTATATATATATAGAATTATATTATATAGAGAAATATACACTTTTATATATAAAATATATTTATTATATAACATATTGGTATATATATAATTCTACAGTCTAAAGGCTTCAACATTTTATCAGTTTAAATTAGGCATAGAAACCTTCCCTTATTTAGCATATTTTTTATCCTTTCCTGTTTATGATTATGTCTATTATTTTTTCAACATCCACTGAGAACAATATCAGAGTGTTAGAATTTTTGCTTCAATATCACACATAATTTGGAAAACTCAATAGAAGGAGGAAAGTCTATTGTATTCACTATATTTTTACTCTCCCCATTTATCTTTTTTTTTATATGTTTCAAGATTTCTTATTTTTATCATATCCTTTCTGCTGAAAGAATGTCCCTTACCCATACTTTTAGGATACGTCTATTGGTAAAAATTTTGCTTAGTTTTTGCTCCATCTGAGAATGATGATTTCTGAAATTCATCTGAGAATGATTGATTTTCTTTTCATCCCTATAAAATATTTTCATTGGATACTGAACGCTTATTGGTAGAGTTTCTTTTCTCAGTACTTTAAAGAAAATTTAAGCCACTTCCCTCTGGTCTCCATGGTTTCTGATGAGATGTTATCTTTCATTTAACTGACTTTTCCTCTATAGGTTAAGGAGTCATTCTCTCACACTGCTTTCAAGAATTTTTCTTTGTTTAGGTTCCAGAAATTTGACTACAATGTCTCTTGGTATGGATTTTTTAGATTTGTTCTATTTGGATTTGCTCAATAATTTCCACTCTCATGTTTAACAAACAATTAAAAAGCATTTTCTGACTTGTGGAGGTGTCTTCTCTTCTGCAGTAAACTTTATGTCTCAATTATGAAGTAAACCACATTGGGAATTTGGAAATTCAAAATTTTAAAGCAAATGCAACTCTCAGAAAAGGGCTGTGCTTGTGAGGGAAGATGTAAGGCTGAACAAGCGGTCACCATGAAGAGATCTGGGTGTGTTTTGCCATGAGCGCCTGTGGAACAGGCAGCGGAGAGAAGAGCAGAGCCTTGTTAGGTGGCTCTCCAGGCCTTCCTCACATTAGTAGCCATGATGCCATTAAAAAGCCCATTACAGGGTGAAGGTTCAAACAATGTTGAATGAATAAAGGAGTGAATATGGGTTGGGAAGAATATTCAGTCTTTAGGAAACTTTCCTGAAGTTTGGGATTTTCCAAAGAAAATTATTTTCTTCTGGTTTTGCTTTACCTTGTTTTGTCCCATTTATTTTAGAAAACACCATGTTTCTTCAAAAAAGTTGGGAACTCCTAACATACAGAAAGAAGTGTTAGCTCACTGCCCTAAAAAGTTGGGATGAGGTCAGAGGACACAGATAATTAGTTATCTAGGGACTGGTGGTTTGGGCCGAAAGGCCACAAAAGGAAGGAAAAGAAGCTAAGTTTAGTATTAATATAAAGAGACTATGTCAAAAAGGAAGTGGGAAGCAAGCAATTTAGAGGTTGAATAATTGGATTTGGGAAACAAAATTTTGCTTGATGAAGCGTAGGCAAATTGCTCAAGTCTGTACATTACTGAAGCTCAAGAATGGTTGATGTGGGTGTCACATTAGTTTCTGAAATGAAATATAAAATAAAAATCCAAGCTAAGCTACAAGTATATTAAAATAAACCTTTAAGACATTTTTATCAGAGTGATATACAGGTAAAGTATCATTATATCAATATAAAATATTGTCATATAAAAATCCTGCTTAAACAAATTTATCATGTTTTCCAGTAACAACCACACTTTAACATTTTTAGCTATTTCTTCGGGTAGTTACATTTATAACTCTAAATAGTATGCTTATATTATTTTTGGTTCATTCAATATTTAAATATTATTTAGCTTCTGATAATTGAGAAGCTAGCTCTCTCAAACTACACTTCATCTCCCTTTATCTATCTTGAAGTACAGTCATAACACTACTTTAAGTTAGATAGAGGGCACTTACATTACCCTGCTATTATGCGACTGTGGTTTACCACAATTTCCTTTTCTTTTGAGTCTGGTTTTCTAGAGGTTTTTTTTTTTTAATTTGACTTCTTATCAAACAATGTCTTCCTCTTTAATAGTCCTTATTTTTCCTCCAAACTTCATTGTTTCAGGTCCTTCCTGGAACCCTTCCATTCTGCTCCTTGGTCTTGGCTGGCTGTTCCCCAGGACTGCTCAACAGCTTCTAAAAACTTACACATTGCTCTATTTGGTGGATTTGATCTAGTATTTCATTTTAGATAAGTGCAACCTTAAGTAACTTCTGAGGAAAGATTGAATAAGAAGTAAACATTTTGAGTTCTTGCATGCCTGAAATGTCTTGACTCCATAATCATACTTATTCAATATCTGCTGTGGATATTAGAATTATATACTCCAAATTATTCTTCCACAGAATTTTGAAGGCATTGCTTTATTGTCTTCCTCATGCAGGCTAATGACATTCTTAGTTATGTTCCTTTAAAGGTGATGTGTTTTTCTCTTTTGGAGTTTTCAAATTTTATTTTGTAATTGTGTCCTGAAATTCCATAATTGTATACATTGGACTGTTTTTGTTTTTTTAAATTTATTGTGGTAGACTTTTCAAGGATATGTTCAATCTTGAGATGCATGTACTTTCATTTTGAGAAGTTCTTTGGGTAATTTCTTCCCTTTAATCTTTTACTTTTCACTTCATCTAGAATTTCTGTTTTTTAATGGTTTGACCACCAGATTTATCTTCTAGGTCTTTTGTCTTCCTTATTTTCTGTCTTTTTTCTCTCTTCTAGGAGAATTCCTTCACCTGTTGCTATAAACAGAATGTTTGTGCCTGTCCTCAAATTCTGAAATATGTTGAAGCCTGTTATGGCTTGAATGTATCCCCCAAAAGGCATGCATTGGAAACTGAATCCCCAATACAACAGTATTAAGTGGTGGGATCTTTAACAGTTGATCAGACCATGAGTGCTCTGGCCTCATAAATAGATTAATGCTGTTATCACAGGAGTAGACTTGTTACCACAGGGGTGAGTTCCCTATAAAAGAATGTGTTTGGCCCCCTTCTTTTCCTCTCTTGTCCCTTTTGCCCTTCCTTCATGGGATAACATGGCAAGAAGGTCTTCACCAGGTGCTGGCTGCTTGATCTTGAACTTCCCAACCTCCAGAATCATGAGCCAATACATTTTTGTCCTTTAGAAATTACCCGCCCTGTGGTATTCTGTTATAGCAGCAAAAATGGACTAAGAAAACGTTTTAATCCCCATTGTGATGTTATTTGGAGGGAGAGCAGTATAGGAGGTAGTTAGGTTTAAATTAGGTCATGATAATGGGAGACCCCCATGAAAAGATTAGTGTCCTTATAAGATGAGGAAGAGATTAGAGCTTGCTCTCCCTCTCTCCACCATGTGAAGACACAGCCAGAAGGTGGCCATTCGCAAGCCAGGTAGAGGGCCCTAACTGAATCTGTAGCAACTGATATTGGGCCTCCAGCCTCCAGAATGGTGAGAATAAATGCCTGTTGTTTAAATCACCCAGCCAGTGGTATTTTGTTATAGCAGTTTAAACTGTCTGAGCTACTAATTTTTTCAGCTTTCTTAAGCCAACTTTGAAAAAATGGTAGATTCAGTTGCAGAATGGCATTGTGAGAAGCTCCTCAGACATGCTTTCCAGTGACACAATCTTAATGGGTATAAACTATTTTAACTAAAGTGTATGGAAATTGTACAAAAGACATAAGGAAAATGAAGAAATATTCATTCAAAAAAATCTACTAGATTTTGTTAAGGATGACAAGATTCTGTGGCACTTGGGCCACAACCTACAATACTCCAAAGTATTCCCACACCTCCTACACCTCCCCCACCTCATCTCTCACCCCCATCTCCAAGTCAGCTCAGATTAGCATGATGGAAGCTAATCTTCAGGTAGGTATGGCCCAAAATACAAGACTTCCAGCTGTAAGTAACAAATATATACCTCCCTTCCCATGCTGACAGCCATGCTAGGGAAAATCTGCTAAAATTTAAGATTTAACTAAGATCCAGAGTCTCCTAACATAATATCTAAATTTTCAGGTTCTAATAGAAAATCACCTAGCACACCAAGAACCAGTAAAATCTCAACTTGAATGAGAAAAGATGAGCAACATACACCACCACCAAGATGACACAGATGCAAGAATTATTTGACAAGGATTTTACAGCAGTAATCATAAAAAGACTTCAACAATTACTAACTGACTTGAAACATGAACATACAGAAAATGTCAGCAAAGAAAGAGAAGATGTAATGGAAACCAAGTAAATGTTGCAGAACTGAAAAATGCAATAATTGAAATAAAAAACATAGTGGGTGGGCTAACCAAAGGAATGGAGAGGCAGAGGAAAGACTCAGTGAATTTAAAAATAGGCTAATATAAATTACTCAATCTGAAAAAGGAAAAAGGACTTTAAAAAGGTACAGAGTTTTAGGAACATTTGGAATTTAACAAAATAACTAACATTCACATCATTGTTGTGCAGGAAAGAGAGAAGAAAGAGTGTGGGGTTAAGAGCTATTCAAATAAATACTGGCTGAAAATTTTCCACATTTGGCAAAGACAAAAATTTGCAGATTCCAGAAGCTTAGCAAATGCTAAATAGAATAACCCCCACTTCAAAATTCATACCAAGGCACATCATAGTCAAATTTCTGAAAACTAAAACAAAAAAGAATCCTTGAAAGCAGTGAGAGAGAATACCTTACCTATAAGGGAAGAGTTATTTGAATGAAAGATAATTTCTCATCAAAAACCACAGAGACCAGCAGGAAGTAGCTCTACAATTTTCTTAAGTGCTGGGAAAAGAAACCCTACCAATAAGCATTCAATATCCAATGAAAATACTTTTTAGTGATGAAAGGAAAATCAAGGCATTCTCAGAAAAAGTAAAAATTAAGTAATTTTTTAAAATCAAATAGACCTACCCTAAAAAGAATGACTGAAGGAATTTTTTTCAATAGAGAGGATATGATAAAAATAAAAACTCTTGGAACATTAAAAAAGAAAGAAAAATAAATGGAGAGAGTAAAAATATGGGTAAATACAAAGAATTTCTTTCTCTTCTTGGGTTTCCAAATTGTATTTGATATTGAAACAAAAGTTACAAAATACACCAAAATAGAATCTCCTTAAAGCCCACATCTCACAGGACCTATAAAACAACAACATAATGGTAAAAGAAAACCCAAGGTATTCAGGTAACAAATAGCATGATGAACAGAATAGTACCTCACATCTCAATGCTAACATTGAATGTAAGTGGCCTAAATGCTCCACTTAAAAGATACAAAGTGGCAGAATGGAGAAGAATTCAGCAATCAGTGCTGGGCATGGTGGCTCACGCTTGTAATCCCAGCACTTTGGGAGGCAAAGGAAGGCAGATCACAAGGTCAGGAGTTTGAGACCAGCCTGGCCAACATAGTGAATCCCTGTCTCTACTGAAAATCCAAAAAATTAGTCAGGTATGTTGGTGCCTGCCTGTAGTCATAACTACTTTGGAGGCTGTGGCAAGAGAATTGCTTGAACCTGGGAAGCAGAGGTTGCAGTGAGCCGAGATTGCACCACTGCACTTCAGCCTGGGCAGCAGAGTGAGACGGCATCTAAAAGAAAAAAGAGAAAAGAAAAAAATTCAGCAACCAAATACCTGCTGTCTTCCAGAGACTCACCTAATGCATAAGGACTCACATAGAGTTAAAGTAAAGAGGTGGAAAATGATATTCTATGTAAATAAGCAACAAAAGCAAGCAGGAGTGACTGTTCTTATATCAGACAAAACAGACTTTAAAGCAACAACAGTTAAAAAAGACAAAGAGAAACACTATATAATGTTAAGAGGACTAGTCCAACAGGAAAATATCATAATCCTAATTATACATGCACCTCAAACTGAAGTTCCCAAATTTATAAAACAATTACTATTATACTAGACCTAAGAAATGAGTTAGACAGCAATGCAATAATAGTGGGGGAACTTCAATACTCCACTGACAGCACTAGTTAGGACATTAAGATAGAAAGTCAACAAATAATAAACTGTATGTCAAATAAATGGACTTAACAGATATTTGCAGAACATTCTACCCAACAACTGTAAAGTATACATTATATTCATCATCTCAGGGCACATTCTCCATATAGAGAATATGATAGGCCACCAAGCAAGTCTCAATACATTTAAGAAAATAAAAATTATATCAAGTACTCTTTCAGACCACAGTGGAATAAAATTGGAAATCAACTTCAAAAGGAACCCTCAAAATGCTGCAGATATATGGAAATTAAATAACCTCCTCCTGAATGACCATTGGGTCAACATTGAAATCAAGATGGAAATTAAAACAATTCTTTGAACTGAATGATAATAATGATACAAGCTGTCAAAACCTCTGGGATACAGGAAAAGAGGTGCAAAGAGGAAAGTTCACAGCATTAAATGCCTACATCAAATATCTGAAAGAGCACGAAAGACAATCTAAGGTCACCTCAAGGAACTAGAGAAACAAGAACAAACCAAAACCAAATCCAGTAGAAGAAAAACAGTAACAAAGATCAGAACAGAACTAAATGAAACGGAAACAAACAAACAAAAAACACAAAAGATAAATGAAACAAAAACTGGTTCTTTGAAATGATAAATAAAATGTATAGGCCATTAGTGAAATTAACCAAGAAAAAAAGAAAAAAAATCCAAATAAGCTCAATTAGAAACAGAATGGGAGATATTACAACCAATACCACAGAAGTACAAAAGATCATTCAAGGTTACTATGAACACCTTTATGCACACAAACTAGAAAACCTAGAGGAGATGGATAAATTCATGGAAATATATAACCCTCCTAGATTAAACCAGGAAGAAATAGAAATTCTAAACAAATCAAAAACAGGAAACAAGGTTGAAATGGTAATTTTAAAAACTGCCAACAACAAAAAAAGTCCAGGACCAGATAGATTCACAACTGAATTCTATCAGACATTCAAAGAATTAGTACCAGTCCTATTGGTACTATTCCAAAAGATAGAAAAAGAGGGAATCCTTTCTAAATCATTCTATGAAGCCAGTATCACCCTAATGCCAAAACCAGGAAAAGACATTTAAAAAAAGAAAACGACAGGCCAATACCCCTGATGAACAGGCAAAAATTCTCAACAAAATACTAGATTACTGAATCTAATAGTATATCAAAAAGACAATCCACTATAATCAAGTAGGTTTCATACCAGGCATGCAGGGATGGTTTAACATCCACAAATCAATAAATGTAATACACTACACAAACAGAATTAAAAACAAAAATTACGTGATCATCTCAATACATGCAGAAAAAGCGTTTGATAAAATTCGGCATCGCTGATAAGATTTGGCTATGTCCCCACCCAAATATCTTGAATTGTAGCTCACATAATTCCTATGTGATATGGGAGCAACTCAATTGGAGGTAATTAAATCATGGGGGTGGGTCTTTCCCATGCTGTTCTCATGATAGTGAATTATTCTCAGGAGATCAGATGGTTTTACAAAGGGAGTTCCCTTGCACACACACTCTTGTCTGCCACCATGTAAAACATGCCTTTGTTCCTCCACCTTCCACCACAAGTGTGAGACCTCCTCAGCCATGTGGAACTGAGTCCATTAAACATCTTTTTCTTTATAAATTACCCAGTCTTGGGTGTCTTTATTAGCAGCATGAGAACAAACTAATACAGTAAATTAGTACTGGCAGAGGGGTGCTGCTGTAAAGATACCTGAAAATGTGAAAGCGACTTTAGAACCATGTAACAGGCAGAGATTGGAACGGTTTAGAGGGTTCAGAAGAATATAGGAACATGTAGGAAAGTTTGGAACTTTCTAGAGACTTGAATGACTTTGACCAAAATGCTGATAGTAATATGGACAATGAAATCCAGGTTGAGGTGGTCTCAGATGGAGATGAGGAACTTGGTGGGAACTGGAGCAAAGGTTACTCTTGCTATGTTTTAGTAAAGAGACTGGCAGATTTTGCCCCTGCCCTAGAAATAGATGAAACTTTGAACTTGAAAGAAATGATTCAGGGTATCTGGTGGAAGAAATTTCTTTTTTTTTTTTTTTTTTTTGAGACAGAGTCTCGCTCTGTCGCCCAGGCTGGAGTGCAGTGGCCGGATCCAGCTCACTGCAAGCTCCGCCTCCCGGGTTTATGCCATTCTCCTGCCTCAGCCTCCCGAGTAGCTGGGACTACAGGCACCCTCCGCTTCGCCCGGCTATTTTGTATTTTTTAGTAGAGACGGGGTTTCACCATGTTAGCCAGGATGGTCTCGATCTCCTGACCTCGTGATCCACCCGTCTCGGCCTCCCAAAGTGCTGGGATTACAGGCTTGAGCCACCGTGCCCGGCTGGTGGAAGAAATTTCTAAGCAGCAAAGCATTCAAGTGGTAGTTTGGGTACTGTTAAAAGGATTCAGTTTTATGTACTCACAAAGATAAGGCCTGGGATTGGTACTTATGTTTAAAGGGGAAGCAGAGCATAAGAGTTTGGAAAATTTGCAGCCTGACAATGTGATAGAAAAGAAAAATCTGTTTTCTGAGGAGAAAGTCAAGCCAGCTGCAGAAATTTGCATAAGTAACAAGGAACCAAATGTAAATTGCCAAGACCATAAGGATAATGTCTCCAGGCCATGTCAGATACCTTCCTGCCAGCTCCTCCCATCACAGGACTGAAGGCCTAGAAGGAAAAATTGGTTTCATGGGCCAGACCCAGGGTACCCCTGCTGTGTGCAGCCTAGGGACATGGTGCCCTATGTCCTAGCTGCTCCAGCCCTGGCTAAAAGGAGGCAACGTGAAGCCCCAAGCCTTGGCAGCTTCCACATGGTGTTGAGTGTGGATGCACAGAAGCCAAGAATTGAGGTTTGGGAACCTCCACCTAGATTTCAGAGGATGTACAGAAATGCCTGGACGTCCAGGCAGAAGTTTGCTGTAGGGTAGGGGCCTTCATGAAGGACTTCCACTAGGGCAGTCTAGAAGGAAAATGTGGGGTTGAAGTCCCCACACAGAGTCCCCACTGCGGCACTGCCTGATGGAGTTGTGATAAGAGGGTCACCGTCCTCCAAACCCCATAATGATAGATCCACCAACAGCTTGCACTGTGTCCCTGGAAAAGCTACAGACACTCTACACCAACCTGTGAAAGCAGCCAGGAGGGAGACTGTATTCTGCAAAGCCACAGGGGAAGAGCTGCCCAAGACCATGAGAACCTACCTCTGGCATCAGTGTGACCTGGATGTGAGATATGGAGTCAAAAGAGAACATATTGGAGGTTTAAGATTTGACTGCCCTGCTGGATTTCAAACTTGCGTGGGGCCTGTAGCCCCTTCATTTTGGCCAATTTCTCCCATTTAAAATGTTTGTATTTACCCATTGCCTGTACCCCCATTGTATCTAGGAAGTAACTAAGTTGCTTTTGATTTTACAGGATGATAGGCAGAAGGGACTTGCTTGTCTCAGATGAGACTTTTGACTGTGAACTTTTGAGTTAATGCTGAAATGAGGTAAGATTTGGGGGACTGTTTGGAAGGCATGATTAGTTTTCAAAGTGAGGACATGAGATTTGGGAGGAGGCAGGGACAGAATGATATGGTTTGGCTGTGTCCTCACCCAAATCTCATCTTGATTTGTAACTCCCATAATTCCCATGTGTCTTGGGAGGGACCCAATGGGACATAATCAAATCATGGGGGTAGTTCTTCCCCGTGCTGTTCTCATGAGAGGGAATAAGTCTCATGAGATCTGATGATTTTAGAAAAGAAAGCTCCCCTGTGGACATTCTTTCTTGCCTGCTGTCATGTAAGACCTGCCTTTGCTCTTCCACCTTCTGCCATGATTGTGAAGTCTCCCCAGTAATGTTGAGCTGTGAGTTCATTAAGCCTCTTCTTCTTTATAAATTACCCAGTCGTGGGTATGTCTTTATTAGCAATGGGAGAACAGACCAATACAATTATTTTATGATTAAAACCCTCAGCAAAATTGGCATAGAAGGGACATAACTTAAAGTAATAAAAGGCATGTATGACAAACCCACAGCCAACATTATACTGATTGAGGAAGAGATAAAAACATTCCCCTTGAGAACTGGAACAAGACAAGGATGCCCACTTTCACCACTTCTATTCAACATAGTACTGGAAGTCCTCAGAGCAATCAGACAAGAGAAAAAAATAAAGGGCATTAAAATCAGTAAAGAGGAAGTCAAATTGTTGCTATTCACTGATTATGTGATCATATACCTAGAAAACCATAAACACTCATCCGAAAAGCTAATAGAACTGAGAAATGAATTCAATAAAGTTTCAGGATACAAAATTAATGTATACGAATCAGCAGCACTGCTATACACCAACAGCAACCAAGCTGAGAATCAAATTAAGAACTCAACCCCTTTTGCAATAGCTTCAAAAAAATAAAATAAAATACTTAGGAATATACCTAACAAAGGAGGTGAAAGACCTCTACAAGGAAAACTACAAAACACTGCTGAAAGAAATCATAGATGACACAAACAAATGGAAACACATCCCACGCTCATGGATGGGTAGAATCAAAATTGTGAGAATGATGATATTGCCAAAAGCAATCTACAAATTCAATGCAATTCCCATCAAAATACCACCATCCTTCACAGAACTAGAAAAAAAAAGTCCTAAAATTCATATGGAACAAAAAAAAGACCTTGCATAGTCAAAGCAAGACTAAGCAAATCTGGAGGCATCACATTACCCAACTTCAAACTAAACTACAAGGCTATAGTTACCAAAACAGCACGGTAGTGATGTAAAAAAAAAAGGCACTAGACCAAAGGAAAAGAATAGAGAAAAAAACCCCAAATACTTAGAGCCAACTGATCTTTGACAAAGTAAACAAAAACATAAAGTATAGAAAGGACACCCTATTCAACAAATGGTGCTGGGATAATAGGCAAACCACATGTAGAAGAATGGATCCTCATCTCTCACCTTATATAAAAACCAACTCCAGGTGGATCAAAGACTTAAATCTAAGACCTGAAACCATAAAAATTCTAGAAGATAACGTCAGAAAAACCCTTCTAAACATTGGCTTAGGCAAAGATTTCATGACCCAAATGCAAATACAACAAAAACAAAGATAAATAGATGGAACTTAATGAAACTAAAAAGCTTTGACACAGCAAAAGAAATAATCAGCAGAGTAAACAGACAACCCATAGATCGAGAGAAAATCTTTGCAAACGATGCAGCCAACAAAGAACTAAAATCCAGAATCTGTAAGGAATTCAAATAAATCAGCAAGAAAAAAAATCCCTCAAAAAGTGGGCTAAGGATATGAATAGACAATTCTTAAAAGAAGATATGCAAATGGCCAACAAACATATGAAAAAATGCTTAATATAACTAATTGTCAGGGAAATGCAAATTAAAACCACGATACAATACCGCTTTCCTCCTGCAAGAGTGGCCACGATAAAAAAAAAAATTTTTTTTATATGTTCTTTGAAATAGAGGTAAAATTCATATAAAGAAATGCACAGATCTTATATATCTGTTTGAATGAGATTGACAACACATACATGTGGTTGCCCAACACCTAGATGAGCATATAGACATTCATCTGCCTTATGCCCCTTTCAAATTCACTGGAAGCCCTTCAGGGGCAAATCTTTTTTTTTTTTTTTTATTATACTTTAAGTTCTAGGGTACATGTGCATAATGTGCAGGTTTGTTACATATGTATACTTATGCCATGTTGGTGTGCTGCACCCATCAACTCGTCAGCACCATCAATTCATCATTTATATCATGTATAACTCCCCAGTGCAATCCCTCCTCCTCCCCCCTCCCCATGATAGGCCCCAGTGTGTGATGTTCCCCTTCCCGAGTCCAAGTGATCTCATTGTTCAGTTCCCACCTATGAGTGAGAACATGCGGTGTTTGGTTTTCTCTTCTTGTGATAGTTTGCTAAGAATGATGGTTTCCAGCTGCATCCATGTCCCTACAAAGGACGCAAACTCATCCTTTTTTATGGCTGCATAGTATTCCATGGTGTATATGTGCCACATTTTTTTAATCCAGTCTGTCACAGATGGACATTTGGGTTGATTCCAAGTCTTTGCTATTGTGAATAGTGCCGCAATAAACATACGTGTGCATGTGTCTTTGTAGTAGAGTATTTATAATCCTTTGGGTATATACCCAGTAGTGGGATGGCTGGGTCATATGGTACATCTAGTTCTAGATCCTTGAGGAATTGCCATACTGTTTTCCATAATGGTTGAACTAGTTTACAATCCCACCAACAGTGTAAAAGTGTTCCTATTTCTCCACATCCTCTCCAACACCTGTTGTTTCCTGACTTCTAATGATTGCCATTCTAACTGGTGTGAGATGGTATCTCATTGTGGTTTTGATTTGCATTTCTCTGATGGCGAGTGATGATGAGCATTTTTTCATGTGTCTGTGGCTGTATGGATGTCTTCTTTTGAGAAATGTCTGTTCATATCCTTTGCCCACTTTTTGATGGGGTTGTTTGTTTTTTTCTTGTATATTTGTTTGAGTTCTTTGTAGATTCTGGATATTAGCCCTTTGTCAGATGAGTAGGTTGCAAAAATTTTCTCCCATTCTGTAGGTTGCCTGTTCACTCTGATGGTAGTTTCTTTTGCTGTGCAAAAGCTCTTTAGTTTAATTAGATCCCATTTGTCAATTTTGGCTTTTGCTGCCATTGCTTTTGGTGTTTTAGACATGAAGTCCTTGCCCATGCCTATGTCCTGAATGGTACTACCTAGATTTTCTTCTAGGGTTTTTATGGTATTAGGTCTAACATTTAAGTCTCTAATCCATCTTGAATTAATCTTCGTATAAGGGGTAAGGAAAGGATCCAGTTTCAGCTTTCTACTTATGGCTAGCCAATTTTCCCAGCACCATTTATTAAATAGGGAATCCTTTCCCCATTTCTTGTTTCTCTCAGGTTTGTCAAAGATCAGATGGCTGTAGATGTGTGGTATTATTTCTGAGGACTCTGTTCTGTTCCATTGGTCTATATCTCTGTTGTGGTACCAGTACCATGCTGTTTTGGTTACTGTAGCCTTGTAGTATAGTTTGAAGTCAGGTAGCGTGATGCCTCCAGCTTTGTCCTTTTGACTTAGGATTGTCTTGGCAATGCGGGCTCTTTTTTGGTTCCATATGAACTTTAAAGCAGTTTTTTCCAATTCTGTGAAGAAAGTCATTGGTAGCTTGATGGGGATGGCATTGAATCTATAAATACCTTGGGCAGTATGGCCATTTTCACGATATTGATTCTTCCTATCCATGAGCATGGTATGTTCTTCCATTTGTTTGTGTCCTCTTTTATTTCACTGAGCAGTGGTTTGTAGTTCTCCTTGAAGAGGTCCTTTACATCCCTTGTAAGTTGGATTCCTAGGTATTTTATTCTCTTTGAAGCAATTGTGAATGGAAGTTCATTCCTGATTTGGCTCTCTGCTTGTCTGTTACTGGTGTATAAGAATGCTTGTGATTTTTGCACATTAATTTTGTATCCTGAGACTTTGCTGAAGTTGCTTATCAGCTTAAGGAGATTTTGGGCTGAGACGATGGGGTTTTCTAAATATACAATCATGTCATCTGCAAACAGGGACAATTTGACTTCTTCTTTTCCTAACTGGATACCCTTGATTTCTTTCTCTTGCCTGATTGCCCTAGCCAGAACTTCCAACACTATGTTGAATAGGAGTGGTGAGAGAGGGCATCCCTGTCTTGTGCCAGTTTTCAAAGGGAATTTTTCCAGTTTTTGCCCATTCAGTATGATATTAGCTGTGGGTTTGTCATAAATAGCTCTTATTATTTTGAGGTACGTTCCATCAATACCGAATTTATTGAGCGTTTTTAGCATAAAGGGCTGTTGAATTTTGTCAAAAGCCTTTTCTGCATCTATTGAGATAATCATGTGGTTCTTGTCTTTGGTTCTGTTTATATGCTGGATTACGTTTATTGATTTGCGAATGTTGAACCAGCCTTGCATCCCAGGGATGAAGCCCACTTGATCATGGTGGATAAGCTTTTTGATGTGCTGCTGAATCCGGTTTGCCAGTATTTTATTGAGAATTTTTGCATCGATGTTCATCAGGGATATTGGTCTAAAATTCTCTTTTTTTGTTGTGTCTCTGCCAGGCTTTGGTATCAGGATGATGTTGGCCTCATAAAATGAGTTAGGGAGGATTCCCTCTTTTTCTATTGATTGGAATAGTTTCAGAAGGAATGGTACCAGCTCCTCCTTGTACCTCTGGTAGAATTCAGCTGTGAATCCATCTGGTCCTGGACTTTTTTCGTGGGTAGGCTATTAATTGTTGCCTCAATTTCAGAGCCTGCTATTGGTCTATTCAGGGATTCAACTTCTTCCTGGTTTAGTCTTGGGAGAGTGTAAGTGTCCAGGAAATTATCCATTTCTTCTAGATTTTCTAGTTGATTTGCGTAGAGGCATTTATAGTATTCTCTGATGGTAGTTTGTATTTCTGTGGGGTCGGTGGTGATATCCCCTTTATCATTTTTTATTGCATCTATTTGATTCCTCTCTCTTTTCTTCTTTATTAGTCTTGCTAGCGGTCTGTCAATTTTGTTGATCTTTTCAAAAAACCAACTCCTGGATTCATTGATTTTTTGGAGGGTTTTTTGTGTCTCTATCTCCTTCAGTTCTGCTCTGATCTTAGTTATTTCTTGCCTTCTGCTAGCTTTTGAATGTGTTTGCTCTTGCCTCTCTAGTTCTTTTAATTGTGATGTTAGAGTGTCAATTTTAGATCTTTCTGCTTTCTCTTGTGGGCATTTAGTGCTATAAATTTCCCTCTACACACTGCTTTAAATGTGTCCCAGAGATTCTGGTATGTTGTATCTTTGTTCTCATTGGTTTCAAAGAACATCTTTATTTCTGCTTTCATTTCGTTATGTACCCAGTAGTCATTCAGGAGCAGGTTGTTCAGTTTCCATGTAGTTGAGCGGTTTTGATTGAGTTTCTTAGTCCTGAGTTCTAGTTTGATTGCACTGTGGTCTGAGAGACAGTTTGTTATAATTTCTGTTCTTGTACATTTGCTGAGGAGTGCTTTACTTCCAATTATGTGGTCAATTTTGGAATAAGTGCGATGTGGTGCTGAGAAGAATGTATATTCTGTTGATTTGGGGTGGAGAGTTCTATAGATGTCTATTAGGTCCGCTTGGTGCAGAGATGAGTTCAATTCCTGGATATCCTTGTTAACTTTCTGTCTCGTTGATCTGTCTAATGTTGACAGTGGAGTGTTGAAGTCTCCCATTATTATTGTATGGGAGTCTAAGTCTCTTTGTAGGTCTCTAAGGACTTGCTTTATGAATCTGGGTGCTCCTGTATTGGGTGCATATATATTAGGAGAGTTAGCTCTTCCTGTTGAATTGATCCCTTACCATTATGTAATGGCCTTCTTTGTCTCTTTTGATCTTTGATGGTTTAAAGTCTGTTTTATCAGAGACTAGGATTGCAACCCCTGCTTTTTTTTGTTCTCCATTTGCTTGGTAGATCTTCCTCCATCCCTTATTTTGAGCCTATGTATGTCTCTGCATGTGAGATGGGTCTCCTGAATACAGCAGACTGATGGGTCTTGACTCTTTATCCAGTTTGCCAGTCTGTGTCTTTTAATTGGAGCATTTAGTCCATTTACATTTAAGGTTAATATTGTTATGTGTGAACTTGATCCTGTCATTATGATATTAACTGGTTATTTTGCTCGTTAGTTGATGCAGTTTCTTCCTAGCCTCGATGGTCTTTACATTTTGGCATGTTTTTGCAATGGCTGGTACCGGTTGTTCCTTTCCATGTTTAGGGCTTCCTTCAGGGTCTCTTGTAAGGCAGGCCTGGTGGTGACAAAATCTCTAAGCATTTGCTTATCTGTAAAGGATTTTATTTCTCCTTCACTGATGAAACTTAGTTTGGCTGGATATGAAATTCTGGGTTGAAAATTCTTTTCTTTAAGAACGTTGAATATTGGCCCCCACTCTCTTCTGGCTTGTAGAGTTTCTGCCGAGAGATCTGCTGTTAGTCTGATGGGCTTCCCTTTGTGGGTAACCCGACCTTTCTCTCTGGCTGCCCTTAAGATTTTTTCCTTCATTTCAACTTTGGTGAATCTGGCAATTATGTGTCTTGGAGTTGCTCTTCTGGAGGAGTATCTTTGTGGCGTTCTCTGTATTTCCTGAATTTGAATGTTGGCCTGCCCTACTAGGTTGGGGAAGTTCTCCTGGATGATATCCTGAAGAGTGTTTTCCAACTTGGTTCCATTTTCCCCCTCACTTTCAGGCACCCCAATCAGACGTAGATTTGGTCTTTTTACATAATCCCATACTTCTTGCAGGCTTTGTTCATTTCTTTTTTTCTTTTTTCTTTTGGTTTCTCTTCTCGCTTCATTTCATTCATTTGATCCTCAATCGCTGATACTCTTTCTTCCAGTTGATCGAGTCGGTTACTGAAGCTTGTGCATTTGTCACGTATTTCTCGTGTCATGGTTTTCATCTCTGTCATTTCGTTTATGATCTTCTCTGCATTAATTATTCTAGCTGTCAATTCTTCCACTCTTTTTTCAAGATTTTTAGTTTCTTTGCGCTGGGTACGTAATTCCTCCTTTAGCTCTGAGAAGTTTGATGGACTGAAGCCTTCTTCTCTCATCTCGTCAAAGTCATTCTCTGACCAGCTTTGATCCGTTGCTGGCGATGGGCTGCGCTCCTTTGCAGGGGGAGATGCGCTCTTATTTTTTGAATTTCCAGCTTTTCTGCCCTGCTTCTTCCCCATCTTTGTGGTTTTATCTGTCTCTGGTCTTTGATGATGGTGACGTACTGATGGGGTTTTGGTATAGGTGTCCTTCCTGTTTGATAGTTTTCCGTCTGACAGTCAGAAGGACTGTCTGTTGGTCTGTTGGAGATTGCTTGAGGTCCACTCCAGACCCTGTTTGCCTGGGTATCAGCAGCAGAGGTTGCCGAAGATAGAATATTGCTGAACAGCGAGTGTACCTGTCTGATTCTTCCTTTGGAAGTTCCTCTCAGGGGTGACTCCACCCTGTGAGGTGTGGGGTGTCAGACTGCCCCTAGTGGGGGATGTCTCCCAGCTAGGCTACTCAGGGGTCAGGGACCCACCTGAGCAGGCAGTCTGTCCGTTCTCAGATCTCAACCTCCGCGTTGGGAGATCCACGGCTCTCCCCAAAGCTGTCAGACAGAGTCGTTCGCGTCTGCACCGGCCCCCGCTGCTTCCCCTATTGGACTTCAGCTGTGTGCTGTCCCCAGAGGTGGAGTCTACAGAGACAGGCAGGCTTCCTTGAGCTGCTGTGAGCTCCACCCAGTTCGAGCTTCCCAGCGGCTTTGTTTACCTACTTAAGCCTCAGCAATGGCGGGCGCCCCTCCCCCAGCCTCGCTGCTGCCTTGCGGATAGATCGCCGCAGACTGCTGTGTTAGCAGTGAGGGAGGCTCCGTGGGCGTGGGACCCTCCCGGCCAGGTGTGGGATATATTCTCCTGGTGTGCCTGTTTCCTTAAAGCGCAGTATTGGGGTGGGAGTTACCCGATTTTCCAGGTGTTGTGTGTCTCAGTTCCCCTGGCTAGGAAAACGGATTTCCTTCCCCCTTGCGCTTCCAGGTGAGGCGATGCCTCGCCCTGCTTCAGCTCTCGCTGGTCAGGCTGCAGCAGCTGACCAGCACCGATTGTCCGGCACTCCCTAGTGAGATGACCCCAGTACCTCAGTTGAAAATGCAGAAATCACCGGTCTTCTGTGTCACTCGCACTGGGAGTTGGAGACTGGAGCTGTTCTTATTTGGCCATCTTCGATAAAAAAAAAAAAAAAATTTAAACAAAAGTAGATGTTGGTGTGGATGTAGTGAAAAGGGAGCACGTTTACACTGCTGTGGAAAAGTAAATTAGTACAATCACTATGGAAAACAGTGTGGATATGCATTAAAGAACTAAAAGTAGATCTACCATTTGATCCAGCACTCCCACTCCTGGGTATCTACCCAGAGGAAAAGAAGTAATGCAAAAAAGTTACTTGCACATGCATGTTTATAGCAGCACAATTTGCAAAGGCAATAATATGGAACCAGCCCAAATGCCCATCAGTCATGAGTGGATTAAAAAAATGGAATACTACTCATTCATAAAAAGAAATGAAATAATGCCATTTGCAGCAACCTGGATAGAGTTGGAGATCAGCAATCTAATTGAAGTGACTCAGGAATGGAAAACCAAACATTGTATGTGCTCACTCATAAGTGCAAGCTAAGCTATGATGACTCAAAAGCACAAGAATGATACAATGGACTTTGGGGACTCAGAGGGAAGTGTGGGAGGGGGTTGAAGGATAAAAGACTACACATTGGATACAGTATACACTCCTCATGTGAAGAGTGCACCAAAATTTCAGAAGCCACCATTAAATAACTTATCCATGTAACCAAACACCACCTGTTCCCCAAAAAGTATTGAAATTGAAAATAATAAAAAGAAGTTTGAATTAAACACACAACTTGAAAAAACCTCACAAAACGAATATCCAGGTCCAGATTGTGCCCCTGGAGAATTCCATTAACTATTTAAAGAAAAAGTAACACCAATTCTACACAATATCTTTCAAAATACAAATAGAAGAGTTTACAGCTCATTTTTTTTAGCCAGTGAAACTTTTATTTATTCTTCTTTTGAATAGGTTTGAATAGGTTCAAAAAGTCAAAACAAAGTAACAAGATATGTTATGAGAATTAGTGCTTCTATTTATTTTTGTCTTCCCAGTTCCATTCCAACTCCTACAGGTGGCCAATTGCACTAACTTCTGCCAACCCTTTCACTGTTGTTTCTCTATTTACATAAAAACAAAAACAAATGTATACAGAGAGTAAAATATACATAATATAACTGGTACCCACTTTTGCTATGTTTAACTATATAGCTCAGTGGCATTAAGTATATTCACAGTGTTACACAATCATCCATCTCCAGAACTTTTTCATTGCCGCATACTAAAATTCTATGCACATTAAATAATAACTCCCAACTACCCCCAGTGTCTTGTAACTATTGTTTTACTTTCTGTCTCTATGAATTTGCCCACTCTAGGTACCTCATATAAGTGAAATTATTTATTTGTCCTTATGCATCTGGCTTATTTCACTTAGTGTGTCTGCAAGGTTCATCCATGTTGTAACATGAATCTTACCTTCCTTTCTTTTTAAGGCTGAATAATAACCCACTATATGCATATACTACATTTTGTTTATGCATCCATCAATCAACGAACATTTGAGCTGCTTCCACCTTTTGACTATTGTGAATAATGCTGCTGTGAACATTGGTGTTTGAGTCTCTTCTTTCAATTCTTTTGTGTATATACTCAGAATTGGAATTGTTAAATCATATGGTAATGTTATGTTTAAATTTTTTGAGGAATTGCCATACTGTTTCCACCAGAAGCACAAGTGTTCCAATCTCCCCAACTCCTCATCAACACTTTTTGTTTCTTTATTTTTTAAAATAATAGCCATCCTACTGGGTATAAAGTGGTATCTTATTGTGATTTTGATTTTCATTTTTCTAATGGTACTGATAGTGAGCATCTTTTCACAGGCTTACTGATTATTCGTGTATCTTCCTTGGGAAAATATCTGTTCAACTCCTTTGGCCACTTTTGAATTAAAGTTTTTAGTGTGGTGAGTTTTGTTGTTTCTATGTTCTAGATATTAATACCTTATCAAATATGTGATTTGAAAATATTTTTCCAATTCTGTGGGTTGCCTTTTCACTCTGTTGATAGTGTGCTCTGATGCATAAAATTTTTATTTTGAGGAATTCCAATCTATCTAATTTTTTTCCTCTTTTTCTCATGCTTTTGGTGTAATAACCAAGAAATCATTGCTACGTACAATGTCATGAAGCATTTTCCCAATGATTTTCTTCTAACAGTTTTATAATTTTGGTACTTACATGTAGGTTTTTGTATATAGTTTAAGATGAAACTAGAACTTACAATATTATGCTAAATACAAGTGGTAAAAGCAGGCATCCTTGTCTGGTTCCTGACATTAAAAGAAAGCTCTCAGTTTTTCACCATTAATTATCATGTTATCTGTGGATTTTTCATATCTGGCCTTTATCATGTTGAGGATGTTTGCTTCTCTTCCTAATTTTCTGACTTTTTTATCATGAAAGGATATTGAATATTTTCAATTGATTTTTCTGTTTCAATTGAGATAATTGTGTATGTGTGTGTGTGTGTGTGTGTGAGTGTGTGTGTTTCTTCATTCTGTTAATGTTGTGTATTATATTGGTTGACTTTCATATACTGAACCATCCTTGTATTTCAGGAATAAATTCACTTAGTCCTAGTATAAAATTCTTTTAATTGTTTGCTGAATTTAGTTTGCTAGTATTTTCTTTAGGATTATTGGGTCAATATTCATAAGTGATATTGGTTTTTAGTTTTCTTGCCTTTTAGTCTTTGTCTGGCTTTAATATCAGGGTAATGCTAGCCTCACAGAATGAGTTAGGAAGTGTTCTCTTCAACTTTTTAGAAGAGAGGCCGAGATGGGGGAATCACGAGGTCAGGAGATCGAGACCATCCTGGCTAACACGGTGAAACCCCGTCTCTACTAAAAAAATACAAAAAACTAGCCGGGCGACGTGGCGGCGCCTGTAGTCCCAGCTACTCGGGAGGCTGAGGCAGGAGAATGGCGTGAACCCAGGAGGCGGAGCTTGCAGTGAGCTGAGATCCGGCCACTGCACTCCAGCCTGGGTGACAGAGCGAGACTCCTTCTCAAAAAAAAAAAAAAAAAAGAAGAAGAAGAGTTTGGAAAAGAATGATAATTCCTTAACTGTTTAGTAGAAGTCACCAGTAAAGCCTTCTAGTCAAATCTCTGTCTTGGGAGGTTTTGATTACTGATCCAATCTCCTTACTAATTATAGACTATTCAGATTTTCTGTTTCCTCACAATGCAGTCATAGTAGGTTGTGTGTTTCTGGAAAGTTGTCTATTTCATCTAGGTTATCCAATTTGATGGCAAACAATTATTCAAAGCAATCTCTTATTCTATCTGTTTTTAAAAAATTTATAGATAGCAATGTCCATTTCTAATTTTAGTAATTCAAGTCTTCTCTCTTTTTTCTTAATCAAGCCAAAGATAAATCTTTTCTAAAAACAAACTATTGATCTCATTGATTTTTCACAATTGTTTTTCTATTCTTTATTTTCTTTATCTCTGTTCTTAGCTTTATAATTTCCTTCCTTCTACTAGTTTTGAGTTTTGTTCGGCAGTCTTTTTATAGATCCTTAAGGTGTAAAGTTATGTTATTGAGTCTTCTTTTTTAATATATGTGTTCACAGCTATAAATTTCCCTCTGAACATTGCTTTTGCTGCATTCCATAAGTTTTGGTATGTTGCATTTTTGTTTTTATCTGTCCCAAGGTATTTTATAATTTCTACTGTGATTTCTTCTTTGACCCATTGTTCGTTTAAGAACAGAATCGTGGTTTTATATCCTTCTTCCAATGTATTCCTTTTGATTGAAGACTTTATTTATATTTAAAGTAATTACTGATAAAAACTTACTTCTGCCTTTTACTATTGATTTTCTGTGTATCTTATAGCTTTTACACTTGATTTTCTGCATTACTGCCCTCTTTTGTGTTTAGTTGATTTTTTTCTTTTTCTTTCTTCTTTCCTTCCTTCCTTCCTTCCTTCCTTTTTCCTTTTTGATGGAATCTTGCTCTGTTGCCCAGGCTGGAGTGCAATGGCATGATTTTGGCTCACTGAAACCTCTGCCTCCCAGGTTCAAGTGATTCTTCTGCCTCAGACTCTTGAGTAGCTGGGACTACAGGTGTGCACCACCACGCCTGGCTAATTTTTGTATTTTTAGTAGAGATGGGGTTTCACCACGTTGGCCAGGCTGGTCTCGAACTCCTGACCTCATGATCTACCTGCCTCAGATCACGGCCTCCCAAAGTGCTGGGATTGCAGGAGTGAGCCACCATGCCCAGCCTAGTTGATTTTTTTTCTAATGATATACTTTGACTTTCATTTTAGTACCTTTTGATTTTTGTCTTATTACCTTTTGTGTATATAATATACACATAAAATAATATTTTTCTTTGTATTTTATGTAAGAATATATATGTAACATTCTGAACTCATAACCATCTGAGTTAATACCCACTTAACTTCAATCACATACCAAAACTCTACTCCTATACAGCCCTATGCCCTCTTTATGTTATTAATGTTACAAATTACATATTTATACACTGTGAGCACAATAACATAAAAAGTGAAGTTACAAACCAAAATTACAACAATACTTGTTTTTATACTTAACCATGTGTTCACCTTAACAGGAGATCATATACACTTTCATACAGCTTTGAGTTAATATCTAGCATCCTTTTATTTCAACCTGTAGGATTTCCTTTAGCATTCCTAGTAAAGCAGGTCTAAGGGTAGCAAACTACTTCAGCTTTTGTTTTTCCTCTGGGTGTAGAATTCCCAGCTGACAGGGTTGTTTTTTCTTTTTCTTTCAACACTTTGAATATATCATCTCATTGCCTTCTGGCATTCAAGGTTTCTGATGAGAAATTGGTTGATAATCTTATTGATGATCTCTTGTATATGATGAGTCACTTCTCTCTTGCTGCTCTCAAGTTTCTTTGTCTTTGTCTTTTAAAACTCTGATTATAATGTGTCTTAATATGTGTCTCTTAACTTCTTAGGTTTGTAGCTCCATATTTTTCACCAAATTTGGGATAATTTCTGCTGGTATTTCTTTAAATAATCTTTCCATCCCCTTCTCTTTCTCTTGTCTTTCTGGAACTTTTATAATATGTATGTTGGTCCACTTGATGGTGTCAACATAAATTCTTTAAATTCACATCACTTTTCTTCAGTTTTTATTCTTTCTGCTCCTCAGACTCAATAATTTCAATTATCCTATCCTTTAAATTCACTGAATCTTTTTTCAGCCTGCTCAAATCTGCTGATAAATCATTTCAATGAATTTTTTATTTCAGTTATTGTACTTTTTAGCTCCAGATTTTTGTTCAGTTCCTTCTTATAATTTCTATCTCTTTATTGACATTCTAATTTTGTTGATATATTGTTTTCTTGATATCCTCTCATATTTTTAAATTATTATTTTTAACCATCGTTAGATGCCACAAAGTAGGTGGCAGTACCTTACCTGTATGTTTGTTGTCAGACCCAAGGGCCTCTTCTATCCTTGTTGAGAGAAACTCTAATTTTTTCTCCTTTCATACAGTACCTAAGGCTCTTTAGTTCTTTGTCCATGTTTTTCCTTAGCTTCTTGAGCATATTTAAGACAGTTAAAAAATTGTGTAGTAGGCCGGGTGCAGTGGCTCATGCTCATAGTCCCAGCATTTTGGGAGGCCAAGGTGGGTGTATCTCCTGAGGTCAGGAGTTCAAGACCAGCCTGGCCAACATTGTGAAACCCTATCTCTACTAAAAATACAAAAAAATTAGCCAGGTGTGGTGGTGGGCGCCTGTAATCCCAGCTACTTGGGAGGCTGAGGCAGGAGAATCGCTTGAATCTGGGAGATGGAGGTTGCAGTGAGCCAAGATCGTGCCATTGCACTCTAGCCTGGACGACAAGAGCAAAACTCTGTCTCAAAAAAAATAAAATAAATAAAATAAAATAAATTGCATAGTAAATCCAATTTTGGGTTTCCTCGGTGATGGTTTTTATCCTTTTGTTTTATTCATTTGAATGAGGCATGTTTTCCTGTTTCTTTGTATGCCTTGTAATATTTTGTTAAACATTAAGCATTTGACTATTATAATGTGAACTATAATGTGAATGATAATCTGTATCTGGAAATCAGATTATCTCTTCCTCTTTTCTTAGTTGTTGGAAGTTGTAATAGTTCACTCATTTTTAAAATGTTGCAAACTATTTTTCAAAGATCATGTTTTGTCGTGTATGATCACCAAAGTTTCTGTTCCTTTAGGTTGTGTTCAGTTGTTTTGATAGAGATATCCTTTAATGCCAGAAATTGAAACAAAGAAACACACACACACACACACACACACCACACACACACACACACACACACAGAGAGAGAGAGAGAAGATAGCTACTTCTGCCGGTATCTGCAGATTATCTCTGTTCTGGGGCACTCTTTTACCATTTTAGCTAGCCTTGCTTTGAGACTAGGGATCAACCCAGGTGAAAGCTTAATGTCTTCTTGAGACTTTTCTGAGCATGACTCTTGCCTGTGCATGTTCATGACTTTCTAAATTCTCCCATGTATGTGGCTGCTTTTGAATGTCTTCATTTCTCAAAGAGTCTCACCCTAGTTTCTTTTTATGCCTTTCATGGTCTATTGTATGCCTCAACCTGTCCAGGCATCTGTGAGCTTGTAGTCTGCCTTACAGCTTTTACAAGTAGTTTCTGCCACATTTCCTTCCAGGGCCCCAAGTTATATGAAACAGATGAGTGCCTTGCATCAGTTCTTCAGGTATTCCCCAAACAAGTTAGAACAGATGTGCACAGTAATTTGCAAATAATATCTGCTCTGCTTCCTCTGGTTCTAGGGTGGAGAGGGACTGGGAACAGAGCTGTCACAACCCAAAACAAAAGGCACTGCCATGCTGGAGAGGGGATGGGGCAAAGGCATCTTACTGTACAACTTTCCACCATTTTAATAATGACTTCTTTTGAGTTGGTGTTTTCTTAGTTGCTGTAAACCTTTGACTGTATTCTAGAGCTTCTATGAAGTTGGTTAAAACAGCTCTGGATTTTTTGTTTGTTTGCTTTTGTAAGTTTCTTTGGATAACAACTATTTTGCTGATAACGTCATCATTTCTTTGTTTTTTGGTAAACAGACATTTTCTCTTTTGTTTCCTCTTTTGGCATGCTCTTCCCCAGATGTTTTCCTAGCCAGATCTTTCATTCCTTCATGGTTTTGCTTGCGTATCACTTTCTCCATGAGACCTTTCCTCTCCACTTTTTCTAAGCATTCACTATCCCCTTCACTTTTTAAACATTTTATTTTGAGACAATTATAAATTCATGATCAGTTATAAGAAATATGGAGAGAAATCACCCAGTTGCCTCCAATGTTAACGTTTTGCAAAACTATAGTATAATATCACAACCATAATATTGTCATTGATGTAGTCAAAACATAGAACATTTCCATCACCACAGGGATGCTTCATATTATACTTTTATATCCACTTCTACTTCCCCACCTCATTTCATTCCATCTCTGACTCCTGATACCCTCTAATCTGTCCTCCATTTCTATAATTTTGTCATTTTAAGCATGTTATATAAATGTTATGTAGTAGGTTATCTTAGAACTTGGCTTTTCATTCAACACAATCCCTTGGAGATTAATCCACATTATTACAAATATAAATAGTTTGTTCCTTCCTATTTCTGAGTAGTATTCCAAGATATAGGTGTACCAGCTTATTTAACCCATTGACAGATATCTGGGTCACTAATAGCTCTTAAAGCTGCTCTAATCATTTGTGTGCACGTTTTCATGTGTACTTTTGTTTTCATTTATTTGGGAGAAATAATCAAAGGTACAGTTGTTGAGTTGAATGGTAGGTGTGTATTTTAAGAGAACAGGCTTTTCTTGGAGATACTTTGTCTACGCCTGTTGGCAGTCCCAGGTTGGAGGATTCTACAGTACTCTATCTAGGATACAAGGAAGGCAATAAACACACTCTAGGAACTCACTGTCATGCCACTCTGCAAGTTGTGAGGTCCCAAGGCAATTCATCTTCTTTTTCCCACCTTTTCAGTCTTCCAACAATTATTGTCATGTTACATCCAAGATTCCTAGAAGAGGGAAGACTTGGGACAAATGGGGATACTTTCACCTCAAGGAACCGGATGTCCTCCGTTTTTATTTTTCTCTGAAATCTTGTTGGTACCTAGCATAGCATAGAGGTTATTTCCTTATTATTTGCTTATATGATTCCCACCCTGGAATAGAATCTCACTAAAGCAAAGAATTTTTGTTGTTGTTCACTGCCATCTCTTTGAAGCATGGAACATCTGGCTCAATAAAAATTTGCTGCATAAAGAAATGACTGTCATCTTTATTTTCCTCATACTAGTTCCTTAGTATAGATTATCCATGAGTTTACTAGGCCTAAGTGCAAAACGTTTTGTGAAAATGATAGCATATTACTATTTTTTTCTTAAAAGGATTAATCACTTTACTGAAGCCAATAAAAAAATCTATGTGCAGTTTTTACCTGTTAGTATTTCATTTTTACAAAGGGGAACAACAGGTAAAGAGAAAAGATGCTTGTGCACTTCCATTCCTTCAGGCCCAGCTCTCAGCTCTCATGCCCCTGCCTTCTCCTGCCCACTACCCTGCTCTCTTTTGTCAAGTCGTTGTAGCAATCTCCCCTCAGCCTCCTGGAGTCCCAGCTTTTCCCTGCCTGCTACACCCATGCCTCAGAGGGAAATGGCCCTGGGCAGGAGGGAATTATGATTCCAACACCTCACTCTGGAACTCCAGATGCATTTCCCCGGATACGTAAGTCCTGCAGCGGTGTGCTCATCTGTCCTGTGATCAGTGCATTGTGTATTAAACTGGAATTTGTGGAGTAGCCTGGGCTTTACCAGTTTTTGTCATTCTGATAGGAAAATGAGTTTCAAGTCCCAAATGACAAAGTGACAAATGAAATTTTGGAAAGCAAATTGAAATTTTGGAAAGCACAATTTTGCCTCAACGTTGGCCACACAGAACTCCTGCTTACCTGGCACTTCCCCCAGTCCAGCCTCCCAATACTTACACCCCGCACTGCACTGGCTCACCTCCGTCCAGGGCACCACTGCACTACTCAACCAGGTGTTCAGCTCAAACACCTGCAGGTCACCGTTTGTCCTTTTTGCCCTCACTCCTCTCAAAGTCAACAAGAGAACTGAAATCTAACCCAGCTCTTTCTATGTGTTGGCATCTTCATTTCAACCATCAAGATCAAGTCACCAGACTCTTGAGCGACCTTGGAATGACCTTACAGTGTCCAGCAGTGCATTCAGCCAGGATGGTTATTGAAAAACAACACTCAGTGACTGTTACTCCCCACTTCTGGTGTGCACTGCTGGTCATACATAAAATAAGGTATAATACCCTTGCCCACATTCGACTTGTGGAAGCTGGCCCCTGGCCATGTCTCAAGTTCATCTCTTCCTTGCTCCCCTGGTCCCCATCAAGCTGCAACCTCACACATTGATTTGTTTTCAGCACCACTGAGCTTTCACAACCAGTAGTTAGCACTTGCTCCTCCTTCTGCTTCAAAACCGCTGCTGCTCTGCATGTGGCTTGCCGCTGCATGGCATTTGGAACTCAATGTGCCATCTCCTCTCTCTGGTCTCCCAGAACGAAGCAGATGCCCAGACCTGCTCTATCCACTTGTCAGTGTATGATGCCAGGCTCACACAGGTACAAATGCATGGATTGGTGGGTATGTATTTACCTGCTCCCACTTAGGGTGAGCAGCACTAGATGTATCTTTGCTGATTGTCTGTACTTTGTATCTCCACGGCCCGGAACAGGTAGTCAGTGCTCAATATCTATTGTTGGATGATGCTAAATGAAGTTCACACGCTTCTCCCAGGTGAGAAAAACTCCCGTATGGAGCTGCTGCGCTTCAGCCGAGGCCTGCCTGGAGGGAGATGACATAAGCCCATAGTATTCCAGCTTTTCCTTATTTTTTTTCAGACATCTGTGACTCTCTGAACAAAAGCTGGTCTCTCACTTTTTCTAGAATACAGGGCAAGTGAAAAGCATTTGTTCAGGCAATATATTGATTAAACATCAACCCTACGCTGGGCATTGTGCTTGGACTGAGAACATCCATCTGGTCTGGAAGGAAGACTATAAAATCATCCTTGTGCAACAGGATAAGAACCAGACTGGAGTTTTGGTGTTGGTTGGGGGTTCAGTGGATGAACAAAGCAAGTGGGGGATCCCAGGCAGGCGTATAATAAAAACTGGGTCCATGGGGATAGGAGACAGAGGTTGCTCTTGGGGACTACAAGTGACTTACAAACGCTGGCATCATGCAGCAGGAAATGAGGCTGGACAGTGGGTATGGGTCTGGCCAGGGAGGCCCTCAGCCTGAAAGGAGGGGCCTGGGCTGGCCTTTAGAGAGTCCATGCTGGTCCTGCTCTGCTGGGTCCATTTCTGCAGAGGGGATGTCCCCACCTTGGGCCTGTACCCCTCCTTCTAGATCATGCTTGTGACACCCCAAAACCCAGAATTCACTGCCCAAACGTCCCAAACCCACCTCCTGTAGGTCTCTTCCTGAGGGCTGACCAACTGTCCAGTATGTACCCTGGGCTCAAGGGGTAACTAAGCACAGACATGTGCACAACAAGGTGGTAAGTGTGGTAAGAGCCATACTGGGATTTCGGAAGTTGGGTGTTCAGTGGAAGAACAAAGCAAGTGGGAACCCAGACAGGTGTCCACACACATATGCTCAGAGGTTGGATGTTCAGGCCAGAATATTTACTTGCAAGGACATGAAAACCTGAGTACCTGAGCACAAAGGGTTCTCCTTTGGGCTGGGGGCTGGGCTGAGACCAAAGCTTTAAAATATGCAGAGATATGATATATGGACCATCCTTTATCACTTGCCCTGAGTGGTTTGTGTGGACCTGGCCCAGGAAGCCATGAGTCACAAAAAAATGCTTGAGCTTCATCCAAGCTAGCAGGAATGGAAGGTGATATGGTTTTAATCTGCATCTCCACCCAAATCTTATGTTCAATTTTGATCCCCAGTGTTGGAGGTGGGGCCCAGTGGGAGGTGATTGGATCATGGGGGCAGTTTCCCATGAATGGATTAGGACCATCCCCTTGGTTCTTTTCTCTTGATAATGAGTGAGTTCTTATTTAAACACTGGCAGCACCTCCCCCACTACTCCTCTTGCTCCTGTTCCAGCCATGCAAAGTGCGTGCTCCTACTTCGCCTTCCTCCGTAACCGTAAGCTTCCTGAGGCCTCCCCAGAAGCTGGGCAGATGCCAGCATCATGGTTCCTGTACAGCCTGCAGAACCGTGAGCCAATTAAACCTCTTTTATTGATAAATTTCCTGGTCTCAGGTGTTTCTTTACAGCAATGTGAGAACAGTCTAATGTAGAAGGGTCTAAGCAAGGAACAGACAAGTTTGGCTGTGAATTTTCAAAGTACCCAGGCGATGTTTTGTAGATAAGTGACACAATGTTGACGGGGATGGAGGGTGTGGGCTGTGAGGGGGGGTTCTGGTTCAGGCTCCACCTATCAGTTTGGCAAACTTGGCAAGTTACTTCTCTCTCTAGTTCTCATTTCCCACAACTATAAATTGAGCTGAGGTCATTGAACAGAGTAAATCATCCACGGTAATCTGCAAATGTGAGTTCCTATTCTTTTCATTATTATGGAAAAAAGTCTTACTGTAGTGAAAAGCCCTAAAAGCAGCCCTGGGAACACATTCCAGCGTGGGCTCCTCTCCTGCTAGAAAGGAAGTGGCCCGTCAGGGAAATGTAACATTCCTCTGAGCTTCACCTTGGCTTGCTGGAGTGGAAATGCACAGCATTCCAGAACCTGGGAGCCTGGAGGAGAGAACGAGAAGCTGCAGACCTTCCTCCACATGTGTGTGTCTGCCTGTCTGTGTGTGCTCTGGGAGGCCCCCTTCGAAGGCTCCAATGTCTGGGTTTATTTTTCTGCCGTATTTCATTCTCAGAACCCCCATCCAGATGAGGCTGTTTAATGGCTTTTGCAGGTCAGTTGCTTTCTGAGAATCTGATATCAGCCAGTGAAGGATTCAAGACTTCCTCAAAATATGATGAGAATAACTGTCTTTGGATTTCCCCTAAGAATTGTGAGAGATTTTTTTTCACTTATTAACTAAAAAATTTTTAAGCTTTTAAATGGAAAATGGCAGCCTGTATTGTGCTTGGAAAAGGAGGAAGAATCCCCAGATGTTCTTTGTTCTCTTTTTCTGCTCCAATGCAGCAAGAACAGCTCCTTTGGGCGGTTTTCAGGGCATTTTTCCTCCCTGGAGAAGGTCTTCTCGGGACGTGGCCTTCCCTCTACCTATGGTCAGTGGAGGTGTCCCAGTGGCTATGTGGAGCAGTGGATTAGAGCAAACAATCCTTTCCAAATAAAGAAAATCAAAACACTTATTTGGTACTTACGGTTATGTTAGGCATTGTAAACTTATTTTTTCTATAATTCATTTAATTTTCATGCCCTGTGAACAATTCAACTGCTTGAGGCTTCAGTCTCCTACCCTGTAAAAAGGGCAGAGCCCTTTGTTTGTGTGTGTGTGATAGAATTAAATTAATCACAGCAAAATAAGTTTGCATTGCTTAAGAAGCAGTGAGTATAAATAAATGTGTTAATTTTCCCCATGTGGATCCACTTGTTCAGGATTGCTGCTGCATTTGAAGGGCTGGCATGCCCCTTCTATATTGCATGTGGCCACCACCCTCCTCAGCAGCACAAACATCGTTGTTAAGTGGCCAGTGTGTGCCAGGCTCCATACTGGGCACTAAGGGCGCTTGACCACAAAGGGTGGATGAAAATAGATGACGAGTAACTTGGCTGAGTATATACGTAAAAATCCTCCTCCTATAACTATAGTTTATGGAATGCCTGCCTTTGCCAGGTGCTGAGCAGAGGGCTTGCTTATGTGGTCCACTTAAAAAAATACTTATTTTGTACTTATTCTATGCATCAGGCCCAGTTCTGGATGCTAAGACAACTGCAGTGAATAAAGCATGCATCTCCCATGAACCCCACAGTCCAGGAAGCCTGTAGGTTCATTTGCTCCCTGTAACAACTCTGAGAAGCAGTGGTCACCACCCCATTCCATACTGGAAGAGCCAAGACGAGAAGCATCATTGGCACATCCTGAGATGCTGGCTTGGACGCCCAGAGGTCTGATGTGGCACTCTACCCATGGTGCTCACAGGGTCTGCAAGCCTGCAAACCCACTTTCTGAAACATGGTTTTTCTCATCCGTGAAATAGAGATAAGAACACCAAGTCAGAATGACAAGGAGACCAGCATGGGAAAATCTCAATAAACAAGAGTTTCAGGCTAGGTGTGGTGGCTCATGCCTATAATCCCAGCACTTTGGGAGCCCAAGGCTAGAGGATCACTTGAGCCCAGGATTTCGAGACCAGCCTGGGAAACATAGTGAAACCCTGTCTCTACAAAAAAATACAAAACTTATCCAGGTGTAGTGGCACACACCTGTAGTCCCAGCCACTCACCTACTTGGGAGGCTGAGGTGGGAGGATCTCTTGAGCCCTGGAGGTCGAGGCTGCAGTGAGCCATGATTGTGTCACTACACTCCAGTCTGGGTGACAGAGACAGACCCTGTCTCAAAAACAAAAAACAAACAAGGGTTCCAAAGACATGATCAAGGTCACAGAACTGCCAAGTGATGCGGGTGAAACACAAAACCCACACCCCCCCAGCCCAGAGTCCTTTCCCCAGCCCCACCTGGAGGCACAAACACAGTGTGAGCACAGTGACAATGTCAGTGGCTTCACAGAGAGATTTTAGGGACAGAGGCAGGCCACAGAGACTTAGGGGCTTTCTAGGTGGAGAGACAGGAGATGTGTGCCATGTGGAACAGCGAAGTGAAGAAAGAGCCCAGACGCATTTGTATGACAAAGAGCTTGGGCCAGGAGGAGGACTGGCTGGAGGGAGCAGAAGTCAGGGCTGAGGCTTGGTCAGGGCTTGAGGATGAGAAAGAACCCAGGGAAACAATGCCTGGCAGCCCTGGCCAGACAGGGTCCGAGCTCCCCAGACGCCCTCTAGAAGCATCAGTGCAGACACAGGAAGTGCCCAGCACACATTTCAACATTAGCATTCCCACTTGACACCTTTCCTTTCCACAGGGAGGATAAATCCTTGACGTTCCCTGTGCTGCCCAGAGGAAACAGATCTTGGCATAGAGATGGCCCAGAGCCTACGAGTCTTCCCCTGCGTCGTCTCCTCTCTGATGGCAGGGAGGAGCCATGTCTGGAGTTGACTTTGAACACCCACTGTGGTTAGTCATTAGACATAGAAGATAGAGAGTCTCTGCCCCAGCCTTAAGGGGAGGGAATTTGACTTGGAGGACCTTCCAAGTGCCCCTTGAGGGCCCTAGGCTGGAGCGCTGACTGCCTCTGTTCTCACAGCTCTCACAGTAACTGCTGGGGGCACCTCATCCCCGACACATTCACTGGAGCTGGGCGAATGTATCTATTAACCCCGGTTGCTGTCGCCACGGTGTGCGTACCCCGTCCCATGCCTGTGTGTGGTTTGATAACACATAAGGTGCTTTCTTATTTACTATCTCAGTTCATTGTCCTACAGCTTCATGAGAAATACAGAGCCAATGCCACTAAACCTCATCACAGGCACACGGATCTCAGGGTGCCTGGAACTATGGCTAGGGCTGTCCTGTCCCAGCAGTAACTGGATTTTCGTAAGATTTTTTTTCTTTTGAATAACAATTATATAACACATTGGGAAATGCTAATGAAGAATAAGCAATAATGATCACTCATACTTATAGCTTGTATGCCTGGCTGTGCTACAGGTGAAAAAGCTTTATTTCCTTTCAATAGGCATTAGGTCACGAGAAACGTATTATGACCTCTCGCTAATTTGTGAGAAACAGAGAAGTTAAGTCAGTTACTGAACGCCACACAACTCCTAAGGCATCTAGGTTCAAATCAATGCACATGCATCTACAACGCCGTGGTGGGCTGTGGATTTCAGTCAAAGCCAGCAACACCTGCACCGGCTGTTTCCATGGTCTGTGTCAGCCCAGAATGCACACAAACAGACGCTGTCACCCCCAGTTTCAGCAAGATCAAGGGCTGTGCTATATTATTTTATGAGAGAAAATGGCTGGCACAGATTCAAGCTGACGAACTAGATTGATAAACGGCCTTCCAAGCCCTGCATTAACTGGTGGCCGTGAGCTGATAGCCAGTCCTTCTGGGTTTGGATTAAACAAAAATTGCCAAGGTCTGCATTTCATCAGCACTTTAAAGAAAATCTGACATGGGGTACAGAAAGAGATTATTCTGCTGAGTATTTTGCAATACCAAGGGAACTAAATCACTCATTTTTCTTTTTTTTTTAATTTAGGCTGCCCTGGCCTGTCAGGTTTTATAAAAACAGCACATTAGTGACGGCATAAGTCCTGACCCAAAGTTTCTCATCTGTTACTTTCTTTCCCTGGGGAACAATGGTCTCTTGGCTAATATTCCAGAATGGTAACAGTCACAAGCAGTTTCTGAAATTGCTTGGGAAAAATAGGAAGAAAGAGGAGACATTTACTGCTTGTGGCGGCCTTTTCCTTTCTCCATCTTTTTTTTTGCTTTAGTTGCAAGTTATACAGAGTCCTTGAAGTTGCCTCCTGTCAGTCCCCTTCCCACTCAGCAGGCGCCCTGGATTTCAGGCTCCATAAGGTACCCAAGGGCAGATCAGGACGTGGTTCCGCTATGTCCTGAAATGATGTAAACCCACGTCGCCGGCAGCATGAGCGGTGCCGTGCCTTTCATGACGAAGCATCCCTGTGTGCTTGACAACCTCAGACTGTGCCGGCCACTGGCAGGCCTCGCACGGCAGCAGGGACTTGAGAGTGGTGCTCCTTCACCATCTTCCATCCTGGGGGTGAGTCTCTCACTCCTGAACTAGGTCTATCCTCCTGCAGCATTTTGAATCCTGCCCTTTCCCACCTCTTTCCTAAACCATCCACATCCCACTGTTTCTCTAAACCATCCACATCCAACTCCAGGGACCCACCCATCCTCAGCACATGCACGCCCATGCATATCTCAACTCCATTTGTGGCAATGATCGTGTCTCTACTCTTGTCCCTGGAAGCCTGCACTGCTCACCACTGTCCTCCCAGATGTTCTGGCCCTGCTCCTCCATGCCACCCTTCTGCAGCATGAGAGACTGGGTGCTCTTCCCATTGCACCCAAGGGCCCCATCCTTGCCTTCTTACCAGTTTCTCCTACCGTTTGGAGAATGTCACTTGCAGCTGGGATTCCAGGCGCTCAAGAAGGGGGCCACAGCTATTCAGGAGCATGCAGAGGTGCACCTAGGGCAAGCGAGGGCAGCCCCCTTTCAGTGCCCCATGAGGGTCCCTCCCTTCAGCCGCCCTTGCCTACTGCCTGTGGAGTTGGAATCAGCACACTGAGCCTCCTCGCTTCTCTTCCAAACCAACAGTCTCATGGCTTTGCACTCGGGCCTCAGCATGGCCTCCATACAGTCGCCTGGCCTGGGTACCATTCCTTTACAGGGACCTTCATGCACCCACTTGCTGAAAAGAGGAGATACGGTTCTGAGGAGCCTCCGTCCATGTACGCGGCTGCTGTCCTCTTACCTCTGGGCCTCTGTCCCTACATACGTGCTTTGCACAAATGCTGCCTCTGTCACCTGCCTGGCATCTGTGCTGCCCACGTGTGTGTGGCCCCAAGCCCTTCTATCTGCCCACTGAGATGGTCTCTCTGACTCTGGAAAAGACCCAGGCCTCCTGGCCCTCTCTCTTGTTCTAAGGACCTCGGGTCCCCTTTGTTAGCTCTCTGGGCATGACTGTCACAGCAAGAGCTGTTCTGGAATCCCCTAAATTCAGCTTTCCATCTTCCCCTGATTGGGAGCTCAAACCACAGCCTCAGGCAGTACCTCCCTGTGCTCTAGCATGCAGGAGCCTGGCCCACAGGAGGGCTGGGCGCAGGACACATTTGCTGTGTGAATGAAGGAGAGTGTATGTTTTCATAAGCATACCCATGCAACATGTGTGGTTTTTATCTTTGACATTGGGGAAAACAGTTATTTCCCTCTTAGATTGCAGTTTCCAAATCCTTATTTTGCCCACAAATATTTTTCTGACAAACAAAGAAACCATAGCATATAACCTAACCAATATTTCACAGTTCTTTGCTCTTATTGTTTGACTAGCAGGAAATATAAAAAGAGAGTAAGAGGTGTGTCCAAGCCCTGATCTGCATCTCTGCTGGGAATTAGACTGCATCTGATTCTCAGGGGCTGGGATGAGTGTGAGCAGCCTGAGACCAGAGCTCGCAGTTTCCTGCCCAGCTGATCATCCTTATTCCTGAAAAGGACTGGTTTGTTTTGTTTTGTTGCTTTTTGTAATTGTAGGCTCTTAATTACCTACATGTCTCAAGGTTTTTCATCCTACACCCTTTATTTCCAAAGAGCCTGGTGGCTTGGGTGGATGGCTTATAAACAGCAATTCATTGCTCATAGCTCTAGAGGCTGGAAGTCCATGATCAAGGCACCAGCAGATTTTGTGTCTGGCAAGGGCTTAGTTTCTGGTTCACAGATGGCACCTTGGTGTCTCCTCACTTGGTGGAAGGTACCAGCTAGCTGTCTGAGGTCTCCTTTACAAAGGCACTAATTCCATTCATGAGGGATCCACCCTCATTGCCTAATCACCTCCCACCCAAAGATCCCACTTCCTAATACCATCCTCTTGGAGGTTAGGATTTCAACACACGAATTTGGTGGGAACACAAACATTCAGTCTAGAGCATTCTGTTCCTGGCTTCTCAAATTCTGCCCTTCTCACATGCAAAATATATTCATTCCATCCAAATAGCCCCTAAAGTCTTCACTCTTTCCAGCATCAGCTCAGAAGTATAAAGTCCGGAGTCTTAGGCCAGGCACAGTTGTTTGCACCTATAATCCCAGCACGTTGGGAGGTGGACTACTTGAGCCCACGGGTTTGATCCCAGCCTGGGCAACACAGCAAGTCCCCATTGCTACAAAAAAATATGAAAATTAGCCAGGCGTGGTGGCACACACCTGTAGTTCCAGCTACTCAGAAGGCTAGGCTGGGAGGATTGCTTGAGCCCGTGTGGTCAAGGCAGCAGTGAGCTGTGATTGCACTACTGTCCTCCAGCCTGGGAAACAAAGCAAAACCCTGTCTCAAAACAAAAACAAAAACAAAAACAAAAACAAAATAAAGTCCAGAGTCTCATCTAAAACAGATATGGGTGAGACTGCAGGTACGATTCATCCTGAGGTAATTTTCCCTCTAATTGTGAGCCTCTGAAATCAAACATGTTATGTGCTTCCAAATTACAACGGTGAAACAGGCATAGGATGGACATTCCCATTCCAAAAGGGAGAACTAGGAAAGAAGAAAGGGGTAACTGGTCCCAAGTAAGTCTAAAACTGTAAAGCCTCAGAATCATCTTTGGCTGGAAGTTCTGCCATGTAGGCCCACTAGGGCAGTCGGCTTGCCCCGAGGCTGTTTTCTGCCACGGCCCCACCTCTGTAGTAGCTCTATGTCCGGGTCGCATCCCCAGCTCTCCTGGCCTGGAATCATGCTTCTGTGGCTCTTCTAGAAGGGGTCTCAGGAGTGGTCCACCTCCATGGCTCTGCTGGAGTCTCTGGGGTGGCCTGACCTCTGCAGCAGGTCTCTGCCTTGGCCCTGTGGCTTTCGGAGGCATCCTTTAAAATCTAGGTGGAGACAGTGATGTTCCCCCAGCTTTGCCAAGTACGAGGCACACTATTTTGAGGCTCAACAGCTGCGCTGAAATGCAACGAAGGAAGAAGAGTCCACAATATGAGGTAGTACTGGGCAACAGTGGCCTTCTTTCCCCACCCAGGCCCTTGCACTCTAAGACTGTGATGGGAAGGGCAGCCCCAATGATCTCCGAGACGCCTGTGGGTCCTCTCCTTTGTCTTGATAAATAGTACCTGGCTTCCCTTGAGATACCAACTCATTCGAGTCTTTTTATCAAACAGTGGCTTGATCACATGGGTGCTGTTGTCTCCTGAACATGCTTTTCCATTCTCTACAACATACATAGGCTGAGAATGTTCCAAAATTGTAAGTTCTGTTTCCTTTTTGATTAACATTGTGTTTGCGCCATTTCTCTCCTCTCATACTTTACCATAATTACTCAAGAGAAACCAAGCCATGCCTTCAACATCTTATGTAGAAATTTCCTAATATGCAAATTTTAAAACCAAATATCCAATTTCATCACTCATAAGTTCTACCTTTTACAGAAACCTAGAACAACAACACAATTCTGCAAAGTTCTTTGCCACCTTATAACAAGGATGGCCTTTCCTCCATGGTCCAATCACGTGTCCTTCACTTCCATCTGACCTCATCAGAATGGCCTTTACTGTTCATATTTCTACCAGCATTCTGCTATCAAACACTTAGGTGTTTTCCTGGAAGACAGAAGATTTCCCACAGCTCTTCTCTTCTCCCTCTGATTCCTCACAAGAATCACCCTTACTGCTCCATCCATGGCAAAATAGGCTTTTCCTAGCTAGAACTTTAAAATTCTTTCAGCCTCTATGCACTACCCAGTGACAAGGCCACTTCCACACTTTCAGGTATTTGATACAGGAGTCCCCACTCCTTGGTACTAATTTTCTGTCTTAGTTCATCCAAGCTGCTATAACAAAATGCCATGGGCTGGCTTGCTTCTGAACAACAGAAATGTATTTCTCACAGTTCTGGAGGCAGGAAAGTCCAAGATCAAGGTGCTAATGGAGTCTGTGTCTGGTGAGGATCCCTTCCTCATTGAGGGCACCTTCTTGCCATGGCCTCAAATGATGGAAGAGGTGCAGGGTCTCTCTGGGGTCTCTTTTATAGAGCCACTAATCTCATTCATGAGGGCGCCACCTTCACGACCTAATCACCTCCCAAAGGCCCCACCTCCTTATACTGTCACGTTGGGTTTAGGATTTCAACAGATGAACCTGGGTGAATTTGGGGGCACATAAACATTCAGTCCACAGCAACCTTCCTTGACAGTATAGCGCTCCACTCACAGTATGGCAAGGAAAAGGCTCTCTAGAGCCAGTCCCACAGCACCTGGGGTCACGGGCCCTGAATCTCAGATTCTACCCCAGGCTAGCCTTATTTTTCAAATGGCCCCTCACCAGCCTGTGCTGTTCTGATCTCCCCTCCTGGTGTCTGTAGGATCCAGGCAGCCCACAAAGACTGGAGTCTTTGTTCTTCCCTCTTCCCCTGCCCAGATCTGGGGATCCAGCTTCTGGCAACATTTGCTGCTCCTGGCAACCACCCTTGTCATAGAGTCAGTTCAGGGGACCACCTTGCCACCCCCACTCTCAGGGCCACTCTAATACCACCCCACAGTGGCCCCTCCAGAGAGACCTTCAGCCCACTTTGGTCCCACTATGCCAAAGAGACACAGCACGGCTTCAGAGTCCCTTGGTTCTTGGTCCAAGCTGAAGCACTATGGGGACTGTGATGTGGCTGAACCCAGCTGGCATGTGGGCAGCTGACCTGCAGTGACAGCTATCCCCAAAGCCCTCTGACCCAGCATTGTCCTTACTCAATCTGAGCCAGAGTGAGCTCGACTTGGGCATCTCCTCCCTCCTGTCTCTCCTGCTCTCTTCCCTCTGCCTACCTATCCCTTCTACCTCCTCTCACTTCTCCCAGCAGACACAAAGGCCAGGCTGCCAAAGAGTAAGGGCATCTTCTCTAACTCTTAAAAGTAACCCTATGATCTGGTTCCAACAGGCTTTGTCCTTGATACAGTAAAGGAATTTAGAAAACATTATTTCTTTTGAGAAACCTGAGAATTGGCGTCAGTAGACTTGGTGTCAATTCCTATGGGAAGCTGTAATCTGCACACCCCATCCACACAATCTCAAGCAAGTAGGTGCCTAGTGTGACCAGGGGAAGGTCATGAACTCAGGAGTGAGAATGAAAAATGCGTATCAAAAACCCTCCTTGAATCATATTCTCTAGACTGTGGGCTCCCTGAACACAGGGTCTCTTTCCACAGTCACCTGGGCTTAACGAGGGACATGGGGTGGCCACTGCTCTAAATCAGAGTCTTCTCACACAGGAAAGGGGACTTAGAGGAGAAGGGGCTCACACCAGGGGGCCATTGCCACATCTGCTATTACTATCATGGTCATATGTCAAAGAAATGAATGAATATAAATTTGCAGCACAGCCATTTAATTCCAAAATATTTGTAGCTCTCTTTATGCTACGATTAATATAAGGAGAGCTAAGTGGAAATCTCAGTTCCTTGGAAGACTATCAAAATTCAATTTTTGTTGATCTATGGTAATAGAGGAAAGCCAGAGAGACCGATAATTGACACTTGACTCATTGTATAATATATGGCAGGCTAAACTCATATGTTTCAAACCCACTTAGTTGGTAAGAATCAGACATTTTGCTGGTCTTAGAGTCCAACCTTTGCTCAGGACCACACCCATTCCGAGCAGATGCTCAGGCTCCGCACCCTCCCAGGTACTTGTGAATACTGGAGGATTGAAGCTTCCCCGCTTTGGGGAGGTTTGGGTTTGTTAATGCCTCTCTTTTGGTTTCAGGTCACCAGGGTACATATAAGAAATCAGAGATAAAATACAGTGGATGGGACTGGTGACCTTCTGCCTGAACTTGAATACAGCACTGACTCTGTCTTCCTGTTCTGCTGCTGGCTCGGCTCCAACATCCACGCTGGAGCTGGCTGAGGCAATCTGGAAGAGTAAAAAGGATGCTGTCAAGCAGTCAGCAAGAGGATCCACATGCTTCTATGCTTGGCATGGTGTATTAAAAGTAATCCACTTAATAATTTTATTAACTTCTTACCCAGCTGTCTTCATCATGGAGACATATATGTTCATACTCACACACAGGCACAGAACATTCGAATACTCCTTTATAAATAATCACTCACACATTCCTATTCACACACCCGCACACACATGTTCACACACACATACACTCATACACAGGCATGTTCACACACATATCACACACCACACACAGCACACATGCACCCCATGCACACACACACCAAACACAGTATATATAAACCGCACAAGCGCACACACTCACCACACACACCACACACCACCAACATACACAACGCACACATCACATACACACCACACAACATACTACACACATATACTATACACCACACACATACAACACAGACACATCCACCATACATACTCCACATACACACACATACACCATGTACAACACACATGTGGCACATACACACTACACAGACATACACTACACACACACTACACAGATCACACACACTACACACACATATGCCACACAGACCACACACGTATCACACACATACTCCACACAGGTACACTACACACACGTACTCCACACCACACACACTCTACACACACACTCAACATACAACACACACAACACACATCACCCACACACATAGCACACATACACCTCACACACACCACAAACACATACACCATGCACACACTGCATACACACACACTCACACACCGCACACACCCCAACACACATGGCTCCTATCACTCCCTGTGTGAGATTTTCTTCTCCCTCAGCCAGTCTCTCTCCTTGCTTCTCCCCCTAAGAACAACTCTAAGACCTGGAAATGGCACAAGAAGCCACCACAGGACTCTGAAAGGGAGAAAAAGGAGGGCAAACTTGTCAGCAACCCCAGGACTAGGGGAACAAAATAGTGCCAGAGGGTCCTATGGCCACTGACCCCAACAATAGAAGGTGACCCAGACCCTGCATTCCTTGAGCCCCCAGTCTAGCAATGGAGGCCAACCTGGGCAAGCTCCTCCCTGCCCCAGATCAAAGAAGAGTCCTGCCAACACCACCAGAGCGCCTGGCAGCAGGCGTGGCGGTCTGGCTCTCTCTGAAGGAACATGCTTCTTCCCCACTGGCTCTGAGCTCGCCTCTCCCAGGTAGAGGCTTTGGCAGCTGGGCAGCACTAGGAGGTCCCTCCCAGCTCATGCCTCCGCCAGAGAGGTACTCTCATCCCTGAGGGCTGAAGAATCCCTTCCTCCACCAAGAGACACTGGGACATTGGGTGGCATGGACAGGGCAATCTCTGCCCAGCAGGAAGCATGGGCTGGAGAATGCTCTTTGGCCCTTAAAGACACTGGGCAGCTGGGAGAACTCACAGAGGCTGTCTGCAACAACAGTAGCCCCGTCCAAGAAGCACATTTTGCTCCTGAAGTCCAAAGAGGTCTTCACCCAACCAGAGTCACAGAGGGGCCACACAGCTCCATAGGGGTGACCCCACAACAGTGAACACCTTCATGGGATTGAAATCACAGCACACAAAAGCAGGCCAGGCCACCTGTAACCCTAAGCATGGCAACTGCCTCCTAAAATGAAGTCTCATAGAACCCAGAGTCTAAAAATGCAAAAGGCAAAATGTTCTCAATATTAATATTTTTGCCATTAAAAGGAATGGCAAAAACCACAATTACTTTTGCACCAGCCCAATACAATAAGAAGTCACCCATTATACCAAGAACCAAGAAAATCACAACTTGAATGAAAGATAATCAACTGATGCCAGCACTAAGATGAAGCAGATGTTGGAATTATCTGACAAGAATTTTAAAGCAGCTGCCATAAAAATGATTCAACAAGCAACTACAAATTCTCTTGATAAAATTTAAAAATAGATAATCTCAGAAAGAAACAGAAATTTTAAAAAGAATGAAATGGAAATTATAGAACTAATAGCTATAATAACAGAAATGTTTTTAAAAACTTGCTAAATGGGCTTATAGTAAAGTGGATATGACAAATACAGAATCAATAAATATGAAGACAGATCAATCAAATTTATCAAATCTGTAAAACAGGAAAAATAGACACATTTAAATATAAACTTACCAAAACATATATAGAATCTGTGTACTAAAAAAGTACAAAATGCTGATTAAGCAAATCAAAAAATACTAAATAAATGAAAAGACATACTATGTTCATGAATTGGGAGAGTAAACATAATAAAGATATATTTTCCCCTATATAGGTTTAATACAATTTCTCTAAGTGTCCCAGCAAGGTTTTTTTTTTGTAGACATTGGCAAGTGTATTATCAAATTATATGGAGAGAATGGATAAAGAAAATGTAGCACATATACACCATGGAATACTATGCAGCCATAAAGAAGGATGAGTTCATGTCCTTTGCAGGGACATGGATGAAGCTGGAAACCATCACTCTCAGCAAACTAACATGAAACAGAAAACCAAACACAGAGTCCTGTGGTGGCTTCTTGTGCCATTTCCAGGTCTTAAAGTTGAACGATGAGAACACATGGACACAGGGAGGGGAACATCACACACCTGGGCCTGCTGGGGAGTGGGGGGGCAAGGAGAGGGATAGCATTAGGAGAAATACCTAATGTAGATGAGGGGTTGATGCGTGCAGCAAACCACCATGGCATGTGTATATCTGTGTTAACAAATCTGCACGTTCTGCACGTGTATCCTAGAATTTAAAGTATATATAAAAAAAAGTTATATGGAAAAACACATGCACTAGAGTACCTAAAACAATTTGAAAAACAAAGTATAAGCCATCACTCTAACCAATATCAAGACTTTCTCTACTAAGCTAAAGTAATGAAGACAGTGTCATATCAACAAAGAGATAGATACACAGATAAATTGAGCAGAAGAGAGACCTAGAAATAAGCCTGTTTGTGTATATCACGTCAGTTATCAATTTATTTCCTCTCAGCTCCAAAGAACACTTCCATATGTGCTGTATGATAAATCCCAGAGTTCCATTAAGCTATTCTCCTATGTCCCATGCTACGCTTTCTTAGTACAGAGTGCTGGAGGGACTTTGCAGAAGGATAAGGGTTTTGACATGTTTGCTCTTGGCTGTAGGTAGGATTCGTTGTGTGGGGACATCTGATAGAGGCTGCCCCAAGCCACAGGCCCCAGAACACAATGCCCTTGTGACCTAGCAGCTGCGGCCTGATCATACCTATCCACTGACTCCTCCACATGGAAACAAAAACCCCCAGGTGGCCTACATGCCTTGGCATACCTTTACCATGAAACATTCCTCAGCGGTAAAAAAGAAATTAAGAATTGAAACACACCACAACTCTGATGAATCTCATGGGAATTACACTGATTGAAAAGAGCCAATTGTAAAATGCTGCATACTTTATGATTTCTCTTATAAGACATTTTTGAAATAACAGAACTATAAGATGGGGATACTAATTAGTGGTTGCTGGAGCTAGGGATGGGCATAGGGAGAAAGGTAGAAGTGGTTACCTTTCTGCCCTGGAAGGACCAGAATTCCACAAGAATTTTGCATGTTGTCCTCCTACAACCTGTTTTGCTGAATTAAAACAAAATGATATTGTTAAATCCCAAGTCAGATGTTCCTTGTTTCAGGCTGGATAAATTCCACAGTGGAAGAGGTCAACTCCTCGGGCATCTTGGGAGCCTCATCCATGTTAGGAACGGGAGACTCATTCACTGCATGGAAACATACGGTTTTTAGGAGACAGAATGCAGACCCAACCCTCACTGCCGCATGATGCACAAGTGGGGGCTGAGTTTGAGAAGGCTCCAAGCCAGATGACTGCAATTAAAGATTCTACTTTTTCCCATACTGATCATTAGGACCAGCTTCATGACGCAAAATGAAAGAGGCTTCGTTCACAGTTATTTAGAATTTGAAGATGGCGACAGCAGAGCATTAGGCCAAGCACAGGGCCTGTCTGACAGTGGAGCCCTGTGTACCTGCAGGGGTTGCTTGCCCATGAAGCGGCTCTGATTTGTTCTCTGTTTTTGGTGCTAATTTTTATTACATGAGAAAGTTGTTGTCATTACTGACTTTATTTTAGCCCCAGGAATTGTTCAGCACCATTGCAGCATGGGGAAGAACGGTGCCCACCTGTCCGGGAAGGACCAGACACCTGTGGGAGGAAGGGGAGTGAACACCTCCCACCTCAACCTTGGTGCTGCTGGCATCTGCATCCATCTTGCAGAGCATCTGGAGTCTGTCTTGTTTAACTTGGCTTCTGACCCAAAGAGCTCAATTTCCTGCATTTCAGACCACAAAGGAATCCTGATGAGTCCCCATGGAGGACCGGTAATGTGATAATAGGGAAATCTGAACAAGATGACTGATTTGTATCAATTCACCCACAGAATGCCATCCACAGAGGGAGGCCATCTACAGAGGGATGCCATCTTGTAGACCCTTGGACAGCCTCCCTCCGTGGTCAGCATTCTTGGGGAGTTGTGATCACCTAGCTGGTATTAGCTCTCTGTGCCCAGGAGTCCCCTGGGGCTGCCTTCTGCCAAGCTGCAATTGTGCCCTGAGCGGACTCGCAGGCCAGGCTTGCACAAGGCAATGTTAGGCAACTTCTGCCCTTCGGTTCTTTGTGTTGCTGCGGTTCTGTAGGTAGAGGAGGGAACGCACACACTCAAAAGAGCAGGCAGGACCTGTTGTTTGCACTCAGGATCGGCACAGTGACAGTGCTGCAGGATTACAGCACATATGAGACATTCCTTATGGCTCTCCCAAGGCTGGCAGGGGTGTGCGGCAAGAGCACAGCAGGAGTTTGCTGGAAAACAGTATCCACAAGGCTTTTTTTCCACTTTAAATTTTACCTGGAAGAAAAAGATATTTCAGAGGAGATAATAAATTTTATTTAAGTAATTAAAGAAGGAGCCACCTAGTATATAAGAAAAAAATTATATTTGAAAACTAGAAATAAAAATATATTTGCAAACTACAATAATTTAAAGCTGTGACCATGGCTCAGGAATGCATAGATAGATGAGTAAGACAGATCATACGTTTCAGGAAAAGATCGAAGCGTATATAAAAATTTAATGTAGGAGAAAGGGAGCATTTAAACATTTTGTTTTTATAAAAAATGGTAACTGTGCTAATCATTTGAGAAAATTATTAAATACCTTACGCCATACCAATAAATGGATATAAGACAATTATTCTGTAAAAACATAAAAGTAATGAAAGAAAATACAGGTAAGCGTGTAGATACATCTCGATGTGAAAAGGGCCCTCTACATAGGGCCTCAAGGCAGAGACCACAAGGTTAAAAAATAAGGGATCTGATCTCTCTCCTTCCACTCAAAGCATAACAAATGAGAAAATACAGAGTTAAACATTCCTAACAAACTAGAGAGATGGATGACAAGAAAGAACCATGTTTTTCACTCCGCATGGTGAAGATTTTATACTTTAAATCTTAAAGCCTAATACTGAGACACTAAACGAATTGGGCAAATAATACCAAAGGATGATTCACATGCAAAAATGCAAATTAAAACCAAGGAGCTGTTATCTTACACCGAGCAACCTGGAAGACAATTTTTTTTTTTTTTTGAGACGAGTCTAACTCGGTCGCCCAGGCTAGTGTGCAGTGGCGCCATCTTGGCTCACTGCAACCTCTGCCTCCCAGGTTCAAGCGATTCTCCTGCCTCAGCCTCCCAGTAGCTGGGATTACAGGCGCCCACCACCACGCCCATCTAATTTTCTTGAATTTTTAGTAAAGACGGGGTTTCACCATGTTGGCCAGGCTGGTCTCGAACCTTTGACCTCAAACGATTCTCCTGCCTCAGCCTCCCAAAGTGCTGGGATTACCGGTGTGAGCCACCACACTTGGCTCCTGCCAAGGCTATTTTATGTTGGTACCACCCAAGCAAACATCTATCAGTAGTAGGCTAGACAAATAAGGGAGGAATAATTTGAAAGTCCAAAACGAAGAGACTGCTTGAAAAAGTTTTGTTACATTCATAGTAATGGAATCCGAGAAGGCTATTAACAATGATGTTGTAGGAGTGTGTTAATGATACAGAAAGATGTTGAAAAATCAGGTTTTTTGAATTAACAGGCTTTGAAATCATGATTCTGTTTTTAACTAGAGTGTATCGAAAACATTATATGTAAAATCAAAAAATTAATTGGAATGACTGACATTAAAGCATTTAAAGTGGTTATTCCTAAATGAGGTAGTTTAGAGAGTTTTAATTTTTTTCTATTTGTATTTACTATAAATACAATTTTTCCTTAAATTTCCTTGCAAACATAAATAAACATAAATAAAATTTCCTTATAATTTTTGTGTGTGAGAAGGAGAGAACAAAATTCTTATTTCAAAGAAAAATAGAGTCAACACTGCATCATCAGCTGGAGAAGAGCTGAGCTACCCTTGGTACTTCTGGCACACCTGGTATCCCTGCTACACCTGGTCCCCTGGCACACCTGGTCCTCTGGCACTTCTGATGCCTTGTACATCTGGTACCCCTGATGTGCATAGCCCTGGGCACACCAGGAACCCATAGCACACTTGGTTTCCTGGCACACCTGGTACCCCTGGCACACTTGGTCCCTGGGTGCACCTGGTACCCATGGCACACTTGGTTCTCTGGCACATCTGGTCCCCTGGCACACTGGTACCCAAGGCACACTTGGTTCTCGGGCACACCGGTCCCCTGGCACAGCTGGTACCCATGGCACACTTGGTTGTTGGGCACACCTGGTCCCCTGGCACACCTGGTACCCATGGCACACTTGGTTCTCTGGCACACCTGGTCCCTGGCACACCTTGTCCCTGGCACACCTGTTCTCCTGGCACAACTGGCACCCTTGGCACATCTGATCCCTCTGGCACACCTGGTACCTTGGCACAACTGGTACTCTGGCACACCCTAGTACACCTGATATACCTGAAGAAAAGGAGTTGGGCTGTGACATTGCCCACTCAAAAAGTGAGCCGTTGGAGTACATAGATTACCTGGCCCCAGGGGAATCCCAACTTGAAAAGCCCTGGATCTGGATCCTGTCCACCCTTCTCCTTTCAGATTCAGTTGTTGTCTACACTGTTCCAGACCAGGGACCATCACAGTGACCGATGCAGAGACCAACACAGCAGGAAATTCCACAGTAGATCACACTCCATGAAGATGGAGTGTCCACCTCAACCCAGCCCAGGGATTGACCGCAGGGAGCCAGCAAGGGAATCAGTCATCAGTTATGATGCGCGGCGCTCTACTGAGGAGTCAAAGGCAGGAAATGAGAGTAGACTGGAGGCCGGTGAAGCGCTTTGTCAGTGGCCAGGAAAGCAACAACCAGCTCCCAGGCAGGGCTCTGGGACAACTTGAGCTCCTGCCTCACTCTCTCCACCCCTCCCCTACACTCCCTGTATTTTGGGACCAGCACACTAGGAATATCTGATATGAGGAAGATGGGGCAGACAGAGCAGGAGAAAGAGAGACCCAGGCCAAAATTTCTCCACTCGTTATGGACATGGAAAGTGAGGAGGCTGCCCGGGAGACTTTTCATGAGTTCTGACTTTATGGCACATCACCTGGGAGGTGATAGCAGGTGGCCCAGTGCTAGTCCCAGCTTTGGAGGAGGCAGATGAGAAATGCCCCTTCCCCGGGACACCTAGGAAGAGGATGGGCCAGGAGGGCTGCAGAGTCCTTTCGCCCCTAAGTGACCTGCTGGAAATGCTCAGCAATTTCTTGTTAGAACAACCAATCTTATGCACATCCATAGAAACACGCATTTGAGCAAACAGAATCCCTTCTGCTTTGGTGCCCACCCTTTTGTGCAAATTCATGCTTCTGGGCAGATACTCCGCTTCTGGAGCAGGAGTGCATCGCTGCGTCAGTCTTTCATTTTCTCTTCTGGCATCTGAATACTCTCGCTTCTTTTTAATTTTCCACGAGTTCTTCCTTTCACTTGCTTCGGATCTCCCTGGCTCTCCTTTATACCGCATCTGAGAACCGTGCACATGCCTCTTGAACGTGAATGAGAGCCTTAATTGGAAAATGCTTTCTCTGCCACCACAGGGAAGAGAAGAATACTCCAGTTAATAATGTCTTTTCCATAGAGCCCTCGACCAAATGACTCTCTCTGATTTAATTGAGCCAACACTTTTGAAAATGAATATGTACCTTCAGGGATGGATAAAGAATGCAGTTTCATCTTATGGAAATGTCCTGTTGGGATGTGAAGGTGATGGATTTTTCAAGAATCAACCAAAGAGGACAGATCTGGCCCAGGCTGCTGAGGGACAACCGAGTTCGGATGACACGCCCAGACAGCAGTGGGATAATTGGGGAGGGGCCACATGGTGGTTGCCAGTGAGTCTCGATAGGTGGAAAAAAGGACTGAAATGCAGGCAGTGACTAAGGACAAGGTGACAGTCTGTGACTTTTAATGGCATGCTATTTCCAACAAGTATCCCAAAGCAGAAATTAACATTGTTGGAGGTGAGCACAGAACATGAAATATCTACTGAGAGCTGAGGGCCAAGCCAGGGTGGTAAGGAGGGGGAAGAAGAAGAAACTTCAGGAACAAAAGCATTGTAAGCCTCTTAGCATCTGCGTGTAGATGGAGACATGGGGGGTGGAGGCTGTCGCAGGGCTTCCTGCGGGATGTCCACCCCTCTGTTGGCCTCCTTGGACACCACTGCCCTGAAAAGGAGGGGAAAGTGCATTTCCCAAGCTGAAGCCCTGGCCAGGGCCTCTCATTTTACTTCCATGAGTGTGCCCTGATTGATTTTGAAAGGGAGGAGGTGGATCATAAATAAAACACAGCCCACAGCCGAGCCATAATCAGCTGCAGCTGCTGCTGGGATAGAGTCCTGACAGGCAAATGGCATCATGATGGAGCATTCCTTGGGACCGGCAACATTCGGCTGCCAGCGTGGGGGCAGGGAGGCAGTCTATTATTAGGAACATGCCTGAGATGTGAGTTTGCAGAATTCATTGCTCTAGATTAAAATCACTTTTGCAGGGAACAAACTCTGGAGATGGTGGAGGTACGTAGACTTCCTCTCAGCTTGAAAGACGTATCAAACTTTAAGAGGGACTTGAACCACCCATTTGCAAATTCCTTTTTCATGCAGTTAATTTTCTATATTTTTTATCCAAATCTAAAAAGCAGACCCCTCCTTTAAAAGTATATGGCCAGGCCAGGCGCAGTGGCTCATGCCTGTAATCCCAGCACTTTGAAAGGCCAAGGCGGGTGGATCACCTGAGGTCAGGAGTTCGAGACCAGCCTGACCAACATGGTGAAACCCTGTCTCTAATAAAAATACAAAAATTAGCCAGGTTTTGTGGTGGGCATCTGTAATCCCGGCTACTTGGGAGGCTGAGGCAAGAGAATCGCTTGAACCCAGGAGGCGGAGGTTGCACTGAGCCGAGATCATGCCATTGCACTCCATCCGAGGCAACAGGAGTGAAGCTCCAGCTTAAAAAAAAAAAGAAAAAGAAAAAAGAAAAAAAAAGTATGTGGCCAATAGGTCACCAGAAAGTGCCCTAAAGTAGAGGACTGTTTAAATAGAATGACTAAGGCACATAGGGACCCTGGAGGCTCTGACCTTGACCAGGGTGAGGAGGGAACACAGTGAGTGCAGGGCTGGGCTCTGAGTGGGGAAACCCCACACACCCATTTCTTAGAGTTTCTGCATGCCCGTTTTGCTTATTAAAGAGAATTATAAATCCCATGCTTTCCATATCTTTTGATGGAAAGTAATTTCTTCCCAGAGATGAAAAGATGTTAACATGAAGGCACTGCTGGGAAAGCAGGGCACAGGAATGGTTGCATTTCAAGTGAGGTGCCGGAGTCTGTGCAACATTTACAACGGAATTCATTAAAAATGGGTTTTGCTCTCTGAGGACCTGTTGGAGCATCCAGGCCTCATGTGGGGAAGGCTGGGAGACTGTGAGGAGGAATATTTGGAGGGTGTATCATGTGGGGAAGGCTGGGAGACTCTGTGAGGAGGAATATTTGGAGGGTGTATCATGTGGGGAAGGCTGGGAGACTCTGTGAGGAGGAATATTTGGAGGGTATATCATGTGGGGAAGGTGGGAGACTCTGTGAGGAGGAATATTTGGAGCGTGTATCCCAGTCCCCTGTAGGGTGGAAGGTGTTTTCCCTTTTAGCTCAAGTCAAGAGCTCGCCCTGCCCGCTTCCGTGTGAGGAGCTGCTTCATGTGGCTGTGAGGATCATGGGGAATGGGAGACCCACTGTGCTGGGAGTGATGCCCTCTCACAGCCAGCTGTGCTCAGGGTGCAGGAGGCCGGATGGGATATGGGCTTGGCGCGGGAGGCAAGAAACATGCTCAAGTTGCCTCATTAGTGGGGGAATAAGGAATTAAGGAGAAAGGATTACCTATCAGTTGTCTGCATCTGCATAGCAAACCAGTCCAAAATTGAGTGGCCATCCACAGCAATGCTGTTGTTTCTCCTGGTTCTATGGGTTGACGGGGCAGTTTTTCAGCTGACCTCACTATTCAGCCGGAAATGTTGATTCCATGTTCTACCGTCTCCTTAGAGAAACAAGGAGTCATTTGGTCAGAGCAAGATTCAGGCAATCTTAGAGTATCTAAGCAAATACCATACAACATTGCAACAGATCCGTCCAGCTAAATGTGAAGGGCATTCCACAACCACTGATTTATTCATTTAACAAGTGTGTTAGAGATCCAGGAACCGGGTAGGGGCTGGAAGGACGAACACTGTCCCTAAACTTTCCAAGCAGAGGCCACATCTAAGGAGGAAGGAGCCTGAGGGCAGAAGCCACATTTAAGAAGGAGGGAGCTTGAGGACAGAGGCAACATCTAAGGAGAGAAAGCCTGAGGGCATAGGCCATGTATAAGGAGGAGGGAGCCTGAGGGTGGAGGCAACTTCTAAAGAGAAAGAGAGCCCGAGGGCAGAGGCCATGTCTAAGGAGAGAAAGCCTAAGGGTGGAGGCCATGTGTAAGGATAATGGAGGTCAGGTTAAGACAGAAAAAAACAAGGAGGAAGGGGAAGGGGTGAAACAGTGGCATCTGCTCTCTTTATACATCATTCCTGGAAGCCCTTCCGACTGGGCTTATTGGCTAGAACTGGGTCTGCTGCCCACCCCTGGCTGTAATGGAGGATGGAAAGTTTCATTTCACACCTGGGAATGCTGACTCCAAGAATAAAATCAGACTCCCGTTAAAGAATAAAGGCATAATGGGAGCTGGGTAGGCAACCAGCCGTTTCTTGACAGGAGGCAGTCAGGAAGCACACGGGAGAGGCTAAGGAGAGTGAATCCACAGAAGGAGTGTGGGGAGACGTTTAAGAGCAAACTGTCTTCTCCTTGTCTTTGTTGGGAGATCCACACTGGAGAGGTATCCACAGCCTGTCTCCACATGGACACATTATCCACAAACATGGAAAGTGGCCCTCAGATGTCTCTTGCAATGAGAGTCCCTTTCATAGATCAGAAAAACGGTGGACCGTGGGATATTATGTGGTTTTCATTTGCAGTTTTGTAGGGCATCATCACTGGCACTGAATTTTTACCGAGAAGTTGAGGAGAGGGGTTGTAGGGGCCTTCTGTCCCCACAGAACTGGCCCATGTCTGTCCTTGCAGAGATTCCAGGGAAGCCAGGAGTGGAAAAATTCCCATTTCAAGCTTATTATTTCAGCAGAGTGCTCTAGTTAATTGAAATGACACAAGATTATTTTTCAACATCCATAAAATCTGCCCTTCCTCTCCTAGTTCATAGCACAGCAGCAAGCAAGCAAATGAACACCAATTCATCTTCATTTGCTTCATTGTCTTTTGATGCTGTTCCTAAGTCATCAGCTCCCCTAACGTACTGCGGAAGTCTGCCGTGCTGAATGTTGGCGTTGTTGCAGACTGGGTAATAAAAATGCAAAACGTGCTGGCTGTGCTAACAAAGAAAAATAAACATGATAGATGAGGGGAAACTTCATTTGGGTTCTGTTCCTGACAGTTCATACAAGTTCATGATTGTTGTTGACGTAAATAATGTACAGTGATGAAGATGACAAGACTGGCTGGCTCATATTTGAACTTTATCCATTTAAATCCTGTTTTCCCAAACTGTTGCAAATAAATTAAAAGCCCCGTGCCAGGGGGATTGAGTGGCAGTAAGTTCTGAACCACTTAGGGCCTAAGGTTTATGTTCCTAAGGGCGGAAGCTTTCAAGCTGTTGAGCCCTGCAGTCTGGGCACAGCTGCCTGGCTCACTTCCATGTCGGAAGAGACCCATCCAGTGCACAGTGGAAGGAGCTAGAAGCTATCACTGTTCACAAGATGGCCTCCTCCTGGGGTTCCCGTCATGATAACAGCTCTCCAGGGGCGAGCACACTGATGCAAGACTTGCCTCCTCTCTCCTTATTTTTCCAAGAACAATAAACAACCCTCTGTCCAAACTCTAGGCTGATGTTTATCTCGAGTTGTGGAGACACGGAAAGAACAACAATGGCTTCCCACTCTGTTGAGAAATTTGAGGCTTAAAACAATGAACTGGCATTTGTGAAATGCAAGGTATGTAACTTTGAGCCTCTCCTAGAAAGTATGGCTGGAACCTTCTGAGTGAGGACCGTTGTCACTGAGCCCAGATTTCAAAATATAGTGGATTGACAGAAAACTGGAGGTATAGTAAGGCCAACAGAGCAGGAGAGGGGAGAGGGGTGCCATTGAAAAGATAATTCAGTTACTCAGACTCCAAGAGGAGGGGACACCCTGCCTCATGCCAGAGTGCGTGGGGAAGCACTAAGGTTGGTCAGGGAGCAGAGGGAACTGGAGGAAAACATGGCCAAGAACCTTTATTGAGGTTTCTGTGGGAAAGAATAGGTGATACAGGATGAGCAAGCTTAGGATTGGCTTGCAACAATACTAACTTCAACAGGCTCTGGGGCATAAGGGGTGCCCCTGAGGCATAGTGGCCCGGAGTGTGAGAATTCAGTAAGGAAGGTGATGGGGTATGGGTGCTGGAGTGGTTGGTTTGTATTTGAGAAGCATCTCTTGTATGAGTTGTTTACTACTTTTACAAATTGATGAACCCTGGGAGGGGCAGTCCCTACAGGGCAAGCAAGGCCCTAGTTGTCAAAGCGCCATTGAGCAATGGACTCATAGTCCAGTGAACACAGGAGCCAACATTATGGCACTGGCTTTTGAGAAAGGCAAAAGCCAATGCCATTGTGAGTCTACTGGCAAGGAGATAAGTGGCAGTTCTCCAATCTGTCTCCCCTGTGCTCTGACACAAAACGACATTTTAAAATTGTAGCATTCTCTACCTCTAGCCATCTAGGCCTATCTGGGAGTGGGTCAAGCTTTTATGGCAATTCTAACTAGTCCCAGATGATGCCAGTGCAGCCAGCCTGCCAGGCTGGTGTTGTTACCAATTAGGAGGCTGAAGCCTTTTCCCATTGTGAGTGCCCAGGATACGTGTCTTGCAATTTTGGCCCTGTGCCTTGTATAACAGCTTAGGCAATGGTTAATAGGTTTAAGCTGGTCTCATGGTTACAAAAGCATTAAGAAATAGAGAAAATAGAAGACATGGTTAACATAACCCACCCTGGGCTGTAGATGTGGGAAAAGCTGTCTTATGGAGCTGTGTTCATTGGGGCAGCTACAGAGGGTGGCTGTGGTGCCACAACCCTGGCTGAGGGATGAATTACTAGGGGCTTCTCTCACAGTACAGACCCCCAAGGCTGAGAGGAGCTGACCCCAGGGAGTTTGACAAGGATGGTTTGCCCATGGACAGTCCAGAGGCAACCTGGGCCTCTAGCAAGGCAGCTAGCTCAGCACCAGGCAGCACCACGGTGGTCTGCAGCAGGAGGAGCGCCTGTGTCTCTCATTGGCCATGTGCTTGCCGCCAACTGCTTGCCCTCTCATGTCTTTTGAATTCTTTTCAAGTCAAGAAAATAATTTGCTTCCTACAGATACTACATGAATTAATTTCGCTCTCAAAGAATTTCTCAAAAGTGGGGAGAAAGGAATCTCCTGGGCATGCACAGCTGTTCTACAGAATCACATCCTTGAATCCTTTTTAATGACCTGCCAGGCGGCTGCCTTCTCCATGGACTCATAGCAGCAAGGTCAAAGGAGTTTCTGCCGCAAACTCTCCCATTCTCCCGTGTCATGGTAAGCAGAAATACAGACACTGAAGGTGGACATGCAATGAGGACAGGACCTTCACCTGCCTACAGGTGTTGGCACAGGCCGGACATTCCATCGTGCAGCCCCTCCTTCTAGTCTGCCTCTCCCTTCAAGGGCACAGCACCTCCTGGCCTCATGCCTGCCCGGTTCCAGAAGGCTGGCCTCGACCGTGCCTCCCCAGGGAGTGCCCGGCCTGCTCCCAGGAGCACAGCAGCCTCACTAGCTTCAGGCTCTTCAGTGTGTTCTCCCCTTCTCTGTCTCAGGTAACTTCACATCAATTCTGTGTTAAGCACGCCAGGAAGGATCATCTCTATCACACCTGAGGACCGTCAACCAGTTCAGTTTAAATGAGATCAGGGTTCGGATGTCCCAACAACCAAGTCAAGAACTCCTTTCATGGTGATTCTGGCACGGCCTTTGGACTCTGTCTTTGGACTCTGTCCAAAGAGCAGGACCCGGGATAGCCACACTCCTATCCTAGAGCTTTGGTTGTAACGGAGAACATAACTTAAAGTGGCATTAAAAAAGGAAAGAACATTTGTTGGCTTACTGGGCTCAAAGGTCTAAAGGCAAGGGTGGCTTCGGGCCATAGCTGATCCAGGTGTTCAAATGTTGTGCACTGACTTCTTCCCTTGGTTTCTCAAAATTGCCTCTTCAGCACTGGCTTTCCCTCCACCATCTCAAAATGGCGGTCAGCAGCTTCCTCTCTCCCTGCCAGCTTCCAATCAGGAGGAAAGTGTTTTGCTTCCCTGGGACCCAAATGTCTTGCACTTGAGTACTACTGAACCTGATTGGACTGACTTGAGTCGTATGATTATCCCTGAACCAATCATGGTGGGGTTCATGTCTTGATTGGTTTAAGGCACTCCCAATGGGCTCTTAGAAATTGGGTTGGGAGGTGGGGCCAACTGCTCCCAAACTGCACACCCAGGAAAGAGGAGACACTGACAGAGAGGAAGCGGGAACCCACCGCTGTAGTGCCTGTTACTCTCAAACTTGGGATACTCTAATCCTGCCTTACTATTTACTGGGTCGGGAGGCAATCCCTAGAGAACTGTGACACTGAAGGCCCCCATCCAGGAGAACGCGGCTGCACTGGGTGGAGGCTGAGCAGATGTGCCCTGTAACCTCCCGAACGCGGACCACAGAGGTGGTGTGTCCCCGCATCAGCCCCCTCCTCCTCCAAGATCCCTCTTCAAATGAATCCATGTTCCCTTCAAACATAAACTGAAATTTTTCCATGTCTCTTGTTGAAGACGGTGCTTCTCCTGGCACACAAATCCTTGCAGTGTGCTGGGATGATTATGCTGTAAGAGAGACGACAACGGGAAAAGGTGAACTTGCTGGAAAAGATCTCTCCAATGATCTGATGAGAGGCAAGCTTTTCAAGGCCATATTCTGCTAGCATAAATTAAGGAAATAAGGCCAGGCACGGCAGCTCCCATGGGTAATCCCAACACTTTGGGAGACTGAGGCAGGAGGACCACTTGAGGCCAGGAGTTCCAGATCAGCTTGGGCGGCATTGCGAGACCCCATCTCTACAAAAAATCAAAAAGTAAAAAAATAAAATAATGAAAGAGTAATATTTTTTAAAAACAAACTCAGAGCTTGGTATTCCCAGTGGATAATTTCTGAGAGTGACAAAGCCAGAAGCTGAAAGGAGAAAGGGCCATAAATTTGTGACCATAATTATACATTTTGGGGGGCCCCTGGTTGGCTCTAGAAATAATCTGGCTTGTGTACCTCATGAGACCTTTGCTTGTGTCCATTGGTATCACTCTGTACGTTTTTCAGATCAGATATGTCAAAACTATTTATTTTGTCCTGAATAAATTATCATGAAAACAAGTGACCACCACACAGTCAGCCATGTCTTTCCAAAGCAAAATGAAGTGAGAAGAAAGCAGTCATCCTTTCCCACTCTACTATTCTTTTCTTTAAAAAGAATAGCCAGAAATAAAACTCAAAGCAAAAGCTAGTATGTCTAATCACTGTTTTAAAAATATCCAAGTAGGCAAGTTGTAAAGAAGTACAGTCACCAAGGTATAAGGAGAAAGGTTAAATATGGTTCTATTTTGTAGAGAACTTCCAGTATGACTCCATATTTTACATTGGGAAAACCAGAGAAATATAAGGTGTTCATGTTCTCAACGGTCTTCCTCGAGAAACTGGAGCTGAATTCATTTTCATCAACTGATTGGTAACCAGTGGTCCTTCTCTTAAATGTTCCCTGACTGTGTTACAAGATGAAACTTTATTTGGAAACAAATGCTCTAAAAATAAGGCCACGGGCTCTTTCAGCATCTCCTCATTTACAGAGTTTGACCAATGCCTGTAAGACCATCCTGCAGCTGACTCCAGCCCTCATACTCACTAAACCACTAATAAGGTCCACGCCCCACCCCAGGTCACACATGGGTCCTCATAGTGTGTGAGCTCCCTTGTTATAACAAATAAGAAGTTTTTGTCCACCACAGATGTGTCCCTACTGGTCCTTAGCTGATAGATACCAACATGAGTTGTAAATGTTATATATGCATATATGAAAAATACAAAATTGCATGAAATTAAGATTATAATCATAGTTTATCATTTTCCCAGGTATGAGCAATCTCAGTTACTTTCAGTTTTCTATACACTTTCTAATTTTCTTTTTAATTAAGAAATAGTTCAAAGCCAACCAATCCATGGAATTATTTACTGGCCACTTGCACATCTACCACCAGTAATTGATACCTGTATGTGTTGTGTCATCATTGCTCCAGGTTCCAGAAAACAAACAAACAAACATAAAGAAAATATTTGAGATAAATAAGTAAGAACTTAATAAATTCTTATAAATAAAATAAACAACTATTTAAGATAAAATATTTGAGTTAAAATCCCTTCATCATCTGCCAGCGATCCGTCTTTCTATAGAGGTGACCCCTCAGTTGAATTAGTTTTATATATGTCATGAACAATCACTACAATGTGTGTACTTAAAAATAAGACAGGCAATTGCTTTGATGCTTTTTAGAATAGGCCTCATTGACATATTCATGCATCTTTTGGTCGTGTCTTTTCCTTGAATTGGCGTGTTTTTGCCATTGACCTTTGTTGATGTATGTAGATCTAGTTCATTTATTTTAAGTGCTCTGTAAAGAATATTCCACTAGTCAAGAAACCGTTCATTTATCCATTCCTATGCTGAGAGATAGTTTGTTGTTTCCAACATTTTCACTGTTACAAACAATACTGAGAAATCCCCTTTACCCACATCGTCCTGTGCTCACCAGGAAGTAGGATTTCTAGTTGTAGGCTATATGTCTTTTCACCTGTAATTGCACTGGCAGAGTGCTCCTATAAGTGGTTCTAGAACCAGAGGAAGACATCACTTGCTGCCTTCAGCTGCCTACCCCACCATGAGGCAGCCATGGCCACTCCATTCCAGCTCACTTGTCTCTGGGACACAGGTAAAGTGGTTTGCTCTCAAATCTAATGATTTTAACAGAGCCTCCCAACTTCCCACCGCCCATGTATGGCAGGGTTGGCAGCTGCCCAGGTGGAGCTCTGCATATTCTTGGGACATTCCTGGAAACACACCCCCTCCCCTGATCCAGCCAGCACACTGCTATCTGCAGGAAATCTCTTTCTGCTTAAAATAGATTGATTTCTGTTTCCAACCCTGAACTCCAACCTCCACACACTCCCACCAGCAGTGTGGAAGACTTTCTGTTTTCCTTGGTATTAGCAGACCGCCTTTTGCCAATCTGATGGTGGGGAAATGGTATTTAAGTGCTGTTTTGATTTGCATCATGCTGAGTGCCTTTTCATTTGCTCTTTTACATATCTATTCATGTTCTTTGCTTGTTATAATCAACAGGCTAATTAACCCTACATAGTGTAATGCATAACCACAAATCTTAGCGGCTTAACATCAAAAAAGGTTAATTTTGCTCAACACATGTGTAATGTGAACCAGTTCTTTCTGGAGCTCTCTCTCTCTCTCTCTAATCTGGGATTAGACTGGGCTCAAGTGACTCAACCATCTTAAGAGTTTTGCCTTTAGTCATGAGGATAGAAGAGTGAAAAAAAACACGGAAGATGATGTGGGACATTCTAGGAGCCAGGCCTTGATGGGGAAGGAGCTGCCTACATTTCACTGGCCAGAAGTCAGTCGCTTGATCACCCTAACTGCAGGAGTCTGGGAAGGTAAAGATGCATATGGATCCAGGTGAGCACTAATGAGCTCTGTGAATTCTGCCCTGCTGCTCAAGAAATATCAGGTTATTCCCCTCTGCCCATCCATACAGCATACTCATGTCCCCCCAAAGAAACCTTACAAAATGCCCTTGAGTGTCTGTACTCAGCTCAGCTCAAAGTCCGGAAGGTCCAGGTAATGCATGTTTCTCTCCACCAGGACTAGATGGGAAATCTCTCTGTGGGCTAAACGTAAGCCATCCACTTCTCCTCCCCATAGATCCTACAGACAACAGCAGAGCAGGGCTGTATGCCTGCAGTAAAAACCTTGTTCAAGAAAGGGAAGTACAGAAGACACATTGCAATGATTGGTTCAAAGTTATAATGGGTTTCCACTGGATGCAGTGGGCTCCACTTGTTTTTGGGACCCATGGATTCAATATCTAGGTGCCTTTCCTTGTATATTTTGTTGGTCATATGGGAAACATGGGTAGGGCAGGAACATGTACATTCCTCCTTGGGAATGTACAAGCTTAGAAGGCTGAGTCTTGCTCTTGAGGCTGTTCTGGTCACCTATTTTTGTGTAATAAACAGTTCCAAAAGTTAGTGGCTTAAAAAGCAAAAATTATTTAGTTCACAAATCTGCAATAGGACAGGGCTCGGTGGTGTCAATGGGAGCTGGAGAATCCGCTTCCAAAATGGCTCACTTACAAGGCAGACAGGTTGGTACTGGCCACAGCCAGGAGTTCATTTCGAGTTAAGGACCAGAAGACTTGGTTCTTTCCATGTGGAGCTCCCCCCAGGGCTGTTGGGCTTCCCCACAGCATGGTGACTAGGTCCTAAGAAAAAATGTCCCATGAGAATCGGATAGACTATTCATCGTCCTTTATGAGTTACCATGGAAATCATATAGTACCAGTTCTGCCACAGTCACAAGCATACCCAGAGTCAGGGGGAGAGAACATAGACAACCTCCTCCTCATCCCTCAGTGAGAGGTGTATTGGTCACTTCTCAAAAGAGCAGATGGCGTGAGAGGTAGTAGTGTGATCATTTTGGAAAATGTAATCTGCCACAGAAGCCTTCGGGCCTCAAATAGTCAACATTTTTGTTGCTGTTGCTCCTGTTAATGGTATCTTTGGAACATGATTTTCCCAAAAACCTAATTGATTTCTGGTCCATTGGCGTCCATTCAGGTTCAAACCTCAGTCACTATGCTCATAGCATGTGTGGGGTGTGTGTGTGTGTATGTGTGTGTGTGTGTGTGTGTGTGTTTTCCTGAATATAGACTCAAACCTTTCTGTATTATGTTTACTCACCCCTATTCCTCTTCTTCTCAACTTTCTGGAGGCTTTCAGGCTTGCATGGGAAGGGCATACCCTCACTATGATCTTTCTCTTTAATCACTGAAGAAGATTTATAGGCTGTTGTTGAACAAATTCTTTTCAAGTCTCGTGTTATTGTTTGTGATCTGAAAGCAGTTGGCTCTTCCAACCCTGCAGTGACTAGAATGTTGGACTTTCCCAGTCCCATTATATTTCTCCCTCTAAACAGCTCAGTTTTTTCTTGGGCTCACCTCATTGTTGGAACACCTTTCCAAAAGGAGCCCAGATACGCCTTGAATCTTTCTGATTCACTTCTCCTCAAGCTACCAGCTTAATTAGGCATGTGATATGCCTCCTAATTATCATGGCCAACAGTTTTACCAAATGTGTACCAGTTCATAACATGGATGTCCGTGTTTCCAGGCTTAGGTTTTTGTTTTTTTGCCGCCTACCACCAAAACTAAGAAAATACCATATATCTCAGGTTTTTTATGTGCAAGCACCCCACCCCTGGCACTAGTTTTTGAATAGATAAATGTAATTAAGACTGGCTGCTCCAACAAACAACTCATCTTGGTGTTGTAACACAGTAAATATTTATCTCCTCTTCACATGCTAGCCTGATGTGGATCTAGCCCAGACCATGACTCCTCTCCAAGGGGACCCAGGGACCCAGGAATATTCCACTGGGTGACTCTCTGAAGCCTTCACTTCCAGCCATGAAGATGGGGAAGACCGAGCCCATGGAAGATTACATGGGACATCTTAGACGCCAGACCTATAAATGAAGGACAGCTCTTTGTTCAAATGTCATTGGCCAAATTTAGGCTCATGGCCAGTCTAGGAAGGGAGGCTGGTGAATAGAGGAAGAGTTGGATATGCACAGGTCCTCTTTGTTCCAGTATGGTTTCTTTATCTCCTTCTCATCAATGTGGAAGAAACACTCAAATATTTTCACTAATCCAGCCTCAGTTATAGCATTGCCAACATTCTTCCTAGACCAAGGGCCATCTCTTGGAACTCTTAAAGTATCCTTGTCATTCGGAAGCTTTCACTTAAAAGAAGATATGACTTTTTTTCCTTTCTTGGTTTATGCTTTTGACACTTGTCTTAGAAATGCTTTTCCACCCTGAGGGCATAGGATCTTCCTTGTTTTCTTATAGGTCTTTACATCATCAAATTTCTGTATGTGGATATCTGGGATTGGGTTTTATATTTTCAGCCCATGAATAGCAAAGGGACCAGTCCATTTAATTAATAATCTGTATTTCCCAGCATAGGACACCACATAGGCCACATATTTCCAAACATACTAGCCCTCTTTCTGAACTCTCACTTTGTACCATTCTTTTCTGCTCACTTATGCATTGAAAGCAGTATTTGTTATTTTATATTTCTAGGTAATAGTTTTTAAATTATTTAGTTTACCTTATTGCCCAAACTGAAGTTCATATATTTTTTTGAAAGAAGATTGTAATTATTACTGATATATGCTATTTCCTCTTATCATTAAATATTCTTCAAAAATGACTTTTAATAACTGTGTATAACTCAGGGATGCAACATAATTTGTTTAAACACTAGCCTTGGTGGGAGTTTATCTTGCCCTTTTTTATGTGTTACTATTTAATCTTGGCCCAATTTCCTCTGGCTTCCCCCATCTCAAGGATTCAAGATCTTTATCGGGTGACAAAGTTCCTGCTGCTCTTATCTTTCCACTCAGAAAGCAGTTAGTGTAAGGAGTGCTCCCCTTCCCCTCAGAGCCCCGACTCATTCATTTGCCTTCCTTAAGGCTCCCGCCACTCATTTCTCTGTCTTTTCCTCTGACCCATGCACACGTATCCCTTGCCCACTCCTTGATTTATAAAATTCCAATTTTATGAGGAGTCTACATTGATGTCTTTTTGTCTATGTAAGTTCCTTTTTCACTTTTTTACTAAAAGCAGTCTTTATGAGACAATGGTACGTTCTGTGATTCTCTGACAGACAAATCCCCCGGCTGGCCCCTGCTCCTGTTGAAGTAGCCAGTTGCAAGGATGTTGAGAGCTAGGATGGGTGTGAGAGGCAGGAGGTGCCACGCACATTGAAGAGTGCTCCCGACAGGCCCAGGACCTGATTTGGATTCTCTTTTGCCCTGTCATTGGCAGCATTATGTTCCCACAAACTAGTATAAAAAGGGCTAAGAGACTGGTGCTGTTAGCACGTTGAATCAATGTGCTGTTTCTGAGGCTGGGGGAGCTCCTATCTGGAAGCTGGGGATGCTCAAGTCACCCTGGCTGCAGAGCTACATGGAAGGGAGAAGAAGCCAGGTCCTCTCATTGCCCAGAGCCACGTGATCATAGGAAAAATCAAGGGAAAAATGGAATGCAAGTTAGGAGGTGTTGGAATGCCAGAATAGTTGTAGACCTTTTGGAAATTCAAGAAGAGTGCCCCTCCTTTTAGTCTCAAACTGAGCCTTCTGAGGCTGTCAATGATTTTTTTCCTTGGAAACTTCAGAAATATTCATTAAAGGATTCCAGCATTGCTGAATATTATTTATTTTGGAAGAGAATGTCCTCTCACCTCATTTTACTTCATCAGATGGAAACAAACCACAGATGCCAACCAGATCTTAGTTTACTTTTTTGTTACTTTGAAGGTTACAAATTTAAAACATGGCTGGTGGAATTCTCTTAAATTTCTGAAACTGTTAAATGTTTGAGAAGAAACTTTACAAAGTTGGCAAATGAAGCTATTTATTCACAGCACAAAGTGCTAAAAGGACACTTATTTGAATAATATTATGATGAAAAGAATTATTACATTGAGAGGCCAAGGCGGGCAGATTACCTGAGCTCAGGAGTTCGAGAACAACCTGGACAACATGGTGAAACCCTATCTCTACTAAAAATACAAAAAATTAGCAGGGCATGGTAGCGTATACCTGTAATCCCAGTTACTCAGGAGGCTGAGGCAGAGGAATCACTTGAACCCAGGAGGTGGAGGCTGCAGTGAACCAATTGTGCCACTGCACTCCAGCCTGAGCAACAGAGCGAGACTCTGTCTCAAAAAGAAAAAAGAAAGAAAGAAAAGAAAAGATTACAGACTTTGCTATTTGAAATAAAGCCAGCAAATATCTAGTCTGGACTTGTCTCACCTCCCCACTGGAGCACAACCATAAACCCTGTAAATAACATAAGAAACAACAAAAGATGAAAAGAGAAAGATGAACTGGTTTGTGAGCCTGGGACTGGACAACGCAGTGGCAGAGTGTCTTACAGCCCTCACTCGACAGAAGCAGGCCACCAGACCCGGTGTTTCTAATACCCAACCTAGCTATAGGAGGTAACGCAGGTAGGCTCATTTGTCCTCAAATCAAACAGAGTCCTGCATCAACACCGGTGGGCCAAGCAACCATCTAAGTATCTGTTGGAGCCCTGTTGACAACAGGCCACCAGGGGAGGTGCTCTTTTCCTTTAACACAGGGGTGGAGATCCCCCCCACCCCGACCACCCACCTTGGGGCACCACTAATGGGGATCCTGCCCCTACATGTGCCTGGACCCCACAAGCAGGAGGCATCCTGCCACAGCAAGGGCCTTGACTGGGAGGCCTCATGGTCCCCAAATGCCGATGTCCCTCTTTATAGAGACCCAGCCAGGGGAAGCTTCATCTGCCTTCTCAGACAACATGTGAGGTGCCTGGTGGGAGCCCAGCAGCATGAGGTATACCCCCAGTTCACATGTACACCAGTAGGGCTCTGCAAATTAGAGTGCCACAAAAGTAAGCCAGGACCTGTGTGCTATGCCTTAACAAGTTAAAAATGAAAATAAATACTTAAAATATTGACTTTAGTGACTGGGTACGGTGGCTCACGCCTGTAATCCCAGAAGTTTGGGAGGCCAAGGCAGCTGGATCACCTGAGTTCAGGAGTTTGAGACCAGTCTGGCCAACATGATGAAACCTCATCTCTACTAAAAATACAAAAATTAGTTGGGTGTGGTGGCACACACCTTAGTCCCAGCTACTTGGGAGGCTGAGGCACAAGAATCTCTTGAACCTGGGAGGTAGAGGTTGTAATGACCCAAGATTGTGCCATTGCACTCCAGCCTGGGCTACAAGAGTGAAACTCCATCTCAAATATATATACATATATACTTAAGTGATAAATAAAATAAAATAATTTAACAGAACCTATAGTCTCCTAAATAATAGATAAAATGTCCAGCTTACAATTAAAAAATCATCTATCATACCAAGAGCCAAAAACATAACAAACTTTAATAAGAAAAGATAATCCACTGATGCCAGCACTGAGACAAATCAGGTGTTAGAATTATCAGACAAAAAGTTTAAAACAACGATCATAATAGTGACTTAACAAGCAATTACAAATTCTCTTGAAAAACTTAAAAGATAGAAAATCTCATAAAAATATGAATCAAAAAAGCAAATGGAAACTGTAGAACTGAAAAATACAATAGCAGAAGTTAAACACTCTCTAAGTAGGCTCAACAGTAGAGTGCAGATGACAGAGGACAGAATCGGTGAACTTGACGACAGATCAACAGAATTTACCCAATCTTAACAGAGAGAATATGGACCTAAAAAACGAACAGAGACTCTGCAACCTGTATGACCGTAACAAATGGACAACATTTGTATCACTGGAATCCCAGATGGAGATGAAAAAGAGAGTGGACATAAAAGAGTAGCTGAAAGAATAGTGGCTGTAAATACCCAGATTTGGTGAAATACATAAACCCATGGGCTTAAGAAGCTGAGCAACCCACAGATAGCAAAAACCCAAAGAAACTCATACCAAAATATATCATTCATTAAACTTCTGAAAACAGAAGACAAAGAAAAAAATCACTATTTCAAAACTGTTAAAATAATATATTTTTAACGTTCTCACCACAAAAAAAATTGTAAATTGGTGAGGAGATGGATGTTAATTAGCTTGATTGAATCTTTCTATAATGTATACATAAATCAAAACGTTGCATTGTACCCTACAAAAACACACAATTAGTTTTTACCAATTAGAAATAGATAATAATAGAAAACAGCCAGAGAGAAATGGCACATTATCTATAAAGGAGTGAACACCAATTCAAAGGACAGAAGATTTTTCATCTGAAACCCTGGAGGCCAGAAGGAAATGGCATTGCATTTTTCAAGCACTGAAAAGAAAAAGAATTGTCAATCATGAATTCTGTATGAAAATATACCCCAGAAATGATGAGAAAAATAAAGACACTTCCAGAAGAAAGAAAACCAAAATATCATGTTGTTAGCAGGCCTACCCTTAAAGCATCGTTAAAAGTAACTCTTTAAACAGAAAGACAAAGTAAAAAAAGGAATCTTGGACCATCAAGGAGGAAGACAGACCAGTGCAAAGGGAATAAGGTGAATACACGCAATAGGTTATCCTTCTTGTCATGAACTCTCTAAATCATATATGATGGCTGAAAAATATCATCACACCATCTGATACATAAGACAGTATTTAAAAATAAGGAGACAAAAGGACCTAAATAAAATTAAGGTTTCCACACTTCACTGAAAGTGATGAAATGCTGACATCAGTAGACTATGATGTCACATGCATATTTTAATATTTAGACCAGCCACGAAGACAGTGACACAACATGATATACTCAAAAAAAACCACAAGATATACTCAAAAACACAAAAGGAAACCCTAAGAAACTTCAAGTGTTTCTTTTTTGTCACAGAGGCAAAAAAATGAGCTAAAACCAAGAAATGAACAGAAAATTGTACAATTTACATTAATACTGACATGGTTTGGCAGTGTCCCACCTAAATCTCATCTTGAATTATAGCCCCCATAATTCCTATGTGTTGTAGGAGAAACCGGTTGAAGGTAACTGAATCATGTGGGTGGGTTTTTCTTGTCCTGTTCTTGTGATAGTGAGTAAGTCTCATGAGATCTGATGGTTTTATAAAGGGGAGTTCCCCTACACACGCACTCTTGCCTGCTACCATGTAAGATGTGACTTTGCTCCTCATTTGCCTTCTGCCATGATTGTGAGGCCTCCCCAGCTACATAGAACTGTGAGTCCATTAAACCTCTTCCCTTTATAAATTACCCAGTCTTGAGTATGTCTTTATTAGCAGTGTGAACAGATGAATACAAACACAATTAGGGAAAGTATAGTATCTTATTTTACCTTCACTTCTTTCTTCTCTAGGGCTCTTTCTTTCTTTACATGGATCTGAGTTTTTGACCTATGTAACATTTCTTCTCCGTGAAAAGCTTCTTTAACTGTTCTTACAGGGAAGATGTGCTGAGGAAGATGTGCAGTTTTTGTTAAAAATCTTTGTTTCTTCTCCCTTTTGAACAATTAATTTAGCTAAATATAGAAGTCTAGTCTGGTGGGGTTTTTTTCTTTCACACTTTAAATATTTCACTCCATTCTTTTCTTGCTGACATGGTTTCTTATGAGGACAGAATCCGTATCCTTATTTTTTTAACAGGTAAAGTTTTTTCTTCCTCTCTGGCTACTTCCAAGTTGGATCTTTGTCTTTAGTTTTCTGCAGTTTGAACATGATATGGTGTAAATGTTTTTCCTACAAGCCTAGATTTTTTATGTTCTTTCAACTTCATGGATCTGTGATTTGTATTCTGTTATTAATTTGGGAAAGTTTTTGGTCATTATTACTTCAAATATTTATTTTGCTTCATTCTCTCTTCTCCTTTATTGCAACTACACTTAGTTATATTTCTTGTAATTGCCCCACAGTCCTTTCTTGAATTTTGTGTGTGTGTGTTTGTGTGTGTGTGTATTGCAAGTGTCTATTGACCTATCTTAAAGCTCACTGACAGCCTGGGCAATGTAGTAAGACCTCATCTCTACAAAGAGTAAACAAAATTAGCCAAGCATGCTAGTGCACACCTGTAGTGCCAGCTACTCGGGAGGCTGAGATGGGAGGATCACTGGAGTCTAGGAGGTGAAGGCTGCAATGAGCTGCGATCATAGCACTGCACTCCAACCTTTGTCTCCCAAAAAAAAAAAACTCACTGATCTTTTTCTTGGCCATGACCATTTTCAGTCTACTCATGAGCCCATAAAAAGCATTCTTTATCTCTGTCACAGTGCTTTTGACTTTTGAGCTTTTTCTGCTCTTTTCAGAGTTTCCATCACTCTGCTTTTATTATCCATATCTTCTTGCAGGTTATCTACTTTTTGCATTAGAGCTCTTCACATATTAATAATAGCTATTTTAAATTCCCTGTCTGATAATTCCAACATGTATTCTGCTTCTAATGCTTGCTCTGTCTTTTCAGACTATGGGCTTCAAGTTTGGTGGGATTTTTTGAGGGGGTTGGTTGGTTTCCTTGTTTGTCTTTTAGTATTGCCTTGTTGAATGGTTAATATGTTGTCTGGACATAGTAGCTCATGACTGTAATCTCAGAACTTTGGGAGGCTGAGGCAGGAGAATCGCTTGAGGCCAGGAGTTTGAGACCAGCCTGAGCAAGACCTCATCTCAAAAAAAAAAAAAAAAAAGTGGACATGTTTTATTGAATAATAGGGACTAAGGTAAATTAGTCTTTAGTTTGAAATTTTATGTTAATTAGGCTAGGAGTTGGACTTTGATTAATATTTGCTGTAGCTGTAGATGCCACAAGCCCCAAATTTCTCCTTGCTTTTCCTCTATTTTTAACTTTGGGCTTCCCTAAGTACTCTTCCTCAGACAGTGTCTGTGACTTGCAGCTCTTCCAGCTGTAATTCACTCTTATTCTACCATAGTCCTGTTGATGTGATGCTAAGAGGAGTGTGCTTGGGGTGGGGGTGGGGGGACATTATTCTACAATCTTATGATTAAATTGTAGTTTTTTTCATGGGCCTCTGTCTCAAGGCTGTGACCCTCACAAGTGTTTCTCTAGTCGTATAGCTTCCTCCCTCTTTGGTGAGACAGGAAGTTTAGAGTGAGCTGGAGTGGGAGCAATGCACACTCTCCAGCTGGGGGAAGAGTGTGATAGTGTTTCTCCCTGATGAGCAGGTCTCTGTTATGGACAAGGCTCTAGGGGAGCTTCATGAGGATCATCCTTCCCCACCCCTCACCAGAAACAGGAGGAGATCTTGCTTTTCTCTTCATTGTGAGAAGCTGTTGGTATTTCTGAAGGTAAAAACCATAACAGTGGGTCCCTCTAGGACTGCAGCCCATAGAAAGTACCCACTTTCACACCAGTCCATACTCAGCCTCCAGAAAGTCATCAAAATTCATGTTTAAGACTTCCTGCCAGTTATGGCTCCAGCAGCTTCTTCCCCAGGCCAGTAGATCTTGGCTTTGTCCCTGAAGTCACCTGTCTTGACAGATGTCAGGGTGTGCTTTGTAATCTCAGTTCTCTGATGGGTCTAGAAAAAGTCATTGATTTTCAGTTTTTTTCAACTTTTTCTTTTTCTTTTTTTTCTTTAAGATAGAGTTTCGCTCTTGTCACCCAGGTTTGAATGCAATGGCATGATCTCGGTTCACTGCAACCTCCATCTACCAGGTTCAAGTGATTTTCCTGCCTCAGTCCCCCAAGTAGCTGGAATTACAGGCACGTACCACCACACCCAGATAATTATTTTGTATTTTTAGTAGAGACGGGGTTCACCATGTTGGCCAGGCTGGTCTCAAACTGTTGACCTCAGATGATCTGCCCACCTTGGCCTCCCAGAGTGTTGGGAAACTTTTTCTTGTTGATAACTTCCAATCTCTTCACATGTCAAAGCTGAATCCGGGAGTCTGATTAATTTTCTTTTTACCTTTTAGGAACATTTCCCAGACTAAATGAAGTCTAGCTCCATTAAAAAGTAAACCATAATGGACCTCCTACTGAGTTTGGAGGAATTGCTGTGGGCTGATTGCCCTGATTAAATCATTCATCCTCTATCCAGCATGAACACTTTGCATGCTCCCTGTGGGCCTGTGATTTGGATCTATATATTGGAATGGTGCTACAGAATTCAGTGTCCTTAGATCCCAATCTCTTCTCTATTCCTCAACACATGGGGAGCTCCTTGGAATCCCACAGCGGTTCCTGGTTACAGGAGATCCAGACATACTGGGCATGATTGGACCATCCCCTGCCTGAGGTCATGCTGGAGCCAGAGACTGTGTGACAGAGATGTGCATGTAGTTTAAATATGAGAAGACCGGGTTTAGGGCTGATATTAGGGCCTTAACTACAAAAATCCAAGTGAAATCTGAGAATCCTGATTGTTTTCTTCTGACCTAAGATTATTTGGTTGTTCCCAAATACCAAACAATTTGGGGGAAATACCAACATCCTGACAGCCTCTGAACATCAGATGTGGTCAGGAACCATGTCTCTTCTCCCAACCTTCCTTACCAGGGGTTGTGTGGAAAGCAGGTCTCAGACTGAACTCACACAGACATTTGTTAGCTCAATGTATGAACCAGCTGAGGCAGAATCCTTCATACAGTGTGATGTCTTAAGCCTCTATGCTGCTGCATCCTTTTAAGCCACCCTGGGAAGCACATTAAGTATACAAGAATTCACCCCTGGCAATTGCAACCATCATGGGAAGGCGGGAACAGCTGGTCTGTCAGTCCAATCAAGTGAAGGATGAAACAGATTTCCACATCCTGAGCACTGCTCCAAAGTGGGGAGACTACTGGGTTTGCTGGATGCTTTTACTCCATTCATGCATGGGTAGAGGCACCTTTGCCAGTCTTCCAACAAATCACATATAATTATGCCACTTATTGCATCAAAAAAAATTATCCAACATACCTTGCACTGATCAATGGACCTGTTACTGCTGATTCTGATGGTAATATTTAAAGGCTTGCCTTAGTTGTTTCTGGAAAACTGATTCCAAATTAAGGTCTAAATTAAGGTAGCTAGGATTCCTCATTAGTGTCCTCCGAATGGTAGCTAAAAGCCCTGGGAGTTTAGATCAATGTTCACATAAACACACACACACACCACACACACACACACATCACACACATCACATACACACACATCACATACACACACACATTCTAAACACACACACACATCACACACACATCATATACACACACATACACACACACCATTCTAAAAACTTAAGAATTTTTAAAGTAAATTACTGACAGTACTTCAGCTTACTTTGTTTTTTTATTTTACTTTAGTTTGTTGTCTATTGACAACAAAGCCCAGTATTGTATTCTTAACCACTGTGGATCATCAAACATGAATGTTTTTACTCTTAGAAAATCAGATGTACAAATAACTCCACACTTTCTGCATGTGTACCATCAGGCAGGTCATTTAAACTTTTTGGGCCCTAATTTCTAAATCTGAAAAGTGAGGTTAATAATGAGAGTTATCTACTTCCACGAGTGGTTGTCAGAACCCCATGAGATAAGAGGAGTCAAGGCGCTATGGAAGCCATATGAGCAACAGGTGAGAGGAAGACATCATTAGTTGTCTGCATCTTGAAGGGAGAACATTCAGGAAGGAAAGTCTGCAGGCTTCCTCATCTGGAAAAACTCCCTGCTGCCTAAAGGAGCACAGAGCATCTTCAAATCCACACACCCAAACCAACCCCAAAGGCACTTGTTATTCAAAAGTGAAAGGTCCTGGGTGTGGGTGGATGCAAGTTGAAAGCTTTCCCAAGTCAAATGAGTATGTTTGCTTCCATTGCCTCACACTGTGGCATGAATAAGAACATTTCCTGGCAGGGTAATGCTTTCCTGTCTTCTCCAAGCCATGAGTTCTTCTGTCACTGACAAATTACTTATAGCTTCTGAACTGTGAGCTCTTTTATCACTCCAGTCAAAATTCAAAAATTCAGGAGACCACTGAAGCAGATAGAATGCTTTGGGTTGTAAGTAACGGGAAATTCTAGAAAAGTTAACTTAGTTGGAAAAGGGATTGTCTTGGACCCAGAATGCCCAGGTGGGCTGACTCAAAAGCTTGACAAGGACCTGACCACTTCCTCCTCTGCCATCCACAGGGCAGGGCTAAGAGACTCCCGGCAGGCACCTGTATGTGATGGAGTATTATTGGCCAATAAAGTTGTCATTGAAAAAGACTACATAACAACATGGGAAAATGCTTGAGATGCTAAAAGAAAGACACAGAGAATAAAAATGTACATAAATATGATTAGACTTGTCCTTAAAGAAAAAAAGCAAAATTCCGCTTCAAAAACATTGGAAGAAAATGGACCAAAATATTAACAAGAGCTGTATTTAGGTTTTCTCTGTGCTTTTTCCCTACTTTTCGGTATTTTTTAAGTTTTCTTTAAGAACTTTCAAGGTGAAAAGAAGTTTATTTTAAAATTTAAAATGAAATATAGAGATGTTCAGGTCTCCCTGGGAAATTCCTGGTGAATGAGCACTGCTTTGCCGTAGGTCATAGAGTTTTGTATCCCTGTGACCCTGATTGAAGACTGAGTAACTCTCGTTTCCATTTATGGGATATTTCCACTATAATTAACCTGGGAGAGTAGATTCTGCTAGTGGCTAATTGAATTTTTTGCCTGATAATGATAGAAAGCTCATTATCTCATTCTATCAGGATACTATTTATCCCAGCATTTCTGTACTTTCTTTTTAATGACCTATTTTGGAATAGATCAAACTTACAGAAAAATTAACAGAATAATATTTTTTATTTTTAAAAAATCCCATTTCTCCTATGATGGCTTAAATTTTATCATCATTTTCACCATCACACATTCTCTGTATCCATCTATAATCATAAATCACTTATCTCTTTTGGAACCATTTGTGAGCATGCTGCAGACACCCCTAGATACTGCACTGTGTTTTCCCTAAAGACGCTCTCCTACATAAACACTGCACAACTCCTCTAACTGAGAAACCCACACCAATACATTCGCATCCAACCCACAGACACCATGCCAATTGTGCCGGCTTTCCCAGCACCATCTCTACTTCCTTTCTGGCCCCTAATTCAATCCAGGCTTGCACGCCGTACGCAGTTGTCCTGTCTTTTCAGTCTCCTTCAGTCTGTAGCAATTCCTTGCTCCTTCTCTGTCTCTGATGCCCTTGGTAGTTTTAGAGAAACTGGGGCATGATGTATCCTCACAACAGAATCAGGCCAGGTCTCCGTGATGGAAACCGTGCAGTGCTCAGTGCAGACAACGTGGGCCCTTCCCACTCCTGCAGAGAGTCGCCTTCATCACTTCAGAGCCTGCCAGCCCTCTCCATGGCAAAGTCAGCATTTCTCCTTTGCAATTGATGATTATGTGTGGATGATGTACTGAGACTACAACTCTACCCTTTTCTCATCAACTCCCACTTACTAGCCACAATACCTAGTAATGACTCCTCCCTGAATCACCACCCTTTTGGTGATTTCCAAGTGATAATTTTCTAATTCCATCATTCCTTTTGCATGCATTAGTCAACATTCTACTTTAAGGGAGAGGCTTCTATTTTCCCATTTACTCATTCATTTATATCAGGGAGGACTCACAGGGGCCTATTTCCTTGAATGGGCTATGGTCTACTACTATGATAATTTATCTTGATGCCCAAATTGCCCAAGATGTGACCAGTAGAGACCCCCACAACTTTAATCCTGTATCTTTTAAACACAACTCCATCATTAAAAAGCTCTGAAAATCCCCTCAGCAATTTTGTCTTGTTCTCTAAAAAGTGAAAAGTACTCACATCATGGACAATCAATTCTCTAGCCTTCTTTTTTTAAGCAGGAAAGGCTGAAATGGGAATTGGGGCCAATAAACTATTGGTTTTTCTAACTTACACTTTCAGGATCTCAATTGCCAAAAGTTACTTCTCATTAATGTAGGATTTGGAGGATTGGACCTGCTCATTAAGGAGGCTACCAGATTCCTCTGGTAGAACAGTTGTCCACCCATAAGTAGCCTGCCTAGTGTGGCCTCCAGGTCATTTCAGGCCCAGATATAGCAAAGGACCAGCCCTGATGTGGGTGATATACAGGGTATCATTGTCGGGAGACACCCAGAAGATCCACCTCTTTCCTACCCACTGTGTCCATGCCAAGCATAGGACCTGGCAGTGTATGGACAGCAGTCTCCTCTTGAAGGCTGTTCTCTAGCTCTTTTTAAACTTTGTAGTAACAAAATTGGTCACACACAAGTATGCATGCTACCAAAAGAATTTTTTTCTTTTTCTTTTTTTTTTTTTGAGACAGAGTTCCACTCTGTTGCCCAGGCTGGAGTGCAATCTCAGCTCACTACAACCTCTGCCTCCTGGGTTCAAGTCATTCTCCTGCCTCTGCCTCCTGAATATCTAGGATTGCAGGCACATGCCACCATGCCCAACTAATTTTTATATTTTTAGTAGAAATGGGGTTTTGCCATATTGGCCAGGCTAGTCTTGAACTCCTGACCTCAAGTGATCCACCCACCTCGGCCTCCCCAAGTGTTGAGATTACAGGTGTGAGCCACCATGCCCAGCTCCAAAAGAATATTAATCAAGGCTCGAATTAGCTAATTCATTCAAAAAATATTTTTGAGTCTGATCTTTGTCAAGCATGGTTCTGGGTACTGGAGATAGATGAGCGAACAAATCAAAGTCCTTGTCTTTGTGGCCATCAGGAGAGAAAATGACCATTTAAAAAAAACTGATCAAGTTCACATGCAGATGACAAATGGTGATATGCAAATGGAAAAACTAAATGGGATGAAGGGGATAAGACTGCTGAGTGTGTCTTTGTGGGAGGTGGTGGGGTGCTTTCCTTTAGAAAGCACCAGGGAAGGATCTGCTGATGCAGTGCCATTTAAGGAGAGACTGGAAGACTTGAGATCAACTGGTGGAAGAATCTTCCAGGGAGGGGGGTCAGCAAGGGTGAAGTTCTGAAAGTGGGCTTGGATCTCATGTGGCCAAGGAACAGAGAGGGGCCAATGGGCAGGGAGAATTGAGTGAGGGCGCAAGTAGGTGGACATGAGTTGGAAGCAGTAACAGGGACAAGCACGGGTTGTTCTGGAGGCCACTTTGTAGGTTTTGGCTGTTACTCAGAGTGAAATGGAGCATCACTGGAAAGCCCCAGGGAGGAGGTTATGTGGTCTGACTTAGGCTTTAAAAGATTGTCTTTGGAGGCTGTATTGAAAATGGTCTATGGAAGGGCTATGGCAGGAATTGGGATGCCAATTAGGAGCTGTAGAAATAATCCCAGCAAGAGGCGGTGGCGCCTTGGACCAGGGTGTTGACGTGCAGGTGGTGACAAGTGGTCAGATTCTGTGTATATTTTCAAGGTAGACTCAAAGACTTTGCTAATGCTTTGGTGGTGGGATATGAGAGAAAGACAAGCCTTGCTGTGTGTTTGCCTTGGTTACTGGAAGGAGGGAATAGCAATTTCCAAGATGATGGCACTGCGGGATAATCAGATGGGTAAATGGGATCAGTCTGGATGGACTAAGTTTGAGGCCCCGGCAGACTTCCTGGAGGAGCCATTGAGGAGGAAGTTTAGTAGAGAAGTTGGACTGGAAATAAAGCTTTGAGCATCATCAGCATACAGTTGGTATGAAAAGCTGTGAGACTGGAAGCGAGGACCTAGGGAGTGAGGGTGAATAGAGGAGAAAAATAACCCTCTGAGGGCAAGCTCTGGACCATTCAAGAGCGGCCTGTGAGAGAGGAGAGCTATGCACAGGAAAAAGGGAGGGGTGCCTCAGGCATAGAGCAGTCAGCTCCATCATACGATGTGACAGGTCAAGCCCATAGCAACCAGGACTTGGACACTGGATTCAGCAAAGTGGAGATCTCAGATAACCTTGACAAGAAGAGTCTGGTGATGAGGTGGAGACAAAGCTCAGATGAAGTTGGTGTAAAAGATAGAGGAAAAAAATGGGGGTAACAAACATAAACAACATTCAACAAAATGTAGGAAATGTTTCCTAGCCCTTCCCCAGCACCCTACCAGGAAGGTGAGCTCCATTTCCTACCTGGCTCTCGGAGTAGGAAGCCACCTTCCCATTCACTGACAGCCACAACTTTCTCTTTGGATAAAAGAAAGAAAAAGCCTAGAAGAGAGGGCTGACTGCTGCTGCTGCAGCACAGGGCTGGGGTGTGTATGCAAACGGCCCACAGAGAGAGATGCTTGATTACTATCAGCCTGAGTTAAAAATACAGAATTAGGAAGACTGCAGCAAGTTCTGAAGTTTCCATATTGACCAACTACATATAAACTCCTTTTCAATTTTGAAAACAAATTGCTATTAAGTGCAGGCACGTTTCTCCATGTGCATTGCTGACCTGTCACGTGTGAGGGGGCCACTCTGCAGCCACACTTTCTGTACACCACCCTTTTTCCTTTGCCTTTAAGACAGGCTCTCACAGAAGCTTAGCCAAGCCTGTCAGTTTGGAGAAGAAAACTAGAAGCTAGCCAAGTATGCCGTCCTTCACGAAGCATTTCATCCTCATACTTCAGCTCAAGCTCACACAGAATGCCACCCTTCTGCTGAGAAGCCATCCATTTATCTGAAATGTCATTAGCTGATGTCACTCGGATATGAAAGAGAACAAGTCAGGGCAGGGCTTCACTGGACTTTCCAAAGACATGTTTGACCCCACTAGAGGGAGGTCAGACCAAGGGTAAAAAGAGAGAGGGGGAGAGAAAGCACGCATGCCCACATGCACAAGTGGGTTTAGGTCCAGAGGATTTTAACTATAGTTCAGATATGCAAATTAATTTGAATGGAAGGAAGCATCACCCATGGTAAGATGGGAGACCCCCTAAGAACCTGCTCAGTTGGGCCTGGAAGGCAGCTTTGCCATGTTGGTGAAGACACAAGAGCAGAGACAGGCAGCCCTCTGACAAAACGGGAGGTTCTGTGGACATCATGTGGATGTGTTGAGTTACTGAAATGGAACTGAAAACCAGGATTCACAAACATCCAGGGTGATCAGACGCTTGGCTTTCCCAGGACCACCCATTTCCCCTCTGCCCACTCCCACCTTTCAGTGTCTGTCCTTACCTCCTGAGACTCACCAGCATCGGGCGCAGTGAGTGGTCAGTCCCTGAGCAACACAGCCACGAGACCCTTGGAACCCCACCCTTTGGGGCAGGTTGAGCCTGATGGGCTGCTTCACGCTGTGCTCATCCAGTCTGGGTACCTATTCAGAGCATTCAGAACTGTTCAGCGACGACCCCTTTCAGTGACTTCTAAACCGTAGGGTTGTACTTGATCTCATTTGTTGGTGTGTTTTTTTCTTTCGTTTCTTAAGAAAGATCTGGGGATGAACAGAAAAAACATACCACTCGTTGTACTTTTAGTATTATTTACTTGTTTGAGTTTCTAGGATGTTTGTTTCATAGTCTTTTTCTAGCAGGCAACACATCTCTGTTAGGTTTTTAGCTCACTTTAGATGGAGAAGACACCTTGGACCTCCTGGTGCTAACAGAATCCCAGAGGCAAAACCACTCAGATGTGGGGGGTGGGGTGTTGACCGATTAATCTTACAACATCACAATTGTTACAGATTTTTATTCTCCCAGGTAATTATTTCAATGAAATATGTCCAAGTTCCTCATATCTCCTCACCTCCACCTTTCCAGCGTTTCTGTAGTGTATAACATATGCACAAGCCGTCTTACTACAAAGTTTTGTTCAGAGCGTTAGCAGAAATGATTGCACAACATTATATGCAGTATTCAGAGCACAAACATTGGGTGCTACCACCAGCCGGGCTCAGTCTACAAAACCTGTTTGCTGTATCCACATGCAAGATGTGGTGGCATGTGATAGTGTGTGAATTAGACCCCACCATTTCTCTTATCTAATCATAACTCTCAATTTGCTTGATTTGATGTTGGCATAAAACTACCACTTTCTGTATTTCCAGGCACGAGTTTTCAGGGGCTTTGTGAGGCCATTTGCTCCCTGGTACTCTGGAAATTGACGGGGTTAGCCATTGGTAGAAGCTCCCTGTTCACTATTCAGTTGGCGGCTACACCCCACAAGTCATTCCAACACCGTAGAAGAGGAGGCGATGTCATCCCACGTTCCAAGATGGTCACCATTTCCTCTCTTATTCCATCTGAAATAGAGGTCAATTACCATACCTATGTTCCTCTGTGGCTCCCTCTCTCCTTGTTCCTGCAACCCCTGCGGGGCTGGTGAATGGGGAGGGATGTTCTCCTTGCTGTCAGCATCCTGTTACTCTGAGTGCCACCCAGCAGCGTTTCTCCCCGCTGGCAAAGACTTAGTTGCAGCTCTGCATACGTCTTGTTCTCCTTCTTCCTTAATTACAGAACCTTATTCCTGTAGGAGTTAGCAGTGTATGAACTTAAAACAGTATTTTCCATCCTTCTTTGCAGATAAGAGCAGCCATGTGACTATGTGTGACCAATAGTATGTATGGGAATTCTATGACTATTTTGCCTCTTGTTATTACAAAGGAGCCTTCTGCTGGCACTGGCCTTTGCCCTTTGCCATTTCCTCCTTCTTTGAGGGGGCATGGGCCGCAGAAATGGTTCAGCCATCTTGGGGCTCTCTGCCAACATCCTGGAGCCACACTCTTACCCTGAGCAACGTGCCCCTGGACTTCAAGATATGCAAAAGAAAAATAAGATCTACGATTCAAGCTGGTACATTTGCATCTGCTGCTAGGATCTGCATGGAGCCCTTGCATGATACAAGCCATCCACGCCATCCTGACCCGCAGTCACTGAGGACCAGGCCCCCTCGGGGACACTCACATCTCTCTTCAGTCTTATTCCACGTTGGCTGGGCTGTGACTTGCTCTGGCCACTGGGCAGTCCCCTGACCTATGGTGCTCTGCTGACTTCTGTGTCCCTTCACATGAGGTGACAGGAACCACTGGGGCCTCTTCTGCACTTTCTGAGAGCAGTGCAGAGCTGCGCAGCGACAGCACTCAGGCTCCCCGATGCTCCTTGTCTGCATCTTCCCAGGACGGCAGCTCCGGCAGGGCCTGAGGACTCACAGCCATACGTCTCCAGGTCAGCAGTGAGGTGTCCAGCTTCCCTCCTGGCAAGTGCCCCCGTTACTACTAGTGACTTCTTTCTAGAGATATTTGCGATGCAAGGCTTGAAATTAAGGTTTTTGTGCTGCCTTGACATCTGGCAAAATTGGGAGGTCCTCAAATGGCCTAACTGCAAGTTCTTCTTTTCTCTCTGGTCCCATGGATAAGACCTCTCAGCCCAACAACCTTCTCATCAAATGGCAGGTGAACTACCTACCCCTGAATAGCAGGTTTTGGTTCTCTGCCAGTCTGAAGAATTATTACAAAAACCAATCACAACCTCACCCTGGAAGCAAGAGGCAGCTCCCCTTCTTGTTACTCTGGAGCTTGCCCCCCACAGCCCCTGGCTGCTCATGCTGTTCCCAACGCAGCCCCCATGTGACCCCACATGGCCTGTGGCATCCTCCCTCCCGGGCTTGATTCTACACACTGTCCATCTGACCTGCCCAGCACTGGGTGAGCTGCGTTCGCCCATCTGCCTAACCCAGTGCAGGGAATCCCTCCCTCGCCAACTGAGTGGGGAGGAGGTGACTAAAACCGAATCCCCCTTTACTCCCCCATGGGAGGGAAAGTCTCTCCCCACCACTGCTATCTACACAGGCCAGTGACTGCCCTCCCACGCTGCCTCTTTAGCCTGGGGAGCGGTCGGGGTCCATGGCAACAGGCCAGTCCTGCCTCCTCCAGGAGCCGCACAGAGGACTCTGGTCACTGGCAGCTCGCTGGAGAATGTGGTGAACGTGCGACCTTCGCTTTTAGTTGTAGCAGGAAAAGCCCCTTATAGGGAAGAGAAACAACCTCTTACTGAAGTGAGAAGAGGCGTATGGGAGAGACAAATAGGGCTGCGGGTCAGGATGGGGCTGTGAACTGACAGTGGCCCCTTTGAAGCTCTCCCGCCTCCTCCATTTTCTTCCTTTGTAAAAATATCAAGCACAGCAAATCTCCTACTTGGGAGAGAAAAAGAAAAGAATTAGGGAAAAGTAAAGAGGAAAATAGCGTGGGAAGGACCCCTTGCTGTCTCCCATTCTTCAGCCATCAATCAGAAAACTGACGCTGTGACTATTTCCAAACTTGAGTCATCTTTTTGTTATAAAAAGGTTGGCCACAGACCTGGTTTGGAATTTTCACTATTCAAGCCATTATTTGTTGTGTCAGCAAAGCAGTCAGTTGTGTTCAGAGTCGTCGGTTTGTTCTCTGAGTCTAATTTGAAAACACAAAAGTCCTCGGAATCCCTAATGAGGTACCTCTGTGCAGGCATTCCCCCATGAAGCTACCTTTTGATGGAAACCATCCGCACAGAAACATTGTTCCCTGTTGGTGGCCATTCATTCCTCTTTATGCTCTTGTCCATTTGTGACAACAAGGCTAGCCTCTTCCTGCCCCCAGACCCACTGTAAATCCAGTGGCAGCCTGGGTCTCATCCTCCAAACAAGAATGAGCCAGCCCGACCATGCTAGAAAGGGACGGGTGTTTTGTTGGGATTTAAAAAGGAGAGTGCATCTTGCAGACCACACAGCAGAAGGAAGCTGGACTTGCTTGGCCAGTGACTGGGGTCTTCCCCTCCACTCTTCCCTTGCAGCAGCTGCCCCTGGATGTACTCCTCCTTCACCCACACGTTTTAAGAGTGTGTGTGTGTGTGTGTGTGTGTGTGTGTGTTTTATTTATTTATTTATTTTGAGAAGGAGTTTCACTCTTGTTGCCCAGGCTGGAGTGTAATGGAGCAATCTCAGCTCACTGCAACCTCCCAGGTTCAAGCAATTCTCTGCCTCACCCTCCCAAGTAGCTGGGATTACAGGAGCCCACCACCACACCTGGCTAATTTTTTGTATTTTTAGTAGAGACGGGGTTTCACCCTCTTAGCCAGGCTGGTCTTGAACTCCTGACCTTGTGATCCACCCACCTCGGCCTCCCAAAGTGCTGGGATTACAGGCGTGAGCCACCGCACCCGGCCCACCCACACGTTTTATAAAGTCTCCTGTATTGTCCTGGGCAGTTTAGTCCTGGGTCCAACCTGCCATGACCTTCACAGTGAGGATAACACACAAGATGTAGCTTCACAAGTCCCCTTTGATCAGCAGCCGTCCGGCTCTGGTCTGCCAAAGCCTCCTGTTTCCCAGGCAGCTTACTCCTAGGACTCACCAAACAATGCAGAGACGGCAGGAGCCTGAGGAGGGGGCCTCCTGCTGGCAGATAGAACATGCGATCTGGTTCCTTGTGCATACACATGGAGGCAGAGTCCTGTTTACAGTGGCAATATTGTTTTGCAAGTCCCACTTGCTGTGTTTTACCCACACATAAGAAAATAGGCCAAAAAGTCTTCTGGATAATTGTCTTCTTTCATCTCTCTTGTGTTGCTTCTCACTGCCTGCCGCCTTTGCCCCTCAGCTGTGCCCTGTCTCCATCCCACTCACACAGTTTCTGCCTGTCCTCATTTCTTCTCTTTTTTGGGACACATTTAAGATAAGGCCCCACTGTGACTCATCCAGCAGTGTTGTCCTTGGGCCAACCCAACTCCAGCCCGTAGGTTATGTAGTTATCACTCAACAGCTAGGGAAGGCTCTTAAGGGTTTACCACACACTATGAGGAAAGGTGTCAACTAAGCATCTGAATAAAACAGAATGCTGAACTAGAAGGAATCCCCCGTCATTTGAGGACAAATCCATTCAAAGAGAAATCCATTCAACATCTGGCTGTGAACCATCTGGACAGTTCCGCAAGGAGTAAGGGAGTCTGTTATTGCCAATGCTCCAGGAGAAAGGCCGGGCTCAGAAAAGATGGAGGGTGTATACTTCATTCTGGAAACTCTGTGAGGCTGTGGACCAGAGATAGTTCCTCTTAGCATGGAAGCTGCTCATTTAAAAAAGTAAAAAAAAAAAAAAAAAAAAAAGCATTGGCATGGCCGCCCCGCTCTGAGCAATGTGGAAAAGTGCAATGGTGTTTATTCTCACTATGTATCAGGATCACCTAAAGAATTATGACTGTAGGTATTGATTATCAACAGTTGCTAATCTCCAAAAAAGAGACAGCCAGTCATTCTGTGCCTCTTGCTAAATGGACACAACCCCCTAGGTTATATTCTCGATAAAAATTGAAACCTGAAGGAGATGAAGCCTCTAGATCTAGCTAGATCTATCTAATTGGATCTAACTACCAACTAACAGGAAATACATGGGAAAGAGGAACATGATAATGACAACACCTGGATGCAAAACTTAAAAGAAAGCATGATTCAAACTGAGAGCTACTCTATCCTGAGAGGATGAACGACCTATTGTCTCAACAAGTGTATGCAGAGACAGGCAGAGAGGAGAACTATAGATTAACAAAATCTTATTTGGATTTTGATTCAACAAACAACCTATAAAATACCGCTTTATTTTATCCAGATAACTAGACGTTGACTAGGTTTTGATGGTATTAAGGAATTACTGTTATGTTTTTCAGGTGCAATAATGGTACTGTGTTTGTGTTTCTTAAAAAAAATTGTCGGCCGGGCACGGTGGCTCATGCCGGGCACGGTGGCTCATGCCTGTAATCCCAGCACTTTGGCAGGCCGAGGCGGGTGGATCATGAGGTCAGGAGATCGAGACCATCCTGGCTAACACGGTGAAACTCCGTCTCCACTAAAAATACAAAAAATTAGCCAGGCATGGTGGCGGGTGCCTGTTGTCCCAGCTACTCGGGAGGCTGAGGCAGGAGAATGGCGTGAACTGGGGAGGCGGAGCTTGCAGTGAGGCAAGATCGCGCCACTGCACTCCAGCCTAGGGAACAGAGCGAGACTCTGTCTCAAAAAATAAATAAATAAATAAATAAATTGTCATACATTTTAGAGCGATATTCTGACATGTTTAAGATGAAATGCTAGGAATTTTGAGATTGGCTTCAAAATAAGCCAGGATTGGGGAGGGAGCAGAGTGGGGGTGAAAATAGGATGGCCCAGAAAACAGTGATGTTTCGGTGTAAGTATGTCCCACGTGACATTATATTTTTGTTAAAAAGGCATCCATTTTTTACCTGAAATTCAAACTTAACTGAATGTCCTGCATTTGTATTTGGTAAATCTGGCAGTTTGCTAGGTACAACGCACTTGATTGTATTTTTCTCTCTACTGTTTTGTATACTTCAAGTAAATAAATGAGGTGCAGGTTTTTAAAAGCCTCCTCCAACCCCCTCCCTGGAGATCTGAAGTTAAGGGAGTGGCGGTCCTTTGTAGCTGAGGCAGGCAGAGTGGGAAACACGCATCTTTCCTTAGTCAGCACCCCCGGTGGTTCTGATGCAGACAGTTGCAGGTTGTTTTTGGGGACACTGGCTGAGTGAGATGGACACAGGTCTGTAATTCGGGGCTTGAGGGCCAGCTATATGGTTTTGGGACAAATTACTTATCAGCTCTTGAGCTCTCAAGGAAATAATAATAATAATGTCCATTTATGAGATCCTTATGAGGAGTAAGTGAAGTTACAAGATCTGAACTGTAAAGCAGCATCCAAATGATAACTGCTAATGAATAAATGTGAAAAGATGAAGTTTACCATCATCATTTTCTCAAGTATAGGTTGGGACATAGTATAGCCTTCCAACATTAAATATAGGCTAAAAAAAGTTAATTATCAATATCAGAAAGAGAAACACTGTGGCTGAGAAATATGTCTCAAATTGAGAAATAAAACCATTTCTTAACAATTAGGAAACATAAAAAGGAAAACGACTAGTTTTGAAATAAAAGTGTGAATAATAGGTCTTCATTAATAGGCAGGAATCCTTTTAATAAACACCTTGCAGCTGGGCGCAGTGGCTCACACCTGTAATCCCAACACTTTGGGAGGCCGAGGTGAGTGGATCATGAGGTCAGGAGATCAAGACCATCCTGGCTAACACGGTGAAACCCTGTCTCTATTAAAAATACAAAAAACTAGCTGGGCATGGTGGCACGTGCTTGTAGTCCCAGCTACTCGGAGGCTGAGGCAGGAGAATGGCGTGAACTGGGGAGGCGGAGCTTGCAGTGAGGCAAGATCGCGCCACTGCACTCCAGCCTAGGGAACAGAGCGAGACTCTGTCTCAAAAAATAAATAAATAAATAAATAAATTGTCATACATTTTAGAGCGATATTCTGACATGTTTAAGATGAAATGCTAGGAATTTTGAGATTGGCTTCAAAATAAGCCAGGATTGGGGAGGGAGCAGAGTGGGGGTGAAAATAGGATGGCCCAGAAAACAGTGATGTTTCGGTGTAAGTATGTCCCACGTGACATTATATTTTTGTTAAAAAGGCATCCATTTTTTACCTGAAATTCAAACTTAACTGAATGTCCTGCATTTGTATTTGGTAAATCTGGCAGTTTGCTAGGTACAACGCACTTGATTGTATTTTTCTCTCTACTGTTTTGTATACTTCAAGTAAATAAATGAGGTGCAGGTTTTTAAAAGCCTCCTCCAACCCCCTCCCTGGAGATCTGAAGTTAAGGGAGTGGCGGTCCTTTGTAGCTGAGGCAGGCAGAGTGGGAAACACTCATCTTTCCTTAGTCAGCACCCCCGGTGGTTCTGATGCAGACAGTTGCAGGTTGTTTTTGGGGACACTGGCTGAGTGAGATGGACACAGGTCTGTAATTCGGGGCTTGAGGGCCAGCTATATGGTTTTGGGACAAATTACTTATCAGCTCTTGAGCTCTCAAGGAAATAATAATAATAATAATGTCCATTTATGAGATCCTTATGAGGAGTAAGTGAAGTTACAAGATCTGAACTGTAAAGCAGCATCCAAATGATAACTGCTAATGAATAAATGTGAAAAGATGAAGTTTACCATCATCATTTTCTCAAGTATAGGTTGGGACATAGTATAGCCTTCCAACATTAAATATAGGCTAAAAAAAGTTAATTATCAATATCAGAAAGAGAAACACTGTGGCTGAGAAATATGTCTCAAATTGAGAAATAAAACCATTTCTTAACAATTAGGAAACATAAAAAGGAAAACGACTAGTTTTGAAATAAAAGTGTGAATAATAGGTCTTCATTAATAGGCAGGAATCCTTTTAATAAACACCTTGCAGCTGGGCGCAGTGGCTCACACCTGTAATCCCAACACTTTGGGAGGCCGAGGTGAGTGGATCATGAGGTCAGGAGATCAAGACCATCCTGGCTAACACGGTGAAACCCTGTCTCTATTAAAAATACAAAAAACTAGCTGGGCATGGTGGCACGTGCTTGTAGTCCCAGCTACTCGGGAGGCTGAGGCAGGAGAAACACTTGAACCCGGGAGGCAGAGGTTGCAGTGAGCCAAGATCACGCCGCTGCACTCCAGTATGGGCGACAGAGAGAGAATCCATCTCAACAATAAATAAATAAATAAATAAATAAATAAAACACATGCCTTGCACTTATCCAGGAGGAGCTGAACATGTTGCACAGCAGATCAAGCATGACCCTGGGATTTCTTTAGCACCTGTGTCCACCCTATGCCTGAGAACTCCAAATGAGCAGTCCACGGGCTCAAAGTTAGGGAACATGGGTTCTAGAGTTTACCTGTAACTTCCTAAAGTCAGAGCTCTCTAAGCCTCAGGTTCCTTGTGTGTAAACTGGAGATGAAACATGGTTTCCTTCAAGGGTTGGAGCATCTAGTGGACTAATTCAAGTGAGCAATGTCAGGAACAATGGTCATTTTCTATCCTCTTGGAGGAAACGCACAAGGGTCCCATCCTGGTGAGTGGCATCCATGTCCCCAGGGAACTTGGCATCCAGGCCCAGGGCTGGAGGGAGCAAGCCATGGTAGAGGGGTGGACTCACAGTCCAGCAGAAGCCTCTGAGCTCTCATTTATTTCACATCACGTGGCCTGGGAGATAGGTTCAAAAGAAGCCTGAGGAAGAATATTCTCAATGACACCAGATATTAAGAGGCACAGGTTGGGACTTCCCTTTATTTGTGTTCTACCCCACGACTCCACTATTTGTCTCTTTTTTTTTTTCTTTTTGAGACAAAGTCTTGCTCTGTCACCCAGGCTGGAGTGCAGTGCTGCAATCTCGGCTCACTGCAACCTCCGCCTCCCAGGTTCAAGCAATTCTCCTGCCTCAGCCTCCCAAGTAGCTGGGACTATAGGCGTGTGCCACCATGCCCAGCTAATTTTTTGTATTTTTAGTAGAGTCAGGGTTTCACCATGTTGGCCAGGATGGTCTCAGTCTCCTGACCTCGTGATCTGCCCGCCTCAGCCTCCCAAAGTGCTGAGATTACAGGCGTGAGCCACTGCACCCGGCCTATTTGTCTTTCATTCTTCCTCTTCAAGATGGCTCTCGACATCACTTTAGTGAGCATCCTTTTTGTGAAAATACATGTATTGAGAGACAGGAGCCCTGAGACAGGAGCCCTGAGTGACCCTGTGTGTGTCAGTCACAGCCCAGGGACAGAGTGAGGGTCAGCACTGCTCGTGGCTGAACAGTGGGGAGGTTTTCAGACAGGCTTTAAGTCTACATGTGGCTGCGAACAACTGCGTCATCTTGGTTGAATGTCTCTGCTTTCTATCATCCAGCTTCCCCTCGATGAAGTGTGCAGAACTCACTGCTGCAGGCCAGGCCACACTGTCACTACCACCATGATGACCGTGCCTTTTCCCAGGACTCTGCACAGGTTACTCCCTGAAATAAGGAGGTGGGCATCCCCTGCCTGTTACACGAGCTCTGAGGTGTTAGCTGCCCGTTCCTCCCCAGGGAGAGTGGGAGAACCCGGCTGGGGAGGGTGTGAACCCCACGAAAGACATCTCTCCCCAGTTCTCACTTCCTGGTGCTTGGAGCCAGACCTGCCTTACACACACACACACACACACACACCACCACCACCACCACCACTGCCGCCGCCATCACCACCACCCATGCTAAGGGTAGAGCTGCAGGACTGGCCCCTCCTTACTGAATTGAAGACAGGCCTGAGAGGTCTCCCCAGGGCCTCACTAGTGAGCCACCAGCTGGGCCTGCAGCCTAGGCCCCTGACCCCAGCCAGGGCCCTTCCTCCCCAGCTTCTCACCGACTCAGCGGGCCGGGCTTGGGATATTAAAGGGAATTTTAAGAACAGGAAATGATCATGCATCCGCTTGAACTCGCCTGCTGTCCTTTTTGGCTGCTCCTAATTCTACCTTCCGGCCTCAGAGTTTGCCTCCTGGGGTTTGTTTCTCTGTGCTCAATATTTTCTGCACAGTGACCTGAATTTCATTGTGTGAGTCTCAGAGGGCTCTGGCCCCAAATAGTGGGGGAGAAACAGAGCGAAAGAACACACAAGGTTCCTGGTGGAGTTGCTGAATAGAGTAATTAAGACAATCCTTAAATGCTGAAAGACAGAATCAGAGACAGATGCAGGAAAAGAAAATAAAACAGAAGCTGCCACAGTTGCCTTGAAGTTATCTCAGAAGATGGGCAGTAACCGTCATGCCGTGGGGAGGGGTGCAGAGGAGAGTGCAGATCAGTCTGGCTTGAGGGAGACCTTGGCAGGACGAGATTCAGCTCTTTGGAAATTAGGAAAGGCCACAGCTAAGAAACACACATTGTCAATCTTTCCCCCAAAATTTTCAAGAAGAGAAAGTAGTGCATAAGAATACTCCATAAAAGTAGGATTCTTCTCTCTGTACAATTACAATAAAACTAATTTATTGAACACAGAAGCCCCAAATTTCCCCTGATGCTTTGCCACCTGTGTTGTGCCCCCTTACACATGCACACACACACATGCACACTCACTGCAGGCCCTCCACAGGTGACGACGCAAGAGGAGGAACCATAGCTACTGGTGACTATTGAGGCTGAGTCTGAGACACCTGGCACTCCAAGAGCCCATGCCCCTGGCCCTGTTGCTACAAACACCTTCTGTTCGTGCCCTTTTTTCTTTTTTGTTTTTTTGAGACAGGGTCTCACTCTGTCATCCAGGCTGGAGTGCAGTGGCACAATCAGAGCTCACTTCAGCCTTGAACTCCTGGATTCACCTGATCTCCCACCTCAGCCTCCTGGGATTACAGGCGTGCACCACCATGCCCAACGTGGGCCCTTACTTTTTCATATGCACTTATAGGCTCCCCAGACACTCTGGTTTCTTGCCCACTTCTTGTTTTCTAAATATGAGATGTTTCCAGTTTGCAAACATTCCTTTGCTCTGATCTAACCCGGTACATTATTGTTTCTCTGTTCTGCTGTACTGGGAACTGTGTTTGCTCATAGTTAGCACCAAGGATATCTGTCCTGAAGAATGGCTGCGAGTGAGTAGAGGACAAAGTGAGTCTATTATAAGGCAAGTCTAAAATGGGGGGAGGCCAAAATTTTGTCTGCTATAGTTTACCCTCTGACCACATTCCTCTCATCTGCAAAATGCATCCATCCCATCTCATGACAACAAAGATCTCATTCCATTAGAACACCCACTTCAAGTCCAAAATCTGATCATTTCCGTTGCCTTGAGCAGTCAGGTGAGGCTCTGCTATGATACACCCTGAGCCACAGACCCTGTCTATCTGCAGCCCTCTAAAACTAGAAAACAAGGAATGTGATCCCCAATTCAGTGATGGGATAAGTGTAGGAGAGCCATTATAGACATTCTGGTTCCAAAAGGGAAAGTGGGGGAACCAGTTCAGGCAGTTTCAATCCATCTAGGAGATGCCATTAAGTTTGAGGAATTATCCTCACTGCGTCTCGGGCTCGATTCTCTAGGCTCCCAATTCTGCCTTTCAGACTCTTGGCTCTCCAGGAGAGAAAAATAAAAGCAACTGAAGAAGGCAGATGACCTTTGCCAATCAATTTGCCATGGCTATGGGCTGCGTTGTATCCCACCCCCAAATTCATCTGTGGAAGTTCTGACCCCTGTGAGAGGCAGCTCCAAGGGCACCCGTCAGCCCCCATCCAGCCCCTGAGGGGTGGCTTCGCCCTCTCTCTTCTGACTCTGCCCTTTTCAGCCTGGGACTTGCCTGGGTTCTGTCTTCCCTTTCAGCATGAAGCCAAGGATCCCCAGACAGTTTGGGAGAATCCTCACATGGCCTGCAAGCTGCCCTGGCCCTCTGTGACCTCATCACCTGCACTCACTCCCCCAGTGGCTCTCTGCTCCCCGAGTGCGATGTGCTCTGTCCCCCAATCCACACTCTTGGCTTGTTCCTTCTCACTCTTCAGATTTGAGTTTAAACGTTTCCACCTCAGAGAGTCCTTCCCCGAACATTCCACGTAGAGTTGTTCAGCTCTTTCCTCCCCATCCACCCCGTCCACTTGACTTCCCAGCAGGAAGGGAAGACGAGAGGAAATGATGTTGAGAGGGGAAAGAGGAGAAGGGTGAGAAAAAAGGAAGCAGGGATAACAGTCGCTATGAGGGTTAAATGAGTCAGCATACATTAAGCAAAAAGCAATATATATATACACACATACACACACACGCACACGCGCACACACACACACACACGGCTAACAAATATGTGTTTTCCTACAAAATACACATCGGGTGGCATCATCTGTGCCTAAGGACTCAACACCTTGGCTCATTGATTCCTTCCACCTGGAGGAGCTGCCACCACTCTGTCAAAATCCTGTGGCCAAGTATGAATATCTCCTCTTTCATAAATCTCTACTTATTCCCACCCAGAAAATGGTATCCCTTCAATCCCTGTAGAGCTCTGTTTGTGCTTCTCCCTGAGTGCCACTTGCATTCACCCTCCTGCATCGTCTGCTCTCATTCCTGGTGCTGGTATCCAAGGGCCGGCACTCCCACTTGCTCAGAGACAAGAAAGCTGCAGACGCCCGGTCACCGTTCCCAGCTGTGCAGTGTGATGGGCCCAGACTGCAGACTGCCCAGGACTCTGCTTCCTGGGGTACTCTCCCTCCCTCAACATCCCCTCTGGCTCACTCTTTGTCCCCAGGCCTCCTTTGGTTTTAGAGTGATAAGCTGACAGCCATAAACAGTTATAGCTTTGTAAAATATGAAGGCTCCCTTGCCAAGAATGCTCATCAAGCAAGAAGTCTTCGTTGCAACAAAGATAGTGCCATGGTTTTACTCCTTGGCTGTCCTGAGATTGAAGTTAAACAAATATGCAGTTTGGCCAAAGACCTGCTGAGTCACTCCTTCCATGCAGACACACTAAAGGTTTAGCAATAAGTTATCATCTCTCTTTTTTTAAGTACAAACAAAATATTATTTCAAGAGGAAAAATTTCAGAAAGGGTTTCATTTATTTCTTTCTGTTTTCTGTGGGAGTCTTTGTCTATCCTAGACTATAGAATTGCGGTCATTACCTCAAGCAGTTAGATGAAAAAGGAAGGACCCTTCTTTCCATGGGGTGGGCAAGATGGGAGAATCACAATTGTTCCTTGATGTGGCTCTCCTCAGCATCTCCTTCTCGACTGCCTTGTAAACCCAGTTAAAAATCAAGTATTGGAGACCCAAGCTTACTGTTTGGAGCTACTGTATACTTTGAGGACATTACAGTTGCAAAAAATTAAGAGCCAATTATTAATGAATTCAATCTCCAAAAGAGACCCTGTAGCCACAGGTGTCTGGATATTAAAGCAGATTTAACTCTCTGAATTAAACCAAAATCTTGTTTGTCAAGAAAATGCATGCTACTATAACAGTCAATAATTAATTATGTGACTGTCAACAAACAATCCCCCAAACTGTATGGAAATGAATAAATATGGTAGGATTGAAACCACACAATTTAATACCACAATTCCATTTCAGCCATGGCCAAACTCACAATTTTCTCAATTTCCTATCCACAAACTATATTATTTTAGCAATGTGAAAGTGGGACTTTCTGTGCAAAAATGAGTAAGATTTTATAAGCTCAAGAGATACAATTCCCATGAAACCAATTATTTTTATCCCGTGGTGACAAGACTGGTTACAAAATCTTTCATCGATCTCACAAAACAAATGCTGTTATTGTTATGAAGACTGATAACCTTCCCCTCCAAACTGCTTTTGAAGAGAATGATGTTCATTTGTTCTCTGTTGGTAATCAAAAGCCAACTTGGTGAAAACCAGGGCAGGATACCACTTTCTGTTTTGTTGTTGGCTGAGTCCTAAACAATTTTCTGTATTTAGATTTCAAGTCAGCAAAAATCATTGCATGCCTGCCATGTACCAGATCTCTGGCAAAGAAAGAAGCTGCAAAGGCATGTAAAGGGAAGGGTGTCCTGAAGACAAGTGATTCTCACACTGTGCATTCAGTCCTCTGGGAACCTAGATAAGGGAGTAATTAATTCTGCCTGAGGAGAATTAAAGAGGATGTTAAAGAGAATGCCACAGAAGGGTCATGTAAAGAATTGAGGCAGTGGGTGATGAGAAAATCTGCGAAAGTACCATTGTGAAAAAAAGTGAAATTAAAAATAGCATGTTTGACTTTTCCATAATGTAACAAACTAAGCACAGAAAGGGAAACTATGTTACTGTAACTGGTGAAGTGAGTCATGGCTCTCTTTAAACATCCATCACTATGTTTACCCGTGAAACTCACTCAAAAATTTAGTAAACTGAAAGCCCAATTTCCTTAACTTATGGGAAAAAACTATAGTCAACATCTGAAATCTCTTGCCCCTGAAAAACCACCATTAAATGGGTAATTCTACTTTTAGGAGATTTTAAATAACAATGTCAATTACTTTAATGATTGTTGAACTATTCAGATTATTTATGTCATTTCGGGTAAGTTTTGTTTCTTGTAGTTTTTGAAAAAGAAATTTCTTTCCTTTAAGTTATCAAATTTATGAGCACAAAGTTGTTCATAGTATTCCGTTATTATCTTTTTAATGACTGTGGGATCTGTGGTGACATATCACATTTCACTCCTGACATTGATGATTTGCGCCTTCTCTCTTCTTGTTTTTGTTATTCTTGCTAGAGACATCGATGTTATTGATTTTTCAAGCAGCCAGCTTTGTTTTATTAATTTTCTTTATTGTTTTCCTATTTTCGATTTCAAAATAACTTTCTTGTTTTCCTCTGCTTCCTTTGGGTTTATTTTACTGTTCCTTTTTTTTTAGATTTTTGAGGTAGAAAGATTACTGATTTTAGAGATTTTCTTATTTCTAATGTAATCATTAATTGCTGAAAATTTTCTTCTCAATACTCTTTCAACTGTATTCTATATAGTTTCTTATGCTGTTTTCATTTTCATTTATCATTCAGTTCTATTTTTAAAATTTTTCCTTCAAGACTTATTCCTTGACCAATGAATTATTTAGAAGTGTGTTATTTTATTTGCACATATTTACAAATTTTCATGTTACCCATCTGTCATTGATTTCTAGTTTGATTCTATTGTGGTCAGAGAACACACTGTATTATTTCAGTTTTTAAAAAGTTGTTACTACTTGCCTTATGAACCAGAATATAGTCAGTCTTGGTTAATGTTCCATGGGTGCTTGAACAAAATGCACATTATGCAGTTGTATGTGGAATGTTGTGTAAATGCCAATTAGATCCTGTCGGTTGATTGTGTTAATCAGATCTTCTGTATCCACACCGATTTTCAGTTTATCGTTCTGTCAGTTGCTGAGAGGAAAAAGTTGAAGTCTACAGCCATAACTGTGGATTTGTCTATTTCTCCTTTCGGCTTTATCATTTTCCTTTCATGTACCTTAGGCCCTTTTATTATTTGTATACAGGTTTAGGTTTGTTATGTCTTTCTGGTGGATTGATCTTTCCATCTCTATGTAATGTCCCCTTTGTCTTTAGTCATGTCCTTTGCTCTGAAGTTTACATTATTAGATATTAGGATAGCAATGCCTGCTTTTTTAAATTACTGTTTGCATTGAATATTTTTTGCAATCCTTTTACTTTCAACCACTTATGTCATTGAATTTGAAGTGAGTTTCTCGTAAACAGGATATAATTGGGGTGTGCGTGCGTGTGTGTGTGTGTGTGTATGTGTGCATTTATCTACTTGGTCAATCTCTACTTTTTAACTGGTGTATTCAGAACATTTATATTTAAAGTAATCATTGATATATTAGGAGTTACATCTGCCTGCTTTCTGGAACATAGAACATTCATCATGATAAACAATATTTTGTGCCATAAGACACACTTTATTAACTTAAAAGAACAGAATTTATACAAAGTATATGCTCAGGCCATAGTGTAATTAAACTAGAAATTGATAATAGAAAGATAGCTAGAAAATTGTTAAGCAATACACTTCTAAATAACACATGAGTCAAATAAGAAGTCAACAAAGAGAAAGCTAAAATATTTTGAAGTAAAAGAAAGTGAAAGTAGAATGTATCAAAATTTGTGATATACAGTGAAAGTAGTCTTGGAAGGATTTTATACCATTAAATACATGTATTAAAAGGGGGGAGAATCTAAAATCAATAAGCTAGGCTTTCATCTTAAGAAACTAAAGAGAACAATTAAAATCTAAAGCTAGGAGAAAAGGATGTAATAAAAATTAGGGCAGAAATCAAGAAAATTAAACTTAGGAAAAAATAAAGAAAAATCAATGAAATCAAAAGCTGGTTGTTTAAAAAGAGCAATAAAACTCATAAACCTTTACTCAGGCTAACCAAGAGAAAAAGAGAGAAGACGCAAGTGACCAATATCAGAAACGAAGGAAAGATCATCACTACTACCATGTACATGAAAAAGATAATAAAAATAATAAAGGAACATTATGAACAACTCCATGCCCACAAATTTGATAATTTTGATAAAGTGGACCAATTTTTTAAAAGAAAAAAATGGCCAGAAGCTCACACAAGGAGAAATTGACAACCTAAATAGACCTCTATCTAGTAAAGATAATGAATTAATAATCAATAACTTTTTTTAAAAGGGAACACCAAGTCCAAATGGGTTTGCTGGTGAATATTATCAAAGATTTAAGGAAAATGATGCCAATTTCCTATAATCTCTTCCAGAAAAACTAAGCAGAATACTTCCTCACTCATTCTATTTGTCAAGCATTACTCTAACACCAACATCAGATAAAGATGTTACAATAAAGAAAAACTAAAGGGAAATATGTTTTATTAAAATAGATATAAAAATCAATAAAATATTAGCAAACTAAATTTAACAAGTTATAGAAAGAATTTTATACCATCACTAAGCAGGATTGATAACTCTGGTTTAATATTGGGAATAGATTAATTACCACATCAAAAGACTGGAAAATAAAAATCATATGACAATATCAATTGATTCAAAAAAATTTAGTAGAATCCATCACCTGTTTATGATTAAAGATACTCAACAAACGAGGAGTAAAAGGAAACTTCCTTAACTTGATAACAAAGATCAACAAAACACTAAAGCTAGCATCATACTTAATGGTGAGAAACTAGAGTTTTCCACAATAAGATTGGAAACAAGGTAGGAATGTCTTCTCTTAACACTCTTTTTCAACAAAATATAAAAAAGGGGAATAAAAGATATACATATTGGAAAGGAAAAAATAAAACTATTTTTTGTTGCAGATGTCATGTTTGTCTATGTAGATAATTCCAAAGAATTGACAAAAATACTTCTGAAACTAATAAGCAAGTATAACAAATTGTGGGATATCAGACTAATATACAAAAGTCAATTTCTTTCCTACACACCAGCAATAAATAATTGGAAATTGAAATTTAAAAAAACACACAATAGTACCAAAAAGTGAAATCATGAAGTATAAATATAACAAAATATATATAGGATCTATATGCATAAAATACAACACTCTTCTGATGAAAAATATAAACAACAGATCTATATAAATGGAGAGATAGTCCGTGTTCAAGGAATAGCAGACTCAATTTTTTTAAGATGTCAATTCTTCCTAAATTCAATGCAATGGAGTCAAAATCCCAGAAAACCATTTTTTGGATATCCACAAAGTAATTACAAAGTCTATAGAGAAGGCAAAAGACCTAGAAAGTCAAACACAATACGGAAGAATAACAAAACTGGAGGGCTCACACTACTCAATTCCACAACTTACTATAAAGCTCTAATACTCAAGACAGTGTGGTATTGGTGAAGGAACAAACAGAACAGGAAGTCCAGAAATAGGCCCACATAAGTGTAACCAATTTTAGACAAAAAAGCAAAAGCAATTGAATGGAGAAAGCATAGTGTTTTCCAAAAATGGTGCTAGAACATCCATATGTTAAAAAATGAACCTGGGCCAGGCGCGACGGCTCATGCCTGTAATCCCAACACTTTGGAATGCCGAGGTGGATGGATCACAAGGTCAGGAGATCAAGACCATCCTGGCCAACATGGTAAACCCCATCTCTACTAAAACACAAAAAATTAGCCAAACATGGTGGCACGGGCCTGTAGTCCCAGCTACTTGGGAGGCTGAGGCAGGGGAATCGGCCTGGAGGCAGAGGTTGCAGTGAGCCAAGATCATGCCACTGCACTCCAGCCTGGCAATAGAGCAAGACTCCATCCCCCCCCAGAAAAAAGAAAAAAGAAAAGAAAAGAAAAGAACCTGCACCCGGGCTTTGTGCCTTTCACAAAAATTAACTCAAAGTACATCATAGACCTAAATGGAAAGCTTTAAAACTTTTAAAAGAATACAAAAACAAAAGAAAAGAAAAACCAAAATCAACTTGAGTTTGGTGATGAGATTTTAGATACAGCAGCAAAATCACAGTTCATAAGAGAAAAAATTAATGTGACATTTACTAAAATTAGAATCTTCCTTTATCTGAAAGACACTGCTAAGAGACTAAAAATACAAGTCACAGATTGGAAGATAGGTGCAAAACACATATCTACAGAGGCCTTGTGTGAAAAACGCATATCTAATAGAGGCCTTGTATGAAAATACACAGAGAATTCTTAATACTCAACAAGTAAGCAAACAACCCAATTTAAAATGGGCAAAAGATCTGAACAGGCAACTCACCGAAGAAAATATACATATGGGAAATAAGCATTTTAAAAGATGCTCAACGTCATTTGTTTTTAGGCAATTGCACCCTGAAACAAAACTAAGCACTTATTTGAATGACTAAAATTTTAAATCTGACAATACCAAATACTGTTGAAGATGCAGAGCAACAAGAACTGTCATTCATTGCTACAGGAAATGCAAAATAGCACAGCCACTTTGGAAGATAATTTGTCAGTTTTTTATAAAACTAAATATAGCTTTACAATAAAATCCAGCAATCATACTCCTAGGTATTTATCCAACCAATTAAAAAGTCATGTGAATGCTTATTCATAATCACCAGAAACTATCAACAACCAAGATATCCATTAATAGGTAAGTTGATAAACTATGGCACATCCATAAAATGAAATATTATTCAGTAAAGAAATAAATGAACTATTAAGTCACAAAAATATATATATATGTATCTTAAATGTTTATTGCTAAATGAAAGGAGTCAATTTGAAAAAGCTACATGCCATATGATTCTAATTATATGACATTCTGGAAAAAGCAAAACTGAAAAGATGATGCAAAGATCAGTCACTGACAATGGTTGAAGGGAGAAGAAAGGCTTGATTATGAGAGCACAGGATATTTTGGAGTGGTAAAATCATTCTGCATGGTTCTGTAATAGTGGATATATGACATTACACATTCAATGAAACCTGTACGACTTTATAACACAAAGTTCTGGGTGCAAACCTTAATGTCTGCAAATTTCTACAAAATCACTTAGAAAGCTGGGAGAATTCCAGGTGGAATGTTAAATGTGACAACAATCTAACTGTATTACAAATATATGTAACAATCTCATTGAAGGGGGTGAAGGAGAAATGTGCTGAGTTAAGTAACTTTGGAAGTTAGTGGTGCTGGTAAGATGAAAGAAGGTGTTCATAAGCCCTATACTCCAGTTGATAAAGATGTTTTCCTTGGGAGTATGGATTGGCAATTCCAATTCTGCTACACATGTGTACTGGAATGGAAGTAAATGGATGGTGGATGGTGGAAGCCAGATTTCTCACTATTGGAAGAAGAAGTTCCACATAAGCAAAGGGAGGAGGCTGAAATGGTCTATGTATTAAGGTTTTAGAGTTGGAGACCTCAACATGAATTCATATTTAGCTTATTGCGAATACAATGTTATGTGTGGAAATATTTATAGATACATATATACACAGGTTAGTAGACACTCAAACATTTTTTCCTTCCAGCTGAGTGAGCCCAGAAGCAGTGATACCCCAGTAACAATGAGCAGACCAGTGCCCAGATCCTCATCTCTGATATAATTCTCCAACAAAAGGTGCCGGGACTCCTTGGAAAAGTGAATGACTCCTGGACCGGAGCAGGAAATATACGAGATGAACACGGAGTATCTTACAGTCAGAAAAAAAGAAAAAGTACTCAAAACAAATGAACAACAACAACAAAAATTCCACAATGAGCAGATAATGTCAAAAAGAGCAAACTGAAAGAGAGCTCCCAATGGCCAAAACTGGAAAGATTTGAGCACCAAAATAAATTAAATGGTCCATTATAACTGAAAGTATTAAATAAATATCCATGAGCTCATGCAGATATAAATGAATGAATAAATAAATAAGTGGGGGAAGAATAAACAAATCTCTCATATAGACTTCCAAATAATTTATGTAGTTACTCCATCCTCAAGGAACTGGAATAAACCACAACTTACTCATACCTTCTAACACTGGTGGGCATTTAGGTTTTATCAGGTTTTTGACATTACTGTGCTACTAGGAACATATCTCCTGCATATGTAAGAGTTTTTTCTAGGGTATGTTCTTTGGGGTGAAATTGCTGTGCTATGTAGTGAGTATGTGTTCAACTTTACTAGGTAATACCAAATGTTTTCCAAATAGTTGCACCAATTCTTTACACCTTCAGCTGTGTCTGAGAGTTCCCAGTGTTCAACAGCCTCCTCTAAGCTTGGCGTTTTCTGATTTTCAAATGTTTCTCAATCTAATCCTTATATAATAAGGTATTGCATTATAGTTTTAAATATTTGCATCTCACTGATGACAACAAAATGTGAAATCTTTTCATACAGTTTTGGATCAATCATCGCTCTTTTTCTTGGAAAGTACCTATTCATGTATTTTGCCATTTTTCTCTTTGTTATTCATTTTTAGTTCTTTATCATCTTGGAATTCTAACCCTTTGTTGGTTATAGATACAGCACATATTTCTTGCTTGTGACTTTTTGCCCTCTTTATAGTATCTGTTGAGAGCAAGAAATTCTCAGTGAATCATCCACAAATGATCACATCCTTGTAATCACCACCCACGTAAAGAAATGGAAACTTACTGACCTCCAGGAAGATTCCTTCATGACCACGCTGATTGCTACCCACCTTCACTCAAAATTAAACATTACCCTGACTTCTAAAACCATTGATTAACTTGGCCTACTGAACAGCTTTATATAAATGGAACCGTATAATATGTATTCCTTTTGTCTGGTTTATTTCATTCAGTATTATGTTTCTGAGATACATCCAAATTGTTGCATAGGGCTACAGAACATTCATTTTCATTGTGCGAATGTACCACAATTTATTTACCAATGTTAATGTTGACAGATGCTAATATTGTTGGCGTTGAGCCTGTTTCTAATTTGAGGCTATTAAGAAAAATTACTGTCGTGAAGATTTTTATACATGCCTTTTGGTACATGTAGTTCTACTGAATTTATATCTAGGGTAAATTGGTGGGTCACAGCTAACTTTAGTTTCAGCTATAGTGATACTGTCAACAGTTTTATAAACTGATTGTACTCATTTTACACTCCTCTCCAGTATTATGTAAGAGGTTGTATTGTTCCATACCTTTTCAGCACTTGCCATTGTCAAATTTATAATTTGTAGTGGTATCTCCCTACAATTTTAAGTTTTTATTTCCCTATATCCAATGTGGTTGACCATTTTTAAATAGATTCATACGTTATTTAGATAGTATATTTTGTGAGGTGTCTGCTCAAGTCTTATATTCATTTTTAAAATAGGCTTATCTGTCATTTTCTCGATTTGGAAAAAAATCCGTATTTTCTGGATATGAGGCTTTATCAGTTGTGGGTTTTCAAGTATTTTCTCTAAATTTGTGGTTGACCTTTTGAATGTTCCTAGTGGTGTTTTTAATTAACAGACACTTTTAGATTTAATGTAGTACAACTCAGCATTATTTTTCTTTTATGGTTGAGCTTTATTTGATCAATTTAAGCATTCTCTGCCTAGCACAATATCATAAAGATACTCTTGTATTTTATCTTCTAGAAGTTTTCTTGTTCATACTTTTACATTCACATTCATGGAGTGTGCACCTGGAATTGAGTTTTGGTGCGCAGTGTCTAGTAGACCTGATTAGTTTTTCTATATGGGTATCCAACTGGCCCAGCAACATTTCTTAAAATGACCCCCCTCTTCTCACTATTCCGCAGTGCCACCCTGCCATAAATCAAGTATGCATACAAATTTCTGTTTCTGGACCCAACATTTTGGTCACTTGGTACAATTATCTATTCTTCGGTCATTGGAATTCTGTCTTAATTGTAGTAACTTTATTAAAAGTCTTGTTTTATTATAGTGTAAGTTCTTCCATCTTGACAAATTATTTTTGAGAGGGTATTGCCTGTTTGCCTTGTTTTATTTTGGTATTTTTATATAGATGCCAAATAAGATTGTCAATTTTTACAAATTTTCATGCTAGAATTTTGGTTGTTATTGTATTTAACCTATAATTCAATTTAGGGAGACTTAAATCTTTATAATGTTGGTTTTCTAATCCATGAATATGGTATATTTCTCCATTTATTTAGTTTCATCATTAATTTCTCTCACAAACATTTTGTAGTTATTTTTCTAGAGGGCCGGCAAAATTGTCTGAGATTTAGTCTTATATGATACTATTTTTAATGTTATCTTTGACTTTTTTTTCTATTTTCTATTAAGGTATAATTTACATGCAGTATAATTCACCCATGTAATTGTACACTTCTATAAATTTAGACAAATATAAAGTCACTAAATTCAAGAAGTGTCATCAGCCAAAAAATTCTCTGTGCTCCTTTGTAGTGACCACCCCATCCCCATCCTCAGCTGCTGTTAAACACTGCTTTGTTTTCTGTCTCTCTGGGATTGCCTTTTCTGGAATGTGATATAAATGGAACCACGTACTGTGTAGACTTTGAGTCTGGCTTCTTATACTTAACATAATCTATCTGAGATTTATCCACACTATTGCACATGCCAGCAGTTTATTCCCTTTAATTGCTTAGTAGGGTATTATTGTACCATGGTTTTTTTTCTAACCCACTTGCCAGTTGAAGGACATGGTCATTTGGATTTTTCCAGATTTGAAAGATTATAAATAAAGCCATTATAAACATAAACATCTGCATACAGGTTTTTATGTTAATGTAAGTTACCATTTCAAATGGGTAAAAACCTAGTAGTGAAATTGTGGGGTTTATGGTAATTTTATGTTTAACTTTATGAGAAACTGATGAACTGTTTCTCAAGGAAGCCATACCACTTTGCATTTCCACAAACAACATATAAAAGTTCTAGTTGCTCCACATTCTCACCAGTATTTAGGATTGTCAGTTTCTTTCTTTTAATTTGAGTTAGTTGAATAGGTGTGTATTGCTATCTCATTCATGGTTTCACTAATGACTAATATTGCCCATCATTTTATGTGCTTTTGCCATCTGGGTAATCTTTTCTGCCATTCTTGTCTTTTCATTTTCTTAACAGTGATTTTTAAAGAGAAGTTTTTAAGTTTGATGATATCTAATTGATCAACTTTTTTCTTTTATGAATCATGCTTTTGCTATTTTATCTAAGAAATCTTGCCTCATTTGAGGTAGCAAAATTTTTCTTCTATGTTTTCTTCTAAACTTTTATAGTTTTAATTTTATATTTAGGTCTACAGTGTATGGCTAACATTTAGTTAATTTTTTTATATGGTGAAAGGTAAGAATCTATATTTTTTATCACATGTGAAGATCTAATCCTTTCAGCACTATGTGTTGAAAACACTGTACTTTCTCCATTAAATTGCATTTGTGCCTTTATTTAAAAAATCAACTGATCATATACATGTGGGTCTATTTTTAGACTCACTCTTGACTTTTTGCCAATACCACTCTGCCTTGATTACTAAAGCTACTAATTAAATCTTGAAATCAAGTAGTCTGAGTTATCTTTGTTCTTTTTCAAAAATTGTTTAGTTTTATTTATAAATTTTAGAATTAGCTAATCAATTTCTACAAAAAAATTCTGATGAGATTTGAATGGAATAGCAAGGAATCTATAAATTAGATGGTCAGGAACTGACAGCTTAACAAGCCAATCAATAAGCATAGTATATTTATCTGTTTATTTAAGGCTTTTTAAGATTTCTTTCATCAGTGACTTGTAGTTTTAGCATACAGATATGGAACATATTCTGTTAGATTTTTATCTAAGTATTTTATGAATTTCCATACATTACATGATATTTTACTTTTTAACTTTAACTTTACTCTGTTACTATACAGAAATATGATTCATTTTTTAAATACTGAAAATGTCCTAAACTCACTAGAGTTGGTATTTTTTTTTGAAGATTCTTTGGAATTTCCTGTATAGACAAGCGTGTCAGCTGCTAATAGAGATAATTCTATTTCTACATTTTCAATCTGTGTAATTTTAGTCTTTCTTTCTCTCTCTCTCTTTTCCTTCCTTCCTTCCTCCTTCCTTCCTTCCTTCCTTTCTTCTTTCCTTCCTTCCTTCCTTCCTTCTCTTTCATTCACCTTAGGGTACCAGATAGCATCTCCCAGTACAATGGTGAATTAAAATGCTGAGAGAACACATCCTTGCCTTGATACTGATCTTAGGAAGAAAGGATCTTGTCTTTTACACTAAGCATAATGTAACCTGCATATCTTTTTGTAAACTCCCTTTATGCAGTTAGTGAAGTTTCTCCATTGAAAAAAATTAGGAATGGATTTGGGTTTCTGTCAAATGCCTTTTGTGCATTTATAGAGATGGTTATATGGTTTTTCTTCTTTAGTCTGTTGATTTACTGAATTATACTGATTATTTTCTAATGGTCACTAATCTTGCATTCCATAAGGTATTATCCTTTTTCTTTGGTAAGATTCAATTTGCTAAATTCTTGTTGAGAATTTTTACCTCTGTGTTCACAAGAAACATTGGTCTGTAGTTCTCTTGTAGTATCTTTATCTAGTTTTGGTATCAAGGTAATGCTCTATGCTGTCCTCATAGAATGAGTCAGGAAGAATCCCCAACTCTTTAGTTTTCAGAAAGAGTTTATGTGAAACTGACGTTGTATCTTCCTTAAATATTTAGTAAAATTTACAAGCAAAGCCATCTTGGTTTAAAGTTTTATTTGTGAGAAAGCTTTTTATCTGCAAATTTCATTTCTTTTGCAGTCATAGTGTCATTCAAGCCATCTATTACTTGTTGAATAAGCTTTATTAGTTTGTATGTTTTAAGGAATTTGTTCATTTCATCTAAATTATTGAATTTACTGGCATAAAGCTGTTCATAATATTCTCTTATTTTCCTTTTAATTTCTGTAGGGTCCTAGTGATAGCCCCATTTTCATCACTCCTATTTTAAATGGTGTCCTATTTTTAAATTATAGATTCTGTATCTTCATTGCTATTATATAAAAATGAAATTGATTTTTGCATGTTGATCCTGTAGCACACAGTGTTGCTTAACTCACAATAATTCTAGGAGGTTGTCTTTTTATTTATTTATTTTGTGAATTCCTTTATGTTGTCTACATAGATATAATCATGTCACCTACAAGTAGGGATGATTTCACTTCTGCCTTTAGAATTGGTATGCAGGCCGGGCGCGGTGGCTCAAGCCTGTAATCCCAGCACTTTGGGAGGCCGAGACGGGCGGATCACGAGGTCAGGAGATCGAGACCATGCTGGCTAACACAGTGAAACCCCGTCTCTACTAAAAAATACAAAAAACTAGCCAGGCGTGGTGGCGGACGCCTGTAGTCCCAGCTACTCGGGAGGCTGAGGCAGGAGAATGGCGTAAACCCGGGAGGTGGAGCTTGCAGTGAGCTGAGATCTGGCCACTGCACTCCAGCCTGGGCGACACAGTGAGACTCCGTCTCAAAAAAAAAAAAAAAAGGCCGGGCGCGGTGGCTCAAGCCTGTAATCCCAGCACTTTGGAGGCCGAGACGGGCGGATCACGAGGTCAGGAGATCGAGACCATCCTGGCTAACACGGTGAAACCCCGTCTCTACTAAAAAATGCAAAAAACTAGCCGGGTGAGGTGGCGGGCGCCTGTAGTCCCAGCTACTTGGAGGCTGAGGCAGGAGAATGGCGTGAACCCGGGAGGCGGAGCTTGCAGTGAGCTGAGATCCGGCCACTGTACTCCAGCCTGGGCGACAGAGCGAGACTCCGTCTCAAAAAAAAAAAAAAAAAAAAAAAAAAAGAATTGGTATGCCATTTATTTATTTATTTATTTAATCTATCTATCTATTGCCTTCTCTAACCATCTAAAATTTCTAGTAGTATACTGAATAAAAGAAGTGAGAATTGGCATTCTTGCCTTGCTCCCAGTCTTAGGGAAAAAGAAGTTAGTCTTTCACTACAAAGTATGATGCTCCCTATAGGTTCTTTGTAAATAGTCTTTATCCAGTTCAGGTAGTTCCACTCCCTTCTAATCTTGCTGAGAGAGAGTTTTATCAAAAAGTCGATGTTGGATTTTGTCAAATACCTTTTATGTATCAATTGATATGATCATATGGTTTTTCTTTTTTGCCTTGTTGATATGGTAGATTGTATTTACTTTAGAACATTGAACCAGACTTGTGTACCTGGATTAAATTCCATTTGGTCATAGTATATAATTTTTTTTATACATTGTTGGATTTTATTTGCTAATATTTTGTAGAAGAGATATTGTTTTGTAGTTTCTATTTTAGAGCTGTCTTTCTCTGGTTTTGGTAATAGAGTAATATTGACCTAATGAAATAAATGTTCCCTAATCTTCTGTTTTCTAGAAGAAATTGTATTAAAATAGTGTTAATTCATCTTAAAATATTTAGGAAAAGTATCCAGTGATAGCACTCGGACCTGTCTTTTTCAGGAGGTTTTCAATTAAGAATTCATTTAATCATTATAGGACTATTCAGATTATTTGTTTCATGTTAACTGAGTTTAGATTATCAAGGAATTCGTCCATTTCTTCTAAATATTCATGTTTATATGAACATAAAGTTGTTCATAGTATTGTCTTATTGCCTTTATAATCTTTTTCATGGTTGTGGGATCTTTAGGGTTATTCCCCCATTTCATTACTGATGTTAGTGAAACCTCTTGCTGGAGGTTTATCAATTTTATTGATTTGTTTTAAACTAGCTTGTGGTCTTATTAGCTTTTTCTGTTGTTTTCCTATCTTCAGTTTCATTTGTTTCTGCTTTGATCTTTATTGTTTCCTTTCTTCTGCTTGCTTTTAATTTATTTTGCTCTTCTTTTCAGTTTCTTGGGGTAGGAACTTAGATTTATGATATGAGACTTTCTTTTTTCTAACGTAAGCATTTAGTGGTATAAATTTTCCTCCCACAATGCTTTAGCTACATCTCACATATTTTTATGTGTTGTATTTTCATATGTATATGTCATTCCATTCTACGGTTTTTTAATTTTACTTGAGACTTTCTCTTTAATTTATGGGTTATTTAGAAGCATATTGTTTAATTTCTACATGTTTACAGATTTTCCAGATTTTCCTTCATTTCTTTGTTATTGATTTCTAGCTTGATTCCACTATGCTCAGATAATCATACTCTGTATGATTTAATTATTTAAAAATTTTTGATACTCATTAAAAAGTCAGAAAACAACAGATGCCGGCGAGACTGTGGAAAAATAGGAACACGCTTACACTGCTGGTGGGAGTAGTTCAACCATTGTGGAAGACAGTGTGGCATTTCCTCAAGGATCTAGAACCAGAAATACCATTTGACCCAGCAATCCCATTATTGGGTATATACCCAAAGGATTAGAAATCATTCTACTATAAAGACACATGCACACATATGTTTATTGCAGCACTATTTACAATAGCAAAGACTTGGAACCAACCCAAATGCCCATCAATAATAGACTGGATAAAGAAAATGTGGTATATAAACATCATGGAATACTATGCAGCCATAAAAAAGAGTGAATTCATGTCCTTTGCAGGGACATGGATGAAGCTGGAAACATGATTCTCAGCAAACTAACACAGGAACAGAAAACCAAACACTGCATGTTCTCACTCATAAGTGGGAGTTCAGCAATAAGAACACATGGACACAGGGAAGGGAGCATCACACACCAGGGTTGTCAGGGGGTAGGGGACAAGAGGAGGGACAGCATTAGAACAAATACCCGATGCATGTGGGGCTTAAAACCTAGATGACGGGTTGATGGGTGCAGCAAACCATCATGACACGTGCATACCTATGTAATAAACCTGCACATTCTGCACATGTATCCCAGAACTTAAAGTAAAATTTAAAAAGAAAGAAGATTAAAATAATTTTTGATACTTGTTTTTGGTCAGGATATGGTCTGTGAATTGTTCATGAGCACTTAAAAAAATGTGTATTCAGCTATTGTTGGGTGAAGTATAATCTATGCCAATTAGATCCTATTGGTTGATTATGCTTTTCAAATCTTCTATATCTTTGCTGATTTTCTTTCTAGTACTGCTGTTAGTTGATCAGAAGTTTGCGTTGAAGTCCCCAATCATAATTGTGAGTTTGTCTATTTCTCGTTTCAGCTCTGTCATTTTTTTGCCTCATGTGTTCTAGTCTCTGTTGTTTTCTGTATACACATTAAGAATTGTTATGTCTTTCTAGTAGACTGACTCTTTCATCTTTATGTAATATCCCTCTTTGTCTTTAGGAATTTTCTTTCCTCCAAAGACTGTATTATTGGATACTAATGTAGCCATTTCTGTCTTTTTTAAAATTAGTGTTCTCATAGTATACCTTTTTCCTTCTTTTTACTTTCACCCTATCTATGTAATTGAATGTGAAGTGAGTGTCTCATAAACAGCACACAGTAGGGCCATGGCTTTTTATCCATTCTGCAAATCTGTGTCTTTTCATTGTAATTACTCCAAATGGCAGGGTCTGCTGCAGCTCTAGGCAGTGGAATGTGGAATGTTCCCCCACCCCAAAGAGGCTGCTATTGCGCTTTCAGGAAATGCCAGGGCTACCTTGTGCTGATGAACGCCATTTATAACCCAGCTCAGAAATGCAACTCAGCACTCCCCATCTGCTCTGGATTTGGAACTGCAAGTTTGAAATGTCACGGTATCCACTTCTTTGCCCAGCCCCCTCTCCGATCCCTGTACGTTGGCCTCTCTTGGGATTTTCTCTAGCACTACCATCTGGGATTTACCTTTTTCTCTTTATTTTTCCAAGTAATAGAACCTGCGATGTATCAACTCAGTTTCTTCCTGAAACTCAGTTTATACAAGCAGCCTGCCTGCTGTTGAGTCCTTGAGTGCTGGCTCACACACGGTACTGATGCAGTGCCTGCACTATGAAGAGGCCTCTGGAGACTTACAAGGGCACTGAGGAAAAGGGGGACTCGCCGTTTAATTTACACCTTCCCTTTATTACCCCTTTTAAGTGCCACCGATCCATAATGGCTTCCCTGTTCGTATCACTCTGGGACCATCTCTCCCTTTTCTCAAGTCTGGCAATATTCATTGACATGACTTGCTTGAGTATTTTTAAAAATTAAGAATCATTCATTAAAAGCCCTCTGGGTTATTGGTACTCTGTTAGAAGTTCCGATTCTGGAGGGATTACAAGAAGGAAAGAGCCCATTGGCAGTATCCTTGAATGTCTTGCAGTTTCAGACACATAAGGGCCCTTGGGTTATTCAACAGCAATAGAGAGCAATGCGGAGGTAGGTAGAAGGGGGAGATTTCACACTCTTCTTTCACTGTCCCCACTGCTCTCATGACAGAATCATACCAAGTGATTTGCTGAGAAGCAGCCAGCATCAGTGTCCTTCAGAGAATTCTATCTGGGTGTCTTGTACTCCAGCCTGCCTTCCAGGGCGGGGCAGTGCTTCAAGTCCTACCAGCCTGCACGTGGGGCCTAAAGCGGAGACCAGAGGGAAGTCCAGAGGGTGGACACCAGTGTCAACTAAGCAGCCACAGAGATCATTTTCTTTTTCTTTCTTTTTTTTTTTTTTTGAGACACAGTTTCTCTCTGTCGCCCAGGCTGGAGTGCAGTGGCTTGATCTCAGCTCACTGCAACCCCCGCCTCCCAGGTTCAAGCGACTCTCCAGCCTCAGCCTCCTGAGTAGCTGGGACTACAAGGTGTGCCACCGCATCCTTCTAATTTTTATATTTTTAGTAGAGACGGAGTTTCACCATGTTGGTCAGGTCTTGAACTCTTGACCTCAGGTGATCTGCCCACCTCAGCCTCCCAAAGTGCTGGGATTACAGGCGTGAGCCACCGTGCCAGGGATCATTGTCTTTCTGTCGCTGGTTGTCTGCCTTGGAGCCCATCCACTCAGCCCTCAGAGGATCTACCCCCTAAAGCACAGAAATACGAAAACAAACCAACCAACCAAAAAACCAACAACAGAATGGAATGATCACATCAAGACATCTCCCGAGTAACAAGTAAACAGAGCCCCCACCTTCACAAGTCAGAGCGCCAGAGAGCCTGCTAGGACAGGAAAAGGAAAGCCCCTGTCCCATTGCTTTCCACCTAGACCAGACCCACGTGTAAAATGAGTGCCCAGGTGTAAGTGCTTCAAGACAGATATAGAAAATCAGTCTTGTTTCGATGGGGAGAGAGGAAAATTGAATTTAATTAAATCTCCGTATTAAGTATGCAGTAAAATGTGCTGCCTTATCAAATTAAGTCATCCACCAGAAAAAAAGGCCATGTTGACAATGTTTTATAGATTTAACTACTATTTATTTATTCATTTAATATGTTTATTAAAAAAAAACTGCCAGATATTTGGCTCATGCCTGTGATCTTAACTACGCAGGAAGTCAAGATAAGAGGATCGCTTGAGCCTAAGAGCTCAAGGCTTCAGTGAGCCATGATCGTACCCCTGCACTCCAGCCTAGGTGACAGAGTGACACTTCATCTCTGAAAAAAAAACAAAAACACCTCTTTTTCCTACCTTGGCACAAGGCCAGTGCTACAAGCAGCAGTCACACGGTCCCATGCCAGAGATGTGCCCTATACACGCCCACTCCACTCATCTTAGGCAGGCTGCAGGCCCTGTGCTAACTGAAGAAGCAGGTGAAGAGCTGGTAACAAGCACAGGGACAGCTTTCACTGAGACATCAACCAACAGATACCACCCCGCTGAGGTGGTACCCACAGCAGATAGCCCTCCAGCTATATGTTACTCACAACAGGTAACACACCCACCCACCAAACCAGGCCCTACCCTCAAGTGGGGTTGGCCCAGGAGGCACAGGCACAAGGCTTTTGTGTTCCCATTTTGGAGTCTGAAAGCCGTCTTGAAGAGAATTCTCCCAATCAGTCCATGCCTCAATGAAATGTAATGTCGCATATATATTCACAAACAAAATGGCATTTTAAAAACTCTTTTCAAATCTTACATACCAATTTTAACAAATAGTGCTGGAGCAATCGGATGGCACAGGTCAAAAAAAAAAAAAACAAAACTTGACATACACCTCACATTTTCAACAAAATTAATTCAAAATAACATAGATTTAAATGTAAAACATAAAGCTATAAAGCTTTTAGAAGAACATGTAGGAGAAAAGTCTCGAGGGCCCAAGGGTGGTGAGTAGACATGGCACCAGACACCCCAAGGGTGGTGAGTAGACATGGCACCAGACACCCCAAGGGTGGTGAGTAGACATGGCACCAGACACCCCAAGGGTGGTGAGTAGACATGGCACCAGACACCCCAAGGGTGGTGAGTAGACATGGCACCAGACACCCCAAGGGTGGTGAGTAGACATGGCACCAGACACACAGTCCATCCAAGAAAAAAGCCAAGAAGTTGGATTTCATCCACATTAACGACGTTTGGTTTGAGAAAGCCCAGGTGAAAGGATGAGAGACTGGATGACAGACTGAGATACCTAATTCCAAACCACAAACCCGACTAAGGGCTTAAATATAGAATATAAGAGCTCTCACAGCTCCGTAGTTAAAACAACAATAGCAATCCAGTGAGAACGTGGGCAAGAGACATGAACAGAGATTTAAGTGAGGAGAATGCAGATGGCAAACAAGCCCCTGAAAAGACGTTAAACATCATGTGTTAACCATCTGGGAAATGCAGATTAAGACCATGATGAAAAATCATTGCATACTTATTAGAACAACTACAAGAAAATAGTGATAGACCTAATACTGGTGACGATGCAAAGAAATTGGATTTCTCATCCGTTGTTGGGATGCTTATGTAATGGTATAGCCACCCCAGAAAACAGTGTGGCAGCTTCTTAAAAACTGCAACAGGCCAGGCATGGTAGCTCATGCCTATAGTCCCAGCAGTTTGAAGCTAGGAGTTCAAAACCAGCCTGGTCAACAGAGCAAGACTTCATCTCTACAAATAATTTTTAAAAAATAGCTGGGCGTGGTGGCACACACCTCTAGTCCCAGCTACTTGGGAGGCTGAGGCAGGAGGACTGAGTGAGCCATGGAGATTGTGGCAGCTGTGAACTATGATCATGCTATGCATTCCAGCCTGGGTGACAGAACCAAGACCCTGTCTCAAAAAAGAGAAAAAAATAATACTAAGGCATACACTTACCATGCATACCCTTACCCTGCTTCCCATGAAACCAGCAATTACATTCCTGGGCACTGATCTCAGGGAAGTAAAAATTAATCTCCACACAAAAGCGTCTAGATGAATGTTCATAGTAGCTTTATTTGTAATAGCTAAAACCTGGAAGCAACCTCAAGGGGTAAACTGAAACAACTGTACTACATTGTACCATGGAATATTACTCAGCAGTGAAGATAAATGAGCTACCGATGCACAGCTTTGAGGAGTCGGCCGGGCATCACGCTGTGTGGAAAATGCCAATCTCAAAACATTCCATCTATAAGACATTCTCAAAATGACTAAGTTATAGAGATAAAGAACAGATTAGTGGTGTCCAGTGTTAGGTGGGGAGGGTTTAGGAGGGGTGGGCAGAAAACAAAGGTGCCGCAAGAGGGGGACTTTGCAGTAGAGGAACAGCTCTACTACTTAAATTGTGGCAGTCACTGCAGGAATTCACACAGGTGACCAAATGGCACAGAGCTGTGCACACACACTGCACCAACTTCAGCATCCCACTCTCGGTATCAGACTGTGGTTTTACAGGATCTAAGCTTTGAGTGAGACTGGGTAGAGGGCAAACAGACTTTTTTTTTTTTTTTTGAGACACAGTCTCTCTCTGTCGCCCAGGCTGGAGTCCAATGGTACAATCTCAGCTCACTGCAACCTCTGCTTCCCAGGTTCCAGCGATTCTCCTGCCTCAGCCTCCAGGGTAGCCGGGACTACAGGCTTGTGCCACCAAGCCCAGCTAACTTTTGTATTTTTAGTAGAGACGGTGTTTCACCACGTTGGCCAGGCTGGTCTTGAACTCCTGACCTCATGATCTGCCCTCCTCGGCCTCCCAAAGTGCTGGGATTACAGGTGTGGGCCACCATGCCTGGCCACAAACAGACATCTTTATAATGCTTTTGACACTTCGTGTTATAATTTTCTAAAATAAGAAGTGTAAAAGAAAAGTCGTATCCCATGTAGTTCACTGAAACAGAATGTTATCTGCCCTAAAAATGATTACAAATGATTGGACTAGGCTTCTGTTCGTATTTTATGAGTTGTATTGGAATTAGAGTGTTTAGGTTCTCTTCCAACCAGCAAAGTCCTCCAGCTCGTGAGTGCTGCAATTTACAGCCGGCTGGAGTCGGTGTCAGGGAGGGTGGTCTCTAGCAACACGCCAGGGCCAAGCTTGCTAAAAGAGGCCTTGAGTTCTTAACTCCTGGAAAGCAGGAGTAATGTGAGGATGGGCTCCTTGATCTTGTATAGCAGGCTCAGGAATGAGAAGAAGCTTCTGAGAACATGATATAGCAAAAACACAAAATAGACAGCAGGAAACTGTGTTCTGTTTTTTGCATGTTTATGCTAGGTTATATCTGACACCCCAGAGTCAGATAGAAGAGATAAAAAAGCTGCAAGGGAACAGGCATTGATTGGGTGCCCTGGGGTCAGCTTACCATACATGTGTGCAATCCTTCAGCAGCCCCACTAGGTAGAGCCATCCCTGCCGGTTTGCACACGCGGATCTGGCGCTCAGGCACACAGACAACACAGTAGGCTGTTTCCCGGCAAGGCACAGGTCTGCTCTGCCTCTGTCCATGTGCACTTTCCCACAACATGCGACCTGACAGCATCATGGGTCACACTTGCAGAGCGAGGCACCCTTTTGCAGTCTGGATCATAGTGCCAAGTTCTGACATGCAGTGCTCACCTGAAGCCTGTTGCTGTTTCAGCAGTGACTCTGCTTGCCAGTTTCCAACACGTGCTTCCAATGGGAAGGGCCTAGACAGACACATCCACTTCACTTTTATCACAAGTCCTGGTTCCCAGGCACCTCTGGGATGCCTTTTCCATGTTTCTATCCCAACCCCAGCATGGGAATATTTCAACAGAGCTTGCTGGGAAACCCTGACCTGTAATTATGGAAACCAAGAATGGACATGTTTCTATTAATATTGGCCCCAGATAAACCACCTACTCTTTTAGGTCAGCATTATTTGGCAAGGGATGAGGTGGGCTGGATGCAGCATCTGCAGCCTTCCCACACAACACCCCAAGCTTCTCTGCATGGCGGAATCCCTGCTTTCGGAGGGCTCCAGCTCTGCAGGGCTCCAGCTCTAGAGGGCTGGAGGAGTTCCTTTAAGTCACTTGGCCTCATTCCTGCATCCATTGAAATTTACATCCAGCTTCATTCTTCCTCCACATCAAAGAGCCTCAGATGGCCCGGCTCTGCTTCCAAACCAGAGTGCAGGAAAGTGTTTACTGAAGAAGAAAAGTGAATCAGGAAACAGCTGTGCAAAGGTCCAGGGCTGTATCCCCCTGGGTTCACACTTGGCCATCTGTGTCTCTTATTATGGCTAATCTCTCTAGTTCTCAGAGAAGCGGCCCATTAACCCAGACAGCTGGGAAATGATGGAAACCATCTTTTTTTCCCAAACGTTCTTATTATGCTGTGTTTATGTTTCAGGATCTGAGGGACTTTCGAACGTTGACCTTTCTTGAGCTGTCCGAGCCCAGAGGCGTGGGTGCTGGGAACTTGCTCCAAGCCTCCATCTTTCTATCTGGACCCCAGAAAGGATAGGCGCCACACAGAGCCAGCTTAATCCAGGGTTACGTGTGCTGACCAGGGGGCTGCCTTCCTGAGGGCTGGATCCAGTTTTCTTGCAGCAAATTTTTCTTCTGCAGAAAGTGGCAGATCTAGGTTCTCTAAATATGGTTAATTCAAAAAATCTTTCTGGAGATGGATGGTGATGATGATTATGCAACATTGTGAATGTACTTTTTTCCCCCATGGGTATCATTTATTATAATGTTATTTATAATAATATTATAGTATATATTAGGTAACATATATAATATTATACTATTGTTTATTATTAACCTTATAAATTTCACACGAATATTTTAAATGATAGTATAGTCTGTAGGCTATTATTTTAAATACAAACTGTACCTCTTCTCAGTTTTGTTGAAGGTGAATGTGCTTAGTACCACTGAAGTATACATGTTCCAATGGTTAAGATGGTAAATGTTGTTATGTGAACCATGACACAATTTTTTTAAAGGAGTAGGGAGAGTTTGTTTTCCTTTTCTCGGATGTTGGTGACTGCCTGGGGTGGGGTAGGGGTGGAAGCAGTGGAAGTGATGCTGTGTGGCCTCCAAAGAGAGGTCACAACAGGCAAAACTCAAGTCCACCTGGTCCTCTCTCTTTCTCTCTCTCTTTCTCTCCTCTCTCTCCTACTTTGTCTGTCCCTTTCTCTCTGTCTCTCTCTCTCTCTCCCTCCCTCTTTCTCTCCTTCTCTCTCCTTTTCTCTCCATCTCTCTCTCTTTCTCGGTCTCTCCCTGTCCCTCCCTTTCTCTCTGCCTCTGTTTCTCTCTCCCTCTCCCCGCTCCAGCTCTGAAGGGATGGCTCCTCTGTGAACGGTTCCTGCCCCTCTTGTCCCCTGGGCCAGGCTCCTTCCATGTGTTAGGCAGGCATTCTAGAGCTGAGACTTCAATGTGAACAAATAAACATTAATTTTAAATTGAGATGTATATGAGGTACAAGGTGCTGTGCGTGCATATCCCTGGGGATCCGGGAGCGCCACCCTCAAGCAGTGATCTTTGATGTCATGACTGAGCAGGAGCTGCAGATGGGTGTCAAGGGGAAGGAAGAGGTCAGGGATGGTGGAGTCCAGACCCCAGAACTTTCAGGAAGGGGTGAAGGAATGCGCTTGGGGACTTGAGGGGTCTACCCACCCCCATGCTCGTGGGCCCTCTTGGGGCCAAGGCCTGCACTAATAGGTCCTCACCCCACCTCATCCCAGCCTCCTCACCCACTGGCCTCAGGGGTTGTAGCACAGAGTGGAGGCTGCGGCTGTGCAGGTGGAAGTGGAGGCTCAAGGGGTCAGTCCCCGGCCTGTGAGGTGGGGATTCCAGGCTCAGGTCCAGAAGCGTTTGAGAGTTCCACTAAGGAGTCTAAGTGTCTGTAAATAATTAAACATTGCAAAGTTGGGGCCTTCTTTTTGCTGTCTTTCAACCTCTCTTCTCTTGAGAAGGTTCTGGGACAGGAGCGGGAGTTCCAGCAGGAGGAGGAAGGGCTCCAGCCTCAGTGAGCCCTTCTTCCCTGCTGGTGAGCTGTTTCAGGCTCCCTGCAGGAGCCTCTGGGCCCTCCCTCCCAGCATGGTGGTCATGGGGCTGCTCCTGCCATGCAGGTGCCCTGGCTATGTTGAGTGACCCACCAGCTAGGGAGCAGCATACTGTCTCCAGCCTTGGGCCTGTGCTCACCCTGGGCCCAGCCAGACCTGGGCCTCCCGGGCTTCTGCCTGGCTCACCCAGTGCATCCCCAGGAAGGAGCACAGAGGATGCACGCTCCAGGAAGCTGGCCTCACTGCTCCTTTGTTCACCCTAATTGCACTAAAATTAGGCAGTTTTCTGACTGACCACATGTCTATGCTGTTTGAACCTTCAAAGTCTTTCATCGTCACCACACAGGCAGCACCTAACAGGCAGCTGGTTTAACTACAGGTAGAAACACAACCACCACCTGCAGCACAAAACATTTCACATTTACTCCCTGGAGTTACTGGAGAAAGGAAGTTTCTAATGAATGATCCAAGCACAGGAATGTGTCCTTCAGCTGTCTGAAAGTTCAGCCTAGGAGCATGTTTCTGAGTGTTGGGGTGCAGGACTTCTCTCTTCCGAATTCCGAAATTCTCATGCCCTAATTTAACCTCAGATTGAATTCTTCTGGTGCAACCACTTTAGAAAGCAGAATACAGTTAGCAGCAACAACCTTTTACATAGAGGGCTTTGGTGAGTGGGCAAGTACTCTGGAGAGACCCATCTGAGTGGACAGGTGGGCCCGAGCCTTCAGGGGCAGAGAGGGCACCTCGGGGTCCCTGGAGACATCTGTTCTGCCCATAGCAGTTGTGGAAGGTTTTTAAAAGTGACACAAAGAGAATATTTTTAATTTCCCTGCTATTTACAGGGAATGTTTTGCTTCTATAGGACAGAAAATACATTGCCAGATGAAGGGTGTTTGCCAAGAGAAGACCAGCTGCAAATAATTTGGCCTGGAAAAAATATATAGTTTTTAGAAAACATTCTCCCAGCAAAAAAAATGGCCCTGTGCTCCCCTGCTCTCTGTTCTTCGTGTTTCTCACCCAGCATGCATTCAGGTTGTCATGGTAACCCTGCACTATCTTTCAGAGGAGTGAACAGAAGTTGAGTTCAACATGGAGGATTGGACCATTTGAGTGTAATCTACTGAAATCAATGGGACCTTGGCCTTTTTCATCAACGTAGGCAAGACACATTTCATTTTTAAATTTTCGGCTAAAATCAGGAATGAATTTATCTTTCAACCTCTCTTGAAAGAGAGGGAAAAGGGAAGAAGAGGTGGAAGAATAATAGCTGAGAATGCTCTGGATAGTGATAGTGAGCGCTTGCTGCCACGTTTCCGTCCTGGGATTGATCTGGTTATCTTCTGCTGCATAACAAGCCACTCCAAAAACTCATAGCTTATCATAATGGTAATATCTTTTTCACCACAAATCTGTAACATTGACAGGGACTTGGCAGGAGCAAGTTCCCTCTGCTTCACACACTTCCGTCTGGGGACGCTTGATGGTAGCTGGTGGGATCACAGGTAGGCTAGCTCACATGCCTGGGTGGGGACGCTGACTGTCAGCTGGGACCTCAGCCGGGCCCTTGCTCTGGGCACTCATGTGTTGCTGGCTGCCTCGTATGCTGTGGGCTTCTTCACACAATGGTGGCTTGGTTCCAAGTGCGAGTGTTCAAAAGTCATATTCTGTCTGTCAGGAGCAAGCCAGCCCATATCGAAAAGTTAGATTTCCCCCTTTCAATGAAAGAAGTGCAAAAGGATTTGTGAACGTGCTTCAGGATGACCATGATGCCCATGTCAGATATTGCCAATTAACGATTGAGCCGGGACTCCACTTCAGAATCCTTCCCAACAGTGTTCCAGTCATCCACGGGCCATCGCTGGAGCTGGCCCCAAAGTTAATGCCCATCTAACACCCTTGCTCTAGGCCAGTGGCCCAAGACAGCATGGGACCAATGCTCTCAGAAACCAAGTTCCTCCAAGTCCATAATAAAACCAGATAAATATAAACAATGTAATAAATTTTTCATAAAGACAACTTTATCCTATTTAAAGATTGTCCATTGTTCTGAGATTATGTACTTTTTACACTTTTGGAGTGTTCAGCTGCCCTTTCTCTTATGAATTGAAGAGATGATAAGGAACAGTTATGCTGTTTGACTCTCCTTTTAAAATATTGCTGACCCATGCAATCCAAAAGTCACAATCCACTGCCTTCGGCCATTTGTTGGTGGTTGAAACTTCACTGTCATAAACAGTGGAGTGCCACATGGCACAGACACAAAACTCTGCACATCTCCTCCGTGAGTTCACCTCTGAAGGCCCACATGCTGCTCTGGAATCACTGCATCTTTTCCCTGCTTGAGTCTCCGGATTGAGCTCGAGTTTTGGTTTTCTTTCTCTCTCTTTTCTACCTTCTGCCTGGCCATCCTGTAGGCTGCACACTCTTGCTAAGCAATGTGTATGTGCTCCTGGTGTCATAAGAAGCCCTGTCCTGTGGCAAACACTATCCAGCACTCAGAGCTACACATCCCCCTGGGAAATCCCCGTGGGCTTGTCAACTCAACAGTGGGGAAACAGAGCCTTGGGACAACCAAGAGTCCTGGACTTTGAGTCAGAGCTGCTCAGCGTGACTTGGGGAAGATATTAAATGTGGGAACCAAACCAAAATGACATAAGTGGTCAACAGTATCTAGATACAAACAACACTGTCTGGGTTTGAAGGAGCCCCCGTGCCCATTGTTTCCTCCCTTGTCAATCAGAGAAATAATTGCCCACTTTACTGCCAGAGATGGGGTCCAAGTTAATGAGGAACTGTAGCAGCTACTTTTAATGCAAATTCTTGGAAACAATAAGAAAGTTGGAAAATACATGGGATCTTCCAGATTATGGAACATAGAAACAAGGAAAGGGAAAAAGGCAAAAGAAAGGAAGAGGAAGAAGGGAAATGAGAAGGTGGAAGACAGAGATCCATGGAGTTACAAGGTACCTTTCACCTAGAGCCGCAGTTTCACTTTAGGAGAAAACAAAAACTGGGCTTTCTTTTGAATGATGTTAAGGAAGTTACCAGCATGGTCCCTCTGTCTCCCTCTCCAGGGAGCAGGGCCTGGCCGAGTCTCATTATACTGCAGACCATTGGTCTTGAGCCCAAGGCTTTACAAGAGAAGCACAAACCCCAACAATTACAAGGGACATTGCTTTCCCACCCTGGTCACTCCCTACACAACAAGAAGAAAAACAAAACAAGCCCAGATCTGTAAGCAGGGCCCAAAGAAAACATTGCGATGATGGACCTTCTTCAAGGAAGTGAGCTGACACAAAAGCAAAGGCAGAAAGCTCTTTCCAGCTCTCAGATTTCAAACCACCAGGGAATGTGCACTGTTCCAGGGCCTCTGAGAAGCCAAAAGCTGGGTTGCACAATCAGCCCTGCTGCCCCAGGCCAAGCTTGCTGTACAGCCGGCAGTCAGATGCCGCTCACCTGGACGGTCCACCTGCCCTCTTTGCCTTCAGCTTCTTCCGGCCACAGGAGGGGCTCTGTGTCAAGGGTGACTTCTTCCTGTTCCGAATCTCAAGAACAGCCCTCTGGTATTTGTCTCTCTTGTCTGGCACCTTTCACTTAGCACACTGCCCTCCTTATTTGCCCCTGTTGTCACAAACGGCAGGATGTCCTGCTTTTTTAAGGCTGAATACTACTCCATAGTACATAGATATGCACCAGACTCTAATGAAGTTGACCTCTTAGAAGCAGAAAGTAGAAGGGCAGTTACCTGGGGCTGGGGAGTAGGAAAAAAGTGTGTGAATTTTGGTCAAAGGGTACAAATTTTCAGTGATAAGATAAATAAGTTCTGAGGATCCATGAACAACATGGTAACTAGAGTTAATAATGCCGTGCTGTATGTTGACAATGTGCTAAGAGAGCAGATCTGAAGTGTCCTCACACACACAAAAATAATGGTAACCATGTGAGGCAGTGAAAGTGCCGATCAGCTTCATCTTGGCAGTCACTTCACGATATGCACATGCATCAAATCATCACATTGTACAATTAACTGTATACAAGTGTATTTGTCAATTACATCTCAGTAAAGCCAGGGGGTGGAGTGGGGAGGAAAGAACTTCTGTCTCGCTCTTGGTTTATGCACTATCTTGCAAAGACAGCATGAGTCACCATCACTATCTGCCCCAGTCTAGTACTCTCGGGTCCTTTGTCCTGCAAATCGGTTCACACACACCAACCAGTGTCTTCTCATGATGCACAGCTGGAAATAATTGCTTTTTAAGCTTTAAAAAAATTCAGGACACAGCTTACCCTTGGTGTCCACCCACAGGTAGTCAGGCCTGAGAACATGTCACCTGTGGACAAATGCTAACTTTCCCAAAACGAGGGGAAGTGCTGAGTGAGAGGTGAGGCCTTTGTCCTGCCTCTCTCTCCCTGTGTGGACCGACTGACCAACCCTCCAAAGCACTTTGAGAACCATTAGACATAGTAGTTTACTTCTTCTCATGCAAATATTCCTTGGAGGAGCCTGGTGTATTTATTTTAAGAGTTGTTTTCAGAAACAGAGGATCTCTCTTCTGTTTCACAAAATAAAAATACATGTCACAGAGAAGAACAAACCCACCCATGGCCAGCCTCTGGCTGTGTAATTGCTACTCTGCACAATAGGAAATGAGTGGCCATGGCACAGGTAGCCCATTTGGGAGTCGCCTAGAGTCCTGTCCCTACAAAGAAATTATAACGTAGCAAAAAACCAGAGGCTCCCTTCCTTGAATATCCAGGCTTGGCCTAGAGCACGGAAACAAGACCAGTGTAATTACCTCGCGTTCATAATCACTGCTGAGACCTGAGAACAGAGGCCGGGCCCTGCCTGGTCTTCGGCTGTCTGGCCACAAGCAAGCCGCCTCTGAAAGCAGGCAGCTGGGGCACAGGGTGTTTGTGTGTGTGAAAATGACTCTGCTCCCCCGCAGCAAGGAGCAGGGAGATAGATGGCTTTTCCCTGTATGGCTTATCTGGGTCAGAATCAACAAGCAGGGGCATAAAACAGATATCAGATCCCAGGAGGAAATGACAGCCAGGCCCACTGTGTGTGCGTGAGTGCGGGTAGGCATGGGGAAGATTCCTGTTTGCTTGTCCCTTTTAAAAAGCAAAACTGGCACAAGACTGTAGTCAGGAGCTCAGTACACAGGAAGGGGCCGGCGTCTGACAGCCTTCCCCAGAGCCCCGGGTGGCCTGGAGAGGAAGGCATGCTGCCCTGAGAGTGGTGTGCAGGGATCCCGGAGTTTTCCTCCAGCCTTCATTGTGGTATAAGGGACTTTTCTATTTTGAGATTCGATCTTTTAGTTAGATTGCTTGGAGGACTTAATACTAGGAAAATTTTAATGCTTTTACCTAAAGAAGGGATAACCTTGTTTTGGAAGCTTATGATACGGAGGAAAGAGTTAACTGTAAAATCGGCAGGCCCAGGGAGAGCAAAACCAACCAAGCAGTAGCCAGAGTGGATGCAGGGCTGTAGCCAGGGCTCCAGGCTTCCCCACGGCACTCCCACTGTGCTCAGGGAAGCCTTTTCTAGCCTCCTAGTTAGGAGGCATCTCCTATTACACACTCTTGGAGCATTTCACAATTCTTCTGAGAGTTTATTACCCTGGCCAATGAATAATTGTGCAATTACTCAATGTCGTCTCTCCCTCTGGAACATGATACAAATGTCAGCTCCATGCCTGACTTGCTTGTTGCGGGATTCCCTGTGCCTCAACTAGTGCTTTGCACATGCAAGAAGCTCATGTTCATTGAATAACTGGATGGGTGGGTGGATGGGTGGGTGCATGGACAAGAACGAACAGTTGGATAGGTGGATGGACAGATTGAACAGACAGGCAAATGGATGGATGGATGGATAGAAAGATGGATGACTATAGATGGGGATAGATAGATGAGTAGATGAATGAATGGGCATGTGAGTAAATGATTGCAGAAATGCATAAATGAATGAGTAGATAGATGAATGGGTGGGTGAAGTGGATGGGTAGATGAATGGATGAGCGGATGGGTGGATGGATGGATGAATGGATGGATGGATGGATGGATGGATGGATGGATGAGCCCACAAGTTCATTAAAGCATTTTGTTCTCTAACTTCTGAATTGAACTCCATTGGGTGTCTGTAAGAAGAGCTTTTACAGAGGGAGGTTGAACACCAAGCTTGTTGGACATGAGTGATGGCAGCTGCGTGGTATCTCTGTCCTAGATGCACTGATGGCAGCAGAGAGCTCTGTCCCTTGGGAAGGCATTGTGCAGGGCCTTCAGGCAGTTTCCTGGGCCCTGTCTGCAGAGCCTAAACAGATCACATCTGGCCCGTCTCAGTAGGGCTTCCTTACCCTTTAAACCGTGCACGTATTTATGTAACACTTCAGGCCTGATGGAGACCAGATGTGACCAAATGGTGCTTAATGCTGCCCAGGAATGCTGAAATACCAACCTAGACATCTTTTATGGCTGCTCTTGCTCAGCAATCTCTCTTTAAATCTTAGGTTTGAGCCCTAATATATGACCATTAACTTCATTCTTCTGTGAAACAGAAACATCTGGCAACTTCTATTTGATTTGTTATCCTTATGAGAGAAATACAACCATGTACAACTTCTATTCTCAGTTAGTGTAGTACAGTAAAAAGAATGTTGATGGGGAGTCAAGAAACCCAGACTCAGCTCTGCCTGCACCTCCCTTGCTGGGTGGCCTTGGGCCAGTTGGTTCTCACCAGGACTCAGTTTTCCATTGGTAATTTTAAGAGCTATCATTTATTAAACACCTCCTGAGTTCTAGGCACCCTACCTTGTGCTGAGTGAAAGTTACAGATCATTGCCACAACTACACCCCTATTCAGATGTGCAAATGGATACATAGGTGTGACTTTCCAACATCCAATCATCCTTAGGAGGCAGATCCCAGTCTCAATCTTCTGACTCTAAAACCACCTCTTCCCATTAAACCAAAGGGCTGCTTTCACCTACAAAATAAGGACGTGCAGCGGAATTGCTATTTTCTGAATTTGTGTTCCTTGGACACTTCTGTTGGGAGTGACTAATAAGCCCTTTGACCCCTCTCCAAAGAATGAGGAAGTGTCTCTGAACACACATTTGGGATTTTGGACGCCCACAGCACATTACAGATGCTACAAGAATTTAAGCCTATTTACTGCGGGGTTTCTCAAACTCATTGGGCCACTAGAATGTCTTTGTCCCCTGAAACTCCTATTAATATCTTGAGGATCATGGATGCACATTCATACAAAAATGTTGATTGAGTAGGTTTCACACTCCTGGCAGGACAGGCTGTGTCTCTGCACTCAGGGAGCAGCCACCTTACTGACCCAGGTGCAGCCCAGCCCTGATTGCCCCATCTATACTTGCCTGTTTATACAGAGCTCCTCCCTTCTCCCTCCATGGTTGTATTTACAATGTAGAGATACTCTTAATACTGTCAGGCTGCTGCTACTTGAGAAAGCCCACAACACACTTTCCATGGGGATTGGGAATGGAATTGAGCAATGCCATTTAGTGTCACCAAGAGTAGCGGGACCTGGTGCGCTTATTTTAAGTCTCACTCCCTGAAAGGGCCAGACCTGGATTCTGAGTGACATCTACCCAGGGCAATTTCTCCATTGAACAGAAAGAAATGTACAAAGCATCCTAATTATGCTTTTGCAACAAGCTTTCTAAGAAAAATTGCATTGCAAAGATTCCAATCAGTGCAAAATTTGCCCGGAAGTTCCTTATAGCTTAAAATCACCATATCCCTCTGCCCCCTCAGCTTCCTTCTGCCGTTTCAGGTGCTCACGATGCGGAAGGGCTAGGGGCTGCAGGAGGTCCATATGCTTCGGCTTTGATCACAAACTGCAGCTGTAGCTTCATCTCGGTCTCTGCTCTACTTAAGGACAGCTGCCTCAGAATGCCAGGCTGAAACATCTAAATTCTACTAAAATGATCACTCATTCAGAATCAACAGCTAGGAAGAGGCCACAGAGCAGAGCCCTCGTTAATTTGGAACATGCCAAACTGCAAAGATGGTCCATAATGCCCCAGCAGAGCGTGTGAGAGCCCAGCTTCGGATTCGATGCGGCCTGCCCAAGGCCCAGGCCAGCGCAGCAGTGCTTCCTCAGACGGGTTTGTACTTCGGAGCCCTGAGACGCCTCCCAGGCCAGAAGCGATAAAGCCCCAGTACGTCCTTTGCTGCAGGCCGGCACCCTGTCCACAATCCCGAGGGACGACGGATGGCCATGTCATCTCCCACTAACAGCAAAGCCCAGGGTGTGCAGTTCCACCCCCTTCCTAAGATAGATGTTAATTTAGAAAACCAAGAAGAGAACCTCTTGCCTCCATGCAGCATTTCTGAAAACAAGCAAAGCATTTCAAGGGAGGAGCAGCAGGCAGCTCGGGAACTTTGCACAGACCAGCCTGGAAGGCATTGACTGGAAGGCAAGCAGGGCTACCTTTTGTCACGATGATCTTTAGAGCTCACGTTTCTTCTTATCCTTTCTTTTTTTTTTTTTGAGACGGAGTCTCGCTCTGTCTCCCGGGCTGGAGTGCAGTGGCCGGATCTCAGCTCACTGCAAACTCCACCTCCCGGGTTCACGCCATTCTCCTGCCTCAGCCTCCCGAGTAGCTGGGACTACAGGCGCCCGCCACCTCGTCCGGCTAGTTTTTTGTACTTTTTAGTAGAGACGGGGTTTCACTGTGTTAGCCAGGATGGTTTCGATCTCCTGACCTCATGATCCTCCCAAAGTGCTGGGATTACAGGCCACCGCACCCGGCCTTCTTATCCTTTCTTAAAAGCAAAAACAATGTTATTCTTTCTCAATTGTCTGAACTCAAACAAATAGGAGGCCAGATTGCCCAGATAAGATTTTATAAAATGTTTCCTAGCAGTTAAAGAAGTCCATTTGTCTTTAATTTTGTTACTTTCCTCTCTGTGACTTCTTGGGGAAAATGTGCAGAAGCAGAAGTGTGCTGCTTAATGGAATTAAACATAAAATTCCAACTCCATCAGATAGGCTTTGGAAGCAACCAAGGATGACTTAGAGGAGTCTCCAGTTTATCCAAATCCAGTGTGGTTTTCTGTTTGTTTCAGCTTAATTTTTCTCTTATTATAAAAGTTAACCAGGTTATAAAATAAAATGTGGAGAATATGAAAGGTATCAAATACAAGAATAGAAATCACTTGTGATAACCCCATCGTATCTGTTTTTTTCTAAAAGAAATCTTGACTGATTGAAAGAAAACTCGGAATCTCTGTGAAACCCCCAGTCCGAGTCATCTGCAGCATCCGGAGGGTGGGGCTCTAAGTGTTTTTTGCCACTGAAACTGTGTTTCTGGTCATGAAAGACGAGAGATGAACAGCAGTTTATATGCATCTGATTCCATACCAAAATGGCTACACTCACCCTCTGTGTCTCAGGAAACTGCCAGCTTGGCCTTGGCTGAATCTTTAGCAAACGTTTCACTTAATACCAGCGCCAGGCATGAAGAGCTGCTTGGTGCTTTCCCCCTTCAGATGTGGGCCGGGAGGCCGGTGTGAGGCATTCAGTTCTGCAAGCAGAGCGACCCAGAGGACCAAACAGATTGAGATGGGACACTGACCCATGATCGGCTTGAGCAAAGTTTCCAGGGCTGGGCAGTGGGCTCAAGGTCACAGTGGCTCATCTCCACTCCTGACCCCTCAGACACCAGCAGAAGCACAAAACCCTTCACTGCAAGAAGAATGGACAGCACCTCATCCCTGAAAGACCTTCACTGATCACCATATTCAAAACTGCAGACTCCCGCGGGCACCGTGCTTCCCAGCTCCAGCTTCCCCACTACGCTCGTCTCCTTGCCCACACGTCTCTACCACCTCATGAGGTTCTGGCTACCTTGACCTCCACTGGAATTAACAGATGCACCCAGAGAGGCAGGGGCGTGGGCCTGCTTTGTTTATGTCTTTATTCTCATAATCTAGAATACCACCTGGCAAAACAGGTGTCCAATAAATGAGGAATAAACAAATAAATTAATGGAATGCATTATTCTCTTGGAAAAGGACAAAGACAATAGAAACACCAGAAATGAGCAAAAGCTCTACAGATGTCACAATCTAAACAGAGTGCACCTTCTGGGGAAAACAAAAGCAATGCATTTGTTTTGAAAAGGAACGTTTTTCTTCTAGCGGCACACCGACTCCCATAGAGAAAAAGATGCGATCTTGGCATACCCCTTGGCCTGAATCGTGACTAAGAGTGACATAAAAATTATGATGCAGCCACACTGCACTAATGTATTGTTGTGCACATATTTTATTTATAATTATGATAACAAATTTATGTCTGTCTATGTCTTCCACTAGACTGTCAGTAGAAGAGGCAGAGATTTCTTTTATATCTTGTGCAAATTCTAATTGCTGGTATGTAAAAGAGTATACATAGACACAGAAAATACTTTTGAAAAACTAAACACTCGCCTACAACTCAACTGCAAATATTCAATACAACATCCCACGTGTCCCACCGTATTTGCTTCCTGGGGCTGCCACAACAAAGAACCACACAAGGGGGCACTAAAACAACAGAAATCCCTTATCCCACAGTTCTGGAGGCTGGAACCCCATGAGCAAGGTGTCAGCAGGGCTGGTTCTTCTAAGGACTGTGAGGAACATGGGGTCAGGATTCATCCCTTGCCTTGCAGGTGGCTGTCTTCTCCCTGTGCCCTCACATGGTCACCCTTCCATGCATGTGTCCTCATCTCCTCTTCTTGATAAGGACACCAGTCAGTCATATTGCATTAGGGTCCACCCTGATGATCTTATTTTAATCACCTCTTTAAATATCCTATCTCCAACTCCAGTCATATTCTGAGGTACGGGGTTAGGTCTCCAACAAATGAATTTGTGGAGAAGTCACAGTTCACCCATAATCGCTGCCCCCTGCATAGAGCATCCCCCTCCAACTCTGAAGCTTGATGAGGTGTTCACTCCCAACCCATCACTCTCACAGGACCCTTCTAAGGCCGTAGGTGGTACCCCCTAACAATGTGTTTGCATGGTCTTGCTTCTGTGAGATTTGAAAAGAGCAGTGTTGTCATGGCAACTGGTTTCCAATGCTCATTCCCACTGCCCTTCATTCACACTGTCCCTCATGTTGGGGGACATCGGAGTGGCTACAGGCGTTTTGAGATCCAGCTAATGGGAAGGTTCAAGGGACGTGCTTAATTGGAGTGTGAGGAGTATATTTTCACGGCTTAGCCACTTCCATGTATAAGTAACTTACTGCTAGCCAATCCAGAGTAGGAACGACTTCGTGGAATGGCACCCTGCCCACTGTGCCAGTCCTCTCGTGTCTCAACGTGAAGGTGCTCTTATTTCCTACAGCTCGATACGTGTGGATGGTAGAAGAGAAACACGCTTCAAAGGGCCAGGAGCCTAGTCTATGGAAAATTCTCTCAGTCTTTACACTTATAAGGAGTAAGTAGTTCTCACTGATGTCTAGGCAAAAGCAATGCTTTCTTGTCAGGAAAATGCTTAAAGTGCAGTAGATTTAATTATAAACACAGCATATATTTCTCCATTTTGATGAAAGTCACGTGCAATAGAACTTATCAGAACTCCTCTTTTGTCGGGCAAAGCACCATAGCATTACTTTTAAAAGGCACATCTTACCCACCAGAGACTAGCAATTGGCAAATTAGGAATTCTAATGAATCTTGTCCTCAAGAAGTAGACAGTTCCTGATGAAACATGCAAATCACCACCAATGCAGTAAAATTCCTCAAGAAGCAAGTATTTCAGAGGTGTGTCAATTTATAAAAATGTTATTTTTATGATACTGTGAGATCCACAGTACTTGTCAACGTTCAAAAATACATAATTTACTGTGATTTCTTTTCTCATTCTAAGTAACCTTTCTCAGGTGAGTTTGCCTTTGTAATTTTAAGTCCTGGATCTGCCCCGACCTGGCACATTACAATTTCACATCCCTAGTAACCATGTATTTCAGAGATGTAGTGTTCTCCCTACATTTGGGGATCAGCCAATGTGAATGTGGGGTCCAGAGAATGGCGGGAGCTGGGAGGGACTTGGGGCAAGAGATCACAGCACAAGGAAGACTCGGCCAGATGTGGCAAGGCCCCTGAATCAAGTGACTTATGCATCCTGAATACTATTTGCACCTTGTGTCCATAGATGGCTCTACCACATACAAAGGGCACATCCCTGGGCTGATCTCATTGTCCTGGGAGCCTCGTTTCTTTATTTCTGAAAAGCAGGCAGTGACTGTAAGTAACTTCATTGGGTTTGGGTGAAGATTAAGGGAGAATAAGACATGACTGTGCTTTGGAAGCTCAGATGTGCATTTGACATAAAGGGTTATTTTTCCAACTGTGGGGAGGTGTGCAAAAATGTGCATTTTTAAAATGATTATTAGCAAATATGCTTCTGGGTAGAGCAATAGTGAGAAATTGGTGATGAGTGGGGAGAGAAATGTCAAGATAGGCAGGAGAGACGGCCGGTGCTTCAGAGATCCTGGTCCTAGAGCACCCGGGGATGTGGCCATTAGAAAGGGGTAAGACAAAGAGATTCCAGAGTGAGGCTATCTCTACACAGGAGGTTGGGTGGTCTCCTGTACCCCAGGCAATGATATCTAGACAATCCCTAATATGATTAGCTTCTTAAAAGTCCTTTTAAAAATGTGTTCAGCTGGAAAATAAACTCCGTGGTTAGAAGAGACAGAAAGTCCAACTTTTAACTGGCAGATGGCTCACTTAGATTCCGACAAGGCCCGTTTGAACTCATGCTACTTAGGGATGCATAAATTTTTGTTTCTGTTTTCTCCCATGAACTGCTTGGGATTGCAAAATGAGGAATAGTTAGCAGACATCATTTCACCATTAATGAAACAACACTAAAACATTCCATAATGTAAAAGTATATCAAAACATTACACTGTACTCAAATATATATAATTATTATTTGTCAATTAAATAAGTTTAAAATTAAATAAGTTTTAAAAATGTGAAATAAAAAAAGACATTTGGAATTGGGGCAGGGGAATAGGATGGGTTAAGTGAAAAAGTGACCCTTTACGTAAGAATCCTAAGTCTGAACACTGACAGACTGTGCAATGGAAAATACTGGAAAGTCCCCAGTGCTCTGGATCATGTGGATGAAACTGGTTTCTGAAATAATTGGGCCCATGTGTTGTTATCAGAGACCTAGATCTTTTATCAACGTTCTTTCTGTTAAAAAAAAAAAAAAATGTGCAGGCTAATACTTGCAAAGGACATGTGATTGTTCCATTTGCATTTCTGTCCATACCACATGGAAGTCATTTTAATGTAAGTGGTTTAGAATTAGGGCTGGGAAAGGAGTTCCAACTATTGCATCAGAGGAGGGGCAACCTCTCTCTACTGGTGCCATCCAGCAGTCAGGCTCCTTCCATTGTAAGTAAGCCATGCCCCACTACAGGAGAGTTCTTGAAGTTGAGCCCAAACCAGCCTCCTCTTCATGTCACTCATTCCTTCGACTGAAAAATTATCTGCTACTTAATCCCAAAAATATCATCATGGATGCTCAAAGATGAATGAAGAAACAGATACGAGAAAGTTAAAATCTTTCTCTTATCTTATTGGTGGACAGACCACCAATGGCAAAATCTTCCAACGCAGGATGATTCCCAACAATTGTGGTTGTTTACATTTTTCCAGGAAAGAGAAGAATCGATTTGAGAACTCTCTGGAGCAATTCTTCTAAAGCAGAATCTTGTGTCCAGGGAAACTTTAATTTCTTTTTTAAATGCCTATGTTCCAAAGGATTACTTCGAAAAAAAGTAAAACAAAAAACAAACTACAAAAAGTCTTTTTCTGTTATCAAATTTACGAAATCCTAATACACGTTAAAAATATTTCAAAAGCTGTTGTTTCCACCCCTTCACTTAAAATGTTGTGTATAGGCTGAAGTAGTTAACAAAGGCTATTTTCAGGAATCAAATCCCATCCTGAGTGGTGTGCTGGGCATTGTGAAATGCACAGGAAGCAGCTGTGGATTCCATGCAGTCGCCTGCCTGATCTGGGCGCATCCATGGGCCAGGGCAGCACGCATGGCACAGGGGCAGGCTCCAAGTGAGCCCTCTGCCTCTGACCTGCCTGCCCCTCATCTGTGAAATGAGGACACTGCTTAGGGCTTTCCGAGGGTAAATGAGTCAATCCATGGAAAGTTGTCTGGGCAGTACCTACACACAGTAGCGAGTGCTAACCGCTGACTGCTTTTACTCATTTCTGTTCAGTTACGTAAGCTGTAAATTATTCAGGGACCCCTTTTTGGATTATATATTAGTCTGGCGACATTTTCAGCATCCTGTTTCGTGCTTTTTAGGTAAGTTTGCTACTTTTTGAAAATGTCATCTGGGACAGAGAAAAAAATGAAACTTAATGGAATCCGTTTTTCTTCTTTGTAGAAAAAACAAATGAGCCAGGAATGAAGCCTCTCAAAACAAGCCCACAGTGGTGAGTAGCATGGTTGGATGGCCTTGCCAGGCACGTAACAGTGTCTGCGCTCCATCTGAAGAGCACGGTGGACCTCCTGCAGGATTTCCAGCAGAGGCATGCTGGTTTTGTGTAGTCAGGGGATGTGGCAGAAAGCCTGTAGGATGGCCCCCGGTGATCCACAGATCGTGGAATTCATGCCTTTGTGTGATCCTTTCCCTTTAGTGCAGACTAGACTTAGCGACTTGTTTCTAATGAATAAAATACATCCAAAAAAATGAGATAGCACTTCTGAGGTTAGGTTACAAAAGGCCTGTAGCTTCTATCTTGGCTTCTCTCTCTCACTCTACCCGTTGCTCACTCCAAAGAAAGGCAGCTGCCATGTGGTGAGCTGCTCTGTGGTGAGATCCATGGGTCAAGAAATTGATGTTTCCAGCCAACAGCCAGCCAAGACCTGAGGGCTGCCAATAGCCACGTGAGTGAGCTTGGAAGTGCATCCTGTCCGAGTTGAGCCCGCAGATGACTCAGCCCCACCCAACCCCTTTGCTGCATCCTTGTAAGAGATCCTGACTCAGGCACCCAGTGAAGCCTTGTTCAGATTCCTGACCCACAAACATGGTAAAATGAATGTTTGTTGTTTTAAGCCACTAAGTTTGGAGCAGCACTAGATAACTAATACAATTACTCTGGCTAGCGTAGATAATACATTGGGGAGAGGAGGTAAGACTGGAAACAGCTGCAGTAGCTATAACTCTATGAGAAAATTAGTAGCCATAATAGTAAGAGTATGGACTGGGTATGGTGGCTCATGTCTAAAATCCCAGTACTTCGGGAGGCTGAGGCAGGTACACTACTTGAGCCTAGGAGTTCAAGACCAGCCTGGGCAACAGACTGAAACATCATCTCTACAAAAACTACAAAAACTAGCCAGACATGGTGGCAAACACCTGTACTCCCAGCTGCTTGGGAGACAGAAGTTGGAGGATCACTTGAGTGCAGGAAGTTGAGGTTGCAGTGAGCTAAGATCCTGCCACTGCACTGCAGTGTGAGTGACAGAGCGAGACCTTGTCTCAATTAAAAAACAAAACAAAACAAAAAATGTCCACAAGAAAAATCAGCTCTTTCTTTTGCCATCTTCCATCATTGCCGATGGCATTCATCCAAAGTGAAATTCAATAAAGATTCGTTGGTTGGTTGCACTATGATACACTCAGGGTAGTATGTGGTTGATTTAGTAGTCCAAACACAGATGTTGCGTATGTAAGGGGAAAGCTGGGCTACATGCCCATTCTTCACTTACCTTTTCCCGTGTTGAGCACCACTAAGTTCAAGGCCACACCCCTTGACTGGAGCTGGAAGGCACTGCTTGTCTGTGAACACCTAAGTGTCAACCTGGGCAGACAGACTGGTCACCACTGTCACATTAGAAGGGATGTTGGAATGGAAAGAACATTCTAGAGACAGCAAACAAGTAATTCTGGACTCACTCCAGCTCCCAAAGTTCTATAACATAAGAGGTGATCTGGAGGTTAGTCTCAAAATATCTTTTTCTTTACTTTTTAAACATTAATCTTTTAAATAGAAACGAGGTCTTGCTATGTTGCCCAGTCAGGTCTCAAACTCCTGGGCTCAAGCAATCCTCTTGCCTCGGCCTCTTGAGTGGATAGGATTACAAGTATACACCACCCAGCTGCTATTATAGCTTCAAAGTTTTTAAAGCAAGTGTAACAAAAGTCAAGAGTCCAGCTGCTGATGTCAGAATTCCTATATGTTTTCCCAGCAGAGTTCAAGCCTGATCCTCCCTGGGGACCTGACTGGTCAAGTCCTGTTTAGGCAGCTTCACCTTCAGAAGAATACAGGGCAGTCCAGTCTCACTTTGGAAAACTTCCCCTTGGAGGAGACATTCTAGAAGATTTTGTGAATCCAAATGATAAACAGAGAAGAGGAAAAGCAAGTAGGCTAATATTTATGTGGGAGGAAGTAGTGCAGGAGGATGGCCATGGAAGCCCACTTCTGGCTCCAATAGTCTGGTTTGTAGCTGCCTGATCCTGCTGATGTCTGATTGGAAAGCTGGATAAAATACGAAAGGATCTGTCTGAAGACACCTGGTAGCTAGAACTTGGCCAATATCCCAAGGAAAAAGGAGTACATTGATGTGAACCAGTGGGTACTTGACACAAAAGCAACCCACATTGCAAGTGTTCAATAGCCACCTACAGCTACTCTACTAGACAGCACAGATCGAGCTTCTACAGTTTCCTATATACAATATCTACTATGCAATGAAAATTTCCCAAGCATACAAGAAAATAGAACCAAAAGAAAAAGATAGGTAATAGAAACAGATGCAGATATGAGAATGATCAAAAATAGATCTCTAAATAACTAAGATTCATATATTCAAGAAATTACAAGACAAATGGGAATTTAGCAGAAAACTCAAATCAATAAACCAAATGAAAATTCTAGAACTGAAAAATGTGATAACTGAAATTAAGAGCTGAATAGATAGATGTAACAGCAGATTGGTCACAGTCAAATAAAAGATTAGGAAACCGGAAGATTGGCCAATATAAAAATCCAGAATAAAAACTAGAGTCTTTAAAAGGGCATAAAATACCAAAAAAGTGTATAAGAAACAAACGTGACATGATGAAGTGGCCTAATATATATACAATTGAAGTGCTACAAGGGAAGGAGAAAGAGATTATGGCGGAAACAACATTTGAAGATTTCTCAACTATCATGAAACCCATAGAGTCGGGGATTCAGCGAACCACAAGCAGGGTAAATACAAAGCAAACCGTACCTAGAGAACATCATGGTAAAATGCTGGAAATCAACAACAATGAGAAAAAACCTTTAGAGCATCCAGAAAAAATGTAAAGGGCATATTAACCTCAAAGGGGCAACAGTGAAGACATGCACGCAGCTGATTTCACGGCAGAAACAGTAAAAATAGAAGATAATGGCATGACATCTTCACAGTCTTGAAAGGAAATGTCTGTACAGGATAAGCAAGCAGGAAAAGAGAGATCTGAGGCTGTTTATTTCTAAAAAAGAAAAAATAAACCTGTGGTTGTCTCTCAATGACTTATACTGCTTTCATGGGAGTTTTTATTTTTCTGTTTTCACCTTTTTGGATCTTTACTGCCTATTAATTTTTTGCTCTGCTTATGTAACTGAGATAAAGCATTACATGTATTCTAATTCCAAGAAAATAAGTTAATATATTTTCCTAATGAAATCTTGAATCTCATTTTTTAAAACTGTATTTTATTAATGGGACTTTCCTCCCATCAAACGCTTACAAATTAATGAGGTCATTGCCAACATTAACTACACATTCCAGTGACTAATTAGAGTGGCATATAGTCTCTTTCCTCCTGCCACACTAAAGTATTTCATTTGCATGGCCAGTGAAATCATTAAGAGTCCCAGGATTTTAATTAAGACTGCCTGGGTAAGAATCCTACCTCCACCACCTACTCACTGTGTGATCTCAGGCAACTTAATGTCTCCAAACCTTGATTTCACAGAGGACAATCATAGCCATTCCTAGGAATTTGTGAGACATACATGAGAAGATTATACATGTAAAATTCTTGGCACAGGGAATATTCTGTTTCCTCCAAAAGACATAGGACCCACATGTTTCCAATAAAACTTGGCAATACTAGCAGAAAAAGCAAGTTCTTTTGGCAAACACACACCATCAGTAACGAGCTGACGACACCCATGACAAGGCATGCCCACTGTTACAAGGCCTGCTCCCCTGGGACAGCCATGCATGGAACAGGGTCAATGTGTCCCAGACAGCAACAGATGACTTGTAAAATTGGGAAAGGAAGGGAAGAAAAGTTGTTAAAGCAACCCCACTTTGTGAAATGCCTTCCCCCTCAGGGAACACTGAGTAATCCCAGGCACCCCCCGGCTTCCTGGGATCTCTAACACCTCCCCACTTCAACCCCTGCAGTGTGAGCATGTCTGTTTGAACACTGAGCTTCCTCCTGTTCCTGAGTAATCTGGTGCAGCCACATGAAAGTAAAGCCTAGTTCTGGCTTTGGGTTTCTGGTTCTTTCATCCCTTACCCCGTCCCTAAAGTTCCATTTCTCCCCCTCAATCAGGAAAAATGAATTAAAGCTGAGAGTGGGGAGCAGTGGTGGTGAATTCTTAAGCAATCCTTTCAAGAACTATTCTTGGGGAGAGGGGGTTAAAGAGGTCTCTAAAGTTCATTTTAATTTCCTTGGAAATTAAAATGGATTCTGTAGTGACAGAATCCAGAGAAACATGATATGATTTTTAAAATAATCATTTTCGGAAACTGATAGGCAACACATACAAGGATTAGATTCAACTTTGTGATTCTAATATCTCTAAAGAGCATGTCATCTGAAATGTGATATGGAAAAATCCAAGTTCTAATTTTATTCAACTAGATAATGCATGCTTAGGATCTCGATCTTTCCTTTTTATCTTTTAATTGGTGAAATATTTCCATCTTTTACGGAAGCATAACACAGAATACAGAAAATACACATATCACAAGTGTGTATGTGTATACAAGTATACCCTTAATGATTTTCTCAATGAAAATTCCATGTAAATCATTAAAATAGTAACCTACCACATTTCTATATCTTCAGGTCCCAGGGCCTGGAAAGCTGAGGGGCATGGGGCTCACTCTGTTCACCCCATTCCATCTCACCACTGCTTAGCTTCCACCCAAAAGCCTCTACTTTTAACTGTTTTAAGGATTGAGGTTGGGCACTAGATTTTGTTGTGGGAAAAGGAGAGGATCTGATGTAAAAAAAAAAAAAATAGTTTTAAAGTTAACAATCTCATCCTAAGATTCAGGGTTCCTTCCTATTCATAGCTCAGGATGTGGGACATGCTGTCACAAGAGAAAGATGCTGAGCCAAGACCAGGTGGCAGGTGGGGCTCCAAGGTGGACACAGGGTCCAATGTGGGCAAGAGACCTCAACATGGAAGCAGGGCATGTCCCAGCACCAGATCTATGGGTGAGCCCCTGGTCAAGAGTCAAAAATGGACATGATACCAGCATTGGAGCAAAGACTTCGCTTGTCTAAGTCATTTCCTTCAAGAGTGGTTTGCATTATGCTTTTGCAAAACGTCCTGGTCTTCTCCAGAACCTGCAGGTTAAATCCATGGAGTTATTCAAATCCAAAGCACGCCACTCTAATGCAAGCAACAGCTGTGGGAAGTTTCAGTTCCAGGTCTGCGCACATGATTCAGTCAAATTCCCAGAAATGGTGCGGGTACTTCCCAGGCAACTGGATCCTGTGCCCAGCTCTCCAGAGTAGATGTCATTCTGTTCTCTGTCGTGGAATGCAACTTTGCCCTTGCCCTCAATTTCTCCACATTGAGTCTCCTCATCTACTGTTCCCTCCATGCACTTAGGGATGTGTTTCTTGGCTCTGAGCCTGTGAAGCACTTCTGTTGTGATGTTATAACCTCTTGAGTGTGTTGTTCCCTCTGTGACTCTTACATATACCTTCCCCCACAGGCCTCCCCACAATTGCAAGAATATGCACTTAGTTGTACTGCTTTTCTATTTTCCTTTCCCATAGCCTTTCCTCTCCCTTGGAGAGTAGTTTTCTCTAATGACATTTGAAGGCATGCTTTCTTTATTCTGTTTTTCAGAAAATAGTTCTGCAATTCCTTTGGAGGCTGCCATCTGAAATGCATTTGTACTGCCCTGTTTTTATCCTTCTGCCTCCTACAGCACAAAGAAAATCAATCATTCGATTCCTCCTAGTCGTTTTTTGAGAGACCACAGTCTCCAAACACTAAAATAGGCCCTGTAAGGATAATATAAAGGACATAGGAGATGAGATGTGGTTCTTGCCCTTGAGTAAATGGTAAGAGAGCTGGAAGAACTCTGTTGATCAATACCTGATACAGCCAGGATGCAGCTCAGAATTAAATCATTTCTTCAGGCTGAGGGCAGTGGCTCATATCTGTAATCTCAGCATTTTGGGAGGCCAAGGTGGGTGGATCACCTGAGGTCAGGAGTTCGAGACCAGCCTGGCCAATATGGTGAAACCCCATCTCTACTAAAAACACAAAAAATTTAGCCAGGCATAGTGGCACGTGCCTGTAATCCCAGCTACTCGGGAGACTGAGGCACAAGAATTGCTTGAGCCCAGGAGGTGGAGGTTACAGCGAACCGGGATCACACCACTGCACTCCAGCCTGAGCGACAGAGTGAGACTGTCTCGAAATAAATAAACAAACAAACAATCATTCCTTCAGTTCCCAGATCCCTTGAGTAGCATCTGTGGAAGAATGCTTTCTGCAAGTCCTATTTTTTAAAAAAGGAGTTTTCACTTTTCCACTAACTTTGAACCATTGCCTCAACAGTCTGAAACATAACAGAGTCTCAAGTAAATATTTTGGACAAACAAATGGGTGGGTGGATAGATGGATGGATGGATGAATACTCATCCATAAATACATGGATAAGTAGACGGATGGATGCATGGTAGATGGATGTATGGTAGGTGGATGGATGAGTAGATGGATGAATGGGTGGATGGATGGATGGATGGATGGATGGGTGGATGGATGGGTGGATGGATGATGAATGGGTGGATGGATGATGGATGGATGGGTGGATGGATGAGTGGATGGATGAGTGGGTGGATGGATGGGTAGATGCCTGGAGGGATGAATTGATGCATGGATGGGTGGAAGGATGGGTGGATGAATGGGTGGATGGACGAATGGACAGGTGGATGGGTAGATGGATGGGTGGATGAGTGAGTGGATGGATGAATAGGTGGGTGGATGGGTGGATGGATGGATGGATGAATGGATAAATGGACAAGTGGATGGATAGATGGATGGGTTGATGGATAAGTGGATTGATGAATGGGTGGACGGATAGATGGATGGATGGATGGATGGATGGATGGATGAATGGATGGATGAATGGATGATGAATGGGTGGAAGGATGGGTAAATGGATGGGTGGATTGATGAATGCACAGGTGGATGGGTAGACAGATGGATGGATGAACTGATGCATGGATGGGTGGAAGGATGGGTAAACGGATGGGTGGATGGATGAGTGGATGGATGAATGGGTAGATGGATGCATGGTGGATGGATGGATGGATGCATGATGGATAGATGGATGGATGGATGAATAGATGCATGGATAGGTGGAAGGATGGGTGGATGGATGGGTAGATGGATGAATGGACAGGTGAATAGGTGGATGGATGGATGGATGGATGGATGGATGGATGGATGGATGCATAGGTGGATTGATGGATGGGTTGGTGGGTTGGTGGGTGGATGGATAGACATATGGATAGGTGGATGGATACATGAGCTACTTTACTTGATGTTGGATATCCTAATTAAGAGACAGTTTGGTACAGTAGCCTAGTGTGGCTGTGTGAATATGAAGAAGTTATTTAACCTTTGTTTCTTTTTTATTCACTTGTAAAACAGAGACAAAACAGGTCCATGATCACTTATATGCAATCCTTATGGATTTGTTAGGGATTCAGACATTGCCAGATTTCAAAGGGGTGATGTAATTTATATATACCTCCAGCTGGGTCTGAGGCAGTACCACAAAACAAGAACACTGACTATTTTTATTGAGTAATGTAAATAGAAACTTAATGGGCTAAAACAAGACTGTAACCATCCTAAAGTCTTCTCAGTTTGGTTTTGACATCAAATGAGATATGATCAACTTTTTAGTTTCCAGAGCATTTTGGATTTTAGCATTGAATGTAAGGAAATGCGAATTGGTCTTCTCTACATTTTAGAGCTTGTTTGGGGATTCCCAAACAGATTATAAGCACATATTGGTTTACTTGTTTATTCTCTACTTTCCCCACAGTATTAACTACAACCATTATAAAAGTGAGGGCCGTGTTAGAAAAATGCTATGCCTGTACCTGAGCAGGTGTTCAACTAAGGCAAGTGGTATGAAGCGTGGAGTGAGGGATAAAGTATCCTGACTCCTGCACTTCCCTCCACCGTGAGCTGCCGCTGCAGGTCTATGCTCTGAGCTCATCAGTTTGTATATTCCTGAATCACTGCAGCACATACCCCCACGGGCCACTTCCTTGTTCTTGAAGCACTCCCCTTCTTTGCTTGCTTTCCATATCATGCAATCTTTCTGGGTTTTCTTCTTCATCTCAGTCTTCTCTTAGATTTCCTCTTCCTCCTTCTTGTCCCACAAATGTCAGTACTTTATAGGTTTCTGCCCTCAGTCTCCTCTCTTTGAGCTTGTGGAGAACTCTCTGCTGGTTACCTTGCCTGCTCTCTGGCTTTACTCATTGTCGCATACACTTAAGATTTTCAATCCAAATCTGTCCTTGAGATTTGGACTTGAGCGAAGACTCTCATGAGCTTCAGGCTCAAGTGTGCATCACTTCTAGGATGTCTGAAAGCACCCTAATTCCAACACGCCCAAAAGAATCCACCTCATTTTGCCCAAACCTGATTCTCAACCTTATCAGTGAATGCACTCTTATCAATGAATGCACCATCATTCACCCAGGCCAGAACCTGGGAGGCATCTCTTCCTCTTTACCTAAATCAGATCCATCCCCAATTCTCCAGCAGTGCTGTATTTATCCATCTCTCATTACATCTCTACTGTTCCTTTTACCTCCCTCATTCAAGCTCCTATCATAGCTTCTTTGATTTTCCAAAGCTATTCTCAAGAGGTGATTCAGGGACCCCTAAGGATCTATCTCCAAGGTCCTTGCAGGTATCTACAAGATCATATCATGCATGGATAAAACCCATTCAAAGTTCAAGAGAGATTAATGGTTTTCAATGTACAGAATTTAAGTGCACTGATATGGTTTCAGATTCTCCTTTAAGAAACTACCATCTGTTGAATGTTGGTGCAGTATCAAAGAATAATATGCACAATTATCTGAAAAGACCTTCCAACTATACATCTGCTTAAGTCTGGATTTTCTTTGTGTACTTAAACTAAAAAGCACTCACAGCAGACTGACTGTGAAAGCAAATAAGACTCTATCAGGCTTCCATTAGACTATACTTTAAAGAAATTTGCAAAAATCTCTAGATTTTTGGTTTTTGAAATAGAGTTCTGTTTTACAAAAAGTCATGTTAACATGTAATGGTTTAATTAATGTTATTTTTAATAAGTTAAATAATTTTAAAATTTTCTGTTTTAATTTCTAATTTGGCAAATATTGGTAGGTACAACCACAAAACAAAAACTCTTTAGTATCCTCAGTATTTTTTGTGTGTAAAGGAGCCCTAAAACCAAAATGTTTGAGAACCTTTCTTTGATTTACCAGAACAGCTTTGTGGCCAGTCTCCTTCACTCCTGTTGAACCCACTCTGCAGCCAAAGTGACTCTCCTGCAGGGCAATGTCATTAAACAACAACCCCTAATAAAACCCTTGAGAGGGTTCCCACTACCCTGAGGATAGACCATAGGCAGGGTCCTCCACAACCCTGCAAACTTCCCTCTCTTCCCTCTCAATTCCCAGCCATGGGCCTTTCCACATACGTTCACTACCTCTAGAATGTTCTTTTAATTCTACCATCCCTTCTGTTTTCTGCAGAATAGGATCTATTATAAGGCCAGCTCCCTTAATGATGATGGGATGCGTGTCAGCAAACCAGGCTATCACTTTCTTCTCATGCCAGGTAGTTCTTTCTTCTCATATATTGCACAAAAGACCAGGGCTTCCCTCAGAAAGGAGTACATCGGTAGGCCACCACCAGTGATGACCAATGGCTTTGATCCTCAAAAGTCCACAATAGATGACTCTCTTTTTATTAAATTAAATAAAATTGTATTTAAAACATAAAAATTTAATTACATTAAATTTTATTAAATCATCTCTCAAAATGTTTTCAAACATTCTGGTCTATCATCCACTGTACTTCCCTATCATAACACTTATCATAGTGAATAACCTGAAATTGCTCCTGTAATTATCTTTCTTTCATTTGATGCTAAGGATATGAGGTTGGGAACTGTGTCTGCCCTGTTTAATGCTACATGTCCATTACCTAGTGTAATGCAGGCTTTGCATAGAGTAAACAAAAAATAAAATTCTGAGCACCTCACAACCATTGGAATCAGCCCCTCCTCTCAGCCAGGGTATTCCAAAGTTAACCTAAAAACTGGTTTAGGCCATGACAGGAAGGCAGGATCAAGCATGTCTCATTATGCCCTCCTTCCTTTTGGAATTCAGGAAAAGCCAACCAGCATTAACATCAACACAGACCTTAAGACTGTTAAGAAACATTTAGAATCTATTCTCTCTGATGGCTGCTACCTGGATGTTTCATGTGCATGAGAAAACTTTGGTCTCCACAACCCCTTATTGTAACCCAGACACTCCTCTCTATTGATAATAACTCTTTCAACCAATTGCCAATCAGAAATTCTACCCTTAACCTGGAAGCCCTCTCCCTCTTAAAGTTGTCCCACCTTTTTGGACTGAACCAATGTGTATCTTGCATGTACATGATTGATGTCCCATGTCTCCCTAAAATGTATAAAATTAGGCTGTGTCCCAATCACCCTGGGCGCATGTTCTCAGGATCTCTTGAGGGTTGTGTTACAGGCCATTGGTCACTCATATTTGGCTCAGAATAAATGTCTTCAAATATTTTACAGTTTGACTCTTTTTGTCAACAATAGGTAGGTGCATAATGTTTATTGGTTAAAGAAAAGTAGATGAGGGAAAGCGAGACAAAATTGGGTCCCAGCAGAAATCAGAAGAATATCTGGAGAGAGAACAAAGGGAGAGAGAGACATTTTTCTAATCTTAGAGAGGAGATTGAGGCCCTGCTCTGACTTTTCATGTAGCGTTGCCGTGATTATTACTGAATATTCAAATACTTTACATCTTACCTGGAAGGTTTTACAGGAGGCACAATTTAAAAGTGAAATTTGATTCAGAGATTTATATTGATCTGATTAAAACAATTTATTTTTAAGAGTTTTTTAAGTTATAAAATTGCCTAGTAGATGTTTTTGAATTATCTTTAAACATTATTATCTGGAGAATTTTGATAAGCACAAGAGTATAATCCTGATTTTTACATATGACCCTTTCTTTATACTATATCCCTATAATTACTTTAGATTTCAGGAACCATTTATTTTATATCACCTGGAGAATATTTGCAGTTGCCTTAAACATGTAGATGAACATTCTATGTGTATATAAGGAAAGAACAGGCTTCTTTTTAAAACTGCACGTTTATTCCCAGTCAACATTTTAGAAAGAATCAAGCCTGAATACTAAAAGGTACAGCTCTAGCCATATGAATTTTAGATTTTAGCTGAGGGAGAAAAAAAATCTCTATTTTTCTTAAAGATTTTAAATTATTATTTGGGCTTGAGTTTCTCAAGTTAGAAAACAAAACAAAACAGTGTTTACTATTCAGGTTCTGTTATCACTCTTCTACTCAAAAAAGAAAAGGAAGAAAAGAAAAAAAGGCAGCTCTGGATTAATAGAGTCATGAAAAGGCTTCCAGATAAAAATCTCAGGTTCAAGAAATGATTTAATATCTTCATAAAATTGACATAGAAATGCTTGTGAAATTGGATGATACATGACATATTTCATAAAGTTTATTGAACCAAGACTCAATTAACTCTAAAATATCAGAACCATCACCAAGCCCTCTCTGTGCTGCTCAGCTGAGCCTCCCTCACCGGAGGGACCCCTAAGATTTGGGCTCCTTTGATCAGCCCCACACAGAACCACTGAGCCCAACTGCATGTTCCCTAGACATGGCTGCGCTGAGCCTTTGATGACCGGGCTTCTTACAAAGCCCCATCTAGACATTGACAAGGTGACTCGTTTCTGTCCAGTGTGAATCTGGGATGGTCTTGCAATAATGATATAAAAATTTGGCCAGTGTATTACCAAGTATTTTATTTTTTGTATTTTGATGCCCTGACATGTTGGGGGCTGCTGGCCCTGTAGGAATTGTTCTCCCCACCCCAGCCCCAAGGACCAGCTGATTCCTAGAGGGAGTAAAGGACCCCTGTGAGTACACCTTTCATATGTAAAACAACCAACCCAGAGCCCACACCCCACCGCCCCCTCTATGGGGCTTTCATACTCTGGGCCACTATCCCCTTACCCCCATCACCCCAGGGAAGGTACCAGACAACCAGGGAGAGCCCCTCCATCCCACAGCCCACTGAAATGATTCATACTAGCCAATCCCAAGCCTGCTTACCCTGCCTCACCTGTCCCTTCCCACAAAAACAAAACAAAACAAAACAAAGGCTCTTGCCCACAGTACCCTCGATTCCTCATTCTATGGCCTGTCTTGGTGTTTCCATATATGGCACCTCATGGCATGGTGTGGGCTCTCTTCTTGGGAACTGTGAGAAGCAAACTATCTTTTCAATGGCAGTCATGTTCTTATCTGTTGGCCTTACTGTGCCTCAAGTTTTCTCCCACTGCGCTATATTTTAAAACAACCAGGGAAATAAATTTTCTTTCAACGTGTATTAATACATAGAAGGAGTTAAGATGAAGGCAGTTGTCCAATAAGGAAGCTCTGTCCTTTAAGCCCAGGGCAAAAAGGGTCTGGATGGAGCATTTCTGGCTTGATTCCATTGGACCTCCCCTGGCTGTGTCCCCTGGCTCACACAGCATCCAGTTGCTCAAGGTTCCCTCTGTCTGAACCCTTCTCCACGCAGTCCCACTAACTGAAGCATTCGGTTCTTCTTTTGGGCGGTCTTGAAGTTGATGATAATCTCCATCTGCCTGAGTTAGGAAAACATTTTTTGATGAAGGACTTGGCAGGAACGTGCTTGTGCCCGTCACAGCTAGTGAGCCCTGAGCTGATGAGGAAAATAAGTGCTGATATGTGACTAAGGACTGTTCTCACATCCCAGACAGTTCGTGTGGACTCCCAGAAATACTGATTACATTTATTCTTGCTTTAGGACAAAGAACATGAGAAATATTCTTTTTTTTTAATTTGACAAGTGGCTGACATATTTTTCCTCACCCTAGCTTTATTGAGGTATAATTACCAAATAGAAATATAATGAAATCAGCATGTTGAAGAGATGTTGGCGCTCCCATGTTCGTTGCAGCATAATTCACAATCAATAAGGTGGAAGCAGCCCAGGTGTCCACCATCAGATGGATGGATAAGGAACATGTGATCTATATACTCAAGGGAGTACTGTTTAGCCTTTAAAAACATGGAAATGTTGTTATTTGAGACATGATAAACCTGGAGTACATTATGCTGCATGATATAAGCCAGGCACAGAAAGGCAAGTATTACATGATATCACTTATATGTGGAATCTAAAAAAGTTGAACTCATATAAGTGGAAGTCCCATGCATTGTATATTTCAAAATTATGCATTATATATTTCAAAATTGCCAAGAGAGTAGATTTAAAATATTTTCACCACAAAGATGAAAAGCATGTAATGAATTTGTTAATGAATCTGAATTAATCATTCTACATTATAAATGTATATCAAAGCATCACATTGTGCCTTATAAATATATAGAACTATTATTTGTCAATTAAAAATAAAATGTAAAAATTAATATTAGAAAGTACACATATTTACATGATGTTTTGATATATGTATATATTATGAAATTATCAAATCAAGAAAATTAACATATACATCACTTTATATACTTATTTTTTTGGGGGTGGTGAAAACATTGAAGACCTACTCTCTTAGTCAATTTCAAATATACAATGAAGCATTGTCACCAAACTGTACAATAAATCTCCAGAACTTATTTGTCCTCCATAACTGAAAGTTGTACCCTTTGACGAAGGTCTCCCTATTCCTCCCAAAACATCCAGCCTCTGGTAACTACCATTCAATTCTCTGCTTCTGTAACTGAAATGCAGTTTAGTTGCTTGCTGCATTTAGAGTCCAGTTAAAAAAAGAAAGGTCTGATACCTAAAAAAGTGAATTTCTTCCAAAGCCAGCTTGGGGAAGAGGCACAGATGTCCTGCTGTACTGCTTCACCTTTGGAGCAGAAAGCGGGCACCTTTATAAGGTGGCGGGGTGGGGAATGAGCAAGGGCAGGGGGCAGGGTTCCCCCTGTTAGGTTGGTGCCTTGTCTATTGACAGTTGAGTTGGCACCTTCCTGGGCAGATGTAAGTTCTAAAAGTAGCCAAGCAGGCATGCTTTCCATATGCCCTCTAGTGGATCAAAGCTCCAAGGCAACCCCCTACAAGTGAAAGTTCCATGGGGCATGCTTTGGTGTGCAAATCAACTGTCAGCTCTCCAGGAGAGATCCATCTTGGAGCGCACAGTTAGATGAATTTGCCCTGTAAGGAATGTCTGGTGATGGGGGACATGAAATGTTACACTTGCATTTCTGAAGGGCTAGGTAGGAAATAGGGAGCCAGAGACATGAGAAAAAAAGTGATAGAGGGAAAAAAAATAATTAAACCACCTCTTAGAAAAATGGGGGTATTCAGTTACACTTCTCTGAGTTGGACTTTCTTAGATTCTATAGATGAGTAAGATCATATGGCATTTATCTTTCTATGCCTGGCTTATTTCATTTTGCGTAATGTCCTCCAGGTTCATCTATATTGTCCCAAATGATAATATTTCATTTTCTTAGGCTGAATAGTATTCAATTGTTTTTATAATACAATATTTTCTTTATCCCTTAATGAACAATATTCTGTGATTATGTCATATTGTATTGTGTTGTGTTGTACTATCCTACATGCCATGGACCTTCATATCTCTCTACTTTCTGTTTGCAATAAAATTTAGTCTAGGCTCTCAGGAAGGACCTAAGTGTGTGTGCGTGTGGCTTTGTTTTGCACAACCTTCCACATCTTGTGGAAATAAGGAGTCATAACAGGAAAATCCCTCTTAATGCTGTGCCCTCAATGTTTGTCAATGAAGATTCCGTTAATCCTGTCTAGCATGTGTTAGAAATGGTGTTAGAGCCAGAGCTCCAGAGAGTGGGAATGTAGGACTCCTTTATTCTACCTTGTCAATACTGTGATGTAGGACTTTGCCATAGGTAAAAATATGAGGTCAGCTAGATGGCCTGGGGACCAGTCCTGGCTCTATCCTGTCAGAGGCATTTGAACCAGAGTGATTCCATCTTGAATTCAGGCTGGGTACAATGAGGCTGAGACCTACTGGGCATTTCCAGGGTTAAGGCATTCTTAGTCATAGGATGAGATAGGAGGTCAGCGCAAGATACAGATCTCAAAGACCTTGCTGATAAAACTGTTGCAGTAAAGAAGCCAGACAAAACCCACCAAAACCAAGATGGTGACCAGAGCGACATCCGGACATTCTCAGTGCTTATTATACACTAATTATAATGCTTTAGCATGCTAAGAAACACTCCCACTGGTGCCATGACAGTTTACAAATATGATGGCAAAGGAAGTTACCCTCCCTTTGGAGGGTATGATCTAAAAGGGACAGGAACCCTCAGTACTGGGAATTTTCCACTCCTTTATCAGAAAACTCATGAATAGTCCACCCCTTATTTAGCATATAATCAAGAAGCAACAGTAAGTATAAGCAGCTTGAGTAGCTCATGCCACTGCTCTGCCTATGGGGTAGCCATTCTTTCTTTCTTTACTTTCTCAATGAACTTGATTTCACTTTACTCTATGGACTCACTCCGAATTCTTTCTTGCATGAGATTCAAGAACCTTCTCTTGGGGTGTGGATAGGGGCCCCTTTCTGGTAACAACTCCATACTAGAAAAAAGAAACAGTGCTGTTAACTTCCCATTGGAAGCAGGATTTTAGGATGTTATTTCATTTCTGTAAGCATAATATATACATTGACTTTGTTCCTGGCTCCCGGCACACAGCTCCTAAAACCCACGGAGTCTCCTGAGTGATGAGGGTCTTTTATACGCTGATGTGAGATGACTTGGGGGTGGGGCCCTGACTAGCTTCAGGATAGGGGTCTGGCTGCCAGAAAAAAGCAACCCTGGAATTAGAGGGTTAGAACTTTCAGTCCCACCCACTCTGGGGGAGGAGAGAGGGACTGGAAATTGAGTTCAGCAACCAACGACCAATGACTTAATCAACCATGCCTGTGTAACAAAACCTCTATAAAACCCCTAAATGATGGGATGCAGAGAAATTATGGGTTGGTAAATGCTCAGTGTGCTGGGAGGTGAGGTGCCTCGGTGAGGGCAGGAAAGTATCATGTTCCTTACTCCCCATACCTTGCCCTATGTATGCCTTTCATCTGGCCATTCTTTTTTCTTTTTTCTTTTTTTTTGAGATGGAGTCCCACTCTGTCACCGAGGCTGGACTGCAGTGGTGTGATCTTGGCTCACACAACCTCCGCCTCCCAGGTTCGAGCGATTCTCCTGTCTCAGCCTCCTGAGTAGCTGAGATTACAGGCACACACCACCATGCCTGGCTACTTTTTCTGTATTTTTAGTAAAAACGGGGTTTAGTCATGTTGGCCAGGCTGGTCTCGAACTCCTGACCTCAGGTGATCTGCCCACCTCAGCTTCCCAAAGTGCTGGGATTACAGGCGTGAGCCACTGCATGAGGTCCCATCTGGCCATTCTTAAGTTGTATCCTTTATAACAAGCTGGTAAACATAAGTAAACTGTTTCCCTGAGTTCTAGGAATTATTCTACAAATTCACAAACCAGGTGGTGGGGGAAGGGAGGATATCAAGGGAACCCCTGAATTTGTAGCCAGCTGAGCAGAAGTGTGGATAATCTGAGCACTCCACTATGGCTGGCATCCAAAGTAGGGGCGGTCTTGTGGGTCTGAGCCCTTTACCTTTGGGTCTGCAATAACTCTAGGAGTTAGTAACAGGATGAGATAAATTGTAGGACACCCAATTCATGTCCGTAGAGTTGGGGGAGTAATATTGAAAAAGATACCATTACTTGAGGTTAGGGAAAGAACATGAAAATTTCAAACTTAAAACAACCCTTCAGGTTAACTATTATATTACAAATTTGTAGATGAAGAAATTGAAGCAAAGAGACTAAGAAGTTGCCAGAGTTACAAAGCGAATAAGCACTTAAACAAGGATTTGGACTTGGGTATATTTGAATCCAAAGCACTCCTTGTTCTCTTCACAAACCAGGCAGCCCTTATGTTAGCTGGTGATGCGGGACAATTACCCAAACATTTCCAACAGCTCTACTTTAACAAGCACGGAAGGAGCATGGGTTTGGTCACTTAACTCCTCTGAAGTCTAAACCTGCTTCCTAAGGATGCCATGAGGGTCCGGTAAGACCAGGAAATCATTTTGTAAAGAGTGTAAGTCTGTGTCCACTTGTAAAGTATGTTTATTATGATTGTATCATTTTTGTTATAAAATTTATCAGCATCAGTTTCTCCTGATACACCCACGGCAGTCTTCTGCACTGCTTCTGCACCACCAGAAAGGGAGCCCAGCACAGTTCCTTGGTTTCAAGGTTGTAATTTGCCAAGAATCATCTGTCTGTGGCATGCCTCTGGTCAGGTAGAGACCAGTACTGATGTCCTTTAATTACATATGTTAGAAACCACAGCTAATTCAGGACAAGCTAAAACATTTGAAATAAATACCAGAGTGGCAGAGCACTAGATGGTATACCAACCAGTGCCACGTTACATAAAACAACCAAATAAAGACAAAACAGAAAACAAAGATGTTTAATGTCCCCCTTTTCTCAAATACTAGATTCTGACTTGACCTGATTCCATTCAAAGAAAAAGTCAATTCCATGTAATGGGAATTCCATATACATTATCAATCAATTTCATTAAAACTTCTAGAAATCATTTGAACATTGTCCATATCCATTGATATTTAAATCCCACAAAGGCACAGAGGCTGGGGGAAAATGTGGGAAGTGCAAGATAAAAATTTGTCTAACTCAGGGGTGAATGAATGAACAAGTAAATAGATGCAGACCTTCTCTGACTTAACTGCAGGGAGGTCTGCATGTGGAAACTCAAACAAGAAGATGATACCAGGAATTTCTCCTTACCTTAATAAGAATATCTCAGTTTAGTGTGTGGCCTGTCTTTAACTAAATATTGGTGTTTAACTGGTTCTACTTTGTTTGCTGTCTATTCAATGCACTGAAAAAGACACTAATCATGTATCCTTCAAACTATACTGTTGATTTTTACCAGAATATGTATTGTTACATTTCAAAACCCCATATTTGGACAGGAGGTTCTCTGTCACTTATATGTAATGGAGAATACGTTATTGAATGACGTTTTTGTACTGCATTTGTTCCAATCCCATCTTCATGACTCTAACTTGTAGAAGGAGAAAACATTACATTTATCAAGAGCCTTCTCTATGCCACTATCTCCATTTACACTCATCAATTAAATAATGTGTTGGTCCAATTAGTCAGACAAGCAACATTCTTTATTGAGCACTAGTTAAGTGCTGGGGACCCAAAGATAAATAAGACACAGTCTCTGACATCAGGTTACTCTGACCAGTAGGAGAAGATAGGCATGGTTTTAAAAGAGAGATACCAAAAAAGGGCCAAAAAATACTAGAGAAGATTCTATTATTCTAATCATAAAATTATGTTCACAGGACTAGGAAGTTAAAATGTAGAACAAGCTGGGTTTATATGAGAAGAATTGAAAAGAGACTCACAAAGAGATATTTGCACATTCATTTTCGTCACAGTATTCACAATAGCCAAGGTATGGAGGCAATCTAAATGTCCATTGTCAAATGAATGGATGAAGAAAATGTGGTATAGGAAGTAAATTATGAACCTTGAGGACATTATGCTAAGTGAAATAAGTTGGTTACAAAAAGACAAATACTGTATTACCCCACTTATACTAGGAATCGAAAATAGTCAACCTCATGGAGACAGAAAGTAGAATGATGGTTGCCAGGGGTTAAGGGAAAATGAAGAGTTGTTTAATGAATATAGAGTTTCATTTTTGCAAGATTAAAAAGTTCTAGTGATCTATTGTACAATGATGTACTGTAGTTAGCAATACTGTATTATACACTTTAAAATGATTATGACATTAAATGTAGGTTATGTGTTTTTTGTCACAAAAAAACAAAGCAGGACAAGATCAGAAATAACTTCACAAAGGTTGGGTCCATCACTGAATGTTCTTGGGAGCATCATGAAGAAGACGCTACTGTCCCATTTTACAGCTAAGGGAGTTGAAGACTGAATTTCAGGTCCATGTGACGTGGAAGACGGTGATTTTCCATGATCACCCACTCCATGTCTCTTCTGTAGGATACTAAATCCATATAATGCATTTTAAAAATTTTGCACAAGGCAAATCAGAAAGGATAAAATTTCTAATGTGCTCTTTTGCTTCCACAAACCAAAAATGAACCAAATCAATAATCAAAAACTAGGGGAAAAACATACTAAACATTTATTTTTGTTTTCTTATATTTATTTACTTGCCTGCTAATGGAAATGACTAACTTTTAAAAATAAAACTACGAGCTTTTAAAGCTGTAAAGTGAAAACTTTTTCTTGCCAAACAATGACTTCAAGCAAATGTAGTTCATTTACTGAATGGAGGCTCCCAGAATATTTTTCTTGAATACAACCAAAAATGACAGAGTCACACACACATTGTTTGCCTCCTCAGTAGGTAAGAGAATACAGCATTCTTAAAACACTGAAAAAGGGTCTAAAATATCATTTAATGAAGAGATATGTATCTTCTCTTTTAAAGCAGTATTTGGAATATTTGTTCATTACAATTTTGTTTGAAATATGAACATCAATTTAATATGCCAGAGAAACATACTACCCTTACCCCCAAAGTGGAAATATGAATTCTCAAAAATCTATAAATAAGACATATAGTAAATAATTTGTAGATGTATTTGTAGATGTATTATTAGATTATAGCCATTGCTGTTATTGATTGTCGAATAAATCAGAATAGAGGCAGACTGTTCATTTAGTGGAATAATGTGAATGGTTCTCAACCCCCAGGGGACATTTTTGATTGTCATGACCTGAGAGTGCTACTAGCAACGAGTGGGTAAAGGTCAGGGATGCCGGTAAGTATCCTACAGTGCGCAATAAATGATTATTTGATCCAAAATGCCACAAGTGCTGAGACAGAGAAACTCTATATTATGCCAATTCTTTAATTGCTGTCTGTCCTACCCACTTTGTCTCAGATCAATAGAAAAAATAAGCAATGTCATTCCCTTCCAGGGAATATGTCTTCAGGAAGCATACTGCTCATGGCTGGGAAATGCTTGTTTTCAACTGTGGTATTTTTATAGGAATGACACACAATTCATCTAAAAGGAGATAGAATGATAAACTGCAGGCAAAGAGGAGACCAAGTTCTTTTCAGAACTCTACACTGGCATTTAAATCATATCAAAAAGACTGTAACAACTGGGAATTGGACCAAATTGGCACATTTTTCAATTTGCTACCAGATCCAGGAAGAGAATTGGGTCCAAATCAGTCCTCAAAAATGAATTCCTTGTAAGTAAACATTTTATTTAGTTTGATTTATCCCATTAAAGGTTTCACTTCATCTACAGCATAACATGATTAAATTAAAAGCAGAAAAAAAAGATCAGCCCAGAAAACGATCAGTAGGGTGGGAAATAGTAGGAAGTCAGACAAAGAAGCAAAATCTACTATATAAATTTATGCAACCAGCCAGGTATGGTGGCTCACACCTCTAATCGCAGCACTTTGGGAAGCTGAGGCAGGCAGATCATGAGGTCAGGAGTTCGAGACCAGCCTGGCCAGCATGGTGAAACCCTGTTTCTACTAAAAATACAAAAATTAGGCAGGCGTGGTGGCATGTGCCTGTAGTCCTAGCTACTCTTGAGGCTGAGGCAGAAGAATTGCTTGAACCCAGGAGGCAGAGGTTGCAGTGAGCCAAGATCATGCCACTGTACTCCAACCTGGGCAACAAAGTGAGACTCCATCTCAAAAAAGTAAACAAATAATTAATTAAATGTATGCAACCAAGAGTAACCCCTATGAAGTCAAACTAGCTAACTAGGGCTCCTTTATCTCATTGGCCCTCACATATACATGGGACAACTTCTTCATGTGGTTACCCAGTTGTCTCTGAGACATTTCATGACATTCATTGATCATAGATTTGTTTGTCCACTTGTTTTATTATTTTTATGCTATTATGTCACAAACATTTGAGACCCTTGGTGTGTGCTTTGCTGATCTGTTGCTATGTATCACAGTACCCTGAAGTTTATCAGTTTAAAATATGCACACATGTTATCTCACAGTTTATTTGGACAGTAAATCTGGGCATGACTTATTTAGGTCCTCGGCTTCAGTCTCTTGCAAGGCTGTAATCAAGTGGCAACTGGGGCTGCAGTCTCATCAGAAGGCTCAACTGGGAAGTGATCTGCATCCAAGCTAACTCACATGGCTGTTGGCAAAATTCTGCTTCTTGAAGGCTGTTTGTCCAAGGCCCTCTGTTTGTCCCTGGCTGACCAAAGGATGCCCTCAGTTTCTTGATACGGCCTCTTCATCAGGGTAAATATACAAAAGAGCCAGAGAGACACCTCCAGTCACTTGTCAATAAGCTTGAGAAAAGTATTCAATTTCAAAGATTGGCAGAGAATAATGGACATTATAGAGCTAAAGAACAACTCCCTGTGGAATCAGTGCTTTGTACAACCGTAACTCTGTGAGAGATTCTGAATTAGATGCTGGAGATAAAATAGGATATAAGACTATGGGTGTGGACCTCAAAGATCTCACAGATGACTAGATGGGAAAACATGTAGACCTGGAAGAGAAATACATATAAGAAAATGTATGCTCAAGGCAGATTATCTTGAAGAGGGGACATTATTAAATAACTGACCAGAGGCAATTGAGAGCATTGAACAAAGCTTGAAGGCCAGCCTCAGATAAATAGAAAGAAAGGAATGTACAAAGAGTGTGAACAAGTGACCACACACACAAAGAAAGTGTTTAGCATGTTTGGGGACTAATAAGAAAATCAAAGGACTTCTATGGGGGACACATGAGATAAAATAAAGGAATCCAGTAACAAAAGTGGTTAAGATAGAGGACTCTAGGGGTCACAGTTCCCAGTTTCAAAGTCTAGTTCTTCCTCCTCGATCCTAGGCAAATTATTTCACCAAACTGTGCCTCAGCATCCTGTTGTAAGTGGAATGACGGTAGTACCTGTCTTCTTTTTTTTTTTTTTCTGAGACAGCGTCTCACTCTATTGTCCAGGCTAGAGTGCAGTGGTGTGGTTTCAGCTCACTGCAACTTCCACCTCCCAGGTTTAAGTGATTCTCATGCCTCAGCCTCCTGAGTAGCTGGGATTATAGGCATTCACCACCAGACCCAGCTAACTTTTGTATTTTTAGTAGAGATGGGGTTTCACCATGTTGGCCAGGCTGGTCTCGAACTCCTGACCTCAAGAGGTCCACCCACTTCAGCCCCCCATAGTGCTGGGATTACAGGCATGAGCCACTGCACCCAGCCAGTCCCTGTCTTGGGGTAGGAGCACACACATGCTAGGGACTCTAGACATCAGCTATATTTCCTACTATGATGATTAATATCATTGGTACTTTATCATTGGTACTTGTTATTATTCTGCAGATAGTCAGACACTACAGGAGAACATGGGGAAAGGGGATAAAAGGCATGGAGTGACCTTTTAGGGCAATTATGTCCTGAGTCTGTGTCCATGGTGACCAGCACAGGGAGAGGGTAGAGGCACCGGTCCAGGCAGGGGTTGATGGGACCAGCCCTTGCAGAGTCACAGTGAGGACACAGGGAGGACCCGGAAATGTAGGCCAGGCCAAAAGAGACCGGAGGGGCTTGGAGGCCAGGCTGGATGCCTGGACATGAGGGTTGAGGGCAAGGCAGGACTTAGAGATTGTCTACAACAGCCAATGGTGACATTTTTAAAAGGAGTTTGTAAATCTTTTCAACACCTAGTTCCTTCTTCTGTCTGTAGAGAGTGCTCCGTAAATGCTGATGATTTGAGGTAAAATTAAACGCATTCCAGCCATCCTGTGGCCCCCTCTCAACAGAAGGTATCATTTTAAACATCAGTTCAGCCACATTAAAAATTTTTAAAGGTTCAACATTTTACTACAACGTATTAAGATTTCCAAAAAGAAAGTGTTGTCATAGTACACAAAAAACATCTCTTTAAAATTCCACATCTCTCTCATTTGAAATGTCTCTCTCACACCTGGATTTCCCCAGACATTTTGTCCTTTCTCCTCCAAGCTCCCCAGACACATACAAATCCAGCTTACACCTTGAGACCTTGAGATCATTTTTAACTATAGCCAAATCCATGACAGAAAAGTCAGTTTCATGTTTCCCAGTTCTCTGATCGCCACTCACATTGGAATTTTCCAGACTGGAAAGTTGAGATATAAACAGTAGGGATACTGGGGTTTATGTCCAAACCACTGGGCAGGGTACAAGAAGGAAAATGACTTCTCAATCTGCACAGTTGCCTGTAGGTGTGCTCACACACATGCACATACCATATGCATCACACACATACCAAACACACAGGCGCATACCACATACCATACCCATATATCCATACACACACATATATATGCATATGCATGCATGCACACACATACACAACACACACACACACATATACCCACACACATGCGTGTACCTTTCCCTCTTCATCTGTGCCAACTCTGTGTGTTGAGGCTGTGGCAATCCAAATCAATATGGATTTTTTTTAACTACACACAAATTACCAAGAGAGTGCTTGAGCAGATTCCCATTAGCCATATAGAGATTTCCAAATTGTCTTTGCTCCTCAGCCATGTTCTGTAGACTCCAGTTGTTTGCTATGAATACCGATCAGCTTTCATCTCATAGAGATTTTACCTCAAAAGTTGGGTACCTGGACCCCATCAAAGTAACTCACATGGCTCCCCTTTTCTGTGGACATGGCCAAAACTGAGCATCCAGCCTCAGCAGTAGTAGTCAAAGCTCTATATTCAACTCCTTGTCACTTCCAGCCCACGCAAACTAGGCTTGAACAATGTTGGGAATTATAAAGTTCAGGTTCAAAATTCTTTGACAAACAGTTACTGAACAATCAATTAGGCCTGCCTTCATTTCTCCTAGCTGCTCACCCACTTGTCCTCATTTCATTGCAACAGAATTGAGCTGCAAGTGCAGTGATAATGAGATCTTCAAAACTATGAATATGAGATGTGGCCTCCTTGAATATACTGTATAAATATAGTGATTTTGCAGAAAGGACTTGCTTTTATGTGATCCACTTGTAAATGAGAAAATATTTAAAACACACTGAACTATAATGGACATCCATGCACTCACAACCCAAACTTCATAAATTTTGTGGTACTTGCTACATATCTTTCACAGTTGAAGCTCCATTTGTGCTCAAACTCTTCCATTTGCCTCTGTCTCTTTTCTTCTTCCCACAATGTGCCAGAAGGGGGGCCTTGCCCTCTTCCTCTTTCTAACTGGAACCTCTCATACACGGATCTTTGTGATCTACTCCACTAAGTTTATCTCTTGATATATTCAGTAAATTTTCAAAATCTTTTTTTTTTCAAAAATAGTTAGCTCTGGGCCCATTATCTGGATATGAAGTCAAAATCATCTCCACCATCATTACCATGATCATCACAACCCCATCTCCATCACCGTCATCACCACCATCATCCTTGTCATTATTGCCACCATCACCACCACCATCATCACCATCACCATCATCACCTATCATCACCACTATTATCACCATCATCACCACTGTCATCACCATCATTGCCACCACCATCACTGTCATCACCTGCAGTCTCAACTGAGCCATGCCTCAGTCTAGCTCATCACTGCCTTTCTCCAGCACACTGAAACCCATTGTTCTGAAGGGTGGGAAACTTAGGGCAAAAACATTCACAAGATAGGCCTGAAAATCTCCTCTTAAATATTATCTCTGTTACATGCCCAAGTACTCCAGCCCCCACAACAGTTGACATCCCAAACCACACACTCAATTAGCTACTATAAGTCAGGATGACATCACAAGTAGTCCTGAAACATCTTAAACAAGAAATTCAAGAGAAGACATGCCTTTGCACTCCCACCCCATCTTCAATGATGTACTGAAGCCAGCTAATATCAGTTGGTGAGAGCCAATTTTTAATTTGCCAGGAATTTTAGAAGCTGGCTGACATTGAGTTGCTAGCTTGAAATCAGCTATGGTGAGAGTAGTTACACCACAGAAATTGGCAGGTACTGCTCATCGGGGCTCCTCCACCTACCCTCCCAGGGTTGTTAAACATTGACTAGAAAAAACTCTGCCTTCCTCCAAGAAACAAGGTGTGGAGAGAGAGGAACTGCATCTTAATACTTAAATAAAAGCTTAGAAAATTAATTTTAAGAATCACAATATTTCCTCCCAGTTTTTGTCCCCAGGCAAATATGTTTTCTATTTAACCATCACAGCATATCTATAATTTCAATTTTTTTCACATCATGTTATAGACATTTTTCCTGTTGCTATACAGCTTTTGTTACTATCATTCTAATGCCAGTTCCTCTACTTGTTCATTTTCATTTTCATTCCCACGAACATTTTAGAACTTACAGCAATTTTTTTTTTTTTTTAGATGGAATTTTGTTCTTGTTGCCCAGGCAGGAGTGCAATGGTACAACCTCAGCTCACTGCAACGTCCTCCTCCCTGGTTCAAGGGATTCTCCTGCCTCAGCCTCCAGAGTAGCTGGGATTACAGGCACCTACCACCACGCCCAGCTAATTTTTTGAATTTTTAGTAGAGACCAGGTTTCACCATTTTGGTCAGGCTGGTCTCAGACGCCTAACCTCAGGTGATCTTCTTTTTAAATTTTACAAATGATACATCAGCAGATTCTTTTTTTTTTTTTTTTTTTTTTTTGAGGCGGAGTCTCGCTCTGTCGCCCAGGCTGGAGTGCAGTGGCCGGATCTCAGCTCACTGCAAGCTCCGCCTCCCGGGTTCCCGCCATTCTCCTGACTCAGCCTCCCGAGTAGCTGGGACTACAGGAGCCTGCCACCTCGCCCGGCTAGTTTTTTGTATTTTTTAGTAGAGACGGGGTTTCACCGTGTTAGCCAGGATGGTCTCGATCTCCTGACCTCGTGATCCGCCCGTCTCGGCCTCCCAAAGTGCTGGGATTACAGGCTTGAGCCACCACGCCCGGCCTAGATTCTTATAACATGACTCAAATAATCCAGAAGCCTACAGGCTCACAGCTACTCTCTCCTCCACCACCTACACCATCCCTAGCCATTTCCATCCTGGTAGTGGTCATGTCCACCCAGTGGACTTCCCTCCACACCCTGTACTCCCTTACACACAGGCTGACATACTTATATATTTCACCAAAGACATTTTGGGGAACATTTACATAAACAGAAGAAATACAAAGAACATTGCAAGGCATTTTGTGTAACAGTGTGGAAAAAGAAAAAAAAACTCTGCTTTTTCCTTATAGTTGAGTTTTTTTAAATACCACTGCATTATATTCCATATATGAAGGTGTCAAAATCTATTTAAGCTTCTTCTTTACTGGAGACTCTGAAAAGTGGAATTGATGTGTTCAAGGTCAAAATATTTTTTAATTGCAACATGCTGCCAAAACAATTCAGAAATAAAGCTAAACAGCATATAGATGCCTCTTTCCCCACGTAATTTGCAAATCTTTGAATATAATGAAATTTTTAAAAATTTCCCAGTCGCATGAGCAAATTACTGGGTATAGTGTGGCTTTAATTTGCATTTTATAATTAGAAATAAAATAGATCATATTTTTGTATTTGTCCTTTACATTGTTTCTGTGAATATCTTTGTTTTATTCTTCACCTGTTTTTTATTTGTTTTACCTTTTATTATTGGTTTATAGGCACACTTTTTGTTTACCAATATTTTATCTTTTAAATATGTTGCAAATATTTTCTACCAATCTATTACTTGTCTTTTAACTTTGCTTATCACCTATTTTGTTATACATAAGTTGTAAATTTTTTTTCTTTTTTTTTTTTTTTGAGACATGGGCTTGCTCTGTGGCCCAGGCTAGAGTGCAGTGGTACAATCTCCGTTCACTGCAACCTCCGCCTTCCCGCTCAAGTGATTCTCTCGCCTCAGCCTCCCAAGTAGCTGGGACCACAAGTGTGTGCCACCATGCCTGGCTAATTTCTGTATTTTTTTGTTTATTTGTTTTAGAGATGGAGTTTCACCATGTTGCCCAGGCTTGTCTCAAACTCCTGACCTCAAAAGATCTGCCTGCTTTGGCCTCCCAAAGTGCTGGGATTACAGGTGTGAGCCACCATGCCCGGCCATCTAAATTTTCATGTGACCAAATCTGACAATCTTTCTTTTTACTATTTCTTAGTTCTGGCTGTGGATTTATTTGTAAACTCCATTGTCAGTGACTTCACACATGCACACACACAATGATGGTTAATTTTGGGTGTCAATTTGGCTGGATTGAGGAGTGCTTGGACAGCTGGTGAAGTATTGCTCGAGGGTGTTTCCTAGAGAGATTGACATGTCAGTCAGTGGACTTCAAGAGGAAAACCCACATAATGTGGGCGGGCACCATCCAGGATAAGGTAGCTGGGAGAAGTGGGTATTCAGCTTGCTTTGTTGCTTTGCTGTCTCCCTTTCTCTCTCTCTCTCTCTCTCTCTCTCTCTCTCTCTCCTCTCTCTCTCTCTCTCCTCTCTCCCCCCCTCTCTCTCTCTGTCTCTCTCTCACCCTTGGGGACTTTCTGGCTTTCAGCCTCTAACTGGTGGCTACAACACCTGCTTTCCTGGTTCTGAGATTTCCAGTCAGAGCCATGCTACTGTTTTCACTGCTCCAGTTCGCCAGATTACAGATGACCTATTGTGGGACCTCTCCACCTCTGTGATCCTGTGAGCCAATACCCCAAATAAATTTCCTCTTGTATCTCCTATTGGTTCTGTTTCTCTGGAGAACCCTGATGAATACACACATACACACATACACACACACACACACACACTCTTTTTTTTTTTTTGCTTTAAGTTCTGGGATACATGTATAGAACGTGCAGGTTTGCTACATAGGTATACATGTGCCATGGTGGTTTGCAGCACCTATCAACCCGTCATCTAGGTTTTAAGCCCAGCATGCATTAGGTATTTGTCCCAGTGCTCTCCCTCCCTTTTCCCCCCACCCTCTAACAAGCCCCAGTGTATGATGTTCCCCTCCCTGTGTCCATGTGTTCTCATTGTTCAACTCCCACTTAAGAGTGAGAATATGTGGTGTTTGGTTTTCTCTTCCTGTGTTAGTTTGTGGAGGATGATGGCTTCCAGCTTCATCCATGTCCCTGCAAAGGGCATGAACTCATTCTTTTTTATGGCCGCATAGTATTCCATGGTGTATATGTGCCACATTTTCTTTATCCAGTTTATCACTGATGGGCATTTGGGTTGGTTCCAAGTCTTTGCTATTGTAAGTAGATGCACAAATTATTTTTATTTCTAATGCAGATGTTTATGTTCCAGCAGCCATTCTTGGCTTCTCTCCTCTAGGCAGTGACTCAGGGATCTGAGCTCTTTCTCTGCCATACCAGAGGCGTTCCCCCCAGCCTTGGGAGACAGACAGAGCAGGCAACACTACTTAGAAGTCAGTGAGGGCTGTGCCAGGCAGGGTACACATCCCTTTCCCCTACTTTCCACCAGGCAGAACTCACATAGTCTCACCCAGACACAGGGAAGGGTAGGAAATGCCATCTTCCTGTGTGCCCAGTAGAAACAGGGCATCATTTGATGAAGATGTAGCAGTCTCTGCCACAGCTTCTGGCTTTGCGTCTGGCTTCAAAAATCCTTCCCCACCAGCAAAGGCTGAAAATGTTTCTCTCTTCTATATTCCTGTCTACTGTTTACAGATGATATTCTCTAAATCCACCTGGAATTTATTTTTGAGACTATAGTAAGGGTCTCAATGGATAATTATTTATTCCAAAACCTCTTCTTACTATTTTGATACACTTCATGACCAAACAAAATTGCACACACATATATATAAATGGTTCACTTTATGAACTCTTCTCTATTTCATTTATCTCTCTATCCTTGCCGAATCAATACCATACTGTTTTAATGTCTGGCTTTGTAGTATGTGTTCATATAACAAACCCCTTTCCTTTATCTTTCTCAGAATTTTCTTGGCTATTCATATACAGTTGCTTTTGTACATCTGCATTGTTATTTAAATATTCCATTACGTGGATATACAATAGTTTATTGACCATTGGAATTTCCAGCCTTTTTATTGCTATGAACTTCTTTGTATCTAAAACCTTATTCATATCCATATTTATTTCCCTGGAGTAATTTCTGGAAGTGGAACTGCTGGGTCAAAGAATACAAACGTATTTAAGGTTTTGGGGATGGGCTACCAAATTGTGCTTTTAAATGGTTATTCCAAACATTTTCCCAACAGCAATATAGGATATGGCTCTTTTCTCCACGTGGTTCTCAGTTCTGAGTAGTGTGATCTTTAAGTAATATTTAATAAACTAAATGTTTTGTTTTAATATGAATTTATTTGATTTCAAGTAAGGTTAGCCTTATGTTACTGGACGTTTTTCTTTCTGACATAAATTGCTTATTTATGTCTTTATTGCAAAGGATCATTAACTATAAATAATTTGAAGTAAAAAAAAAAAGAAGTATTGCTCGTCCAAGAGCAACAGCTTTGTCCTGTGGTCCTATCATGGAATGCTGCCCACGTCACTAATATGAAAATTTGTGGAGCATCTCAACCTCCTGGACCACTCTCTTCTGGATAAATTAATTAGGGGAAGATTCTGCTACACAAACATTGGGCTGGCACAGTGCCAGCCTTCAGGAGCTTCCTCCAACAGGGACCCTTGATCATTGGTTGTGAACGGTCCCCGGCCCCACACCAACCCTGCAGTGGCCAGCCCATCCTGCCTCCACAGCACAGTGAGGGGCCATGCCGGCACCGTACACCCTTTGCAGATGTCCTGTCCCCTGCTAGGCCCTCGCAAGCTGACAGTGTAACGCAGGGGCCTGCTAAGCGCAGAACACGGCCACTCCCCGCAGACAGTGGCAGGAGGGCCTTGAGAAGCTGTCTGCAGGCTCTACTCCCTTTGCGTTCCAGCCTCCGGTGAGCGCCCACCACACACAAGGCGGAGGCTCTCTGGACCTCCCCGACAACTGATGCGTTAACTTGGTACTAAATGCCACTGAACTGGAAAGTGTCAGAGGCCATGCAGGGAGCCTCCCACACAGTGCCCTTCAGCGCAGGCAGCGGAGCTGCGCGCCAACACAATGAGGGAGGGACACACCCCGTGCCTTTGTTCCTTCGAGTCGGCAGAGTGGGCGGCGGAGGTGGGCAGAATGGAGGTCATGTGAAGGCTGAGTAAACAGATGTGATTCCTCACCCGGAAAACTCTCCAGGGCAGCCGCTGACCCACTTAGGACTGCCCTTTGTCCAGTCGTGATGCACATTCTGAAAAGGCCTGTTGTCGAATTCTTCTGCTATTTTGCAGTGTCAACAGACATGAAGCTCTGAAGTGGCAAATGAGGCATGGCTCAGACAAAGCCCCTCTCATCCCCTGAGAGGCCGAGCGAGTCAGAAGCACTTGGGGAGGTGAAGGGCCCCAGAGCGCTGGCGCGACCTGCCTGGTGCCAGGCATGAGTCGAATGTTCCCACCTCCCTCGCAAACGGACCGGCGGCACCCCAACGGGGAGGCATCATCTCAGCAAAGGGCTAGTCTTTTTCTCCTAGGAAGCACCTAACAAAACCCAGTGAGGCTAGCACTCTGTCCTGCATCCCCTAAGGCTGCCAGACTTAACAAATAAACAGACACTACACCAAGTTAAATTGTTAAGTTCAAATTTAAACAACAAATCATTTTTTCAGTGTATGTCCCTCCTATGCATTTTTTAGCATAATCATTGTTTGTGCTAAAAACTAACCGTACTGATAATGTATGTGAAGGGCCTGGCAGAAGGGTCGGTGGAGGCAGATGCTTGATAACTTGTAGTTTCAATGATCAGAGATTACAACTTACAGGAAAACCTCAGGAGCAAGTCTCAAAGGTCCTCAAGAGGCCATTTGGAGGCGGGGCGCAGTGGCTCATGCCTGTAATCCCAGCACTTTGGGAGGCTGAGGCTGGCGGATCACCTGAGGTCAGGAGTTCGAGACCAGCCTAACCAACATGGAGAAACCCCGTCTCTACCAAAAACACAAAAAACTAGCCAGGTGTGGTGGCGCATGCCTGTAATCTCAGCTACTCGGGAGGCTGAGGTAGGAGAACAGTTTGAACCCGGGAGGTGGAGGTTGCAGTGAGCCGAGACCTTGTCATTGCACTCCAGCCTGGGCAACAAGAGCGAAACTCAGAAGAAAGAAAGAAAAGAAAGAAAGAAGGAAGGAAGGAAGGAAAGGAAGGAAGGAAGAAAGGAAGGAAGGAAGGAAAAGGAAGGAAGGAAAAGGAAGGAAAGGAAGGAAGGAAGGAAAGGAAGGAAGGAAGGAAGGAAGAAAGAAAGAAAGAAAGAAAGAAGAAGAAAGAAAGAAAGAAAGAAAAAGGGAGGGAGGGAGGGAGGAGGGAGGGAGGGAGGGAGGGAAGGAAGGAAGGAAGGAAGGAAGAAGAAGGAAAGGAAGAAAGGAAGGAAGGAAGGAAGGAAGGAAAGAGACTATTTGGGGCCAACTTCACTAGAAGCTGTAATCTTTGGTTTCATAGCGGCTGTCTTTGAGGTCAACATTTTGGGATTCCTAATTCAGTAAGCTGTCATATCATTGCACTTATGTGATGCACAGATTAATAAGAGTGGATACATAGATCCCAAGGCCATATATAGAAGTTTGAAAAGAACTTTTTTGAAACCACTGTAAAGGATATGAAAAAATTTTCAAGTGCAGCTATTAATGACAAATGTCAATGAACACATTTGAAACAACGATTTTTCATTATGTCACACCATATTACACATGCATATTATTTTTGCCACTCTACTGACCACTAAAATGGCCACCCATGTGGATATTTCTGTTTACCCATTTTATACAAGGCCTCAAATGGCTACCAGCATCTATGTGAACTCCCAGCTCCAAGACCCACCACCAGAAACCCTGTTACAAATCCTAAGAGAAGGGGTTGGAGTGGCTTCACTCGTCCTTCTGAGCACTGCCACATGCATCTTGGGCCTCTGACCAGCTCACCCATGGGCCCCCAGCGTGGTCAAATCTGCTGCCAAATAAGGCTGTGAGGAGAGACAGTTGTTCTGAGAAAACACCCAAAAAAATCCCTCCTATAGTTCAATCAATCAATTGCAAAATTACAAAATAAAGACACAGCAACTGCAGCTTGTGCTTCAAGTACTGGCCGGGGCCATTTCATCAACAGTAAACTCAGAGGAGCCGTCCATGAGCTGGGCTGATAAAGATGCACATTGGGATCATGGGAGGTGCCTGCCCCAAGACTGGTTACCCCAGAAGCCCCAGGTTGGCCCCCAGGGCTGATTCTGATGACTGCCATATTGCAATCCACTGATTTGGCCACAAAAGGTAAATGTCCCTCTGTCCTTGATGAAGTTCACACCTCTTTTAGTACCTGTTCAGTTCTGGGAACCCAGAGAGGGGCAAGGAGGTCTTGAGCACCATGCCACATGGACACATTTGTAGAAACCGGAGACGTTGACCTCCAGGGAGGGAAAAGCAGATACAGTTGCTGGGTTCAACTATTTAAATGGCTGCCATGCAAAACCATCATTCTATTTATAGAATTCCAAGGGTCAGAGCCTCTTGTCACCCAAGGGTGGCAGCTACAAGAAAAAAGATTGTATTTTAAATTAAGGATTATTTGAAAAGTAGACTGAATAGTCACCAGACAAGGCCCAGAACAAATAACATTTCAGAGTCCCTTCCCAGATATTCTGAGACTCTGATCTAATTCCCACCTATTCTTTGAATACAATCCTTTTTAAAACACCAGCCTGTTTCCCGCCTCTCTAAACTAATACTGCACTTAGCATCCCAGTCAGTCACTCTGGCGTTTTTCACATCCTGTCCTTGTTTGCTCACTTGCAGCACATCCAGGCTCTGTGACGGGCACAGGAACACACAGAGATGCTGCCACTGGCCCTGTCTGGCCCCCAGCCAGGTACAAACCATTTCTTATTCTTCCTCATCTTATAATCCCACTTGCAATGCTGATCAGTGTTGTGTTTGTTTGTTTGTTTGTTTTTTGTTGTTTTTGAGACAAGAGTCCTGCTTGGTCGCTCAGGCTGGAGTGCGGCAGAGCAGTGTCGGCTCACTGCAAACTCCACCTCCCAGATTCAAGCAATTCTTGTGCTTCAGCCTCCCAAGTACCTGGATCACAGGCATGCACCACCACTTCCAGCTAATGTTTTGTATTTTCAGTAGAGGTCGGGTCTCGCTATGTTGGCCAGGCTGGTCTCAGACCCTGGCCTCAAGTGATCCTCCTGCCTCAGCCTTCTAAAGTGCTGGGATTATAGGTGTGGACCACCGTGCCTGACCTGCTGATCACTCTCTATCATCGGTATTCACTTAACCAAATAAAATTTTCTGCAGAATTAATTTTCTCATGTGAATTCAGTGTTTAATGATAGTTAAACGGGAAAATGACTGTGTCAAACTCACCTTCCTGCTTTATTATAATATCTATTAATGAATTACCGTGTATATACCTAGTTCTGAACCATTCTTTCTTCTCTCATCTGAAAAAGTACATTTCTTTTTTGGCTTGAGTTTTTAATTCAAAAATCGAAGCTCCAGTTAAGAGAAAGTTTCAGCTTCAAACAAAGTACTGATGTCCCGGGCAGCTGACCCAGGCATGGGGACCTCACCTCCCAGTGGTCTAGTGGACTCCAGGTGATGCTAAATTCCACCAGCTCTGGCTTTTCTATTTCAGCCATCAAGGCTTCAGCTCTCGCTCTTCCTCACTCAGTGGCTGGGCTGTATTTGTGTCTTAATGACCCACTCAGAAGTCCATTTCTGGGTTATGCCTTTTGTTTACATTCTGGCTTCCAGCCTAGAGGTAAAGAAACTCTATTACCTACCTCGCAGTCAAAATGAACATTTTCTGTGTGTTCTGCTCCCCTGGGTGGCTCATTCCACTCACCAGAATTGTGACTTCATGTGGGTCTTCTTTTTATTAACATCCTGAGCCAACAGACCTAAATAATGTCAGTGATAAAATACTCCCATAAAAATCTTTTGCCCATTTAACATATTTATTATGCAGCCTTTTACAGAAAGTTGACTTACAGAAGCACTAATGAACACAAGTCAGATTTTCTTCATCATGCCCCTCAAACCCCTTCCTCCATGCTCTAGAAGTGGTCAAGGGCCCAGTGTGTGGTGCCCAGGGAGCAGATGTCCATTTAGATACCTGTGACACCCTCCAGTTCTGCAGCCAACATGGGAAGTGTGTGAGATGGAAAGCTGTCCTTCTAAGCACACATTACCTTCCCCTTTCATCTTTGATCCTAACATGGCAGCGATTTCCTTCCATTAAGAGGACATTTCTGGTCCCTTCTGGAAATGCATTTCTTTAATGAATATCACTCAGGTGCTAGCTCACTCCACGCTAAGGACATTGCTATTCTGCTGCTTCTGGAGAAATCTCATGTTGCTCTGTATATAAAATACCACCTATTCTTCAGATATAGCCCCACAGAGGGAGAAGAAGCAATAACAATTCAAGCAGAAAGAAGGAAGAAGCTTCTCTCAAGCAGGAAGAAGGCTTTTTCTTTCTGTCACTGCATGATGAGAGCAGGCTGTGTCTGGGCAAGCTGTACCAGGACACATGGGGACCAAGACAAGAGAACCGCTTGTCCCAGCAGCACTGAAATCACTCAGTTCCTGCTTTGAGTCAGCCTTCATTTTAGACACAACAACTGGATAGCTTTATGGAGATGTCATCGATCAAATCTGATTAACCTAATACTTATCCAAGGAAGGAGACATAGAGAAGAAAAAGTAAGGAGGGCAGAGGAGCCAGCACTTCTCAGCTGAACTGGGAAGGGTTCTTAGAGGCAGACAGATCCTAACTAACTTCAGCAATGTACTGGAAGACTAGTAGGCAACTCATGGAATTGAGGGGAGATCAGGAGAGCCAGGGTCAGAAGCAGAGCAGGAGCAGAGAAGGGTCAGGAGCCAAGGGCACAAGCAGTGAGAGTAGTTTCCTGTCTTCAGCGGGGAGAAATCACTGCCACCACGACAGTCTCTCCCAACCCCTAGACCACCCTCCTGGCTCAGCCACCTCCCCCAGGAATGGTCTCTGAGTTACCCAGCATCTTTGCATCATTAATAAAGAACCCCTGGTGGGGGCTTCCAGCTGCCCTGGCCTAGATTTTTAATCCCACACCAGTTTTCAGGAGGCAGGCGAGAGAGAATCTGGCTCCCTTCAGTTTGCAGAGACAGACAGAGAGTGAGTGAGTGAGAATTGATGCCTTCAGGGAATGGCCAAGCCCCATCCAGTATTTACCTGTGCCACCAGGTGACAAGTGCTTGTGGATACTCCCAACTTTAACAAAAAATGAGTTAGAGGATTCCGGAATCTCAGTCAGCAGCCAAGGCTTTATGGTTAATTACTATTTATATTATTTTTGGATTACTGCATAACATACTTCTACAAACTTGGTGGTTAAAACACTCATTTATGGCAAGGCACGGTGGCTCACATCTGTAATCCCAGCACTTTGGGAGGCAGAGGCTGGCAGATCACTTGAGATCAGGAGTTCAAGTTCAGCCTAGCTAACATGGTGAAACCCCTTCTCTATTAAAATACAAAAATTAGCTAGGCATGGTGGCACATGCTACTCAGATGGCTGAGATGGGAAAATCACTTGAACCCAGGAGGTGGCAGTTGCAGCAAGCAGAGATCATGCCACTGCACTCCAGCCTGGGCGACAGAGTAAGACCCTGTCTCAAAAAATAAAAAGAAAAAAGAAAAAGAAAACACCCATTTACTGTGCCACAGTTTCTGTTGGTCAGGGGTCTGGTAAAGCTTGGCTGGAATCTCTGCACAGGGTTTCACAAGATTGCAGTCAAAGCACTAGCCAGGGCTAGGTCCCACGCAAGGCTTGGGGTCCTCCTCCAAGCTCTCATGGTTGTTGGCAGAATTAAGTTCCCTGAAGCAGTAGAACCACCTGCCATCAAGCTGCAATGGTTCTGGTGTGCTTCAAATGCCAGGGGCTGCCCTGTGATTCCATATGGGATGGCCAGCGACTCCACGCAGGACCCTAAGCCTCGTGAACATGCAATGTCTCCAAGGCCCATGGCAGAGCCATGGCTGTGCTGCCCTGTCCAGCTGGAGAGCCTGCTGTGTCTCTGAGCTTCACCCACAGCTGCCAGCCACCTGGTGAACCCACACACATACCCAAACTTTGTGCCTGATGCCGCTGCATTTTTAAACATTTTTTTGTAGAGACAAGATCCACTATGTTCCCCAGGCTGATCTTGAACTCCTGGCCTCAAGCCATCCTCCTGCCTCAGCCTCCCCAAGCACTGGGATTTCAGGTGTGAGCCCTCACACTTGGCCTGCCACTGCATTTTAAAGAAGCCAAACCAGAATCATATTTCCTTCCTAGCAATGGGGGTGCGAGGACAAGTAAAATGTCCTTCCCTTTGGAGAGGATGTGCTGCCATTACCCTCCACCAAGTTCACACATGTGCCAAGTTTTACTGTTTCATCAGTGAAGGTTCTCCAGAGATACGGAACCAATAGGGTATCTAGATGTATATCTGCATTTGTATTTGTATCTGTGTCTGTATCTGTACCTGTATCTGTGCCTAACTCATATCTAATCTATGTCTATGTCTGTGCCTGTATCTGTATCGACATCTGATATCTAATCTATTTCTATATCTCTATGTCTATCTGTATCTAGAGAGGATTTAAGGAAATGGCTCACACGATTGTGGAGGCTGGCAAGCCTGACAACGGTAAGACAGCGCGGGAGACTCAGCGAAGAGTTGATGCTGCAGTCCTGAGTTTGAAGGCTGGAAAGTCAGGTAGGATTTCTGTGTTGCAGTCATCTTCCCACTGATTGGATGAGGCCCACCCACACTACGGGGGGTAACCTATTTTAATTAACATCAACCGATTGTAAACGTTAATGCCATCCACAAAGCACCCTCACAGCAACATCTAGACTGATGTTTGACCAAACAACTGGGTACCATAGCCTAGCCGAGTTGACACAAAAAATCAGCCATCTCACTGTCTTGTGATATTTCTCCTCCCTCCTCCTTAAGACACTTGCTGCTTTCTATACCCTTAGCGCAGGTTCACACACCTATTCCCGAGATATTCCCTGTGTAAACGCATTGTCGCAAGGTATATTTGGTAAATGAGTATGCCAGCCTTCTGAGTCCCAAAGAGTAGCTCGGAACAATACAATCACACACTGTTATTACCTCTCCTCATTCTGTGGCTTGACTGAGCTTAGCTGGACTGTTCTCACCAAGGTCTCTCATGTGGTTACAGTCAGACGGTGGCAATGGAGGGACATCTTCAAGAAGCCTTTGAGGTTTCCTCATTCATATGTCTGGCTCCTGGGCTTGAAAAACTCAAACTTCTGGAAGCTGCCACCGCCGAGGCCTCTCGCCCGTTCCTGTATGTATTCCTTTCACCCAGCAGCCCTGGCATAGCTGGACTTCTTACAGGACAGCTGGAGGTCCCCAGAGCAAATGCCCCGAGAGAAACAGGCACAGCTGTGTGCGCTCAGCTCACCAAGCCTCAGAAGTCACAGACCATCACAAAGGCCCACCCAGGTTCAAGGGGAGACCACATGAAACTGTGGATGTGTTAAAACTACCACAGAACGCTTTCTCCCGTGTGATTTGACTCTGAAATTCACCCGCCCAAGGATTGAGTATAATTGCAGATCTGTCCTCTTTCAGGGTAATTCTCTCTGGCCAGGACATGACAGCATCTTCAAAAAGAAACATGGGGAGTGTATACGTGCAAGAGGCTGGGTTGGTTCACATGCTCTGAGGCTTCCCATCCCCCCAAATCTCCCTACTCCAGCATTCAATGCCTCTATTCCCCAACTTGGCAAGCCACTGGATCCAACTCTACTTCTGATTCTTGGCCACCATCACCCTGTGGGAAGAAGAAAGAAGAGATTCTATTAACACACATTTTCAGAAGACTTTGGTTTGGGGACATATGTTGGGATTTGAACTTCCATTTATCCAAGTGCCTGTAAAAGTAATCGTTCTACCCTTAGAGAACCTAGGGGTCTTGAATGGCTAATACACTATATGTTGTCTTATAATGGCAGCAAATGAGCTGCAAAAACATTGACTTGACTGAGCACTTCAATCCAAGTGACCACAAGCAAAAACGTAAGATGTAATTTTCTGTTTAGCCATTGAATTCTATTTTGGTTTTCTATTATTGTGTATAAAACCACCCCAAAACTTAGTGGCTTAAAAACAATCATGTGTGTTTCTTATAGTGGTTTGACCTCTGTTGATTTTGCTTAGAGTCATTCATGTGGCTAAACTGAGCTGAGGATGAGCTGAGGATAGGGTCATTCATGAGCTAAATTGAGCTAAAAGGGCTGAAAGGTTTTGGGGCTGGAGGCTGGGGGCTGGGGACTGGGGTGGCTGGGCCACCTCAGCTCCCCTTTACAGGACTCTCTCTCCAAACCTTCATGGAACCCCTAAAATGTTCCCAAACCCTGTTTTATGTTTTAATGGGTCCCCGTATTTCTTCTTTGTTGTACTTACTACAGTTGCAATTTAAAGCCTATAGTTATTTGTCTAACAGCAGTCCTCCCTACTGAAGTGTAAACTCTGCAAGGACAGGAAGTATGTCTTGTTCAGAATTGCATTCTCAGCACTCGGCACAGTGCATCTCACACTCTCAAATAGCAGGGCTGCACATGGTGTAGACACAGAATGAATGAAGTCGTAAATGCACGGGAGACATTAGACTCAAATCCTGGTTCACGCATTTAGTAGCCGTGTGGCTTAAAATTCAGTTTCCGCCGGGCGCGGTGGCTCAAGCCTGTAATCCCAGCACTTTGGGAGGCCGAGACGGGCGGATCACGAAGTCAGGAGATCAAGACCATCCTGGCTAACCCGGTGAAACCCCGTCTCTACTAAAAATACAAAAAACTAGCCGGGCAAGGTGGCGGGCGCCTGTAGTCCCAGCTACTCCGGAGGCTGAGGCAGGAGAATGGCATAAACCCGGGAGGCGGAGCTTGCAGTGAGCTGAGAGGATGGCCACTGCACTCCAGCCCAGTCGACAGAGCAAGACTCCATCTCAAAAAAAAAAAAAAAATCAGTTTCCATCTGCAAAACAGGAAATGCAGAAACTCTGTCTCTGGATTGCAGTGATGAGGGAAGCAGAAAGCATACACACATGTATGCACGTGCCATTTGTGGGAAGCGCATGGGCAGCCAGTCAGCCCGGGTGTAACCATGTGGTGGGGTGTTTAATTCAAGGCCACCGAGCACATCATGGCATCTTAAAGGCAACCGAATCCTTCTGAGAAATTTCATCTCTTTCAGGGAAACTCAGAGGAAAGGGGAAGGGTGATGGGGTGACTTTGAAAAGCAGTGGTTGGGAATGAGTGGATTCATCACAGAGTTGATGTTTGATGCAGGGGTAACCAAGAACCCACACAGATGGTGAACATCAACCAATGGCTGTCGCAAGAGGCTGCTCACGGGAATCGAGTCCAAGATCCCCAGAGGCCTCGCAAGGGGTGGAGAAACTGGACGTGCTCCCAAGCACACTGGTGGACATGGAAATTGGCACAGATCCTCTGGAGGACAACTTAACACTTCTGCTCAGAAACTGTCCCATCCCCAACCCACAGGGGACCTCGAGGCGCTCACTCCTCACCTCGCTGACGAAGCACCGACCTGACGAGCTCTGATCTCATGACGCTGACCCTCTCAGTGGGAAAGGGCAGTGAATAAGTAACTAAAAACGGTAACTGCAGATAGCAGTAAGACCTGTTCTGAGAGTAAAGCGGGTGTAACATAGAGAGGGATGGAGGGTACGGGGCCAACTCTCTACAGCACTAACGATTGAGGGGACGGGATGTCTCCCACGGGGATGGCACCGACAATGAGGGGCACAGATGTAAAGAGGAGTGCAAACAGCATTCAAAAGAAGGAGGGCACGTCCACCAGGCCAGGGGATTTGGGTTTCATACTAAGTACATGGAGAGGCTTCAGTAGAAAAATGGTCCCGTTTAAATGATGCCACCCCACTGGGCGGGAAGCAGCTGTGGGGCTTCGAAGTAGAAGCAAGGAGACAATGGTGACCTGAGTGGGCCAGAACAGGTATAGCCCATTTTTTTCATGGTTCTATTCTTATAACTTTTTCACCACAAACACATATTCATCCTGTAACGAGAAAAAAATAAATGTTATAAAATAACATCGCAGCCCCAAGGCTGCCCCCACTCTTTCCTGCAGGCCAAGGACCCATGCTGCTCATTTATTGCTCCTAAGAGCCAGAGTTAAGGACCTGGAGGCCAAGGCAGACAGAGTCTGTGACCAGCAGGTGGCGGATGCCCGGGGTGGGGCTGACGGGCCGCGAAGAGGGAGCCCTGCAACCACGACAGCTTGGTCCCCCAACAGGCCCCTCTCGCTCCCATCTCCTGAAGTTTGCGATGTGGGCACTGCCGATATAGTGAGGGGAGCCTGGGAAACGTCAAAGAGGCATGAACCTCGAAACCCTCCTGTGTTTCGGAATGCCTTTTGCAGGTGGATTCCCTTAGCCTCTGCTCTGAGTTGCAGACATGGCCAGGTGGAAAGTGCCAGGCAAACTGTGGTGCCAATCACTGGGGAAGCAGAGTCCTGAGTGCTTTGGTTGGTGAGAAGCACTGCACACCCACAGAGCTCTACCTGGCTCCATTCTTAAATTTGGAAGGATGTTTGATGGGATTCGCCTTCCAGAAGTACCTGCACATCTTGGTTGACAAGTGTGTCTGAGGGAAGCACTAATTCAAGATGTTTTAGAGTCTCTTAGAAGCCTACTTGTTCTCCTATTTTTTTCCAGATGAAGACCCTCAATAGTATCCGAAAGAAACCCCAGGTTTGTTCTTGCTGCTTTGTAAGGGTGGCGATGTGTTTGCATCTGGAAGAAGCTGTGTGGGCTTCAAGGCCCACACACACAGGGGTACATGACTGGACCACCACCAGCCCAGCTACAGAGAAGGCCATGCCAAGGCGAGACATGCTCAGGCTGGAAGATGATGCCCAGAGAGTGAGGCCACCGGTCCGGGGTTCTCCAATTGGCTTTAAGAATAGTTTTGTTCCATAGCCTGCAAAGTTAACTCCAGGAAACTAAACCCTATTTCTGCATTGACTTCTGTGATAAAATCAGACTTTTTTTTTCCCATGGAAAACAGCTTTATCTACAAGTTATAATTAAATATTAGACTTTAAGTGTTGCTATTTTAGAAGAAAAATGATAATTTTCCCACAAAACTGACCAAAACTAAATCACAAAGCCCACACTCTGCATTAAAAGTTTAGGAATCCTGTTAGAAGTTACATCCCCTTGGGCAAAACCCACAGGAGGGTAGGTATTCTATTCTCCATTTCCATACCCTAAATGTCTAGCTATTTCTTTGGAAAGACTTCATCTTTTAAGTGCGAATCTTTTCATTGCTTCTCAAAAACATTTTTGGCTTTTGTTTGCTATCCTCAAAGTTTTGTCCTGCTAATCATCTCTCTTTTTCTATTAAAATAATTATTTCAGTGGTTTATTTTTTGTAAGTGTAGATATTTGCACAAAATCAAGTTTTTAAATCCAGGTTAGAAGAAATGTTAAGGTAATTTAGTTTTATCTTTTACCATTAGAAGGAAGCCCCTTAGCAAAGGCCCTGGTGGACAGTGACCAGCCTCCACCTGGACATGTTCTCAGGAAGGCACGCATGGGGGTCCTGACCGGCCCCACGTTGTCATGGGACTGTCCCTCGAGAGAACGTTTCTCACTTGGAATGGACAACGCCTGCCTCCCAGAGAGGAGCCTCCCCACCTACCATGATGCAGGACGAGAGCAACCTGTGCCTATGACAACTCTTGCTCTGCAGAGGCCCTTGTAAGTCTGCCCAGTGTGCGTGAGTGAGCCCTCAAGAGCAAAAGGAAGGACAGGCTTGAAATTAGAGCCCTCGTTTCTACAGGACACATCCCCAGCTCCTCCATCAGAACCTCATGACTTCCCAAGCCCTTCTGTCTTCTCATTCAGCATTCTGGATCCATAGGGCTCTATGGCGCCCAGAGCAACCACCATCCTCCAAGGATGACAGAGCAGGGCAGAGTTCAGGGGGATGTTGCACATCCTACTGGGGACAGAAAAGGCTGATGTTGGTGAAAACCAAGCAGAGGGAAAGGCAAGCAGAGATGCTGCCTGGATGAACCCGCACAGGTTCCTAGGTTCTGGGCAAGTTCCAGGAAGCCTGCGAGGCATCTGCTTCCTCACTACACTGTCTTCATTGGCTGGAAAATGGATGCTGCAGATTATTCAAATCAATGGGAATATTTAGAATACTCTGTCAAGGACAGACAGATGGTACAGAGAAGCCTCCAGTCCTGAATAATGAGAAATTTCCCCTGCTCCGTGCAGGACGTGGTCTATGCTCCAAAGCCCCTACCGCAGACTCTGCTGCTTCCTGAAACCAGCTGGGAGAGGCGGCTGCGCTTTGCTATTTCTGGTCACTTCTCATCCCATGATGTTATTACTCATCCCCAGGGAACAGGCCGAATCTTCCTGTTACCACTGCTTGCCATGGACAGTGTGAACTTCTCTTGATTTATTTCATTTGTTTTGTTGTTGTTGTTGTTGTTGTTTTTTGATGGGGGGGGTGTTTGTTTTTGGTTTTGTTTCCCAGCTTTATTGAGGTGCAATTGCCAGATAAAAAATTGTATATATTTAAGGTATACAATGTGATGATTTGATATACACATACATTGTGAAATGATCATCACAATACAATTAATGAACACACCCATCACCCCATATAATTACCATGGTGTGTGCGCATAGAGGGCAGTGAGGACACTTAAGATCTAATCTCTTAGCAAATTTCAAATACACAATATAGTATTGTTAACTATATTACCATGCTGTACATTAGACCTGCAGAACTTACTCATCTTATAACTGCAAGTTTGTACAATTTGACCAATATTTCCCCATTTCCCCCAGCCCCCACCCTCTAGCAACCACCATTCTTCTCTCTGCTTCTATAAATTTATCTTTTTAAGATTTTCCTTGTAAGTGAGATCATATGGTATTTGTCTTTCTGTGTCTGGCTTATTTTACTTAGCATAATGTCCTCCATGTTCATCTGTGTTGTTACACATTTCAGGATCTCCTTCTATTTTTATGGCTTAAAAATATTTCATTGTACATATATGACACATTTTCTTTATCCATTCGTCTGTCGACCAACACTTAGGTTGGTTCCATATCTTGGCTATTGTGAATAATGCTGCAATAAAAGTAAAACAATCCTAACATTCATATGGAAGCACAAAAGACCCCAAATAGCCAAAGCAATATTAAGAAAAAAGAACAAAACTAGAGTCATCACCTACCTGCTTTCAAACTATATTACAAAGCTATAGCACTCAAAACAGCATGGTACTGTTAAAAACAGACACATAGACCAATGGAACAATAAAAACAGACATATATTCCAAAGGAATCAAACTGAATGCCTGGAAACAAATCCACCCATATAAGGTCAACTACTCTTGGACAAAGGTGCCAGGAATTCAATGAAGAAAAGATAGTCTCTTCAATAAATAGTGCTGGGAAAACTGTTTATCCACATTTAAAAAAAAGAATAAAAGTGTACTTTTACCTTACATCATATACAAAAATTAACTCAAAATGGATTGAGTACTTAAATGTAAAACCTGAAACAGTAAAACTCCTAGAAGAAAACAGGGAAAAAGCTCCTTTAGATTGGTCTTGGTAATGATTTTTTGGACATACAACAAAAGCACCAGCAATATAAGCAAAAATAACTTTTGTTTATTGACAACAAGTTTTCTAAAAGCAGACTTCTTGACTAGCTTTTGGTCTGTTTTATTAGTCTTCACAGCTGATTTCTCCTCTTTGCAAACCTTTAAGTTTTTTTAAAAAACTGTATTTCTGGTTGTCTTGAGTTGGGTACAGAGGGGTTCTGCTGGGAGGCGTCAGGGATAACTCTTTCCCCTGAGCCACCCAACAGCTGATGTCAGGAGTTTGGACACTCACACAGGGAGAGGATATATGTTCTGTCCAGCAGAATCACCATGTCCTGCACAACCACACACCAGACCAGCAACACAGCATCACCCAGGAACTTGTTACATGCGCAGATGATCCAGCCCAGCCCACACTTGCTGTGGCAGAGCCTCTGGCTGCAGCCATGCAGGGGGTTCTCCTGTCTCAGGTTGGAGAATCACAGCCCCAGGCAAGTGTTTTCTGGCTGCATAGTCTCACCACCTTTGCTTGAATAATCATGCTTTCAGAGACCAAATCAGGGTGACAGTCTCAGTTATTTCTCATAGGCAATCCCTGGCTCTGATATGAAGCAGTCTAGAATTTCTCCTCTTCCTCAGGGATACTGCTAACCTCACTGCACCTGCCACCCTTCCCGGGTATGTGAGCAGAGAAAATGGGGCTTCGATGGAGAAGGCAGAATTTTCCCCTCCTCTCTGGTCAATATACTCAGCTCCCTCCATGTTTGTTCATATGATTTCACTTCTGAACTTTAGGAAATCTTGCTTCCAATCTTTAGATATGTCATAACTGAATAGTTGGCCAAATGTTAGTGAAAAACAAAAAGAAATACATGAAGTGATTATTTGAAAGGAAGACTGATCTTTAAAACTAATAAAAAATGAAGGCCTCTCAAAAAAGAAATAAAACATTGTTTTCTTTTGCTGTTTTTTCTCATGCAAGCCAGTAACAAAATGTTTCTACCTCTTGTTTTCTTCCTTATTCCAAAAATAAGTGAAGAGGTTTGAGGAAATATATTCATCATAATGGAAGAGACCCAAAGATAGAGAAATCAGGAAGACACGAAAATGAAAGTCCAAGGAAAGGAGACAGCAGGGAAGGTGAAGTTCTGAGTGGCCTGGCAGGTGGGTGACCTGGGTGGCCTGCCTTTGGTCACCAAGTGGAGCACATGGATTCTGAGCTGACCACTGGCCAAGGAAAACCAACTAATTACAAGCATTATAGAGTCCACAAGGCAAACCAACCTGATCTTTAAAAGAAGAGCAGTTTTGCCAAAGATGAGAATCGATTACCCACAGTTGGAGTCAGAACCTGAAGTCCAGGGGCTGCCACCCCAATGTTACCCATGATGGACACTCACATCTGTTCAGCCTGTGCACACTTACCCACCTCTCTACCATCCCAGTGGTGCTTCGCAACACAATGCAGCTGCTCAGCTACGACTCAGAACATAAGACTGCTTTATGAATGATGACTTTTTTCACCTTAAAACATACTAAATTAATACATGAAATGTTTTGACTTCACAGTTTCCAGCAAAGACACAACACATGCACCAGTTTTTGTTGACATCAGTGTCCAATCAGAAAATATCACGTGAAATCAGTTTCGGTGGTGGGGCCTTGGTGACTGAATCCAAATATTTTGCTTTGCATGTGAGGCACCAGGGACTATGGCCAAGGGGCAGAGTCCCCATGACCTCTTCATTTTTTGGGTGCTCCATGCTATCTCCACCTGTTTTTAAGCACTCTGGCGTGCACCCTTTATTTTGCCTTGTTTTTCTGTGCTACCTTCTTACTATGTTTTTTAAGTAAAAGCAAGTTTATTAAGAAAGTAAAGGAATAAAACAGTGGCTACTCCATAGATGGAGAAGCCCTGAGCTTGCTCATTTTCATGGCTATTTATTGATTATATGCTAAACAAAAAAGGTGGGGGTGGATTATTCGTGTCTCCCCTTTTTAGACCATATAGGGTAACTTCCTGATGTGGTCATGGCATTTGTAAACTGTCACGGTGCTGTTGGGAGTGTAGCAGTGAGGACAACCAGAGGTCACTCTCATCACCATTTTGATTTTGGTGGGTTTTAGCAGCTTCTTGACTGCAACCTGTTATATCAGCAAGGTTTTTATATCCTTTATCTTGTGCTGACCTCCTAGCTCATCCTGTGATGGAATGCCTAGTCATCTGGGAATGTAGCCCAGTAGGCCTTAGCCTTATTTTACCCAGCCCCTATTCAAGATGGAATTGCTCTGGTTCAAATGCCTCTGACACTTTCCCCCTCCCTTTTACAAGGGAACCCTCTATCCTGAAGGTTACAGAGGGATGATGATCCATCTTCTGCAACTTCTTCATGCTGAACAGGGATGATGATATTCCTGCCTGACTAGTGGGGTCTCTTGTATTCCAGGTAGACAGGAGCTCAGTCAGAAAGTGTCAGTATGCTGAGAGTCATTCACGACTCTTGAGTTCTGACAAAAGGTGATATCTGGAAGATTAATAAGTGTTCAGTTTTTAAAAATGTTGAATAAGCTTATTCTGCATTCCTACACAAAGAGAATAACAGCAATATATTCCACAATAAAGCAAAATAAAGTAAAATTATTCCAAGTAAACTAAATTATAAGGCTTTCCATGAACTGAACAGTTGTTGGAACCAAGCAGATATGGGGTTGCTAGCTGATTACAGTGTGCCCAGAATTAGAATATTGATCTAGATTTTTATATTACTCAACTCTCGTGTTTCTTCTGAGCTGAAGTTATAGATCATTGATTGGTTCACAAGAACAAACAAGGCTAGTCTAAATTGGAGGGAAAAAAACTTAAAAATAACTGATGAGGGCCAGGCACAGTTACTCATGCTTGTAATCCCAGCAGTTTGGGAGGTTGAGGCAGGTGGATCACCTGAGGTCAGGAGTTTGAGACTAGCCTGGCCAACATGGTGAAACCCTGTCTCTACTGAAAATACAAAAAAAGTTAGCCAGGCATAGTGGCACACACCTGCAGTCTCAGCTACTCAGGAGTTGCTGAGGTAGGAGAATCGCTTGAACCTGGGAGGTGGAAGTTGCAGTGAGCTGAGATTGTGCCACTGCACTCTAGCCTGGGAGACAGAGGGAGACTCTGTCTCAAAAAAACAAAAACAAAAACAAAAAAACTGATGAGACTAGAATCTAATAAGAGGTGTACATAGGTTTTGAAACACAATATTTCTCTCTCCAGTTTGTCATTTTTCCTAAAGGCAAATTATGGTATGACCAAGTTGCTTTATTTTACTTGGCCTGATTATTTGCATAAAATACAGCAAGAATAAATATTTTTCACATAACCTCTTTCTAAATTGGCTTTGATGGAACTCTGTTCCATAGAAGGAATCTTAGATAAGACTTTTTTTTAAGCTGAGCCCAGCCCTGTTCGTACCCTCAAATATCTATGAGTTGGGTAAATTCCATTCCTCTTGAGGTCCCAAGACCTGTCAGAAAATGACATTCTTTACTTACTACAAGTCAGAAATCCCGTACAGGGACTGTTGTAGATAAAATATGAGATCAGTTTTCCCAAGGGACTTTTATTGGCTTTACAAGTTAAGTTTGATTCCTTAAAGGAAAGTACACCATTTCAGTCAAAGCCTTGGTAAAATAACCAGTTTCTTCAATTGTGTCTTGTTAGAAAAAAAAAAAAGCAGATTGTTATTGCACTTAAGCAAATAACTATATTGCCATAAGATACGAATATTCACAAATAATTTCCAAATTCGGGAGAAATCAGGTAGAGAAAAACAAATATGTTTCACATTTTGTTCACAGAAGTACACTTTACTCAATTGTTAAGCTACAAATAGATTGAAAGAAAAGTTTCCTTCCTTATTCTGAAAAACAAAACAGGATCAGCAATATTTTAGGCAAAAGTTTAAAACAGATTACTTCAGGCTTCTATTAGTTTAGTCCATGAAGTTAACTCCGATTCTACTTGATATTCATAAACATTTCAGCACTCCATGAAAGTTTGGAAAGTGTTTTTCTTCTATTCTAATGTCACAATGTCCAGCGTTATCAGAAACCTGCATTTAAGAACACCTGTTAAAGTTTTAGAGTTGCTTATAAAACCACATTTTTGAAGAGGACCAAAACAAGAAAACGAATGCCTGTGAATGACAAAATGTTTCAGGGCAGCCATAATGAAAAACATGATTGATTGACAAAGAAATTTGGTTATCTCTGTAGCATACAATAATTTTATGTAAATTTTATAATTATTAATAACATACACTTAGTTACATCAGAATTTTAGGAGTTTCCTATAATTTTGAAACACATATGCATAACATAGTTACACAAATACAGCTCAAAGAAAGTCAAATACCATTTCATATTTGAAAGTACTTCCTGTACGATTTTTACACCAAATAAGCCAAATGTCACCTTTACATTAGTATACTATTAATGTTAAATCCAATTTTCATTAAAACCTTATAGACAAATCTATCCAACATTAACGCCTTACCATAAGGTAAGATTCTCGTAAACCTTCTTTAACCCTTGAAAATTTCTTTATTAAAGAGAAGATCAGTTCTTTAAGAAAAACCTGTTGCACTTTCATTCCAATACTCAATTTATGGAAAAACTGAATACCTCTTTAACTTTATTCAACACGTTCACACATAGAATTTCTTTTCACAAGATTAACTTTTCATAACTTTCATACAAACCTTTCATAACTTGCTCAAACTTTTAGCTTTACCCTATTTAACTTAAAACAATCCTTTAACCTTTTATTCCAGGCCAAAGTATATTCTACTTTCCTTATAGGACTTGCATGTAAAACTGTTTCTTCAGTAGTTTCAACTACATGTTACAATGTTAACTTTTACTTTGGTTAAAACTTGGTTAGTAAGTGATCATAATTATGTCCCAGGTGTGAGGCCTAGGACATCAGACAGAAGTGCAGATAAGAGCTGGCTCTTTCCAGCATAGCTAAGGGGCATGGCTCCCAACATGTCCCCAGGCTTTATCTAGAATCTAATGCTCCAAAGTTGGCCAACTGACAAATTTTCAAAAGTCAAATAAGCAATTTGTGACTTAAGGTGTTTAGTAAATTTAATAGCTGATCTGTCTCATTTCAACCAAATGTTTACATTTTTTAAGAAAGGTTTATTTTACTGATAATCTTTAAAACTGTCTTTATTTCCCCAAGATTACTAAAGTCACATGAGTTGAAAGGCATTATACTTTTTACTTTTCTCACAAAAACATTTGATTTAAGCTCTTATTGTTTTTAAACCAATTAATGAAAGCTCTTTCATTTCACACACACAACACATGTAAATACACAGACAGAAGATAAGGGACTCATTCCCTAAGCCAGGAATGGAATCCTGAACCTAGGCTGCCATTATTATGGCAGAGACCAAGAGAAAGTACTGCCACATGGTTACAAGGTCAAGCTCCCAAGGACACAGAAGAAAACAAGAGAAGTTCATCCAGTTTGCTTTCAGGGACCTGCCACAAAGTTTATAACTGACCAGTTTACTGGACCATCTTGAACAGTGGGCTTATAGGTTCCTATGCCCATGTTCTATCCTAGGGCATCCCTCTTTATGACACAACAATACAGAAAGACACACAAAGCACACTAGATTCGCTATAGCTTAAGACTAGCCACAAAAATTCTTTTTTTTTTCATTAATCAAAACTTATAGAGGAGATAAACAGTAATTTTTATCACTCATTCAACCAGTTTGCACAGAAAGAAACAGGGAGAGGCCAGACATCTGGCTTGTAAGAAATTCTTACCCTTTGGCCGACATGCCAGGCTTCTGGGATCCCTTTCCCTGAGCAGCCCTGGTGACCCAGCTAACTGCACTACAGCCCTGGGGGCCAAGCCACAACACAAAGAAAAATTATCTTTTTCCATTCTGGCCAGAACAAAATACATGCAACAAAACAGACACTAGCTGCCCTGCTTAGCACCCAATATCAAACTGCTATGGCTCAAACTCGCACTCAAATGGGCTCGTTATCGTTCATCCAAACTCCAACCAGAAATTCCAACATGTAGTCCTTGGGCAAGATGGTTCCCCTGAGTAATAGAAAAGATAAGAAAGAGAATGGAGAGCGAGAAAAGCATTGCCTGTGGCAGAGTGGGAAGGCAAAGTGTTCAGGGAGGCCAGGGAAAGATCCATCCATTGCAGCAACACTGAACCAAAAGTTCAGGTGGCTGCTTGTTGATCATGAAGGGATCTTTTCTAGCAGTTCCATCAGCTCTCAAGTTTCCCCTTTTGGGGAGAGAAAATCTCCCCAGATCTTGTACATGCCTAGTCCCATCACCTACAGTCATCAGCAGAGTCTAAGGCAGATTATTCCAAAGAGAATAGCAGTTAACATCCCACAGTGCCAAACCCGGTCTTAGCTGAGAGGGACTTTACTGAGAGGGGCCTCTAACCCCCTAAATCTTAGGAATCATTCTAACCTTCCTCAGGTGGGCCTCAAACCCAAATTCAGTCAAGTGTCCTTGCCTTTTATTAAGAGGGGCCTTTCACCCACTCCGTCTTAGGAGAGGCTCTAACTCCCCTAAGTTGGGCCTCTAACCCAATCTCATCCTTTACCAGGGTAAATGCACCCCACTTACCCAAAGTTAGCCAATTGAACCCACAAGCCCACACAAACCCACAAGACTGGAGAGAACCACAGGGCAAATTAAAATATTTAAAAACTTCTGTTACATCCGTATACATTCAAAACCTTTTAGAAGGAGGTCAGCTCTTTGAAAATTAAAATTAAAAAAGAAAAATCTTAGTCAATATAGATACAAGCTGGCTGGGTGTGGTGGCTCACACCTGTAATCCCAGCACTTTGGGAGGCCGAGGCAGGTAGATCACGAGATCGGGAGTTCGAGACCAGCCTGACCCACATGGTGAAACCCTGTCCCTACAAAAATACAAAAATTAGCCTGGCGTGATGGCACGCACCTGTAACCCCAGCTACTCAGGAGGCTGAGGCCAGAGAATTACTGGGACCCAGGAGGCAGAGGGTGCAGTGAGCCGAGATCACACCACTGCACTCCAGCCTGAGCAACAGAGTGAGACTCCACCTCAAAAAAAAAAAAGAAAAGAAAAGAAAAAAGAAAAAGAAACAAGCTAAAGATGCAGATGAGTTTCCTTTGGGTTAGGGATCTCTTCAGTATCGTCCCTTTTGTGGTTTGCCAGGAAGATGTTACCAGACCCTACCACCTACCTAAAGTTAGCCTTTGGGTGGTGGGGGGCGGGGGTGTTCCTCAGTATTGTCCCTTCCATGGTCACCAGAAAGATGTTACCAGAAAGGGATCTCAATTCAAACCCCAAGAGAGGATTCTTGGATCTCTCGCAAGACAGAATTCAGGGTGAGTCTGTAGAGTGAAGTGAAAGCAAGTTTATTAAGAAAGTAAAGGAAAAAAAGAATGGCTACTCCACAGACAGAACAGCTCCAGTCTTATTTTTTAAGAGTACTTTGAGTGAAAAATGACCATGAGCCAAAAACTGTCGAAGAAAATGGTGGATAAGGAAGGCCACGCATCCCAGGAGATCCTCCCACATCTTCCAGCTCCACCCCAACCCCTGCGGGTCTTAGCTTTCTCCTTCATCCAGAACAATGAAGCTTCGTTACGCTGTGTTTACTATACAGACTCCATTATTTGCTTTCAAATGATTGCCTATTGCTTTTATAAATTTGTTTTCATTGTTCAATTGACCTATTTTTCTGTCTGTGAAAAGTGTTTGATCACTTGGGTGGGGATGGAATGCTTCGTAAGTCTCACCATTAACATTCATGGAAATATTTTTCATTGAACAACTTTCCCTTAGTGTCAGCGTTTTCAGCAGTGACTCCACGTGGCTCAGCAAGAACTAGGTGTGCTTGTCTGCCCTGGATTTTTCTCTGGTTTTCCCTTTCCTGGCATAAATTTGCCCAATGTCTGGTCTAGGGGACAAAAAGCCAACCACAACCATCCACAGGCTATTTTCAAGCAGCCTGGTAGAACTTACACCTTTACCACCAAGGTTACTGACCAAACTATCTGGTCTTCATTTTGAAATTCCATCAATGTTGCACATAAAACTAATCTCACTGTGCTACTCACAGGCTCTGTTTGTGGGTTATAAAAATGCAAAACTAATTATTAACTAATACATCTTTCACAGAATAATAATAATGAGAATGATAGACTCATCAGTGACAGCCTGAGTGAATACCCTGCAGCCAGCTCAGTGATCTGTGGGTGTCCTGAAATCCAGTTCCCTGCTTTGTGGAGAAGGCAGAACTGGCTCAAGAAAACGCACTTGCACAACCGTGGATGATGTCTCAGTCAGCTCAGGAGGCCCAAGCAAAGCTCTACAGGGTGCCTTAGACAACAGAAACGCGTTATCTCACAGCGCTGGAGGCTGGAGTCTGAGACAGGGTGGCAGCAGGATTGGCTCCTCTGAGGCCTCTCTCCTTGACTTGCAGGCAGCTTCTACTCCCTGCATCCCCACATGGTCACCCCTCTGTGTATGTCTGTGTCCTTATCTCCTCTCCTTATTGGATGCTAGTCCTGATGTATTAAGGTCACCCATACAACCTCCTTTTTTTTTATTTTTTTCTTGAGACCGAGTCTCACTCTGTTGCCTAGGCTGGAGTGCAATGGCACTCAGGTTACTGCAACCTCTACCTCCCGGATTCAAGCGATTCTCCTGCCTCAGCCTCCCAAGTAGCTGGGATTACAAGCGCATGCCACCACATCCAGCTAATTTTTTGTATTTTTAGTAGAGACAGGGTTTCGCCATGTTGGCCAGGCTGGTCTCGTATTCCTGACCTCAGGTAATCCGCCTGCCTTGGCCTCCCGAAGTACTGGGATCACAGGCATGAGCCACTGCACTCAGCCACAACCTCATTTAACTTAACCACCTTTATAAAGACCCCATCTTCAAAGATGGTCCCATTCCGAGGTGCTGGTGCCTAGGGTTTCAATTTATTTATTTTGGGGAGACACAGTTCATCCTACAGCAGATGGCATCTGTCAGTCCGGAGAAGCTGGCCCTAAAAGATGTCAAAGAGTGGCAGTTTACAGAGTAATATATTTGAGCCTCAAAGAACAGAGCACCACTGACTTCTGGGGCCCCGGCGCTGCATGGGGAGAGGCTCCGTGGTCTTCCCCGTCGGCAGCTTCTCTGATAGCTCCAGAAACAACACAGAGAACCAGCAGCTCTCAGAGAGCAAGGCTGGGGCTGCATGGCCTCAAGCCCTGCGTGTGGCCTCTCGGCCTCAGTCTCAGTCCATAGATCAAGGGCGGCAGCATCTTTTTGTGGGTACAGAGAGGAGATAAAGTGTTCGTTATTCTTCCTCTTCCATGAGTCCACCTTTAGCTTATTTCCTATTGACTTTTTTTATTATTATTTTCAAAGAGCTAACCTCCTTCCAAAAGGTTTCGAATGAAAACTGATGTAACAGATGTTTTTTCAATTTAAATTTGCCCTGTGGTTCTCCCCAGTCTTGTGGGTTTGTATTGTTACATTGTTTTCATACCTTATTCCAAAGAAGCATTTGCCCTGGATCCCTTACTCTTGCAGGACAGCATGCTCTGGGGGGACTGGAGGGGGCAGGAGCAGGCAGCAGGAGGGGAGGTGCTGTACATTTAGGGTCATGCCTGTTCACAGCAGCTTCCTGCTCCCGGAGCCCAGCACCCTCATCCACCAGGGCCTCAGACATCACTGCCTCCGCCTCACTGGGTACTGGGGTGGCTTCCCAGATTCTCAGCCAGCCTGCGAACACCCTGGCTTGCCTTTGTGGGTAATGCCGTTCTGTGTCAGGAAACCGTGCTGTGATTCCCTTCCCACGCTGTGCTGTGGATTATGTGAAATGTTCCCAACCGAGGCTCGTAAATCAGCCGGGAGCACAAACATACAGCAGTGCCCTGGCTTTGTCTTCACCTCCAGGGGCATTGCTGTGCAGAGGTCTCTACTGGGAAAGCTCTGATGCACGGCGCCCAGAGCCGTGAGAATCCCCTGATGTCCACTGACGGGGCAGGAGCGGGGCATTCCCAGCCACCGCACAGTGACCTCCACAGAAGGGCCACAGAGCCTGGACAGAGGTGAGTAAGAGGCAAGATGACTATCCTAGCTTCCAAGCGCTTGCATTTCAAAATTGATTAAAAGACACCATGTCAGCCAGGCGCGGTGGCTCATGCCTGTAATCCCAGTACTTTGGGAGGCCGAGGCAGGCTGATCACGAGGTCAGGAGTTTGAGACCAGCCTGGCCAACATAGTGAAACCCCATCTCTACTAAAAATAAAAAAAAAAATAGCTGGGCGTGGCGGCAGGCACCTGTAATTCCAGCTACATGGGAAGCTGAAGCAGGAGAATCGCTTGAACCCAAGTGATGAAGGTTGCAGTGAGCTGAGATTGTGCCACTGCACTCCAGCGTAGGCGACAGTGCGAGACTCTGTCTGAAAAAAAAAAAAAGATACCATGCCCAGCCTCCCAGCACTGTAACCAAGTCTGTCCCCATCAAAAAGGCACTCCTAGCCCGGGCCTCAGTTTCCCCAACTGTAAAATGGAGATTCTAAGCACATCTACCTTTCTTCTCTATCTTTCTCCTTGATTTCTGGTGAAAATAAAATAAAAATATATATCTTATTTTATTACTGACGCCTTCAGTGGCTCTCTGAGAGACGAAACATTATTTGTCATGCACTCACAGCAGACAGACACCACAGCCAGCAGACCCTGGCATCCCCATTTGTTTACTCGCCACACGGACCACCTTCTCTCACCCCCACCCCAGGGAGCACTTATCTCCAAGTTGGGTGGTGATCAGCAGCACATGGTTTCTGGTTGGATCCAGGAGGTAAGCAGCGTTTTGTTTAACAGGAAGACAAGACCTCTCTCTACAAGGGAATGTGCATTATGAAATCCTCAGAACAAAGCCACTTGCTCACCTGTCACAGACACACCAAGACAGGGTTTCTGCTCAAAGTCCAAACATTACATGCCATACGCAGTCGTGAAGAGCAGCAGCCCTGTGTTCAACTCCACCACTCAGAGGACAGTGCTGACAGGAGGCTCGTCCCTGCCATCTGTCAAAATGTCCTGATGCCCTTCTCTCTCTCACTACCAATGCCGACGGCAAAGGAAGCTCTCAAGACAACATGGAAAGAACCTACCTCTCTTTGCAAACTGGCCTCTCGACTGTCGAAAGAGAGAAAGCCATGGTGTTTCACCCTCACCAAGCCTCTCTGGAGGCTGAGAGAAAGAGGAAAGGCCTGCTTTAGGGAAAGGCCATGTGTCAAGACCACATCACTGCATTAATGCAGGTAACTGTGGGGAACTGGCCCTCATGAAACAATGCCTTGTGAAGCAACATTGGTGCCAAGTGACGTCTTTCTGTTGCTCTTTTATAGCAAGCCAACCTCTCCCACTTAGGCTGCAATTTGGACTTGGCTCACTAAGGACCAATCCTCTTCCCAACTCCGTATCTTTTGTCTAATGAAAGACGACCTTTTTAAAAGTGAATCTTCCCACACTTTATCACACCCGCCCACAATTTAAGATTCTAGGTTTATGTGTTAAAAGAAAAATAGCACTACACGGATTGGTATGTTTCCAACTTGTCTCCAGATGACACACATAGTCTGGGCCCACTTCCCGGATGAGGGAAAGGGTGGGAAAGGTGAATGAACCTGCGATCGTGTGTGTGGGAGCCATATCCAGGGGGTGGCTCTATTTTTTACCCCCAGAAGTAGATCCAGATCATTTCATGATGTCTAGAATTTGTTCTAAAATATTTCAGAAGAAAGGGAAGGCATAAAGCAAGTGTGGCAAAATCGTGATCATTTCTGAGTCCTGAGTGGGAGTGTCTCGGTTTGGGTTCCCCGAAGCCAGCTCTGACACAGGAATTGGGAGGTGACCCAGAAACACAGGAGGGAGACAGGAAGTCAGTCAGGGGAGGAGAGGCTGACTGGGGGTTTAAGGAGTGGACATCTGAACACTCTAAGAGACTGCAGGACCTCCAAGAGTCATTCTTCAAGGGCAAAGAGGGAGGGGTCTTTGTCAGCCAATTTCTGCCCCTCTGGCCAGTTAATGGCAGCCCCTAGGGTGTCTGGCCAGCCTTGAGCTCAGGCTGTTTCACAGCAGGGCAGGACCATTAGCATCCAAAGGAACTGTGCTGGGACCTGCCAAGACCAAGGGCATGGGCTGGGCACAGTGGCCTCTGCTACAGCAGGAATACCTACATTCATTGTGTCATCCCTTCTACTTCTGTATATGACTGGAACTTATCCACATGATGGGGAACTGAAGCAGGAGCTACAGGAACAACACACATTTCCCTCAGGGAATGAACTAGCAATGGTAAGAGGCAGGGATTGAATTTAAACCAGTTTGCTGCACTGAGTCAAGTCCCAAGCTGCTTTTTTCAGACTGTTGCTGCCCTTCCCACATCAGCTGAGGTTTTCTCGCTAATCCCGCATTCTCTTTTAAACAGAAACAAATTTTTCAGAAGCGTGCCCATCATCCCAGCAGCTGGATTAATCGGAACCCTTGCCACCTCCTAATTCAGTAAAGACACATGTGGTGAGCGTCCACTAAGTGCCTCTGTTGGCGGCTGTGGAATGATGTGGGTTTCACGGCGTTACCCTGAGACGGTGATATTCTGGTTGAGTAACCAAGAAATGCCCCAAGGAAGCTTTACAGGGACAACAAAAGGATCATAGAATTGTTAGAGATCATTTACTTCAACCCATTCTATTTGTGAGAAAACACGGCAAAGATTTTCTCCTGGGCCAAACGCTACCTAGGCTCTGCTGAACTCTTCCAACCAGGCCTGACTTTTGGACTCTCACACTTGTCTCTGCATTGTCTGATTTTAGCAAGAATCTTGCTAAATTGGTGTTGTCAGAAACCCCCACCCTTGATATCCAATCACTCTCAGAATCTGGGTTCCCCATTCCCTGCCATTCCCCAGGTGGTGTCTGGTCACCTTGGCCTGCCTTCAGCAAAAGGTCTTTTAGCCAGAATCCCCCACACCTGAGGTTTCCTCTTAGTAATTTTCCATCCACCGACCACTCCCCTCCCCACCTCGCCCCTTGGCTATAGACTCCCTCTTTCCCTTGTTGTTTAGAGTTGGGCCCAATCTCTCTTCCCACTGCAAGACCCCATTGCAGTGGTCCTTATTCTATTGTGCTGGTGAAAGCCTATGTTACTGTGCTTTGGCAAGTGAATGAATAATTTTTTTTCTTTAACAACACAGATCCCATTATTTGCCAGGAGTGGAGGTGGGTTATGGCAGGGCTCGCTCTGGGGCCTGCATTCCATAGGTTTTCTCCAAGCCTGGGTGCAGGCATGAGTAGTGATACAGGGAAAATGCAAGTTAGCTACAGGTGAGAATAAACCAGGTGCTTTATGGCCACTCTTGAGTGTTTTCTTTTGTCTTGGTGTAGCAGAATGTTCAGACTGGAGAGTATGGGTGACTTACAAGCCATGGTGAGAAGACCAAACCGGATGAGGTGACAATACCAGGTCAAGGGCAGGGACCCACTGACCTCCCCACACCACATCAACTCCTATTCCACCTCCTCTTCCCTGATCTTACAGTTGCCCTGCCATGGGTCCTTTTGAGGTGCCGGGAGTAACCACGTTAGCTGACTTGAAGGGTCCAAAGGATTCATGAGGGACTCCCTGGGAAGCATGCAGTCCTGTTCTTACCATTTGCCTGGCCTCGTGAGCCCCTCAGGGTCATTCACTCAATCCATCAATCAATCACTTGCTCCCTCACTTCCCCTAGTCACTGCCATGTAACCAAGGCTGAATCAGAAAGACCCCAGTGAGTCCTGCCTTGCTCTGCCCAGCCACCGAGGACCAAGGCCCCGCACAAACCAGGGCTACCTGGCATGCTCGCTAGCCCCTGCTGCCAGGTTTCCTGGGAAGACGACGGCTCCACAGCAACCAGAGAGGCCCCATTCTCGCACTGAGGCTGTGCCTGCCTGGTGGAATCAGTTGCCTGAGATCAATTTTTAACAATCAAATTCTGTTCTGACTGGAGAAAGACTTGGAATTTGAATGAATGAATTCTCTAGGGAGCTGTTATCTGCCAAAAGCTGTTTAACATATAAAAGCACCCTTCATTTTCATAACCTTTGTAAAAGTACAACTTGGCGAAATATGCTTTTCTTAGAGCAGGGGGCACCACCCAACAGCTCCCATCCATTTTCCTCTGGAGGTGAATGATTTTGAGTCCTAAGAGAAGCAAACCATTTTCACTCCAAGAACTTGACTTGCATAGATTCTGCCTGAAGTCTTGCTTTGAGTAATGCTCACCAGCAAACCTCTTTGTCTTTCCTGAAAGGCTATCACATTTATCTAAGTTAAAAGTCTTCCTTAATCATAGTTGTCAGTGATGGCAGAATGACAGAGGCATTAAAGGTTAGACATTAAATTACTCATAGGCCGGGCGCGGTGGCTCAAGCCTGTAATCCCAGCACTTTGGGAGGCCGAGACGGGCGGATCACGATGTCAGGAGATCGAGACCATCCTGGCTAACACGGTGAAACCTCGTCTCTACTAAAAATACAAAAAGTAGCCGGGCGAGGTGGCAGGCGCCTGTAGTCCCAGCTACTTGGGAGGCTGAGGCAGGAGAATGGCGTAAACCCGGGAGGCGGAGCTTGCAGTGAGCTGAGATCCAGCCACTGCACTCCAGCCCGTGCAACAGAGCGAGACTCTGCCTCAAAAAAAAAATAAAATAAATAAAAACTAAAAAATAAAATTACTCATAAACATCAGATAGCCACCACACAATTCCACTCTCCTGCACCCACACTTTAAATGGGGTTCCTACTTATGAAGATGGAACCTTAAAATACAGATTGAGGAAAATGCTTACAGTAAGGGCAAGAGAAACATGTTCAGTGTTTTTATGTAAAGATTACATGCTAATCCAGAAAAATCTATTCCCCTAATTGAAAAATTGTTCCAAATCGTTAGTTCACCTCAAGATATCCCTATATAGCCCATTGCTGATGTACGAAAACAAATCAGACACTCAAAAATCCCAGAACAAAGGGTGTCGTTAGTCCCATGGTCCTCACTGTACCCATGGTCCTCACAGTCCCCATGGTCTTCACAATCCCCATGGTACTCACTGTCCCCATAATCATGACTATCCCTATGACCCTCACTTTCCCCATGTTCCACACAATCCCCATGGTCATCACAATCCCCATGGTCCTCAGTGTCCCCACAGTCCTCAGTGTCCCCCGGTCCTCACCATACCCATGATTCTCACTGTCTCCATGGTCCTCACTGTCCCCAAGGTCCTCACTGTCCCCATGATCCTCAGTCCCCGTGGTCCTCACTGTCCCCATGATTCTCACTGTCCCCATGATCCTCACAGTCTCCATGATCCTCACTGTCCCCATGGTCCTCACAGTCCCCATGATCCTCAGAGTCCCATGGTCCTCACTGTCCCCATGATTCTCACTGTCCCCATGATCCTCAGTCCCCGTGGTCCTCACTGTCCCCATGATTCTCACTGTCCCCATGATCCTCACAGTCTCCATGATCCTCACTGTCCCCATGGTCCTCACAGTCCCCATGATCCTCAGAGTCCCATGGTCCTCACTGTCCCCATGATCTCACTGTCCCCATGATCCTCAGTCCCCGTGGTCCTCACTGTCCCCATGATTCTCACTGTCCCCATGATCCTCACAGTCTCCATGATCCTCACTGTCCCCATGGTCCTCACAGTCCCCATGATCCTCAGAGTCCATGGTCCTCACTGTCCCCATGATTCTCACTGTCCCCATGATCCTCAGTCCCCATGGTCCTCACTGTCCCCATGATTCTCACTGTCCCCATGATCCTCACAGTCTCCATGATCCTCACTGTCCCCATGGTCCTCACAGTCCCCATGATCCTCAGAGTCCCATGGTCCTCACTGTCCCCATGATTCTCACTGTCCCCATGATTCTCACTGTCCCCATAATCCTCACAGTCTCCATGATCCTCACTGTCCCCATGGTCCTCACAGTCCCCATGATCCTCAGAGTCCCATGGTCTTCACAGTCTCCATGATCCTCACTGTCCCCATGATTCTCACTGTCCCCATGATCCTCACAGTCTCCATGATCCTCACTGTCCCCATGGTCCTCAGAGTCCCATGGTCTTCACAGTCTCCATGATCCTCACTGGCCCCATGGTCCTCAGAGTCCCATGGTCTTCACAGTCTCCATGATCCTCACTGACCCCATGGTCCTCACTGACCCCATGGCCCTCACTGGCCCCATGGTCCTCACTGTCCCCATGGTCCTCACTGTCCCCATGGCCCTCACTGACCCCATGGTCCTCACTGGCCCCGTTGCTCTTTTGCTTCACACACAGCTTCGAACCTAAGTTCCACTGCCTTTTTTTGGATGCCACCACTTCTGGGAACCTGGCATGTGTAGGAGGCCTCTCTGGTTCCACATTTACCACTAGAGTGGAGAATTCCACCTTGGCTTCATGCAGACTCTACTCATGATAAAATCTCAGGATGCAGTTCTTGACTAGGTCTCCACGATTCCCCATGAAGATGGGGTAAACAATGATTCAGGGTGTACAACATATGTTCAAAGAGTGTTACATTGAAAAAGAGCTCAACATCATTAGTCATCAGGAAAATGCAACTAAAACCAAAATGAAGTATCACTACATACCACCAGAATGTCTAAAAATAAAACACAGACTGTACCAAGTGTTGGTAAGGATGTAGAGCTCCCAGAATCCTCAAACATCACTGGTGGAAGTGTAAAATAGCTCAACAACTTTGAGAAACGTTCCAGTGGCTTTATATAAAATTAAACATAATTCTCTCCTATGACACAACAATTTCAACCTAGATATAAACGCAACATATATGAAAAACATACATACACCAAAATATTTACACAAGAACATTTAGAGCAGCTGTATTTATACTAGACAAAACAACCCAGATATCCATCAATAGGAGAAAAGAAGCAAATTATAGTATACTCATACAAGGAAATGTTTCTCAACTGCAAAATGGAACAAACAAGGGGTACACACAGTAACACACGTGAATTTCCAAACCATTGTGCTGAAGGAAAGAAGCCAGACTCAAAAGAGTGCATTCTTTATCCTTCCACATTTACGCATTTCCGAAACACACAAAAATAATCTGTGGAGGAAAATAAAGCAGATTAGCAGTTGCTTCTGTTGCAGTGAAACACAGGTTGGAAATGAACATGGGAGACTTTCAGGTGATGTAAATGTCCTATTGATGAAGTTTGGGTCACATGGGTAGATGCATTTGTCAAAACTCATTGAATGGTATACTTTAGATTGGAGCATTTTGTTGTAAAATTTTCCTCCAAAAAAGAGCTACAAATAATTATTAAATTCTGATTAGTGATGTATATGCTGAAGTACTTAGGGAGAAGGGTATTAATACCTGCAGAAATTAATTAATTTCTAAGAAATTACTATTTCTTCTCTGAAATGCAGCAAAGAAGAAGATGGATTAATGGATGAGTAGGGGGATCCAGGAATGGATAGATAACAGAAGTGAGTGTAATAAATGTTAATAGAATCTGGGTGCGTGGACGTTTACTATATAATTTCCAAAGTTTTATAGTTTGAAACTTTTTATAATGAAATGTTTGATGGTGAAGAAAACAGGCAGAAATGCCTCGTGATTTATGGCTCCTGATTAGTTATTGATTTCTCTCTATATATACTTTGTCTGCTCAGATGGCTCTGGGAAGGTGTAAGGAAAGTCCTTTCACAGAGGAATGGGGAGAGGGGTTAGACAGGAAAAGGAGGGGGACAGACAAAAAGACAGGAGGCAAATGGCAAGGGTCCTGGGGAGGGTATCAGTCAGGGTCAACCAGAAAAGCAGAACCAGTCAGAGGCACATATTAAGAGAATTATCACAAGGAACTGACTTACGTGATTATGCGGCCAGCTAGGCAAGTTTCAAATCCATCTGGAAGCGTTGTGGACGGGCAAGCTGGAATGGACACGGGCAGAGGCTGCTGTCCCCGGGCAGAATTTCTTCTTCCTCAGGGAAGCCTCCACTCTGCCCTTGCGGCCTTCCGACTGATCGAACCAGGCCCACCCAGATCATCTAGGATAATCTCCCTTACTTAAATTAACCAATGATGAACTTTAATCATATCTACAAAATACCTTTACAGCAACACCTAGGTCAGTGTTTGATTGGGTAACTGGGGACTGTGGCCAGTCGAGATGACACAGGAATCCAGCCATCATGGGAGGTTAAGCAGAAGCTGTGGTCCAAGAGTTTTTGTCTCTGTTTCCCATTAAGACTATCGAAGGTGACAGCACACTGAACATCAGAGGAAAACCATGGCCCGGGTTGGTGCCCAAGTCTCCCTCAGTAGTCCTGCGGGATAAGAGGCAGCAGAATCTTCCAGGCACCCTCAGAGTGAGGTGGACAGGGCTGATACAGGTATGTGAAATAGGCTCTGCTGGATAAAAAATGGCACAGCCCTTGAGAAAGTGATTTGGTAACATAAGGAAAACATTGAGCCTCAGAAGATCCTGTGTCTGGCAGCTTTCTGCACAAAGGTTTTGACTACAACATTATTTCCAGTAGCAAAAAATCAGTGGCATCCTGATGACCTGCCACAGGAGATAGTTTAGGAACTAGGATATACATCTGAAGCATCTTGTACATTTATAAGCAAGAAGAAAAACATGGGTCATGATGTCCATGTTATAACATTAAAATAAAACTTAAAAGATGGTGCACACCATTTTCTATTGTATGAATGTTTTCATACTAATATAAATACAAACGTGTATATGTGTGCGTATGTGTCATATATATACACACACACATATATATACATAACATCCTTTCCATTTTCACAAGAACAACACTGAAAGAATGTCCCATAAAGTGTTAAAAGTTATATTTGGGAGGAGATTCAAGACACGACTATCTATTTTCCAAATATTCTGAGAGGTGGTTGTTATCGCTTTTACAAAATGGGAAAGAAATGATGAGCCTGCCTAGGTCATTATGGCTGCTCGTGGTTTCAATGCCTATGGGATTGCTGAAACCAAACTTCAGCTGAGACCCCTGAAATCCAAATTGCTTTTTAAATTAAGCGGCAGGAAACTTGGAATGCATATTTTGTCTCAAATTTGGTTAATAGGAACCAGATGCAAAGCATCACCCAAACTTCGTTGTTTAGTGTTCTGGTACCCACTTACCCATTTGCTTGCTGAGCTAAAGTTATTTTATTCATCTGCATCTTTTTGTGTGTTAATGCCTTGGATATATTAGTAACATAAGCCTACAATGTGTTCTTTCCATGTAGTGAAAATGAACCTCTAAACATTAATGTGGGAATACAAGGGCCTATTATTTTCCCAAAAAGCAAATGAAATCTGAGTCAGAATCTGCATCCCACTCAGTTGATGTAAAATTCAACCTCCAGCATTATGGGAACCTCCTCTCAGCTCTACACTGTTCTGGGGGCCTAACGCCGAGTAGAATATTCTGAAAGCTCTTTCATTTTTCTGTTCACATGCCTGACTGCTGGGATGCTCTCCTTCCAGCTAGGATAGGCCATGGGGTGAAGCAACATTCTCCCAAGGTGGTGAGGAGCTGGGCCTTCCCCAAGATGGCTTCTCCCACACAACCTGGCTTCCCTGGTCTCAGAAAATGGCGCCTCCTGCAGTCAGAGCTGCCTCCTCTGTCCCAGGAAACCATCCCTCTGCCTGCAGCCTCCTGGGCTGTTTGCCAGGGAAAGCCTGGTAAACAATCTCCACAAATCTCGTGTGAAACATACACGCATACCACACACCACACATACACATACACACCATACCACACACACACCATACATACCCCCACACACGCCCCATACACGACACACAGACCACACACTACACACGCTGCACCACACACACACACACCATGCACACCCCGCACCCCACACACAATAAACACAGACCAAACACTGGACACATCACACCACCCACACACGCCATACACATCCCCACGCATCCCACATACCACACACACTACACACAACACACCACACACATTACATACAATGTACCACACCACACACATACACTATACATACCCCTCATACGCCACACACAATACACACAGACCACACACTACACACAACACACCACACACATTACACACAACACACCACACCACACACATACACTATACATACCCCCCATACCCCCCATACGCCACACACAATACACACAGACCACACACTACACACACCACACACATACACACCATACATACCCCTACACACACCACACATATACACACCATACATATCCCACACATCCCACACACCACACACACTACACTCACTACACCACACACATACAATATACATACCCCGCACACACCCCATACACCACACACAATACACAGACCAAACACTGCACACACCACACCACACACACACATCATACACACTCCACACCCCACACACCATACACACACCACACACCACACACACTACACATACCACACCACACACACCATACATATCCCCACACATCCATTCACAATACACACAACCCATATCCACAACACAAACACACTACACACACCACACACCACACACATTACACACAACACACCACACCACACACACACACACCACACACACTACACACCACACACACACACCACACACACACACACACACACATACACACCATACATACCCCACACACACCCCACAATCACATACAGACCACACACTACACACACACACACACCACACACACACACACACCACACACCACACACACACATACATACCCCACACATCCCATACAGCACACACAATACACACAACACATATCCACAACACAAACACACTACACACACGAAACACATCCCCTACACACTTCATACACACCATAGACACACTCCACACATCCTATACACCACACACAATAAACACCACACATATCCACAACACATACAATGCACACACTACACACACACCATACATACCCCACACACGCCCATACACGACACACAGACCACACACTACACACACGAAACACATCCCCTACACACTTCATACACACCATAGACACACTCCACACATCCTATACACCACACACAATACACACAACACATATCCACAACACATACAATGCACACACTACACACACCACACACACTACACACACCACACACATTACACACAACACACCACACCACACACATACACTATACATACCCCCCATACCCCCCATACGCCACACACAATACACACAGACCACACACTACACACACCACACACATACACACCATACATACCCCTACACACACCACACATATACACACCATACATATCCACACATCCCACACACCACACACACTACACTCACTACACCACACACATACAATATACATACCCCGCACACACCCCATACACCACACACAATACACAGACCAAACACTGCACACACCACACCCACACACAATCTCACACAAATATCACACACACTACACACACCACACACCACACACACACACACACACACCACACACACTACACATACCACACCACACACACCATACATATCCCCACACATCCATTCACAATACACACAACCCATATCCACAACACAAACACACTAAACACACCTCACACCCCACATACAGACCACACACTACACCACTCACAAACACACATACACCATACATACCCCACACACACCCACACACAATACACACAGACAACACACTACACACACTACACCACACACATACACACCATACATACCCCACACACACCCCACAATCACATACAGACCACACACTACACACACACCATACATACCCCCACACATCCCATACAGCACACACAATACACACAACACATATCCACAACACAAACACACTACACACACGAAACACATCCCCTACACACTTCATACACACCATAGACACACTCCACACATCCTATACACCACACACAATAAACACCACACATATCCACAACACATACAATGCACACACTACACACATACACACACCATGCACGCAAACTGTAGACACACCACATACACCATACATACATTCCACACATCCTAACACCACACACAGTACAAACATGTCCACAACATAAGCACGCAATGCACACAACACACACCCAACACACACCCAACACACAATCTCACACAAATATCACACACACTACACACCACACACACAGCACACACATTCATACACACACACCATACACTCACACACACTACGCACACTGTACACACACGCACACACCAGAAAGACAGAGCAGATTTGAATTCACTTGAGTCTTGATAAGGGCCCTGCAGCAAGGCCTTGAGGGTGGAAGAGCATAACTGTGAGCCCAAAGCAAACACCATGTGTTAATCCACTATCCCACCATGCTTGAGAGTCATTTTTTCTCACTGCCAACTTGCTCCATATGCGATGTAGTCACCTTTAGATAACGCTAATAAAGCACCTAGGTAATCCTGCAGGTGATTAGCTGTTGAAGAGTGAGACACTCTCTCTAAGTCTCAGTGTCTCACCGCAGTTCACCTCCCAAGAATTACGATGAGAGTAACATGAGACAAGGCAGGGAAGGTGCTGTCTAGTACCTAGCCCATAGTATGTGCTCAATAAATGTTAACCTTAGAAAACAGCCACACACCTCAGCACTAAACAGTAAGTTCCACTGCATGCCCATGAACAATCTTAAACTAGGAAAGGACGCGCTGAGAAAGTCGACATTTTTTGACCAAAATCATTCAAAGAGCTAACAGACAATACATAGAAGAAATGCAAAGACATGGTAGTGATCAAATAACATAAATTAAAGCAATAAGATCATTTTTCTTTGACTAGGCCGACAAGGATGTAGAAGAGTAGAAGTATCTAGTGTTGACAAGAGTGAGGGGAAGGCCTTGAAAACTGGCACAAGACAAGGATGCCCTCTGTCACCACTTCTATTCAATATGGTATTGGAAGTACTGGCGAGGGCAATCAGGCAAGAGAAAGAAATAAATCATATTCAAATAGGAAGAGAGGAAATCAAATTTTCTTTGCTTGCAGAAGACATGATCCTATGCCTTGAAAACCCCATCGTCTCAGCCCAAAATTTTCTTAAGATGATAAGCAACTTCAGCAGTCTCAGGATACAAAATTAATGTGCAAAAATTGCTAGCATTCCTATACACCAACAACAAGAAAGCAGAGAGCCAAATCATGAATGCACTCCCATTCACAAATTGCCACAAAAAGAACAAAATGCGTTGGAATACAGCTAACAAGTGAAGTTAGGGACCTCTTCAAGAAGAACTACAAACTACTGCTTAAAGAAATCAGAGCAGACACAAAGAAATGGGAAAACATTCCATGCTCATGAATAGGAAGAATCAATATTGTGAAAATGGCCATACCGCCCAAAGTAATTTATAGATTCAATGCAATTCCTATTAAACTACCATTGACATTCTTCACAGAATTAGAAAAACTATTTTTAAATTCATGTGGAACCAAAAAAGAGTCTGCATAGCCAAGAAAATCCTAAGCAAAAGGAACAAAGCTGGAGGCATCATACTACCCAACTGCAAACTATACTATAAGGCTACAGTAATCTAAACAGCATGGTACTGGTACAAGAACAGACATATAGACCAATGGAACATAATCGAGAACTCAGAATTAAGACTACACACCTGCAACCATCTGATCTTCAACAAATCTGACAAAAACAAGCAATGGGGAAAGGATTCCGTATTTAATAAATGGTGCTGAGAGAACGGGCTAGCCATATGCAGAAAACTGAAGCTGAACCCCTTCCTTATACCATATACAAAAATTAACTCAAGATGGATTAAAGACTTTAATGTAAAACCCAAAACTATAAAAACCCTAGAAGAAAATCTAGGCAATACCATTCAGAACACAGGCCTGGGCAAAGATTTCATAACTAAAATGCCAAAAACAATAGAAATAAAAGCAAAAATTGACAAACGGGATCTAATTAAACTAAAAAGCTTGTGCAAGCAAAAGAAACTACTATCAGAGTGAACAGACAACCTACAAAATGGGAGAAAAATTTTGCAATCTATCCAACTGACAATTGTCTAATATCCAGAATCTACAAGGAACTTAAACAAATTTACAAGCAAAAAACAAACAATCCCATTTAAAAAGTGGGCAAAGGGCATGAACAGACATTTCTTAAAAGAAGACATACATGCAGGCAACAAACATATGAAAAAAAGCTCAACATCACTGATCATTAGAGAATGAAAATCAAAACCACAATGAGATACTCTCTCACATCTGTCTGAATGGCTATTATTAAAAGGCAAGAAACAGCAGATGCTAGCGAGGTTGTGCAGAAAAAGTAATCCTTTTACACTACTGGTGGGATTGTAAATTAGTTCAACCATTGTGAAAGACAGTGTGGTGATTCCTCAAAGACCTAGGAGCAGAAATACCATTTGATCCAACAATCCCATTACTGGGTATATACCCAAAGGAATATAAATTATTCTAGTATAAATATGCATGTACACATATATTTATTGTAGCACTATTCACAATATCAAAGACATAGAATCAACCTAAATGCCTGTAAATGATAGACTGGATAAAGAAAATGTAGTATATATACACCATTGAATGCTATGCAGCCATAAAAAGGAGTGAGATCATGTCCTTTGTAGGGACATGGATGGAGTTGGAAGCCGTTATCCTCAGCAAACTAATGTAGGAACAGAAAACCAAACACTGCATGTTCTCACTTATAAGTGGGAGCTGAATGATGAGAACACAGGGACATATGGGGGAACAAAACACACTGGAGTCTGTCAGAGGGGGAGTGGGGTAAGGAGAGCATCAGGAAGAATAACTAAGGGATGCTGGGTTTAATACCTAGGTAATGGGATGATCTGTGCAGCAAACCACCATGGCACACACTTACCTATGTAACAAACCTGCACATCCTGCACCTGTACCTCTGAACTTAAAATAAAAATTGAACAAAAAGAGTGAGGGAAAGGATTGGAGCATAAATTGAAACAACCTTTTAGAGAGTAATTAGCAGCGATTTAACTCCAGGAATTCATAGTTTAGAAACATTTGCACACGTCCTCCAGGCTATAGACAGGAAGTTGTTAATTGTTTATAGAGGCAAAATATGGAGACAACTTCAATTCCATCCCTAAAGACTCTATTTAATAAATAATCATTGAGTCACTCTGTGCAATGTCTGCAAATCTAAAGAATGACAGAAATACACGTGGAAGAATGGCCATATATGTGTTGAGGTTTTTTTAAGTGAGTTGAAAAACAATATACAGAGTTTCCATTTTGTAAGCAAAACACGTTTGTGTACACATGAGAATGCGTTTGCATATGTGTACATGTACCTATAATTTGCATGTGCCAGGAACAATTCTGGGAGGAAACACAACTGCTCATAATGGTTGCTCTAGAGATGTGGAAATCAGAGAAGGGAAATGCAGGAAGAGTTTTTCTCCAAATGTGGGCACTATGTGGCAGGTGCCCTCATGCCCCCAACAGCTCCTGGGGTCAGTCGTCTGTGCATGCTGGTGCAGTGCATGTACTAAATGGCTTTGTGGAGTGCACCCAGCCCAAGCATGCCATAGACCAGGAGTGCCGGAGAATGCACATCTAGAAGCAACTGCCAACCAGACTGATGGAGGTTGGTATGTAAATACCTCAATTCCTCAGCTCCTTGGGGCACACAGCTGAGGGATATTTATACCAGCCCTGGCGCTCCCTTGGGAGCTAAGCTAAGCTCTAGTTGCCCTCCTTGGCGTTTTGCTTGGTAACTCGCCTTTATGGGCGTCCTCACTTCCCTGTCTCACTTCCCTACTGCCCCACCAACATCTCTTGGGATCACTGTCTGATATGGTTTGGACATGTGTCCCCATCCAAATCTCATGTCGAATTGTAATCCCCAGGATTGGATGTGGGGCCTCATGGAAAGTGATTGGATCAGAAGGGGAGAGTTCTCATGACTGGTTTAGCATCAGTTCCCCTTTGTACTGTGTGGTGAGTGAGTTTTCATGAGCTCTGGCTCTTTAAAAGTGTGTAGTACCTCCCCTCTCTCTCCTCCTCCTGCTGCAGCCATGTGAGGTGCTGACTCCCCCTTTGCCTTCCGCCATAATTGTAAGCTCCCTCAGAAGCAGATGCCCTCATGCTTCCTGCACAGTCTGTGAAACCATGAGCCAATTAAACCTCTTTTCTTTAAAAATTACCCAGTCTTGAGTGTTTCTTTATAGCAATGCGAGAATGCACTAATACACCTTCTAAACAAACTTCTTGCCTCAAGTCTCCTTTTAGGGGAACCTAAACTAAGATGACTTTTCATTGTCTCAATTGTTATAACAACCTTCACTGCTTTTATTTTGTTTTCTCTTCTTTGCTAACATACATAGAGCTGCCTAAACGATGTCCCCTTGTCCATGGCATATGCTTGTTAATGGCTCCTGCAAGACTCCTCCTTGGTTTACTTGACCTCATTACTTTTCCTCCTCATCTTTCACAACCAGGCCCATGTCTGTTCTCTAATACAGCAGTCTCCAACCTTTTGGCACCAGGGACCGGTTTTGTGGAAGACCATTTTCCCACAAATCGGGTGGGTGCGGGTAATGGTTTTAGGATGATTCAAGTGCATTACATTTATTGTGGACTTTATTTCTATTATTATTACACTGTAGTACATAATTAAATAATTTTACAACTCACCATAATGTAGAATCAGTGGGAGCCCTGAGCTTGTTTTCCTGCATCTAGATGATCCCATCTGGGGGTTATGGGAGATGGTGACAGATTATCAGGCATTACATTCCCATAAGGAGCATGCAACCTAGTTCTCTCACATGCACAATTCACAGTAGGGTTCACACTCCTATGAGAATCTAATGCCACTGCTGATCTAACAGGAGGCAGAGCTCAGGCAGTAATGTAAGCCATGGGAGTAACTATAAATACAGAAGAAGCTTCACTCGCCTGCCAGCCGCTCATCTCCTGCTGTGCGGCCCAGTTCCTAACAGGACACAGACCGGTAGCATTCCGTGGCATGAGGGCTGGGGACCCATGGTCTAATACATACTCTTGCTATTGTATTTTAAGATGTTCTCACAGTTCATCATCATGTTTTTTGGATGGATGCAGTTTCTTAACAAAGAAGCATAGTGTTATTTTCATGTCAAGTCCTCACGTTGTCTCTGAGCTTTAGTGGTTGATGCAGAGAAATCAGCTGTTGGTAGAAGCACTGCTCATCTGCAAGTGCTCTGTCTTGGCCCTGAGCACTTTTAGAAGACTTCAGTTTTATTATATTGTGCCTGGGTGTGGACGTCTTTTTGTATAACTATCTCTTGGGATTTGTTGGGAAAGACTGGTGTGTTTCATCAGTTTGGGAATATTCTCAGGCATTAGCTCTTCAAACATTTTTTCTGCCCCAATTTCCCACTCCTCTCCACTGGGACCCTAACTGGCCAGTAAGATTAATCTATTATTTCCTTCACGGCTCCTTTCTCCTCCACACTGCACTCTAGATCGTTGTTTCTCGCCTATCTTACCATTTACTCAGTCTCCTTTCCACTCTGGCCAATATTCTGTCAAGAAGACAGAAGTTTCTTCAACTAATTTTTTTTTCAGATTATTGTAGATGTAAGAGCTGTGGTGAGAAATGATACAGAGAGGTCTTGTGTGCTCTTTGCCCAGCTTCCCCCAGTGGCAACATCTTGCATAACTATAGTACAATATCGCAACTATGGGATTAACACAGATACACTCCATGATCATATTCAGATCACCCCAGTTACTAGTACTCATCTGTGAGAAGGCGCATATGTTTAGTTCTGTGCAATTTTACCACGTGCATACATTCCTGTATCCACCATCAGAGCTGAGATGCTGACCTTTTCCATAACCACAAGGATCTCTCATTTTGTCCTTTTATAACCACCCACTGACAACCCGCAACACCATGTTATCATTTCTCTGAGATAAATCCCCAAGAGTGCTGGGTCATGTGGTAGTTTTATGTATCATTTTATAAGAAGCTGCCAAGCTGGTTGCCAAAGTCACTGTACCATTTCATGTTCTCACCAGTAATGTACAAATGATGCAATTTCTCCACTAGCATTTGATCTTTCTTGTCAATATTATGTATCTTAGCTATTCTGGTAAGTGTCTAGTGATATCTCACTGTGCTATTAATTTGTATTTGTATTCCCCTAGTGACTAGTGATGTTCAACATTTTCTTGTGCTTATTTGCCATCCATATATTCTCTTCAATAAAGTGTCTGTTAAGTGTCTGTTACCCATTTTGTAATTTGAATGTTTTTTTACTGTTGACTTTTGAGAGTTCTTTATATATTATATGATAGATAGTAGAATGATCCAGTCACTATATAGCTTGCAAATATTTTCTACCAGTCTGTAGATGATCTGTACATCCTCCCAACAAGATATTACATCAAGCAAGATTTTTTTTATTTTGGTAAGGTTCAATTTGGCAATTTTTCCTAATATGAATTATGCTTTCAGTGTCAAGTCTAAGAACTTTTTGCCAAGACCTAGATCCCAAAGGTTTTTTATGTTTTCTTCTAAAAGTTTTTTTAATAGTTTGCATTTGCATCCAAGATCCATTTTAAGTTAATTTTTATATAAGATGTAAGGTTTAAGTCAAGGTTCTCTTTCTGGCCAATGGCTATGTAATTGTTCTAGCATCTTTTTTTTTTCTTTTTTTGAGACAAGGTCTTGCCCTGTCACCCAGGCTGGAGGTCAGTGGAGCAATCATGGCGCATGGCAGCCTCAACTTCCCCAGGCTCACTTAATACTCCGCTTCAGCCTCCCAAGTAGCTGGGACTACAGATACGCACCACCACACCCAGCTAATTTTTGTGTTTTTTGTAGAGACAGGGTTTCACTGTGTTGCCCAGGCTGGAGTTCCAGCATCTTTATTGAAAGTTTACCCTTCCTTCATTGAATTGCTTTTGTACATTGATCAAAAATAAGTTTGGCATGTTTGTATGGGCCTATTTCTGGGTTCTCTGTTCTGTCCCATTGTGCAATGTTTCTACTCATCTGCCAATTCTACACTGTCTTCATTGCTGTGGCTATAGAGGAAGACTTAATGTTGGCTACAGTGATTCCTCTCATTTTACCTTTTTTGAAGAGTGTTTTAGCCATTCTAAGGTCTGTGGCTTTCCATATAAATTTTAGAATAAACTTTTTTACGTCTATCAAAAATAATCTTGCTAGGGCTTTGATAGGAATTGATCAATTTGTTAATAATTGATATCTTCACTGTTTATTTAACTTTCTGTTTCCAATAAGTTTTTCTTATTATTGCTTTATAGCACCCTGTTTTTCTTAATGAACAAAGTATTTTCTATTATCTTTCCAAGTACAGTTTTGTAAATGCATGTTATCGAGGTGTAATATGCACACAAAAAGTACACAAATCCTGACTGTACAGCTCAGTGAATTTTCAAATGAAATGCACCATGGAACCAGCACCCTAATCACGAGACAGGACCATCACCCCAGAGCGGCCCTGTACCTATCCCAGTCCCCATCAATGCCCTCAAAGGGGAGTTAATATCCTGCCTTCTAAACCTGCCGGTAGGCTTTGACTTTTAAAAATTTCATATCAATGGGATCATACACTTTTACGTTGCTTTCACTCAAAATAATTTGAGAGAGAGATTTATATTTTTCTTCTCAGGGTTAAATATTATTCTTTTGTATGAAATCTAAATTTCTATTGTTGATGGACTTTGGAGTTGTTTCCAATTTGGGCTATTACGAATAGTGCTGCCATGAAACATGTATATGCTTCTTAGTAAACGTATTAACACACTAATACACCTGGGAGTGAAATAGCAGGGTCAGGAGATATGTATATTTCAGCCTTAGGAGATTCTGCTGAAGGCTTTCAGGAGTGGATAAACCAACTTACACTTGTGCCAGCTCCGTGTCCCCACCATGTGGTGATGTTTATGACTTTCACTGGAGCCGATGTGGTAGTGTGTAGTAGTATTACATTGAGATCTTGATTTTCAGTTCCCCCTGGCTAACAAAGTTGAGAAATTTTCATATTTTTATTATTGAACATTTTACTTATCGAACTTCCTGTTCAACTGTTTTGACCATCTTTCTATCTCATTGCCTATCTTTTTCCTACTGAGTTCTTTACATATTCTGGATAGAGTCCCTGTCATATATGTGTGTATTTATACACACACATACACACATCACACATCACAGAGCAAACGCCTCTCCTGCCCTCTGACTTGTCTTTCCACAAGTCATCTTTTGATTAAAAGACATTCTTAATTGTATACAATCCAATTTTTCTTATACTCTGAAGTATTTTCATTGTATATCCCTTGTCTTTTATTGTTCTTGTATAACACCCTTGTTGAGATATAAGTCACATACATACAAATCACCCATTTAAGGTATACAATTCAATGGGTTTTAGTATGTTCAGTTAGACAACTGTCATCACAATCAATTTTTGAAAAATTTCAGCATCCCAAAAAGAAAGCAAATACCTGTCATTTTCCCCCAACACGTATCCCCTCAGCCCAAGGCAACTGCTAATTTTTCTTTCTCTATAGATTTACCCATTCCCCTTTCTTTTTCCTTTTTTTTCTTTTTTTTTTTTTTTTTTTTGGTAGAAGGAGGGGGAAGGTAGATATTTCTTGTTCACATTGGAGGTTTTCCTCAAGTGTTTGATGTTTTATCACTGTCATTTATGCTTGAGGGAGGCCTTAAAAGATTTATTAGTAGTGCTGTATGTGCACCTCACTGTAACAAAATAAGGCAGCACTTTTTTTTGAGGTCTCCCAGCCAATATCTGTAGCTCCTTTGTCTAAGTGCCCTCATGTGCAAAGCCTCTGTATTTCAACATCTCAGGAATAAATCTCTGGGATCCTAGAGGGCAGAAGGAGACATGCAGACACCTGCTGCAGGGGGTGGTGGAGATAGGGACCCAGGAAACACAGCTGCTTCACAGAGACTTCCCAGCTTTCATGCTGTGTTCAGGCTCACACTCAACCTCACCTGCCAGAGTACCTGCTGTCTTCCATTGGGAGCGTTCAGCGATTCTTCAAGGTAAATGTGCTCACTCTTCATCAGTATCACCTCCTGCAGGCACTGGATGCTCATCTCATCTTCTCTGTCAGGTTAGCTACATCCTCCATCCAATTTACATCTCCAAAATGTTGGTGTCTTTTATCTGCATTTTCTTTTCTTTTGTTCTGTTTGTTCTTGTAGGTAGATCTTGTTTACTTATTTACTGATTCATTTATTTGTTCACTTTAGTAAAGACTTAAACATAAAACTATACATTTATGTGATCTTAGTAGGTTTTGGAAAAGGAGAAATGGTTAAATGCATTGCAAATAGAGATCTTTTTATTAGTCAACTATTACATTTTTACTAATTTGATTATACTAGACTAATTTGAATTGAATTAATTGGATTTTTCTCACTATTAGTGAGAATGGCATCTTGTCTTGTTAGATTGCTCTTTCTGTAAATTAACCTAATGATATCCTTTGCTGATTTCTCTGTTTCTTGCCTTCTATCCTTGTTGATGTGTGAATACATCATATATTCTAAATGTAAATCATCTTACTGATTTAGACACTACAAACACCTACCAGTGTTCTTTCTGTTAACTTCATGGAACAGATTTCATGTTCTTCATGGAAGAAAAATGTTCCAATTTTGATACCGTCAAATTTATTAAATTTTTGCCTTATTCTTCATGCTTTTAGGGCCTTGCTTAAAACATCATCTCACATTCCAAGATTGCTCAAATATTTTATTTTTTCTTTCGTTTACTTTATAGTCTTACCTTTTGCATTTAGGTCTATATCCATATTGTTCAAATATGGCACAATATCAGGATGCAGCTTTATTTTACTCAGTTTAGAAAGCCAATTTTTCCATCAACATTTACTGGATAATCTACCTTTTCTTGTAAAGCTGTGATGTCACCTCATATGTAAAAGATATACGTGAACCCTTGGATCTGTTACTGGGCCCTCCATTCTGTTTCACTGGTCTCTTTGCATAATCCTTTGTGGTACCATGGTGTTTGAGGGTTTGTTTTACTACTATGGTTTTGTGCTATGTCTAAACAGTGTGTAAGGTGTTTCTTAACCCATCCCCTTGGCTCTTTGCTCAAAATAGAGAATCTCTATTTCTCCAAATAAATTTTAGAATCACTTTTTTTCTTTTAAGACAGAGTCTCACTCTGTCGCCCAGGCTGGAGTGCAATGGCGTGATCTCAGCTCACTGTAACCTCTGCCTCCTGGGTTCAAGCAATTCTGCTGCCTCAGCCTCCCTAGCAGCTGGGATTAAAGGCACCTGCCACCTCACCTGACTAGTTTTTGTATTTTAGTAGAGATGGAGTTTTACCACATTGGCCAGGCTGGTCTCGAACTCCAGACCTCAAGCAATCCACCCGCCTTGGCCTCCCAAAGTTCTGGGATTACAGGCTTGAGCCACCTCACCAGGCCTCAAATCACTTTTTTGTTCTCTAAATATTCTGCTAGGATTTTCATTGCTGTTATGTTAAACATTTGAAAAATCAGCTTCTTGATAAATGATGTCTTCCCCTCCATTAATATGATTTATCTTTCCATTTATTCAGGTCTTCTTTCATGTCCTGTAATAGTGAATTAAGTTTTTCCTCCATAAATGTCTTATACATTCTTATTAGATAATGCCTAGGTAGTTCATTTTCACGGTGCCATTTTATTTTCCAGCTGTTTATTGCTGACAAGAATAGTAATGAATGTTCTTATTTCTTGATCTTATATCTGGTTGAGGTTGACATTTGTAGTCATTAAAACTTGTCATCATTTTGCTCTCAAAGTGGCTCTAAGCAATGTTTCAGTGATGGCTGCCTTCATTTTCAGGAAGAGAGATGCTCCCACAGTAACCTTCTATACCTTTGTGAAATGTATTCATTTAAAGAGACAAAAAGGAGAGAGATAAAATGGAAAGCTCTTAAGAACCAATCGAAGGGATCTATCCGGCTCTGCAATCGCCTCCCTGAGGAAGTGACAGAGGCTGAAGGCTTCATTGTTAGGAGCAGTTTAGACTCTGGTTGCACAGACCTAGGCCATCAGCGTGAGTAGTGACTGACTGAGTAACATTAACAGAACTTGCAGTTTATTTAGGTGACAAAGATAACGTTTAACATCATGCAAATGAGAAGGCCAAATGTCTAGGCAGACAAAAAGGGGTCCTCAGAGAATTTCCGACCTACCCCACAAGTGTTTACATCAGGTGCTTTTTGGCAGATGAGGGAACCTGCCCAGGGCCTTGTCTGAGCATGCCCACATGAGTACTGGAAGAACGGGGCAGAGCCACAGGCAGGAGAGAGGAGCCTGGCCTCTTCAACTCCTATGTGGTAGCCTGGGATTCAGTCTGTGAGGCAAGGGGACTGAAAGAAATTGAAGAGGACAACAGAGATGAAAAGATATTTCATTTCCATGGATTGGAAGAATCAATATTGTTAAAATGTCTGTATTATCCAAATCTATCTACAGATTAAATGTAGTCCCTATTTCCCTATTAAATAACAATATTAAAATAACAATGACATTCTTCACAGAAATAGAAAAAAAAATCTTAAAATTTATGTGGAATCACAAAAGACCCAGAATAACCAGTGCTATCGTAAGCAAAAAGAACAAAACTGGAAGGATCACATTACCTGACTTCAAATTATACTACAGAGCTGTAGTAACCAAAACAGCATGGTGCTGGCATAAAAACAGACACATAGGCCAATGGAGCAGAATAGAGAACCCAGAAACAAATCCGCACACCTACAGTGAACTCATTTTCAACAAAGGTGCCAAGAACATATATTGGAGAAAGGTCAGTCTCTTCAATAAATGGTTCCAGGAAAACTGGATATCCGTATGCAGAAGAATGAAACTAGACTCCTGTCTCTTGCCATATACAAAAATCAAATTAAAATGGATTGAAGACTTAGATCTAAGATCTCAAACTGTGAAACTTACAGGAAAACATTGGGGAAGCTCTCCAGGACGTTGGTATGGTTTCTTGAATAATACCCCATAAGTGCAGGCAGCCAAAGTAAAAATGGACAAATTGGAACACATCAAGTTAAAAAGCTTCTGCACAGCAAAGGAACAATCAACAAAGTGAACAGACAACTCACAGAATGGGAGAAAATATCTCCAAACTAACACTCTAACAAGGGATCAATAACCAAAATATATAAGGAGCTCAAACAACTCTAAAGGAAAGAATTTACTAATCCAATCAAAAGAAAAGGCAAAATATTTGAATAGACATTTCTCAAAAGAAAACATACAAATGGCAAACAGACATATGAACAGGTGCTCAACGTCATTGATCACTAGGGAAATGCAAACCAAAACTACAATGAGATATCATCTCATCCCAGTTAAAATGGCTTTTCCCCAAAAGTCAGGCAACAACAAATGCAGAAAAGAATGCAGAGAAAAGGAAACGCTCGTACACTGTTGGTGGAAATGTAAATTAGTATAACTACTATGGAGAACAATCTGGAGGTTCCTCAAAAAACTAAAAATAGAGCTACCATATGATCCAGCAATCCCACTGCTGGGTACATGCTCAAAAGGAAATCAATATATTGAAGAGATAACTGCACTCCTGTGTTTTTTGCAGCACTGTTCACAATAGCCAAGATTTGGAAGCAAGCTAAGTACCCATCAACAGATGAACAAGTAAAGAAAATGTGGTACATATACACAATGGAGTATTATTCGGCCACACAAAAAAGAAAGAGATCCTATCATTTGCAACAACATGGATGGAACTGGAAGTCATTATGTTAAGTAACGTAACCCAGGCTCAGAAAGACAAATATCATATCTTCTCACTTATCTGTGGGATCTAAAATTCAAAATGATTGAACTCATGAAAATAGAATATAGAAGGATGGTTATGAGAGGCTGGGAAGGGTAGTAGGGGGCTAGGGGGTAGGAGGAGATAGAAAGAATGAATAAGACCTAGTACTTGCTAGCAAAACAGGGTGACAGTAGTCAATAATAATTTAATTGTATATTGTAAAATAACTTACAAAGTACAATTGGATTGTTTGTAACACAAAGAATAAATGCTTGAGGGAATGAACATCTCTGTTTTCCATCATGTAATTATTATGGATTGTATGCCTGTATCCAAACATCTCATGTACCCCATAAGTGTGTGTGTGTGTGTGTGTGTGTGTATACTCACAACAATTAAAAGTTTGTTTTAATTTTTAAAAACCACATCAAACTAATGAAAGAAAAGGTACTCTGGTTGAAGTTTGGTTGGGGCCCCAAAGACTCACCTCTTCCCCTTATCTTCAGGTGGCCAGAGATCTCTCCACAGACCAGCTCCTTTCATCCAGAAGACAACTGCATGATCACCAGTAGCCCAATCACAAGGAAATTAGGGCCCAGACACAGTACTCAACCTGCAGCTGGTCCTGTTTCATGGTATTCTTGAGATATTTCAAGTCTCCATTGCCACATTGCTACCCCAGCTCTCCTGCAAGGTAGAAGTGTTCCTTCTATTTATTTTTTTTTTCTTAAGAGACAGAGAGACAGGGTTTCTGTCACCCAGGCTGGAGTGCAGTGGCACAATCATAGCTCACTGTAACCTCTAACTCCTGGGCTCAAGTGATCCTCCCGCCTCAGCCTCCCAAGTAGTTGGGACCACAGGCACATGCCACCACACCCAGATGCTTTCTTTTTTATTTTTGTAGAGACAGGGTTTTGCTATGTTGCCCAGGCTGGTCTCAAACTCCTGGTCTCAAGTGCTCCTCCCACCTTAGCCTCCCCAACAGGCATGAGCCACCACACCGGGCCAGGAGTGCTCTTTAAATAGAGCATCAGACTTACTAAATGAGTTGTACACATTAAATTCTGACAGTGAAGTGGTAGTTCCTGAATACCTGCTGGAGCCCCTCCCTTCCAAATGTGGTACCATAAATACTAGCTTCCTCACACAGAACCAACTTCACAACCAGTTTATAGATCATGGATGAAAGAGCAGTCAGTTTGTTCTACTTCTGTTTGATTACCCTGCTTCATGACTAGCTTTCTTAATAAGATTTGACACCTACTGATACTTGACTGATTTTTAGATTCAAACTCATCTTAGAGAACAAAGGTGAACTGTTGGCAATTGAAGCTGTCATGCGTATTCTTTTTTTATTTACTTTTTCTTTTCTTTTTTTTTTTTTTTTTTTGAGAGGAAGTCTCACTCTGTCACCCAGGCTGGAGGCTGCAGTGCAGTCATGTGATCTCGGCTTACTGCAACCTCCACCTCCCAAGTTTAAGAGATTCTCCCCGCTCAGCCTTCCGAGTAGCTGGGATTACAGGACCGTGCCATCATACCCAGCTAATTTTTGTATTTTTAGTACAGACAGGGTTTCTCCATGTTGGCCAAGCTGGTCTTGAACTCCTGACCCCAACCGAACTCCTGAACTCCTGATCCACCTGCCTTGGCCTCCCAAAGTGCTGGGATTACAGGCCTGTCATGCGTATTCTGAAGGGAATTCCCAGAAAGGATTCCAGCAGTGCTGTGAGCCATGCCAGCAGCTTTGGCAGGTGAGCTCAGCCTCTTAGAGAGCCACCTGAAGGAGGGGCATTCGTGGGCATGTGCAGGCTTGAGGATGCTTATTAGCAATCACTCATTTCTCTGCAGGAGCAGCCAGGAAGAATATTATCCCAAATATCCCCCTCCTATACTAACACAATAATGGAAACAGCACATCAGTGCAAAATTATTTAGAATTTATTTCCATAATTGGTAAGCCAAATCAAACTGATAATCTAGAATAAAATGTTGAATTATTCCTTGATCCCACCGTTCTTTCTTTGTTGAACACTTCTATTCACTAGAGAAAACACCACAAGTTGCATATTTAAAGAAGTGTGCTTACATTTACATTTTAAACCTATGTATGTAAACCTTTCATAAGTACCAATTTTTTAAAATGTTGTAATAACATATTCTCAAAAAAAGTTGAATTATTAAGGTTACCTACAAAAAACTTAACCTTCTATGTTGTATAACCCACCTGGAAGCTATCGTTCAGCACCCCAACTGAACTTTCCCTAACTGCTTAGCCTCCCTCGTGTGGGTTACTGTTGGCAGGAGGGTTTTATGTAAAGAGGACATCAGGGCTACTCCACTCTCGTCCCATTTTCCCTGCTCACACACTGAGGTTGGTTGCCCAGGTTAAAAGGCCAACCTTTGTCTTGACCGAACACAGTGAAGCACCTACCTTACTGCTTTGAATTGACTTGCATGGTTGGCATCCTCCCATATCCACCAAACGGAACCAAGAGAACATAAACTCTTGACAAGCAAATCTCCTTTTGGATGGCATGACATTGGGAGCTGGCCAGAAATGATTCTTTAATTTGTGACTCATGCTTTTTGCCATTGAAAACCCAGGCTTTGATCAATAACTAAGTCCCCAGAGCATATTCTAGAATCGTTTATTATCTCCAGGCCTAAGAAGTGATTCCAAGATCACTAATGAACATGTGCCTTTCTCTGAACGTCTGGAAAAAACAGTAAGTATGTGGAAATGTAATGGTGTTCCTTGCATGTGAGGTTAACACAGCAGCCTATTTTCTCACTAATTTTAAAGGCACATTAAAGAAAAAGAAACCAAAAAGGACAGATGCTTCACTGGGGATGTTTTCAGACTAGCTCATCTATAACTGAATCAGTTCCCTGGGTTCAGATGCCAGCAGGCCCTGATAATGTTAACGAGGCCAGTGACTTCAGGATAATGATGCTGACATGATTCTCCCAGGCTGTGCCTCTTGGGTGGCCAGGAGCCTGGAGGCTGAAGCATTTCCCGAAACTTTTGACCCCAAGGCTTTACATTCACCGTGCACAAACACTCCTTGTGGGTCCCATGTTCCTGTTTACTTTTCTACAATGGAATCCCATTTAATCTGATTGGTATTAACTTAAATGCTTGAAGAATAGTGTTTGAGAAGCAATGAATTTTCTATAAAACTGCAAAGGCATAAAAATATTTGTCTTGAGAGAAGGGAATTGACATTCTTTTCTCAAAAACTTTTCTCATTTCTACTAGCTGTTACTGGTTGTGTGTGTGTATACGCATATCTACACCCAACCAATAACCTATATATACATATATACACACGCACACATATAAACACACACATACATATATGTATATAATTAACAAACTTTGGATTTATATTGACAACTCCATGCTTCAGGTCACCACCAGTGATAACTGTCTGTGGACAGACACGGGACTACGCAAGGTGTCAGAGCTTTGGCATAATCTGGGCGTTTGTATTGGTATTTTTAGGTTTATGCTCATTTTAGCATTGTTAACTAACAGGCCTATCTCAGAACTAGAAATGTGTTCACACATCACACAGTACCCAGAACCTGGTCAGTGCCTACTGGATGATGGATAAGGTAGTTCACACATTCAGTATTTTCGAAGCTAATTGTCTCTTTTGCTCATTTCTGTAGCCCAACAAGAAGATAAGCCGAATTCATACTGAATTATTTTATTGTCGTTTTGAAATGGGATCTCGTTATATTGGCCAGGCAGGTCTCAAACTCCTGGGTTCAAGCAATCCTCCCACCTCAGCCTCCTGAGTAACTGAGATTATAGACATATGCTACCATGCCTGGTACATACTAAATTATTCATATAAAAATTATTTAGTACATCTGTTATTTCACCTTGCTTTTACTGATGACATGCATGTTTTTAAAAACCTAGTGCCATAATTTTTTCCTTTGGTTTATTGAAGCTACTGGTTCATTGGTTTATAGATATTGTTATGAATATATTTGGAAAACAAATAGCAGGAAAAAGCAATAGCATTTGGTGGAAATTTTTTTAAAGAGTGAGTGTTGTACCAGGGTGTCTCTCTATATCCTCTTGTTTAATCCTCACTGTAACTCTATGAGGAAATGAGTAGCCATAATAGTAAGACTACGGGCCAGACATGGTGGCTCATGCCCGTAATCCCAGCACTTCAGGAGGCTGAGATGGATGGATTGCTTGAACCCAAGAGTTTGAGACCAGCCTGGGCAATATCGTGAAACCCCATCTCTACCAAAAAAAATACAAAAAGTAGCTGAGCATGGTGGCAGGTGCCTGTAATCCCAGCTACTTGGGAGGCTGAGGTGGGAGGATCCCTTGAGCCCAGGAGGCCAAGGCTGTGGTAGGCTGAGATCTGCACTCCAACCGGGCAACAGAATGAGACCCTGTTTCAAAAAAAAAAAAAAGTCAAGGCATTTTCCCCACCAGCCTTTAGTAATGGCACCACATTTTTACTACGGAAAGTGAACTTAAACCTATTCCAAGTGCACACTACGTCTCTAGAGAAGAGCAAATCCTACGGTAACTAGTGGGAGGTGTGGTTTTAAAAGATGGAAAGTCCTAAATTCATTCTTCTTGGATTTTATTTACTTATGCGTTTCATTTTAAGAAATTGTAAACTCCTAAAGGCAAATGAATGTTTTGTGATGTTGTAATATTACTGAGAAATTCAACCACAGTACCAATAAAAGAAATCCAAATTACCACCAAAACTCTCTTTTCCACCATTGGATTGGGGATGTCTGAGTCGGACCACAGTCCCTCAGTGCTGACGAGGGTCTTGGAAACTCCATCCTTGCTGCTCTGTGGGAGTGCTCACCACATAGCAGTTGAGGATGGCAGTCTGATCACGGGTGGCAGCATCTTAATGGGCATCCTTGTTTTTCTTTTTTTTAATTATTATCATTTTATTTTATTTTCCCACAAGTTATTAGGGTGCAGGTGGTATTTGGTTACATGAGTAAGTTCTTTAGTGGTGATTTGTGAGATCTTGGTGTACACATCATCGGAGTAGCATACACTGCACCATATATGTTGTGTTTTATCCCTTGCCCCTCTCCCGCCCTTCCCTCCAAATTCCCAAAGTCCATTGAATTATTCTTACGTCTTTGCATCCTCATATCTTAGCTCCCATATATAGGTGAGAAATGCAGTGTTTGGTTTTCCAGTCAATAGGCATCAATTCTAACCAAGAGGGCCTCTTCTAGTTTATTCTAAAAAGACGATCAGGCAAGTCAGAAAAAAAAGTTGTTTTCATTGCAGCCATTGTTTTATAATAATCTTTAAAATGAAGGAAAGTTATATCTCAAAACTGTCAACTGTTTTCTAAATTCAGTTGCACCTTGTTGATCTAACCCAGTGTCATCTCTCACCCAATACGCTCACAAGGGCTCTCGCACACTTGCCTCCAGAAACCCCTACCTCTCTTCCTCACCAACAGGAAAGTTCAAGTTCCTTGAAAGACCAACAAGACCAAACCCGGTCTGCCCCCTCCAGTGCTGGTCTTTGGCCATGCTGACCTTTTCTCTGTTCCAAGAAACAAGCCAAGGTCTTACCACTATAGCACTCCTGTCCAGAAGGTTCCCCCACCCCCACCCCCACCCTGCCTTTCCTAACCAACACCACCCTCCTTTAGGGCTTCTGTGATCACGACCTGCCCCAGATCACTCTAGCTCCCTGTGCATCGTGGCTTCATGCCACCTCGTCTTGTACCTGCAAAGCACTTACACATTTCATGAAGCCAGGGACCATGTCTCTTTCTTTGGTATCTCTAGTCTTCTTTTTCTTATTTTTAGAAATGTAAGGGATACAAGTGAAGCTTTGTTATGTGGCTATATTGCGTGGTGGTGAAGTCCAGGCTTTTAGTGAAATCATCCCCTGAATAGTATAGAGCACACCCATTGAGTAATTTCTTATTCCTCACCCTGCTCACCCTCCCACCCTTCCCAGTTCCAAAGCCTATTATTCCACACTCTATGTCCATGTGTACACTTTATTTAGCTCCCACTTATGTGAGAACATGTGGTATCTGACTTCCTGTTTCTGATCTGTTTCACTTAAGATAACAGCCTCCAGTTCCATCCATGTTGCTGCAAGACGTGATTTTCTTCTTTCTTATAGCTAAGTAGTATTCCTACATATATATATATACATGTCGCACATTTTATTTATCCAATCATCCATTGATGGACACTTAGAATGATTCCATATCTTTGTGATTAGATGCTCAAAAATATTTGTTGAAACATGGCTAAATCATACATAGCAGGCTCCTTCTTTCTTTCGCGCTCTCTCTCACCTCTGCCGCTTTTAGCAACAGCTGCATTCCAAGCAGGAAGAAAGAGGTACAGGTTGGGTATGTATCCCTCATCCAAAATGTTTGGGACCAGAAGTGTTCTGAATTTTGATTGTTTTCAAATTTTGAAATGTATGTATTATACTGACTGGTTCAATATCCCTAATACAAAAATCTGAAATGCTCCAATGAGCATTTCTTTGAGCATCACATCAACACTCAAAGCGTTTTGGATTTTGGAGCATTTGGATTTCGGATTTTCTCACTAGGCATGCTCAGCCTGTATCAGAAGAGGCTCAGCGAAAGCCACTTCTCTGCCTTAAACTGAGCTCCGTGGCCATTCTCAGCTATGAGGGCTTGATAAAGGTTAAGTTGTTTTGTTTGCTTGTTTTTATCTTTGTAGCCCTACAGCAAATAAAGATGGGCAAAAAGAGGTTAAACTCAAAACTAAAATGTCTAGAGCCACCTTCATCTAGCCCACTGCAATGAAAACGCAAGGACATAAGAATTTACTGCAGTATTGTTCCCAATGGCAAAAAGCTGGAACTCAAACAAATGCCTAATGACAGAGGAATGACTAAATAAATTCTGGCTCATCCACACCACAACCTATTCTACAGCCACTGAAAAGAATGAATTAGAGCCACATTGATGACTCTGGGAGATTTCCATGAGCAATTATGGAGTAAATAAAACCAAATGCAGAAAAAAAAAGTCTGTTTTCTTATCCCATTTCTAACAAAAATGAAGAAAAACACTCTCTAACATCTGTGCACATACATGCAGGTAAGTGCAAGTGAGCTGAAAATTATAGGCCACATACTGTTATGATGAGTGACCTGTGCAGAAGGCGGAAAGTTTGGGAAGGGAAAGAGAAGAAGAAGAGCAAAAATACAGAAATATTTTTGAAACGAAATGTTATAATATGATCCATTAATGTATTAACTTAAATATATATGTGTGTTCATATATACAAAGAGAAAACTTTATATGTTGTCTCTTCTTTTTTGTTTCTGAAATCAGGCTTGCAAGACTTTGGCAATTTCCCACTTGTTTTGAATCCTCAGAAAATGTCATATCTCCAGAAAGTAAACAAAAATTGACCAGATAGCATTTCCTTAATGGACTTCCAGTGACTCTTCTGGATAAGAAAACAACACTTCTACATTCAAACCCCAACTGCCACTTGAATCTCATCAAATGAAATTTTAGCTTTTCTTTCTAGCTTGTGTTTTTCCCTGGAGAAACAAGTCTATAAATGTTTAAAACTGACACTACTTCTCATGGTGAACAAAATATTATTGTGTGGAAAACTGGCTCCAGGAAATTAAAAATCAATATACTTTGAGAACTAAAATAGGATGGGAAAAGTTGCTTTGTCCAGATTGCAATGGCAGGGGCAATGCAAAACAAAAGAATCAGTATTATAAAATGAAAATTACAAGAGAGCATTTTTCAGCTTGGTATGAGAAATACAATTGACCGAGTGAAAAAAATTAACCCTGTGTTTTACTCAAGTGACCATCTCTGCAACTTACTGCTAATTTGCCTCCTTGGAATTTACCATTCCTGGTAGCAAAACCATTTGCTCAGAACTGTTCTAGTCTTGCCCAGTCACACTTTTCTAATTAAGATTCCTTGCTGAATGTTCTAACTTTGACCTCATTTCAAAGTTACTTTAATTTTAAAGCCTGACTCAAGATCTTCAATTATTATATCTTAAAAATCTTAAATGTTTTCTGTTTCTGTTATTAACTATCCTAGGTTAGGGATATTTAAAATAACAGCTCATAATATGGTTTTTAAAAATTGTAAGAATGATTGCTAATGTCTGGCTCTCACTTTAAGAGGACATGGGAGCCTTTGGAAGACGTCTTGCCTGTCTACCTAGGGCTGGCCCCCAGGTCCCAATTTGAGAGTCTGGGCTGGCTGACTGCTGGGTGGCTTTTGTAGAAGCCGGCTTGTCTTCTGGTTCCATTTTTCTCTCCACCCCAGTATCTTGGGTTACTCTGGAAAACTACGCGATGCCCATGTGCACACCCAGTTAAAGGGCATTCGAGTCTTTGCCCGTGGAAATTTCATAAATGGAATGTGTAATGAGCCCTGCATGGCTTACCGCTAAGGAATCCGGAGGAATCTAAAACTTGGATGACAGGGTCTCTTATGGGTCTTTTCTTCTCACACCTCTTAACACAGCACGACTATCTTGAAGTCAGCCAGCGGCCAGCAGAGGCGGTCTTTCCATCTGTTTCAGAAAACCCTGTGGCTTGTGCAACCTGGGAAACATGCCCACAGCCATCCCACGTGGTGAGTCAGCTCTCTGGCTCCATTATCTACTGTCTCTTCCCAGATGTGACTGCCTGTTTAGGAGCAGGCAAAGTTATGGGGACCCAGGGGAGAAGCAGACACTCACCTAATGCACAGTCCTGCTGAGAATTTACCCAAACCCAAGGAGGTGGAAATGGAGCAGAGTTTGGGTCCTTTCCAAGACTGTTAACTAAAGATTTCTGTGGTGACATCACATAGAATTTTGACTAGCATTCGCCAAGAATGAACTGAAAGCAGGATCTGTCTCACCATACACTGAGAACTGTAGAATATGCAAGGCACATGGAACTTACTTTCTTATGTATAAAAGCTTGTATATGTTCCTTATACATCTGTCCTAATGCTTTCCAAACAGTCCTCACTCTAAGCCTCATCAAGACCCAGATGAGGAGACAAAGGCACAGAGGGGTGAGTCACTTGACCAAGTCACAGCACGGGAAAGGGACAGAGTTTTTGTGTCAAATCCAGGAAGTTCACCTCTTGGCTATAGTGCTTCTGATTCACCAGTGATTCCCACACAGTGGTCCCCGGGCCAGCGGCATCAAAATCACCCAGGAACTGGATAGAGATGAAAAGTCACTGGCCTCAACCCAGACTTACTGAATCAGAAACTCTGGGGAATGAGGCCCAGAAATACTTGTTTGAACAAGCTTGCCAGGTGATTCTCATGCACACTACAGTTTGAGGAATATTGAACTAGGCCTTTGGAATGAGGTTTTTCTTTACTGAGTGTTTTAGGGGAATTCTTGGGTAAATATCAGAAGAGATTCACTAGAGTCCTTTCTGGGTACAAGTTAATAAATAGGTTTCCTTTCTGAGGTACTGCACGCAATAGTCAGAACTGTAACAAAGTATATTTATGAACATATTAATAAAAAATGTGTTTACTCTGTGAAAATAATATTCCCCTTAGAAAGGCGTTCACATGAACTTGGTGATTGATCTAATAGGGTACAGTCGGGAAGGGTCAAGAGTCACCCCACACCTTGTATCTCAGGTCAGCCCACCTCTTTCCATCTCTGCTCCCATCCTGGCCCCAACTACACTCATCTCTCACTCAGAAATCTACAGTGGCTTCCTAACTCGACACCCCTTCTATTCTGAAACTCGTTCAAACTGTTCTTCACATTGAAGTCAGAGTGATTTTTCTGCAAATCTGAGCTTAAGTAAAGCCCTTAAAGAGTTACTGTTGTTCACAAGATACAAAACAAAATGCCTAACAAGGCATTCCTGACTTTTTAATGATCACCATTCTTTTTTTTTTTTTTTTTTTTGAGACGGAGTCTCGCTCTGTCGCCCGGGCTGGAGTGCAGTGGCCGGATCTCAGCTCACTGCAAGCTCCGCCTCCCGGGTTTACGCCATTCGCCTGTCTCAGCCTCCCGAGTAGCTGGGACTACGGGTGCCCGCCACCTCGCCTGGCTAGTTTTTTGTGTTTTTTAGTAGAGATGGGGTTTCACCATGTTAGCCAGGATGGTCTCAATCTCCTGACCTCGTGATCCGCCCGTCTCGGCCTCCCAAAGTGCTGGGATTACAGGCTTGAGCCACCGCGCCTGGCCATGATCACCATTCTAACTGGTGTGAGATGGTATCTCATTGTGGTTTTGGTTTGCATTTCTGTGATGGCCAGTGATGATGAGCATTTTATGAAAGGTATTTTTTAAAAAAACACCCAAATTGATGGGGTGTGGTGGCTCACACTTGTAATCCCAGAACGTTGGGAGGCCAAGACAAGAGGACCGCTTTAGCCCAGGAGTTTGAGGCTGCAATAAGCTATGATAGCTCCACTGTACTCCAGCCTGAGGGACACAGTGAGATCCTGTCTCTTAAAAGAAGATTAAAAAAAAAAGATCCAAACTGAACTTTTAGTGAACTTGAAGACATAACGATAGAAACTATTCAAAATGAAAAAGACAAAAAGAATTTAAAAGAAAAACACAAAAATAGCAACAGTGAGTGGCAGGACAGTTTTATGTGACACTCATATCTCATGTGCAAAGGGCTCCTTAAGCATATTTTAATCTGTGGCTTTATCATTTTATCAAATTTGGAGATTTTTCAGTCATTATTTCTTCAAATATTTTTTCTGCCCTTCCCACAACCTCTGTCCTTTAGGGACTCTAGTTACACATATATTATAAGAAAGATTGAAAGAAGTCTTCTAGGCAGAAGGAAAATGAAATGAAAACCAGATGAAAATGAATAAACTGTACCAGAAATGATAACTAGTAAATACACCTGTAAATATATATACTTTAGAATTTAAATCTTTTGAAAATATGATAGTTTAATCAAGAGTAATACCAATGTACTATGGAATTCATAACATACGTATAAGTGAATGTAATGACAACAAAACCATAAGGTCTATATAAGCAGAAAAGGGCAAATAGAAGTATGTTATTTAAGCTTCTTACACTGTCAGTGAACCTGTATGATATGATTTGAAGATAGACTACGTTAAGTGAAAGATTTTAAACCCTACACCAACTAGTAAAAGAACAAAACAAGGAGTTACAGCTAAAATCCAACAATGAAGATAAAATGGAACCATAAAAACTTTCAATTAATTTTTAAAAAGGCAAAAATAGAGGAAAAGGGTAACACTGAATAATGTTACAAATGGAAAGCAAATAGCAGGAGGAGATACTTAGACCTAACCACAGCAATAATCATATTAAGTATAAATGGTTTAAATGCCACAATAAAAAGTCCGAGATTGTCGTATTGAATCAAAAAAACAAGACCTAATAAACACAAGAAATTCTCTTTAAATATAAATAGACAAACTGATTAAAACTAAAATGTTCAACAACGATACACTGTGCTAACCCTTCTCAACAAAAGACTGGATACACCTGTAATCCCAGCAATTTGGGAGGCCAAGGCAGGCGGGCGACTTGAGGTCAGGAGTTCAAGACCAGACTGGCCAACATGGTGAAACCCCGTCTCTACTAAAAATACAAAAATTAGTCAGGCATGGTGGTGGTGCCTGTAATCCCAGCTACTTGGGAGGCTGAGGCAGGAGAATCACTTAAACGTGGGAGGCAGAGGCTGCAGTGAGACAAGATAATGCCACTGCACCCCAGCCTGGGTAACAGAAGGAGACTCTGTCTCAAAACAAAACAAAACAAAAGACTGAAGTGGCTACATTAATATCAGACAAAGTTTATTTCAGAGTAAAGAATATTTCCAGTGATAAAGAAGGAATTGGAAATGGCTTTATGCACTCTTGTATTATTTGAAAAAAATCAAATAATACAACATGTAGCCTATATAGGCACATGTATATTTGAACATGTACTTATTTAGTAATTTAAACATTCAATATACTTTTCTTTAGGCTACTCCCTATACCTAGCACTATATAAGTATTAAAAAAAAAAAAAAAAAAAAAGGATAAAGAAGTTGGACACAGCCCCAGACCTAGGGGAGCAAAATCTGTTAAGGAGACAAGACGCTAACTTTGTTTTTTAAGCTAATAAAAGATGTGTCAGATGTTAATTGAAAAATGGGAGTTCAGACAAAAGAATATTTCTGGGATCAGAGCAATTAGGGAAAGTTTCTAGAAGAGAGCTAAACCCCAAGAGTATGCACAGATAAAGAGAAAGAGGGAAGAAGAAAGACATTTTATAATAATTGGAAAATTTTTAATTTATGTGGCTGGGTAGGATTTTACTTTGCTTTATGAGACCATTTTTGGTCTCATTGCTTCCAGGTTTTATGGCTTTTGTGGAAAGTGGTTTGGGTGGATGCAGGGGAACTGCTCTCGTGAACGGGTCATGGCTTTGCAAGCTTTCCAGCAAACTACAGAGAAACAGCAAGGCTCTGGCCGCGTGGAAGCCTGCCTGCCTTGGCATCCTTGGAAAGATTGGTGTGGCTTAATGCGAGGCATAAAACAACACATTTTTTTACACCTCATCCCAGGACAATGACTAAGACCAAGACCAAGTTATTACCTCTGTACAGAGATGACGAAGATCAACCGGGCACCAACCACCACCCTGAGAGTGGGTCACCACACAAGCCCTGTCTCCAGGGCGAGGGGGCCCTAAAAGAAATGGAATTACCCTGCTCCACCAGCTCAGAGGAATGAGGCCTGACGTAGATATTAAGCTGAATTACAGGTGATTTTTTAAAAACCTACACATCTGAGTTTTAGGGCTGAGATTTGTGTTCATAACAGAGATCAGCAGCTCAATCATTAGAATCATTTTCTGATAATAAGATGATTACTCTTTCTTCTTTCTTAGGTACATTGAAGGAGGTCAGTTTGGAGAACCACAGTGTAGACACTTACTCTCTCTCCCTTCTGTTTCAGATAAACTCAGAGCAGGAAGACAGCAAAGAATAGCAGTGAAAAGCATAGTGCTTAATCCAACCCCTTACTCACTGCTGAGACCTGGAAATGATGTTCATCAGATACAAAACAGGAGCGATGATAACTCATTATGTTTGTGTGATGATAAACAGAGAAAATACATTGAAGAGCTTATATGAGTGGCAGACATGGGACATGCTTCCCAGTGGCTGGCCAGCCTGTCATCTTCTCCATCATGTGTCCAGAGAAAAGCTCTGCACATCAACCTCTCAATGAATGATGATGGCACCAGTGAAATCAGGGGAGGCAGGAAATCATGTTAGTTTGGTTTATAATGCAAGAAGTTACAGAATACAGAGTCCTCAAAACTGAGAATGTGCTAGTTGTGTAACAGGGTCTTTCTTGGGACTCAGCCAGGATTCAAACTATAAAGGAAAATCGGGTGAGCAGGTGGGGTAGTCAAATGATTCTATTTGCATGAATAAGTTTGTGAGATGATACCTTCTTGTCCAGGAACATTGAGCAGTGCTCATGCTGGGTGGATTGTGATTTGGAAACCCTGGGAGATGTCATGCCTGACATCAGCTTTCTCGCAGGTGACAGCTGCACCCTCTAACGGCTTCTCAAGTGACGGAGCTCAATGAGTGTAGAAGGGAAAAGTATGAGGATGATCCATGTGCACAGGGTGGACAGCCTCTGTGGTGGGCAATGCATTAGCAATGGAGAGACATTCTGTATCGTGCAGGTATGTGCAAGAACCAAAGAAAATAACTGTCATGAGAATTCTGACCTCATTAATACCCACAGACTAGAGACACCAGGAATCTGAGCTTGCAAAAGCATAAGGGAGCATAAAGGCTGTGTTCTCTTGCCCTTGGGGCACAGCATTTCACCACATTTTGTATTAATTTAACCTTGATGCAGATCGAAGAGCCCCAGTGATTTCCCAATAAAATGCTCCAGTTGCATAAACTTGCTTGACCTTCAGTAGATGCTCATTCTCTATGGTCCACATCTACTGCAGGCTCACATTCTGGCCAGGGAGAATCTTCCACGTGACTGAAGCAAGAGGTCCCACATGATTTGCTTTTTGCCTGGCATGGAGGCACTGTTTGCCCTGGTGACAAAGGACACATAGCCCTGTCTTTCCTCTTGAGGCCACTGGATTCATACTCCATCCTAAGATAACTTTGTATTAATCAAGACCTCCTAACATGTCTCTTTTTTGAAAATGACAAGCATGCTGTGATGAGGTTCTCAAGGTCTGGTCACAGGTTTCTCTCAACAAGCATGGGGACATGGCAGTGCTCAGCACTGCTTTCTTCTGTCCTGGCTCGGGTGCAGTGGTGAGACAGGCACAGCAGCAAGTGAGTGTATCTCTTGCAGTCCTGTAGCCTTCCCCCTTTTCTTCTCTGTCTGTCCCATATCCTTCTCTTTTCTTTCCCTTCATCTCCATTCTTTTCTTTCTTTCCTGTCACTGTTTTCTTCTTTGCTTTTGTCCTGTTTCCTGCTTTCAAAACACATTTATAAAGAGAGCATCCTCTGAGCCAAAAGTGACAAAACTGTTTCACATTCTTTATCTGGTAGCAGGCTGCCGTCTAAAGGGCATTGTAAACACTTCACAGTCCTTCCCTCCCTAAGGGGATTGCCTGATTCTCCATTATAGAATGTCATTAGCTCTAATGAGTGCTGGTTTCAGTGCTAGAAAATAGCAACTAACATAAATTATAAAATATTAAAATTAACACAATAAACTGTCTTGTATTTGCAACATGAATGAATTGGGTTATCATCTTATAATATTCAAGGACACAAAAAGCAAAAATAGCATACCCGATTAAATGATATTTTCCAATAATTTCTTAATTTAAAATAGTCAAGTAGGCAGGCAGAAAGACTACGTTTCCCAGCCTCCATTGCAGTTAGGTTGAGACCATGTGACTGAGTTCCAGCTGATGGAAAATAGGTGAAAATCGCATACTTCCAGGTGTGGGATTTTTGTTTGTTTGTTTGTTTTTTGTTTTTTTTTTTTTTTTTTGGTTTTGGGTTTTTTGTTTTTTGTTTGTTTGTTTGTTTTTGACAGAGTCTTGCTCTGTTGCCCAGGCTGGAGGCTGGAGGGTAGTGGCATGATCTCAGCTCACTATAACCTCCACCTCCCGTGTTCAAGCAATTCTCCTGCCTCAGCAACCCAAGTAGCTAAGACTGCAGGGGCACACCACCACGTCTGGCTAATTTTTGTATTTTTAGTAGAGATGGGGTTTCACCATGTTGGCCAGCTGCTCTCGAACTCCTGACCTCAGGTGATCTGCCTGCCTCAGCTTCCTAATGTGCTGGGATTATAGGCATGAGCCACTACGTCCAGCCCAAGGGTGATCTTTAAAAACATCTCTCACAGGCTTTTTTTACTCCATGCTACAAGATGTAGGAGGATTGCCTAATCCATAATGCATTGTGTGCCAAGCAATATATAATTTTAAATTGTGTTAATATCCTGAGATTTCAGGGTTTATTGTTTGCAAAACAGTATAACTTATCCTGACTCATACAACGGAAAATTATAATTTAAGCATCTACTAAAGCTAATAAAAGCCTCAGAATAAAACAAAGAAATAAATCTTCATAATCTTGGATTTGGCACTGGATTCTTAGATATGACACTAAAAAGCAACAGCAGCAAAAGAAAAAAATAGATAAATTAGACTTCATCTAATTTTTGTGTATCAAGGCTTATTATCAGGAAAGTGAAAAGACAGCCTACAGACAGGGAGAAAATATGTTCAAATCAGATAATAAGATTTTCATATCTAGATTTCATTTACATTTGTGTTGCTTTTTCTTGCTATTTACTGATTGAAGAAATTGGATCTTTGCAGCCCAGCTGGGACTTGGGAATATAGAAAGAAGTCCTTCAACTCAACAACAAAAAGACAAACAACCCAATCAAAGAATTGTCGAAGGACTTGAATAGTCAACACTCCAAAGAAGATATATAAATGGCCAGTAAGCAGCTGAAGAGATGCTCAACATCATTAATGATTAGGAAAATGAAAATCAAAACCACAATGAGATATCACTTCATACAGGTTAGGATGACTAAGGAAAAAAAATCACAAGTGTTGTCAAGAATGTGGAGAAATCAGAATGCTAGGATATTGTGGGTGGGAATGTAAGATGGTGCTGCACTATTGAAAACAGTTTGGTGGTTCTTCAAAAAGCTAAACAGAATTACCATATAACTCAGCAATTCTACACCTAGGTATATACCCAAAAAATCTGAAAACAAGGACTCAAAGAGATACTTCTATGCCAGTGCTCATTGCAGCACTATTCACGACAGCCAAAAGGGGCAAACAAGCCAGGTGCCCATCAACAGATGAGTGGATAAATGAAGTGTTGTTTATGCCTACAGTGGGATATTTATTACTCGGCCATAAAAAGGAATGAAGCTCTGACACATGTAACAACGTGGATGAGGCTTGAAAACATTATGCTAAGTGAAATCAGCCAGACACAAAAGAACAAATACTGTAGATTCCACTTATATGAAATGTTCAGAATAGGACAATTCCTGAAAACAAAAAGTTAAGTTAAAGGTTGCTAGGGGCTGGGGGGAGGGGGAATAGAACATTCTTACTTAATGAGTAGAGTTTCTGTTTGGGATGATGAAACAATCATAAGTAAATAGTGGTGATGGTGCACAAGATTATGAAAGTAATTAATGGCACTAATTGTATACTTAAAATGGCTTAAATGGCAAATCATATACAGTATTACATAGAGAGAGAGAGAGAGAGAGAGAGAGAGAGATTACTGCTCTAAAAAATGGGGGGAAGTCTATCACTTAAATTTAAATTTGAAGCCGCAGTTTGGATTCATGATGTATTTAATCTTTATATTTTACTTTTCTATTTCCTAGTTCTGTCTACTGAAAAGGCCAAATAACAAAAATCAACACAACAGCAATAAGCATCCTAGCCTAGTACCTAAGTTGTCTCTAAGTACCTTTTCCCCAGAAAAAAAACAACAACAACAACAACTAAGAACCCTTAAAGAAAGGTGCATTTCAAGATCTGAGCAGGAAATATATAGGACAATCCTGGAATATCTTGTTATAGAAAGAGAAAAGCCTCTTATGAGGTCCACTAGAACCATGCCAAATGAGTTTCAGGAGGCACCTTGTTAATCTCCCATTTACCAAGGATGGGACCATTTGAACATCAATAAAAATAACTGCAACAATTTGAAGTACATAAAATATGTTTATTCCCATGAGTCCATAATAATACTTAAAAAAAAAAAAAACTTCTTTGCCACACTTAAAGGATGCTAAGAAGCCAACTCATTATTTTGAAAACTAGAAAATAAAAAAGAATCAAATATTTTAATCCTGCTTTTCCTATACAAATGAGATGTCAAAACAACAAAAAGTTTGTGAGGAAACTTTCTCTTTATAGAATTATTCCAGCTTTAAAAATGAAGATGAAAATGAAGAAGAGGAGAAGGAGAACATGGAGGAGGAGAAGGAGAAGAAGGGGGAGAGGAAAGGGGAGAAGGAGAAGGGGAAGAGGAAGAGGAAGAAGAAGAAGAGGAAAAGGAACAAGAAGAAGAAGAAGAGGAGGAGGAGGAGGAGGCAGAGGAGGAGGAGAGGAGAAGGAAAAGGAAGAAGAAGATGGAGAAGAAATATTGATAGGACAGACATAAACAAATGGCTGAATTGTGGCGCCATTTCGAGGTGGGGCACACTACGTTGAGAAGCAGGGCAGAGAGAAGGCATGAGTTCTGTTAAGGGTTACATTCACCTGCTTCAGTTGTCATTACAAAGGACCACAGATGGGCTGTTGGGGGAGTTGCTGAAACAGCAGAAATCTACTGTCTCACAGTCTTGAAGGCTGGATGTCCAAGATCAAGGTGTTGGCAGGGTTGGTTTCTCTAAGGCCTCTCTCCTTGGCTTGCAGATCACTGTCTTCTCCCTGTATACTCACCCGGTCATCCCTCTGTGTGTGTCTGCGTCCGCATCTCCTCTGCCTATAACACACCAGTCAGGTTGGATTAGAGTCCACTGGAAGGATCTCATTTTACCTTAATCACCTCTTTAAAGACCCTGTCTCCAAATACATCACATTCTGAATTACTGAGGGTTAGGACTTCAAAATATGATTTTTTTTTTTTTTTTTTTTTGGTGGGGGGGATGCACTTCAGCCCACAGCAAGGACATGCTTCCTTTAAGATCCAAATGGAAATGTTTATCAGGCCATTGTACCATAAAGCTTAGAGCACAGAAGAGAGGACTGTGCTGGGAGGGCACTGTGCTGGGAGACAGAGAGTCTGAGAGGGAAACTGATTGAGAGGTGCAGGTGGCTGTAGGAAACCCCAACCCAGGACAAGCTGGGTTGGGGGTGGTGAGTCAGAACACTCAGATCATCACACCTGCTCAATGCCATTCTCCAGCAACAGGAAGGAGGGCTCCTCAGAGAAATATCTGGTCCCAGGTCTGGTGCAGGGAACACATAAGATGAGCCTGGAGGGTCACACAGCCCTGGAAATTAAGGAAGTGTTAGAAGAGGATGGAGACACAGCAAGAGGACCCAGGAGCCAGCTGAAAAAGGCATCCACTGGTCAAATTTGGAATAATTTGAACTAAATAGTGATAATGAGGGATTATAACCTATATCATAGACAAGGAATCCATGCACCCACACAGATATGAGCAAATAAATATGGGAGAAGGGCCAGCTCTTCCTTGCAGGAGAATACCAACTCATATATGCAAAAGGAATGACAGAATTAGAAAACCACTTGGCACCCACAACTGTAATGACTGTTTTAGGCAAAAATCATCAAAAGATGCTAAAATCAACTGGCAAATGTGTGATAAGAAGCAGGATATTTGCATAGTCTCAAAGTATCACCTCCCAAGATTCTCCTTAATGACAAAGGGGAAAATAGGAACTTAGCAGTGAAGAAACCTGTGGCACTGTGTTCACCAAGTAACTCTCGCTACCATCACCAGCGATGGGGCAAATTGCTACCACGTTCCTCCTGATCTGACACAGCACCACTTCTGTTGTATCTCTGCCAAAAATGCATTAACTGTATGCCCACACACGCATCACAAACACACACCGCACACGCACGTGCACAGACACACGTACACACACACATGTTCTGCAGAAATGTCAGGCAAATCCATTTGGAGGGATATTCAACAAAATAATGAACACCACTCTTCACAAACATCAAAACCATGGAAGATTTAAAAAAGACTAAAGAACTATTCCAGATGAAAGGATACCAAGGAGACGGGACAACGAAAAGCAATGTGGGATGCTGGATCAGAAAAATAACAATAGTGCGACACCTAGAAAAACTGGAATAAGGTCTGTAGATTAGACAATAGAATGGTATTGATGTTAATTTCCTGCTTTGATAGTTGCACTAGAGTTATAAAAGAGAATACCCCTGGGTTTTGGATATGCACAGTGAAGTGTTCCAATAAGGGAACCACATGTCTGCAATTTATTCTTAAATACGTCAAAACAAAAACTGTGAACTCTACACACGAACAAGTGTGCACACATACACACACGCACACACGGGACTGGGATGAGAACCAAATACTCGGTAACATTATACTATGTTTTGCAATTTCTTGTAAGTCCAAAATTATTTCAAAACGAGAAATTGTTAAAAGGAAAGAAATGACAGCAGCAATAACAAAACAGGGTGGGATGTGTGGAAGTACCCGGTGAGCTCCTGTGTTGCTCTAGTTCACAACCTGGAACAGCTTATCATGTACATGCAGCTGTAATGAAACAACTGATTCAAACAAAATTCTTCCTGTCATTAAAGGCAGGCGTCTGCTGGACCTTCTTCTTCTTAGATTGTGATTCAAAAGCCCAAACCATTCCTCACTGGTCTGAAAAGTGAGTCAATTGCCGAAGCCTCCTGAACCTGGATGTGAGAGGGTTCTGCTTCTAGAGAGGTGATTTCCTTTCCTTTCAAAGCAGCTGGCTAATGACCACATGCCCCTCTAGGCATGAAGACAGGGGAGCAACTGACCTTGGAAGGGAAAACTAGGAACCAGAACACAGTTTCTTATCTCCTCATATCCTTGGTCTCATTCGATCAATCCAAGTAGTTTCCAGCCTGTGAATATGGCCAGGACAGCCCAGAAACCAAGTTCCCATTTTTGGGCAAAGAGCTGAAAGAGTTTCCAAAGGTGAATTGCCAGGTCACCTTCCTCCTCCTCTCTCCTCCAGCTGCTTAGAGGAGTAGAAGTTAAAAGCTGGTTAAATAACTAATATTAAAAAATAATTTGGAGAATCACAAAGGTTCTCACACAAGAGGACTTCACATCGCATGGTCCAACTCTGATGTTCTAGATGAAGAAGCCAGAAGCCCATTGAAGCAAAACAGTTTGTTCAAAGTTACTCTGGTCAGGGCAGGCCAAGACAAGAGATTGTACCAGGGGCCATAGGGCACACAGAGGACACCTGACCGAGATTGGGGGTCATTAGAGAAAAGTCTCTGGAGAAAGAAAGCAGTGAGACAGAATCCTAAGGAATTCAACAGAGGGAGCTGACACATGTCCTAAGGAGACAGATTCACAGCCCAGAGCTGGGAAAGCAAGGCAGGGTACAGGACACAAGCAGCAGTCCCCCACATGTGGCCTGTGGGCAGATGAACCCACAAGGAGCCGCAGAGTCCGGGGCCTGGGGAGGGATTGGGGTTCGATCCCGAGGACATGGGGAGCCTTAGAGGAGTTCAAGCCAGAACTTTCATTCTCACATTCCGCTCTGCGCTCCGGGCAAGGTATGGCATTGTTGCTCCTCCTTCACTCCACCTAGGCTTAGAGTTCTTGACACCAGCTCTAGACCAAGAGGGAGGTCTCCAGAAGAGAGACTGGGATGAGCTCTGGACCCTGAACTGGTCAGTCTCTGTCACTCCTGGGGTCTTCTGTCCCTGTCTGGTGTGCCCTTCCAATGGCTGGGCCTTGAGTGGCCACTCCTGTGGTGTCAGCTTCCAAATGCTGGTTATTTATCACATACATCACACACACCCTCCACACATTGCACACGCACACACCTGATAACCAAGATGAGTGACTAAGGTACCAAGGCTTATTAAGCTAGCTTTAGGGCACGTCTGGAAAAAAAGAAAAATGAGCCACAGACACATCTGTGGCTGTTTTTCCAAAGATGTTTTCAGGAGACTTAGTATTTATACATTTCCTGAAATTGAGGGATGGCAGACAGAAAGACGGGCAGGCAGGTAGTAAAGCAAATGGTTACATTCCTGTTAGACTTTAGTTAGTGCCCAGTTAATCTACATTTCACATAAGAAAAGGTGACTATTTGAAGGGAAAAGAAGGGAGCAAAGGAAGAGTGAATTATGCAGCCACCTCTGGGTAGGAGGGAGGAGTCTTCACTCCGAACCTGGGAAGATAAGCTTGTAATTGACATTATCAATATGGAATGAGTAGACTTTAGTTTTAGGAGCTAGACTTAGATTGTACACCTAAAATTACAATGGGCATGTCCTTGTTTATGAGAGGCCAGCAAAAAATTTACTCCTGAATGATCTGTGGGGCAGCCCATGGTAGATCCCTGAGGCTTCCTACCTGTCCATGGGGACCTGGCTAGCGCACAATGCTAGAGCTATTCATTTGGAAGCTGGTGTTTCCCGGCTCAGCCTCCCTGCTTCAGTTTGGGAGTCCTGATATTTTTTTTTGTTTTGTTTTTGTTTTTGTTTTTGTTTTTGTTTTTGAGACGGAGTCTCGCTCTGTCGCCCAGGCTGGAGTGCAGTGGCCGGATCTCAGCTCACTGCAAGCTCCGCCTCCCGGGTTTAGGCCATTCTCTCGCCTCAGCCTCCCGAGTAGCTGGGACTACAGGCGCCCGCCATCTCGCCCGGCTAATTTTTTGTATTTTTTTAGTAGAGACGGGGTTTCACCGTGTTAGCCAGGATGGTCTCAATCTCCTGACCTCGTGATCCGCCCGTCTCGGCCTCCCAAAGTGCTGGGATTACAGGCTTGAGCCACCGCGCCCGGCCGAGTCCTGATATTTTTTATCCTCCTTTACATACCATCCACACTAGGCACACTATACACACACCACACATACATCACACACACACACATGTTCTCAGTCACTATACACACACCACACATACATCACACACACACACATGTTCTCAGTCACTATACACACACCACACATACATCACACACACACACATGTTCTCAGTCACTATACACACACCACACATACATCACACACACACACATGTTCTCAGTCACATACTTGCTCTTTCTCTTCCTCTTTCTTACTATTTCTCTTACCCTCTTCCTGCTAGTTTCCTGAGAGCGTCCTCTTCATTACTAAAGGGGGACCCTGACAGAGTGGCAGACTGAAGTTGCTTCTGCTGCCGTCTCTGGCCCCTCTTTCCTGACCAATTCCTGCTCTCTGAGCCCAGCACCTTTGTGAGGCTGAGTGCCCAGTGCTGCCATGCTGCCAGCCAAGAGCTGGGGTAGGCAAGGTTCTCTCCTTCTCTTGGCTGAGAATAAATATGCCCATCATCCCAAACCTGCCCTCACCCTGTGCCCTTTACTGACACATAAGGACTCAAAGCCACTTTGTCTCTGGGCACCTTACTCCTACCTGCAGGGAGCTTTTCATAAGCTGATGACCGTGCAGCAATACTGGAGTCACTCCCAGCCCAAATCACCACGCAGAGATGCAAGCCAGCTCCTTCTCTCACACAAGGGAAATTTCAACTCATTGAGATACTCAAAATGGATGCCCTGGGCTTATCAAAACTTTGATGCAGTACTCAATTTTGTTTAAAAGTCATACGTACAGATATGCATGAATGTATATACTGTATATATAGATAGGGTTAGAAAAAGTTATTGGAAGAACATACACTAAAACACATGTTTGAGTAGTAGTAGATTTACAAGTGATTTTTTAATTCCCTGCTTTATTCGATTTTGGTATAATAAATATGCAACAGTTTTAGAATCAGAAAAGACATGACATAAAAATTGCCCATGAGACTAGAACAAGTAGAAGAAAGAATTTTAGGGCTTGAAGACAAGGCTTTAGGATTAACCCAATCAGAAAAGACAAAGAAAAAAAGAATCAAAATAAATAAAGTCATCAGGAAATATGGAATTTTGTAAAACAGCCAACTCTAAGAATAATTGGTGCCCCTGAGGAAGAAAAGAATTCTAAAAGTTTGGAAAACTTATTTGAGAGAATAATTGAGGAAAACTTCCCTGGTCTTAGATACTTCCTTGGTCTGAGAGATCTAGATATCCAAATACAAGAAGCTCAAAGAACTCCTGGGAAATGCATTGCAAAAAGATCATCACCAAGGCACATAGTCATCAGGTTATTTAAAGTCAACATGAAGGAAATAATTTTAAGAGCTGTGAGACAAAAGCATCAGGTAATCTACAAAGGAAAACCTATCAGTCTAACAGCAGATTTCTCAGCAGAAGCCTTACAAGCCAGAAGAGACCCAGGACATATCATTAGCCTTCTTAAACAAAATAATTGTCAGACAAGAATTGTGTAATCAACAACACTAAGCTTCATAAATGAAGGAGAGATGAATTCTTTTTCAGACAAACAAATGCTAAGGGAATTTGCCACTAACAAACCAACACTACAAGAAATGTTGAAAGGAGTTCTAAACCTTGAAACAGAAGCTCAATATAAACTAAGATACAACCTCCTTAAGGCATAAATTTCAAAGGACCTATAAAACAATAACACAATGTAAAAACAAAGTATTTAGGCAACAACTAACAATATAAATAGAACAGTACCTCATATCTCAGTATTAAAGTTGAATGTAAGTGGCCTAGATGCTCCACTTAAAAGATACAGAATGACACAATGGATAAAAAAAAATCACCAACCAAATATCTGCTGACTTCAAGAGACTCACCTAACACATAAGGATTCATATAAACTTAAGACAGATCATCAAGTCAGAGGGTCAATAAAGAAACAATGGACTTAAACTATACCCTAGAACAAATGGACTTAAAGATATTCACAGAACATTCTACCAAACAACTGCAGAATATACATTCTTCTCATCAGCACATGAAACATTCTCCAAGATAGACCATATGATAGACCATGAAACAAGTCTCAATAAATTGAAGAAAGTAGAAATCATATAAAGTATCTTCCCAGACCACAGTAGAATAAAATGGGAAATCAACTCCAAAGGGAACCCTCAAAACTATGCAAATACATGGAAATTAAATAATCTGCTCTTAAATAATTTTTCGGTTAACAATCAAATCAAGATGGAAATGTAAAAATTATTTGAAATAATAATGGTGACACAACTTACCAAAACCTATGGGATACAGCAAAAGTGGTACTAAGAAAAAGGTTCATAGCATTCAATGCCGACGTCAAAACATCTGAAAGAGCACAAATAGACGATCTAAGGTTATACTGCAAGGAACTACAGAAACAGCAACAAACTAAACCCAAACCCAAGAGAGAAAAAAAAAAGCAAAGATAAGAGCAGAACTAAATGAAATTGAAAGAAAACAACAACAACTACTACAAAAACGACACAATGGCTGGGTGCAGTGGCTCATGCCTGTAATCTCAACACTTTGGGAGGCCATAACAGTCAGATCACTTGAGCTCAGGAGTTTGAGAAGAGCTTGGCCAGCATGGTGAAACTCATCTCCAAAAGAATATAAAATAATTTTGAATTTTTTTGTAAAAATACAAAAATTATCCAGGCACGGTGGTGCACACCTGTCATCTTAGCTACTTGGGAGGCTGAGACAGGAGAATCACTTGAACCAGGGAGGCAGAGGTTGCAGTGAGTCGAGGTCATGCCACTGCACTCCAGCCTGTGTGACAGAGGGAGACTCAGTCTCACAAAAAGAAAAAAAATACAAAAGAGAAATGAAACAAAAAGCTGTTTCTTTGTAAATATAAACAAAATTGATAGACCATTAGCAAGATGAACCAAGAAAGGAAGAGAAAAGATACAAATAAGCTCAATTAGAAGGAAACTGGAGATATTACAACCAATACCACAGAAATACAAAAGATCATTCAAGGGTACTATGAACAGCTTTATGCACACAAACTACAAAATCTAGGGAAAATGGATAAATTCCTGGAAATATGCAACCTTCCTAGATTAAGTCAGGAATAAATAGAAATGCTGAACAGAACAATAACCAGCAGCAATATTGAATTAGTAATTTTTTAAATGCCAACAACAAAAAAAAGTTCAGGACCAGATGGATTCACAGCTGAATTCTGTCAGACATTCAAAGAATAATTGGTACCAATTCTACTGAAACTATTCCAAAAGATAAAGAGAATCCTCCCTAAATCATTTTATGAAGCCAGAATCACTCTAATACCAAAACCAGGAAAAAAAAACCATAACAAAAAAAGAAAACTACAGACCAATATCCCTGACGAATATAGACGTAAAAATCATCCACAAAATACTAGCTAACTGAATCCAACAGCATATCAAACAGATAACACATCTTGATCAAGTGGGTTTCATACCAGAGATGCAGGGATGGTTTAATATACACAAGTCAATAAATGTGATACATCACATGAACAGAAAATTTCTTTAAAAATCATATGATCATCTCAATATGCAGAGAAAACATTTGATGAAATCCAGTAATGCTTTATGATTAAAAAAAAGAAAAAACTCAACAAAATAGACATAGAAGGGACTTACCTCAAAGTAATAAAAGCCATATATGACAAACCCACAGCCAACATTATACTGAATGGGGAAGAGTTGAAAGCATTCCCCTGAGAACGAGAACAAGACAAGAATGCCCACTTTCACCCCTTATATTCAACATAGTACTGGAAGTCCTAACCAGAGCAATCAGACAAGAGAAAGAAACAAAGGGCATCCAATTTGGAAAAGAGGAAGTCAACCTATTGCTGTTTATTGATGATATGATTGTATGCCTAGAAAACCCTAAAGACTCACCCTGAACATCCTTTAGATTTGATAAATGAATTCAATAAAGTCTCAAGATACAAAATAAATGTACACAAATCAATAGCACTGCTATACACCAACAATGACCATGCTGAGAGTCAAATCAAGAACTCAGTCCCTTTCACAACAGCTGCCAAAAAAAACGAGTAAAATATGTAGAAATATACTTAACCAAGGAGGTGAAAGATCTCTACAAGGAAAACTACAAAACACTGCTGAAATAAATCATAGAGGACACAAATGGAAATAATCCCATGCTCATGGATAGAAAGAATCAATATTGTGAAAATGACCATATTGCCAAAAGCCATCTACACATTCAATGCAATTCCCATCAAAATGCCATTGTCATTCTTCATAGAACTAGAAAATAATACTAAAATTATATGAAACCAGAAAAGAATCTGCATAACCAAAGCAATACTAAGCAAAATGAAAAAATCTGGAGACATCACATTACCCAATGTCAAACAGCATGGTACTGGTATAAAAATAGGCACATCAGTCAATGGAACAAAATAGAGAACCTATAAATAACGCCAAATACTTAGAGCTAACTGATCTTCCACAAGCATACAAAAGCATAAATTGGGGAAAGGGCATACTATTCAACAAATGGTGCTGGAAAAATCTGACAAGCCACATGTAGAGGAATGAAACTGAATCCCCATCTCTCACCTTATATAAAAATCAACTCAAGATGGATCAAAAACTTAAACCTAAACCAGAAATTGTAAAAATTCTAGAAGATAACATTGGAAAAATTCTTTTTGACATTGGCTTAGGCAAATAATTCATGACTAAGACCCCAAAAGCAAATAGGACAAAATCAAAAATAAATAGACGGAACCTAATTAGACTTAAAAGCTTTAGCACAGCAAAGGAAATAATCAGCAGAGTAAACAGACAGCCCACAGAGTGGAATAAAATATTCACTAACTACGCATCCAACAAAGGATTAATATCCAGAATCTACAAAGAAATCAGTAAGGAAAAAACAATCCCATTAAAAAATGGGCAAAAGACATGAATAGACAATTCTCAAAATAAGATATACAAACAGCCAACAAACATATGAAAAAGTGCTCAACCAAGAAGAAATTGATTCCCGGAACAGACCAATAATGAGCTCTGAAATTAAATCAGCGATAGATAGCTTACCAACCAGAAAAAAAAAAAGAAAAACCTGGGACCTAATGAATTCATAGCCAAATTCTGCCAGATGTACAAAGAAGAGCTGGTACCGTTTCTACAGAAACTATTCCAAAAAATTGAGGAGAAACTTCTCCCCAACTCATTCTATGAGGCCAGCATCATCTTGATACCAAAACCTGGCAGAGACACACACAAAAAAGAAAACTTCAGGCCAATATCCTTGATGAACATTGATGCAAAAGGTCTCAACAAAATATTTGCAAACTGGATCCAGTAGCACATCAAAAAGTTAATCCACTCTAGGTGCAGTGGCTCACGCCTATAATCCCAGCACTTTAGGAGGCCAAGGCAGGAGGATTGCCTGAGCTCAGGAGTTCAAAATTAACCTAGCCAACATGGCGAAACCCTGTCTCTACAAAAATACAAAAAATTAGCTGGGCGTGGTCAGGGGCACCTCTAATCCCAGTTACTCAGGAGGCTGAGGCGGGAGAATTGCTTGAACCCGGGAGGTGGAGGTTGCAGTGAGCCGAGATCATGCCACTGCACTCCAGCCTGGGTGACAGAGCAAGACTCTGTCTCAAAAAAAAAAAGAAAAAAAAAGTTAATCCACCAAGATCAAGTAAGCTTCATCCCCAGGATGAGAGGTTGGTTCAACACACTCAAATCAATAAATGTGATTCATCGCATAAACAGAACTAAAGACAAAAACCACATGATTATCTCAATAGATGCAGAAGAAAAGGCTTTTGACAAAATTCAACACCCCTTCATGTTAAAAACGCTCAATGAACTAGGTATTGAAGGAAGACACCACAAAATAGTAAGAGCCGCTGATTACAAACCCACAGCCAACATTATATTGAATGGGCAAAAGCTGGAAGCATTCACCTTGAAAAGCGGCACAAGACAAGGATGCCGTCTCTCACCACTTCTATTCAACATAGTATTGAAAGTCCTAGCCAGATCAATCAGGCAAGGGAAAGAAATCAAGGGCATAAAATAGAAAAAGAGGAAGTCAAACTACCTCTGTTTGCAAACGACATGATTTTATACCTAGAACACCCCATAGTCTCAGCCCAAAAGTACCTCCAGCTGATAAACAACCTCAGCAAAGTTGCAGGATACAAAATCAATACAAAAATCACCAGCATTCCTATACACCAACAACAGCCTAATCAGAAAAGCCATCCCATCCATAACTGCCACAAAAAGAATAAAATACCTAGGAATAGAGCTAACCAGGAAGGTGAAAGATCTCTACAATGAGAATTACAAAACACTGCTCAAAGAAATCAGAGAAGATCCAAACAAATGGAAAAACTATTCCATGCTCATGGATAGGAAGAACCAATATCATTAAAATGGCTATACTGCCCAAAGCAATTTATAGATTCAATGCTATTTCTATCAAACTACCAATTACATTCTTCACAGAACTGGAAAAAAAAACTATTTTAAATTCACATGAAACCAAAAAAGAGCCCAAATAGTCAACGCAATCATAAGCAAGAAGAACAAAGCTAGAGGCATCACATCAGCTGACTTCAAACTACATTACAAGGCTACAGTAACCAGAATAGCATATACTGGTGCAAATGCAGGCACATAAACCAATGGAACAGAACAGAGATCCCAAAAATAAGGTCACACGTCTACAGCCATCTGATCTTCGACAAAACTGACAAAAACAAGCAATGGGGAAAGGACTCCCTATTCAATAAATGGTGCTGGGATAACTGGTTAGCCATATGCAGAAGATTGATACTGGACCCCGACATCATATACAAAAAATAACTCAACATGGATTAAGGACTTTCATGTGAAACCGAAAACCATAAAAACCCTGGAAGACAACTTAGGCAATACCATCCTGGACACAGGAAAATTGACAAATGTTATCTAATTAAACTTAAGCGCTCCTGAACAGCAAAAGAAATTATCAACAGAGTAAACAGACAACCTACAGAATGGGACAAAATATTTGCAAACTAAGCATCTGACAAAGTCTAATATCCAGCATCCATAAGGAACCTAAACAAATTTACAACAGAAAAACAAACAACCCCATTAAAAAGTGGGCAAAGGACATGAACAGACACCTCTCAAAAGAAGACATACATGCAGCCAACAAGCATATTTTTAAAAGCTCGACATCACTGATCATTAGAGAAATGCAAATCAAAGCCAACGATATACCATCTCACACCAGTCTGAATGGCTACTATTAAAAAGTCAAAAAATAACACAGGCTGGTGAGTTTGCAGAGAAGGGAACACTTGCACACTGTCCGTGAAAGTGTAAATTAGTTCAATCATTGTGGAAGGCATTATGGCAATTCCTCAAAGAGCTGAAAGCAGAACTATAATTTGACCCAGCAATCCTGCTACTGGGTACATACCCAGAGGAATATAAATCATTCTACCATAAAGACGGATGTATACAAATGTTCATTGCAGCACTATTCACAATAGCAAAGACATGGAATCAACCTAAATGTCCATCAATGACAGATTGGTTAAAGAAAATGGTGTAAATGTTAAATACATATACACCACAGAATACTACGTAGTCATAAAAAAGAATGGGACTATGTCTTTTGTGGGAACATGGATGGAGCGGGAGGCTCTTATCCTTAGCAAACTAATGCAGAAACAGAAAACTAAATACTGTATGTTCTCACTTACAAGTGGGAGCTAAATGATAAGAACTTATGAACACAAAGAAGGAAATAACAGACACTGGGGTCTGCTCAAAGAGGGAGCATGAGAGGAGGGAGAGGAGCAGAAAGATAACTATTGGGTACTTGGCTTAATACCTGGATGAGGAAATAATATGTAAAACAAACCCCCATGACACATGTTTGCCTATGTAGCAAACCTTCACATGTACCCTCAAACCTAAAAGTTTAAAAAATAACAATAAATTGTAAAATAGTCATAAAATAAAACACCAAAAGAAGAGCATAACTTAACTACTGCTAATTGCAGCAACTTGAATGAATGTCATGAACATATTAAATAAAAATACTCGACAGTAAATAAAAAAGAAAAATTACTCAACACCACTAATCATCTGGGAAATGATTATTTAAACCACCTTACTCCTGCAATAATTGCCATAAGTAAAAAGTCAAAAATGTGGTGAAAAGGGAAAACTTTTACACTACTGCTGGAAATGTAAATTAATACAACCACTCTGGAAAACAGTATGGAGATTATTTAAAGAACTAAAAGCATAGCTATCATTCGATCCAGCAATCCCACTACTGGGTATCTACCCAAAGGAAAAGAAGTCACTATATGAAAAAGACACTTGCACACACATGGTTATAGCAACAAAATTTGCAATTGCAAAGATATAGAACAAACCTAAGTGCCCATGGACAAACAAGTAGATGAAGAAAGTGTATATACATAGCATAGAATGCTTCCCAGCCATACAAAGGAATGAAATAATGTCTTTTGCAGCAACTTAGATGGAGCTGGAGGCCATTACTCTAAGTGAAGTAACTCAGGAATGGAAAACCAAATATCATATTTCCTGCTTATAAGTGGGAGCTAAGCTATGAGGACCCAAAGACACAAGAATGGTATAATGGACTTTGAGGACTCAGCGGGGAAGGCTGGAAAGGGGTAAGGGATAAAAGACTACATGCTGGGTACATCGTACACTGCTCAGGTGACAGATGCCCTAAAATCTCAGAAATCACCACCAAATAACTTATCCTTGCAACCAAGAACCACCTGTACCCCAAAAACTATTGAAATAAAATTGTTTTTAATGCCTCATCATTTTAATTTAATTTGAAAGAAAATCATGTTGCATTTTTAAAGTTTATTTTCAGGAAAACATTGACCATGACTTTATCTTCATTCCATGAAGGTTCAATGAGAGGGTAATGATTATAAAAATAGTGGCTATGTCCAGATAGTATCTGGATGATTAGTATCACAAGTTGGTACTTTTCCAAAATATTTCTGAAAACTGGGCTAAGGCCCACGACTTCATGAAAACAAAAAAATGTTGATCTTCTAGGGACTTTGATTCCAAATAAGGGCTTTGATTTATAATAAGGATATTATAAAAATTTATATTATCTTGAACAGCAGTTAGCTGCTCAATGAATATGTTCATATTTTCTAGGAGAAAAGAGTTTTGCCTTATAATCATCTTTAAAACAAATACTTCTTGAAAGAAACCTGCAAAAATATTTTGAGTCACATGAAAACCTCAATGATAAACAGGCAAACGGTACAATAATGTGGTTTACATTCTGCTGGTAAACATACTAGGGATGAGCCACGGGCATTGAAAATCTGTAAATATTCACAACGAGCTCACTCCTCCCACCCAGGAAAATTCTTGTTCCACTGTTTACAACTTCAGGAAATGCGTGGAAACTGATTCCTGAGGCTGGTGAAACGCCTTCTAAGGTCAACCTCTTCTGAGTCCATACACATAACTCCAGAGCATGTTCCTTAACAGCAAATGGGCTCTGGGGTCTGCAGACAGATGCTTGCACCAGTGACATTCTCTGTTTCTTCTCTCTTCCTGTCCCTGTTCTTTCTCTAGCCCTCTCTCTTCCCAATTATTTTGTCTCTTACTATTAGTATCTACAGAGACAAAATGTTGTTGTGATTTTCTTGCAATGATAGGGACAAATACCTGAGTTAGTCAAATAATGGAGCCATTAGCATATTGCTTGGAGTTATATTATCCAGACCATTGCCTCAGGAATTCACTTGTGGATAGCCGTAGGTTTTATAACTCAGAGGTTTAGAACTAAAACTTCCAAGTGTAGTTTTTTTCCCGAGTGCTTCACCAATATTAGAGAACAACGCATTTTTCTCCAGTAAAGTGGTTCTCAAAGTATGGTCCAGGGACTCCAGGAGTCTCCAAGATCCTTTCAAGGGATTCATGAAGTCAAAACTATTTTCATGATAACACTAAGACATTATTTGTCTCATCCTCTTATGAGTCTAGAATGGAATTTTCCAGAGGCTACATGATGGGTGACATCACAACAGACTGAGTGCAGAGCCAGCTATGAGAATCCAGCTGCCTTCTATTAAGGTAGGCATTAAAGATATTTTTAAAATGTAAAACAATGCCATTCATCTCCCTAAATAGCCTTTATTTTGGAAATGTAGTTATTTTTATAAAAAGATTTTATTTATATTAACATGTAATGGTTTATATTCTTATTTTTAAATAAATAAGTTAATTTTTAGATTTATTTGTTTTAATTTCTAAAACGATAAATATCAATAGCTATGATCCACATAAACAAAAGCTCTTTGGGATCCTCAATTATGTTTAAGAATGTCAAAGAGAAATGATAGAAAAATTGATTACTACTTCTCTAGTACAATTTAAAACAAACAATTTTATTAAATTGGCTTATTTTATTTTGGCCTTGTCTGATAGAATCTCTTTGGGGCTAGATATGGCAGCTTTGTAAGGTGTCCACTTGGCCAGGCTGAACCACATTTCCACAGTTGCCTTTCTCATGTGTTTCTGGCCAGAGGGAGCCAAAGAAAGGCTCTAGTGCAGTATTTGAAGCACAGACATGAAGCAACCACCATCTTGTAAATCACCTTACCATATCTGCTTCTAAGAAATAGCCACTTCAAGTCATTCACATGCCTTTGGTATTCACCCCTCATCTGTGGATGCACCTCCTTGGCGCAAGGCACAGCCAGGCCTCCTGCTGCTCCACTTTCCCCCCAGTCCTCCTTCAGGTTCTCTGACTGCTGGGCCAGCTGTGTGTGATGAAAGACCTGGCTTCTCCAGGACATGCAGACCACCAAGGGCAGAAGGAACACAATAAAGGGTCTGCATTTCTATCTGTTCTCCTGGGCTCCAGCAGATGCATTTCAGCTCCTTCTTGCTCTCCCCTTTCCATATTCATCTTATTTTCCAGGTACCCTTTATGTGGGTGCCTTCAAGCTCCAGCACCAAATATGAAGGCGACTGCCATCACCAGCTCCCACCCCTACCTAAGGTCAAATCCCTGAATGGCATATAACACACTAGAGCAATTAAAAGGATCTAACTAAAGGTAGGGAAGGAAAAATGTGTGTACAGAGACAGGAAGTCATGGACACAGTTATATTGAAAGAGACAATGATCTCCTCCTCCTCGTTGTGATATTATCATGCCTTTCCACGCTTGGGCTTCTGAGGTTGTTATGCTGAAAGTCTGCCCTAACTACAGGGTCACACACAGAACTGCATCCACAAAGAGGCAGATTGATTGTAGGATGGTTTCATGGGCATATATTTATCTCCAAATTCATCAGATTGTATACATTAATTAAATACAGTTTTTTGTGTTACAATTATACCTCAATAAAGTGAGAGCTTTTTTCAAAAAAGAGGGGAAGAAGGCTGGGCTCATTTGAAACAATGGCTCAGGTTGTCACACCTGGAAGCACATTTGTTATCAGGCCAAGGAAGTTGGAAGAAAGACCTTCATGGCACCATTCTGGCCATCTGTGTAAGACAAACAGCCAGCCTCCTAGCTGGGGATAAATGGCAAGTGTGCCTATATACGTTCTGCTTCCCTGTCATTCTTCCCTTTCATTTCACTTCGTTTTTCAAGTATTTGTTGAATTCCATGCCCTCTATGTGACCAGCACTGGGTTGGATTCCATGGGCAAATACATGTATTTTCGTACTTGGGGAATTCGTTAGTTACCTATTGCTGCATAACAAATTACCCCCAAAACTTAGCAACTTAAAGCAATAATTCTCTATTAATTCACAAAGTTCTGGACAGTCAAAAATCTTGGAGTGGTTTATCTGGGTCTTTCTGACTCAGGCTCTGTTATGAGGTTTCAGTTGAGTTGTTGGCCAGGACTGCAGTTATCTGAAGGCTTGACTAGGGCTGGAAGATCTGCTTCCAAGAAATAGCCACTTCAAGTCATTCACATGCCATTGGCAAGAGGCCTCAGTTTCTCATTATGTAGACTCCTCCATAGGTGATATGGTTGGGATGTGCTTGCCCTCCAAATCTCATGTTGAAATGTGATCCCCGATATTGGAGGTGGACCCAGAGAAAGGTGTTTGGGTCATGGAGGTGGATCCCTCATGAGTGGCTTAGTGCCCTCCTTGCAGTAATGAGTAAGTTCTCACTCTGATTTCACGTAAGATGTGGTCACTTCAAAGAGCCAGGCAGCTCTCTCCTCCCTTTTTCTTGCTCCCTCTCTCACCATGTGACATACTGCTCCCTCTTCACATTCCACCATCATTAGAAGCTTGCTGAGGCCCTCACCAGAAGCAGATGCCATCACCATGCTTCCTGTACATCCTGCAGAATCATGAGCCAAAATAAACCTCTTTTCTTTATAAATTACCCAGTTTCTGGTATTTCTTTATATCAACACAAGTGGACTAACACAGAAAATTGTTACTAAGGAGTGGGATGCTGCTATAAAGATACTTGAAGATGTGAAAGAAGCTTTGAAGTTGGGTAACAGACAGACGTTGGAAGAGTTTGGAGAGCTCAGAAGAAGACAGGAAGACAAGGGAAAGTTTGAAACTTCTTAGAGACTGGTTAACTGGTTGTGACCAAGATACTGATAGAAATATAGACAGTGTTTTTCTAACAAGAAACTATAAGAACAAACAAAACTTTAAAAAAAGGAAATACAGACAGTGAAGGCCAAGCTGATAAGGTCCCAGACAAAAATGAAGAAGTTACAGGGAGCTACAGCAAAGGTCACCCTTATTATACCCTAGCAAAGAGCTTTGCTTCATTGTGTCCATGTCTTACAGTTTTATGAAAGGTTGAACTTAAGAGTGATGACTTAGCATATCTGGCAGAAGAAATTTCTAAGCAGCAAAGCATGCAAGATGTGCCCTAGCTGCTTCTAACAATCTAAGATCAGACACGGAAGCAGAGGAAAAACTTAAGTTGGAACTTGTCATTAAAAGGGAAGTATAGTGTAAAAATTTGGAAAATCTGCAGCCTCGCTATGTGGTAGAGAAGAAAAGAGCATTTTCAGGCGAAGAATCCAAGCAGGCTAAGGAATAACCACTTGTTAGAGAGACTAACATAACTAAAAGGGAGCCAAGTGCTAATAGTCAAGACAACAGAAAAAAGTGCTTGAAGGCATTTCAGAATCTCTGAGGCAGACCCTCCCATCACAGACCCAGAGGGCCAAGAGGAAAGAATAGTTTCAGGGGCCAGGCCCAGGGCTCCATTGCTCTGCTCCCAGAATCCTGGCAACTCCATCTCCAGCCTCAGTGAAAAGGACCACAGATACAGTTCAGGCCACAACTCCAAATGGCACAAGCCATAAACCTTGGTGGTTTCCACATGGTGTTAAGCCTGCAGATGCGCAGAATGCAGAAGTGAAGGAGGTTTGGAAGCTTCCTCCTAGATTTCAGAGGATGTATTGGAAAGCCTGAGTGCCCAGGCAGATGCCTGCAACATGGGTGGAGCCCTCACAGAGAAACTCTGCTAAAGACATGCTGAAGGGAAATATGGGGTTGGCGCCCCCACACAGAGTCTCCACCACCAGGGCACTGTTTAGTGGAGCTGTGGGAAGAGAGTCACTGCCCTCCAGACCAGAAAATGTAGAGCCATCAGCAGTTTATACCCTGAGCCTAGAAAAGCTCCAGGCATTCAACTCCAACCCATGAAACAGCCAGAGGGGTTGCGCCCTGCAAAATCACAGGGGCAGAACTACTAGGGCCTGGGGAACCCATACCTTGCACCACTGCGCCCAACATGTTAGACATGGTGTCAAGGAAGATTATGCTGGAGTTTTAATGTTTAATGTCTCTCCTGCTGGGTTTCAGACTTGTGTGGGTCGTGTTGCCCAATTATTTTCCTTTTGGAATGGAAATCTTTACCCAATACCTGTTCCATCATTGTATCTTGTAAGTAAATGACTTGTTTTTTATAATTTTACAGGCTCATAGGTAGACAAAACTTGCCTTGTGTCTCTGATGAGACTTCGGACTTTGAACTTGAGACTTTTGAGTTAATGCTAGGATGAGTTAAGACTTTGGGGGACTATTGAGAAGGGATTATTGTTTTTTGCCATGTGAAAGGACATGAGATTTGGAGGGCTGGGGGCAGAATGATATGGTTTGTCCCCTCCAAATCCCATGTTGAAATGTAATCCCCAATGTTGAAGGTGGGCCTAGTGGGAGGGTTTGAGTTTTGGGGGTGGATCCCTCATGAGTGGCTTAGTGTCCTCCTCACAGTAATGAGTGAGTTCTCACTCTGATTTCACACAAGATCTGGTTGTTTAAAAGAGTGTGGCACCCTTTTTGTCTCTTGCTCCATCTCTCATCATGTGACATGTTGCCCCCTGCCTTCACTTTCTGCCATGATCGGAAGCTCCCTGAGGCCCGCCCCAAAAGTAGATGCTGGCACCACGCTTCCTGTACAGCCTGCAGAACCATGAGCTAAATAAACATCTTTTCTTTATAAATTACCCAGCCTCTGGTTTTCTTTTTTTTTTTTTTTTTTTTTTTTTTGAGGCGGAGTCTCGCTTTGTCGCCCGGACTGGAGTGCAGTGGCCGGATCTCAGCTCACTGCAAGCTCCGCCTCCCGGGTTTACGCCATTCTCCTGCCTCAGCCTCCCAAGTAGCTGGGACTACAGGCGCCCGCCACCTCGCCCGGCTAGTTTTTGTATTTTTAGTAGAGACGGGGTTTCACCGTGTTAGCCAGGATGGTCTCGATCTCCTGACCTCGTGATCCGCCCGTCTTGGCCTCCCAAAGTGCTGGGATTACAGGCTTGAGCCACCGCGCCCGGCCGCCTCTGGTTTTCTTTACAGCAATGCAAATAGACTAACATGATAGACTTTTAGTGAAATGGCAGCTGACTTCTCCCAGAGTGAGTGATCAGAGAGAGAGAGAAAAAAAAACAGAAGCAACAGTCTTTTATAGCCTATTGAAGTGATATGTCATTACTCCTGCTATATTCTGTTAATCACACAGAACAATCCAGAAAGTAACCCACAAGGGCATGAATCTTTGGAGGTGGGAATCTTGGGAGGTTGGGAACTGCCATGGAGGCTGTCTACCATAAGGAACTCATCATCTTATGACCCAGGAAAAGAGAGAACAATGAACACATAATCCTCAAGCAACCAAATTAATTCTTCTTTATATTTATTCATTGGTTCATTTATTTTCATGGAAAAAATTAATGTGATGCCAGCAAGGAGGTATTATTTCTTTTTTGTGGATGAGAAAAATGAAGCAAAAACAATCTTTGACTTGCCCTAAGTAACCAAGTAATGATGCAGCTGAGACCAGATCTTGAACTTTTAGTTGACAGGGTTTTCCACCTCTGCTTTTCCATTACAGAGTGAGGCAATGAGGGTTCACAACGAAGTTCTTCATGGGATGGAATAAAGAATGACTTGCCGGGCGCGGTGGCTCAAGCCTGTAATCCCAGCACTTTGGGAGGCCGAGACGGGCGGATCACGAGGTCACGAGATCGAGACCATCCTGGCGAACACGGTGAAACCCCGTCTCTACTAAAAAAAATACAAAAAACTAGCCGGGCGAGGTGGCGGGCTCCTATGGTCCCAGCTGCTCGGGAGGCTGAGGCAGGAGAATGTCGTAAACCCGGGAGGCGGAGCTTGCAGTGAGCTGAGATCCGGCCACTGCACTCCAGCCCGGGCGACAGAGCAAGACTCCGTCTCCAAAAAAAAAAAAAAGAATGACTTGCAGGCAGGAGATAAAGAGAAGGTTTCTGCCATTTCAGGAGAATTTCCTACATGATCCTCCTCCATGATTTTCAGATTAGTAGTTTTCAAATAATGCCCTTTCTCTCTACCCTGAACAAGATGTCCTGCTGCTAAAATTAAATTATGCCAAATTTTTACCAAATACTCATACCTATACAATATTGGATAAAATTTTCTTTATTTTAAGTTTTTCTCTCCTAAATTTTTCTTAAATTTAGAAGCTTGGTACCAATTATCCACTGAGAACTGGTAGAAAACAAAATGAATAAAGAACAAATGACTAGTAGAAAAAACACACAAACAATATGTCCAGTTAATGCTTTGTGGCATTTTGAATGTATTTTCACATGTACTTAAGATTATTTCACATTATGCAAATATATTTTCATAATTATTCCTAACTTGTGTGTTTCATTACATGAATTGATATTTGCAGTGTCTTACCTAGGCATACTGTGACCCCTATCTGGAGATTAGCCTCCTGAACAAAATCAATAGCACTGAAGATGAGATTCATTCTAATTCACCATCTCTCCTGGTCAGTATAATTCTGATCTTTATCTTCCATGAAAATGTATATTGGAGGAAAACAATTTTTAATGTTCTGCCCTGGGAGAAATAGACTAGGAAAATATCTTCCTAGTGGCACCCAGTCGGCTTAATTTTCTGGGGCCACTATGCTCTCCTCTTAGTGAGACATCTAAGAGGAAGAAGAGTCTTCCCTCATACCTGGAAATTCTTTCTCTTCCCCTCTGATAACATGTGCAAACTTGTCATTAGCAATGCCTATGGGGCTATTCGCCTCTCCAGGGTAGGAATCCTGCATCTTTAGCCTCCCACAGTACCTTGTCATAGAGAAGTAGTAAATAATTATCTGTTGAATGAATGACAGGCTCAGAAACCTCAGAAGGCCTAAATCTGTTCCTGGAGCTTTCTCATCACAGCTTTCTTCAGCCAAGGATCCACAGGAGAATTAACCTACAGGCAAGTTGCAGAATGCAAGGTAATAATTTTTTTAAAAAGTTAATTGCTTTCTTACATAGCAACAATGAACACTGAAATTGAACATTAAAAACACAACATTGGTTTTATTATCACCAAAAAGTGAAGTCCTTGGGTATAAATCTGTAATGGAAATGGCACAGCAAAGGTTGCTGTGTCTAGGCATTAGAAATAGAACACCACGCTCAAATAGCTCAAGCCAGTGGCCAAAGATAAGAACTTAGAGGTATCTCTCCTGCCTAGCAGACTGGGCTCTCTGTTTTTTCTACTGCTTCCTTTAAGCAGATGAGCCCTCAATCTGAATTTGTGCCTTCCATCTGAAGAACCAAGGGCTACCCCAGGCTGGGTTTTCCCTGGGAAACTGAGGAGAACTCAAGGTTGGGCTCCCAGCACCAAAGCAATACTCAGGTAGGCATAAATCGGACACAGCTCAAACAAGAACCACAAGGTCATCTGCTAAGGTAAACAAGTTTCCTGTGTGTGTGAGGGACACTGGCCATAGGTCAGACAATGAGGCATTAGGCTGTCTACCAAGTAAAATAAGGATCCCATGAAAGCCATTCTATAAACACCCCCATCTACTACCCTTCATTTCCTGTTAGGGTAGGGTTACTAGCCACTGTGGTACTGGAACACCAATTTAGCTAGGGGCTTTCAAAACAAAACCTAACAAAATATGTACAAGACCTATATGAGTTGCATAAAAACCACAAAACTATGATGGAAGTCAAAGAATACCTAAATAAATGGAGAGCTATTTCATGTATATAAATAGAAAGATTTAATATTGTCAAGATGTCAGTTCTTCCCAACTTGATCTGTAGATTCAACATAATCCCAATTATAATCTCAGCAAGCTATTGTGTGGATAAGGACAACAAGACTCTAAAGTTTATATGGAGGGGCAAGAACCCAGAATAGTCAAGACAATATTATAAAACAGCAAAGTTGAAGGACAGAAACTAATTTCAAGACTTACGATAAAGCTAAAGTAATAAAAACAATGTGGTATTGGCAGAAGAATAAATAAATAGATCAGTGAACAGAATCCAGATACCAGAAACAGACCCACATAAATACAGTCATCTGATCTTTAACAAAGGAGCAAAAACATTTTGGTGAAGAAAGGGTAGTGTTTTCAACAAATTAGATTGAAACAATAGGAGATTCACAGGAAAAATAAGGATCCAGACATAGCCTTTACGCTTTTTACAAAAATTAACTCAAAATGGATCATAGGCCTAATCGTAAAATGCTAAATTATAAAATTCCTAGAAGGTAATATAAAAGAAAACCTAAGTGTCCTTGGATTTAGTGTTTAGATGCCACACCAAAGACACAATCCATGAAAGAGAACATTGATAAGTTGGACTTCAGTAAAATCAAAAATACATGCTTTGCAAAAGATTATGACAATAAAAAAAAAACACAGACTAGAAAAAACATTTGCAAAACATATATCTGTTAAAGGACTGGCATCCAAAATATACAAAGGCCTCTTAAAACTCAGTAATGAGACAATAAACAACCCAACTGAAAATGAGGCCACAGATCTGAACAGACGCTTCACTGAAGAAGATACACAGATAGCAAATAAGCATATGAAAATATGTTCAACATTCTATGTCATTAAGGAAGTTTTTGAAAAGCAATTAAGGCCAGTCGCAGTGGCTCACACCTGTAATCCCAGCACTTTGGGAGGCTGAGGCGGATGGATCACAAGGTCAGGAGTTTGAGACCCGCCTGACCAACATGGTGAAACCCTGTCTCTACTAAAAATACAAAAATTAGCCAGACATGGTGGCATGCACCTGTAATCCCAGCTACTCAGGAGGCTGTGGCAGGAGAATCGCTTGAACCCAGGAGGCAGAGGATGCAGTGGGCCGAGATCGCCCCATTGCACTCCAGCCTGGGTGACAGAGTGAGACTCTGTCTCAAAAAAATAATAAAAATAAAAATAAAAATAAAAAAGCAATTAAAACAATAAGATACTATACTACTGCATTTCTATTAGAATGGCTAAAATTGAAAACACTAAAGGTGTTAGTGACATTAGTAAGATGTCAGAATAGGAAGTTTTCAGCTTTATTTCCCAACACACGAAGTCCAACTAGCAACTACTCACAGACAAGAACACCTTTATGACAATCCCAGAACCTGGGGGTGAGGCTGAGACATTCCACCTAATTGTGGGGTCCAACCATTATCATCACCTTGCCAGGACCACAGCCCACAACTCCACAACCAGAGGCAATTGTGGAGCCCAGTTAGTGGCACCACACAACTAAGAAGCCCAGCCAACAACCTGCCTGAACTCGGAGCCCAGCCAGCAGCCTTGCTTGACTACAAGCCCTGCTAGCTGACCCACCTGACTTCAGAGTCCATCCAGCAACCCCACCCAAGCTCAGAGTACAGTCAGTGGTCCTGTCCAACTAGAGAATTAATAGCAAGCCCCACCTGCCCAATGACACTACCAACTGGTCTGTCCAGACCCCAGGTTGGACTGAATGGTTAAGGTATACCCCTGCCAAAGTGAACTTGTAAAGCTAGACAAGGAGAGCACTTCCACAAATGCACAGAAACAAACACAAGAATACAAAAACTGGAAAGAGTCAGGGAACATAACACCATCAAAGGAAACTAACAAAGCTCCAGTAATTTACCCAAAAGAGATGGAGATCTATAAACAGTCTAAAAAATAATTCAGAATAATCCTCTTAGGAAAGTTTGATGAACTACAAGAAAACATAAGTAGATAGCTAAACGATATTCAGAAAAACAGCACATGAACAAAATGAGTAGTTCAACAAAGAAACAAAAGACAATATAAATTTTTTTAAATCCCAAATAGAAATCCCACAGATTAAGAATGCAGTGACTGAACTGAAAAGGTCAGTAGAGAACTTCAACAGCAGACTCAGTCAAGCACAATAAAGAATCAGAGGACCAGAAGATAGGTCATTTGGAATAATCTGATCAGAGGGCAAAAGGAAAAAAAACAAAAAGCAGTGAGGAAAACCTACAAGATTTATGGGACACAACCAAGAGAAATAAATTTGCATTATAGAAATTCCAGGAGAAGATGGAGAGAGAAAAGGATAGAATGTGTTTTTAAATATAATGACTGGCCAGTTGCAGTGGCTCACACCTGTAATCCCAGCACTTTGGGAGGCCATGGCAGGAGGATCAGTTGAGGTCAGGAGTTCGAGAGCAGCCTGGCCAACATGGTGAAACCCCATTTCTACTAAAAATACAAAAATTAGCCAGGCATGGTGGGGTGCACCTGTAGTCCCAGCTACTTGTAAGGCTGAGGCTAGAGAACTGCTTGAATCTGAAAGGCAGAGGTTACAGTGAGCTGAGATTGTGCAATTGCACTCCAGCCTGGGTGACAGAGTGAGACTCTGTATCAAAAATAAATAAATCCGGGCGCGGTGGCTCAAGCCTGTAATCCCAGCACTTTGGGAGGCCGAGACGGGTGGATCACGAGGTCAGGAGATCGAGACCCTCCTGGCTAACACGGTGAAACCCCGTCTCTACTAAAAATACAAAAAACTAGCCGGGCGAGGTGGCGGGCGCCTGCAGTCCCAGCTACTCCGGAGGCTGAGGCAGGAGAATGGTGTAAACACGGGAGGCGGAGCTTGCAGTGAGCTGAGATCCGGCCACTGCACTCCAGCCTGGGCGACAGAGCCAGACTCCGTCTCAAAAATAAATAAATAAATAAATAAATAAGGCTGAAACCATATCCAGAAAATTGAAACTGGATCTCTTCCTTACACCTTATACAAAAATTAACTCAAGATGGATTAAAGACTTAAATATAAAACCCAAAACTATAAAAATCCTAGAAGAAAATTCGGGCAATAGGCCATTCAGGACATAGGCATGGGCGAAAATGTTATGATGAAATCACCAAAAGCAATTGCAACAAAAGCAAAAATTGACAAATGGGATCTAATTAAAGAGCTTCTGCATAGCAAGCAAAACTATCATCAGAGTGAACAGACATCGCTTCTCGGCCTTTTGGCTAAGATCAAGTGTAGTATCTGTTCTTATCAGAGTGAACAGACAACCTACAGAATGGGAAAAAAATGTGTGCAATCTATCCATCTGACAAATCTACGAGGAACTTAATCAGAATCTACGAGGAACTTAATCAAATTTACAAGAAAAAAACAAACAACCCAATTAAAATGTGGGCAAAGAATACGAACAGACACGTCTCAAAATAAGACATTTACACAGTCAACAAACATATGAAAAAAGCTCAGCATCCCTGATCATCAGAGAAATGCAAATCGAAACTACAGTGAGATACCATCTCATGTCAGTCAGAATGGTGATTATTAAAAAGTCAAGAAACAATAGATGCTAGCAAGGCTGTGGATAAATAGGAACACTTTTACGCTGTTGGTGGGGATGTAAATTAGTTCAATCATTGTGGAAGACAGTGTGGTGGTTCCTCAAGAATCTACAGGCCAGGCACGGTGGCTTACACCTGTAATACCAGCACTTTGGGAGGCCAAGGCAGGCGGATCATGAGGTCAGGAGATGGAGACCATCCTGGCTAACACAGTGAAACCCCATCTCTACTAAAAATACAAAAAAATTAGCCAGGCCTGGTGGCGGGCGCCTGTGGTCCCAGCTACTTGGGAGGCTGAGGCAGGACAGTGGCATGAACCCAGGAGGCGGAGCTTGCAGAGAGCCGAGATCACACCACTGCACTCCAGCCTGGGTGACAGAGTGAAACTACATCTCAAAAAAAAAAAGAATCTAGAACCAGAAATACCATTTGACCCGGCTATCTCATTGCTGGGTATATACCCAAAGTGATATAAATCATTCTACTATAAATACACATGCACACGTATATTTACTGCAGTGCTAGTTAATAGCAAAGACATGGAGCCAACCCAAATGTCCATCAGTGATAGACTGAATAAAGAAAATGTAGTGCATATACACCATGGAATACTGTGCAGCCATAAAAAGGAATGAGATCATGCCCTTTGCAGGGACATGGATGAAGCTGGAAGCCCTCATCCTCAGCAAACTAACACAGGAACAGAAAACCAAACACCACATGTTCTTATAAGTGGGAGTTGAACAACAACAACACTTGGACACAGGGAGAGGAACAACACACACTGGGACCTGTCAGGGGGTGGGGGACAAGGGGAAGGAGAGCATTAGGACAAATACCTAATGCATGTGGGGCTTAAAACTTACATGATGGGTTGATAGGTGCAGCAAACCACCATGGCACATGTAAACCTATATAACAAACCTGCACATTCTGCACATGTATCCCTGAAATTAAAGTAAACTGTTTAAGAAAAGAAAGAAAAATAGCTCAACATCACTGATCATTAGATAAATGCAAATCAAAACCACAGTGAGATACCATCTCACACCAGTCAGAATGATGATTATTAAAAAGTCAGGAAACAACAGATGCTGGTGAGGTTGTGGAGAAATAGGAGCGCTTTTACACTGTTGGTGGGAATGCAAATTAGTTCAACCATTGTGGAAGACAGTGTGATGAGTCCTCAAAGATTTAGAACCAGAAATACCATTTGACCCAGCCACCCTATTACTGGGTATATACCCAAAGTAATATAAATAATTCTGTTATAAAGATACATGCACATGTATTTTCACTGCAGCACTATTCGTAATAGCAAAGACATGGAATCAACACAAATGCCCATCAGTGATAGCTGGATAAAGAAAATGTGGTACGTGTACACCATGGAATACTATCCAGCCATAAAAAAGAATGAGATCATGTCCTTTGCAGGGACATCGATGACGTTGGAAGCCATTATCCTCAGCAAACTAATGCAGGAGCACAAAACCAAACACTGCATGTTCTCACTTATAAGTGAGAGCTGAACAGTGAGAACACATGGGCACAGGGAGGGGAAGAACACTTACTGGGGCCTGTTGGGGGAGGGCAGGGGTGGGAGAGCATTGGGGAAAACAGCTGATGCATGCTGGGCTTAATACCTAGGTGATGGGTAGAAAGGTGCAGCAAACCACCATGGCACACATTTACCTATGTAACAAACTTCTACATCCTACACATGTATCCCAGAACTTAATTTTAAAAATAAAAAAAAATTTAAAAGTGTTAATTGGACAAAAAAAATAGCTGAAAACTTCTAAAATTTGAGAAGAGAAATGAACATCCACACTCATGAGGAGCAAAAGTCTCCAAATAGGTTGAGTTCAAAAAGTCTACACCAAGACACATTATAATTAAATTGGCAAAAGTCAAAGACAAAGAGAAACTTAAAAGCAGCAAGAGAAAAGCAACTCATTACATACGTGTAAGCCCCCTTAAGACTACCAGTAGATTTTCTTAACAGAAACCTTGTAGGCCAGGAAGGAGTTGGATGATATATTCAAAACAGTGAAAGAAAAAATACTCTGACCCAAGAATACTATACCTGGAAAAGCTATTCTTCAGAAATAAAAGAGATAAAGAGTTTCCCAAACAAACAACAACTGAAGGAGTTTATCACCACCAGACCTGCCTTATAAGAAACACTAAAGGAAGTTTTTCAAGCTGAAACAAAAGAACAGTAATCAACAACATAAAAACATATGAATGTATAAACCTCGCCATAAAGGTAAATATATAATCAATGTCAGAATTCCCTAGTATTGTAATAATGATGCATAAATCAGTTTTAATTCTGGTATAAAAGTTAAAAAACAAACATATTAAAAAAACTGTAACTACAATAATTTGTTATTGGATACACAATGTAAAAAGATATAAATTGTAACATCAATAAACTAAAATGTGAGGGGAGAAGTAAAAGTATAAATTTTTGTTTGCAATCAAAGTTAAGTTGTTATCAGTTTAAAATAGTGTAGTGACTATAGTTAACAATACTTTTTCCTATACTAAAAATTTGCTAAGAGAGTAGACCTTAAATGTTCTACTATGCAGAAATGTTCTACTAGCACTGGAAAAAAGATAACTAGGTGAGGTAAAAGATTAACTTGATTATGGTAATCATTTCATAATATATATGTATATCAAATCACCATGTTGTACTCCTTAAATTTATACAGTTTTACTTGTCAATTATACCTCAATGAAACTAGGGAAAAAACAAACACTGGTAAGGATGTGTTGCAATGAACAACAGAAAGTCTCATTTATTGCTGATGAGAATGCAAAATGGTACAGTTACTCTGAAAGACAGATTGGCAGTTTTATACAAAACTAAACATACTCTTACCATATGATTCAGCAGTCACATTTTTTGGTATCTACCCAAATGAGCTGAAAAATGTCTACACAGAAAGCTCTTCACAAGCATGTATAGCAGCTTTATTTGTAATTGCCAAAAGTTGGAAGCAACAAAGTTGTCCTTCAATAGGTGAATGAATAAACTGCAGCATATCCACACAGTGGAATGTTATTTAGCAATAAAATGGAATAAGTTATTGAGCCATGAAAAGAGATGGAGGAATCTTAAATGCAAATTATATAGCCAGCTCTGTTCTTTAATCAGGAGATAGAAATACAGTCTCAGAAAAGCAATGCACCAATTATTAAGTCAAAAAAATCAATCTGAAACAGCTACAGACTATGATTTCAACTATACGACATTGAGCAAAATTGCATAAACTGTAAAAAGATCTGTGGTGGTAAGGGCTTTGGGGAGAAAGACAGGGATAAATAGAGCACAGGGTATTTTAAGGCAGTGAAACTTCTGGATGATACTGTAATGGTGAATATAAATTTTTGTATATTTGTCAAAATCCACAGAATATAAAAAGCGAAGAATGAGCCCTAATGTAAACTGAACTACTAACTTTAGTTAATAATAATGTGTATCAATATTGGTTCATCAATTGTGACAAATGTACCACAGTAATCCAAAATGTTAATAATAGGAGATTCTAAGGGTGAAGGAGTGAGGTGGTAAATAGAAAATCTCTCTATTTTCCACTCAATTTGTCTGTAAACCTAAAACTGCTTAAAAAGTAAATTCTATTTTTAATAAAAGAGAAATTAAAACATTCTAATATACAAAAACTGAGTTTGTCACTAGCAGACCTGTCGTACAAGAAATTCTAAAAGAATCCTAAGGCTGAAATAAAATGACACTAAACAGTAAGTTAAATATTGCGAAGAAATAAAGAACACCAGTAAAAGTAGCTACATAGATAATATGACAGTGTTAATGTATTTCTTGTTTGTAACCCCTGTTTTTCCTAGATAATGTAAAAGACAATTGCATAAAGCAATAATTATAAATATATGTTATTGAGCATGCAATGTATAAAGACATAATTTGTGAGAATAATATACAAGGAGAGGAACTGGAGCTGTATAAGAGCTAAGTTTTGGTATACTATTGAAAATTAAGTTGTTATTAATCTAAATGAATTATTATAAATTAAAATGTTAATTGTAATTTCCAAGGTAACCACAAGTAAATAAATTTTAAAACATTGTAAAAGAAGTGAAAAGGGAATAAAATGGAACACAAGAAAATACCTATTCAACAAAAAAAAATTAAGGAAGGAATTGAGGAAGAAAAAAGATATAAGATATAGAAAACCAATAGCAAAATGGCAGAAGTCCTTCCTTATCAGTAATTCTATTAAGTATAAATGGATGAAACTATCCAATTAAATGGCATAGCCTGGCAGAAAGGATTTTTTTTTTTTTGAGATAGAGTCTTGCTGTGCTGCCCAGGCTGGAGTGCAGTGGTGTGGTCTCAGCTCGCTGCAATCTCTACCTCCCGGGTTCAAGTGATTCTTCTTCCTCAGCTTCCTGAGTTTCTGGGATTACAGGTGCACACTGCCACTTCTGGCTAATTTTTGTATTTTTAGTAGAGATGGGGTTTCACCATTTTGGTCAGGCTGGTATTGAACTCCCGACCTTGTGATCCATCTGCCTCGGCCTCCCAAAGTCCTGGGATTACAGGCATGAGTCACTGCACCCAGCCAGAATGGATTATTTTTAAAACATGGTTCAATTATATTCTGTCTACAAGAATTCACTTTAGATTTAAAGACGTAAGTAGGTTGAAAGTAAAATGTTGAAAAAACATTCTATGCAAATAGTTATCAAAGGAGAGCTGGAATGGCTATATGCATATCAAACAAAATAGACTTCAATATAAAAATTATTAAAGAGATAAAAAGAACATTATATAATTATTAACATAAAAGAGTCAATTCATCAAGAAGGTATAGCCGGGCGCGGTGGCTCAAGCCTGTAATCCCAGCACTTTGGGAGGCCGATACGGGCGGATCACGAGGTCAGGAGATCGAGACCATCCTGGCTAACACGGTGAAACCCCGTCTCTACTAAAAATACAAAAACTAGCCGGGCGAGGTGGCGGCGCCTGTAGTCCCAGCTACTCGGGAGGCTGAGGCAGGAGAATGGCGTAAACCTGGGAGATGGAGCTTGCAGTGAGCTGAGATCCGGCCACTGCACTCCAGTCCAGGCGACAGAGCGAGACTCCGCCTCAAAAAAAAAAAAAAAAAAAAAAAAAGAAGGTATAACACTTATAAACATATATGCACCTAAAAACAGAGCACCACAATACACAAAGAAAAAATTAACACAATTGAAGGCCAAATAATAGAGTTTAACAATAATAGTTGAAGACTTTAATAGCAATTTTCAATGATGTCTAGAAAAACTATATAGAAAATCAACAAGAAAATAGAAAACCTGAACAACACTATAAGCCAATGAAATCTAACAGTTATCTATAGAACACTCCACCCAATAACAGATGAATACACATTCTTCTCAAGTGAACTGTTCTCCAGAATGGGCCATACATTAGTCCAGAAAAACATATCTCAACAAATATAAAAATATAAAAATTATGCCAAGTATATTCTCCAACAATGGAATGAAATTAGAAATCATTAATAGAAGAAAATTTAGAAAATTCACAAAGAGTAGAAATTAAACACTCCTAAATAACTGGCGAGTCAAAGAGCACATCACAGGGGAAACTAAAACATATTTTCAGGTGAATTAAACTGAAAACACAGCATACCAAAACACTGCTCAAAGAAATCAGAAGTGACACAAACAAATGGAAAAACATGCTGTGCTCATCAATAGGAAGAATCAATATCATTAAAATGGCATACTGTCCAAAGTAATTTATAGATTCAACATCATTCCTATCAAACTACCATGATATTCTTCATAGAAGTAGAAAAAAAACTATTTTAAAATTCATGTAGAACCAAAAAAGAGCCTGAATAGCTCTCTAAGGCAATCCTTAAAAAAAAAAAAAGACCAAAGCTGGAGGCATCATGTTACCTGACTTCATTTTTCCTTTTCTTTTTTTTGTAGGGGGGTCAGGGGGTGGGGATAGAATCTTACTCTGTCACACAGGCTGGAGTGCAGTAGAGTGACCTCGGCTCACTGCAACCTCCGCCTCCAGGGTTCAAGCGATTCTCTTGCCTCAGCCTCCAGAGTAGCTGGGGTTACAGGCATGCATCACCATACCCAGTTAATTTTTGTATTTTTTCTAGAGACAGTTTCGCCATGTTGGCCAGGCTGGTCTGGAACTCCTGACCACACGTGATCCACCAGCCTCAGCTTCCCATAGCACTCAATGACAGGCATGAGCCACTGCACCTGGCCACATTGCCTGACTTCAGTGACCAAAACAACATGGTAAGGGTACAAAAATAGATATATAGACCAATGGAACAGAATAGAGAGCCCAGAAATAATGCTGCATGCCTAGAACCATGTTATCTTCAACAAGGCCAACAAAAATGAGCAATAGGGAAAGGATTTTCTATTCAATAAATGGTGCTGGGATAACTAGCTAGCCATATGCAGGAAATTCAAACTGGACCCCTTCCTTAAGCTGTATACAAACATTAACTCAAGATGGATTAAAGACTTAATGTAAAATCCAAAACTATAAAAACCCTGGAAGAAAATCTAGGCAATGCCATTCTGGACATAGGACCTGGCAAAGATTTCATGGCAAAGACACCAAAAGCAATTACAGCAAAACCAAAAATTGACAAATGGGACCTAATCAAACTGAAGAGCTTCTGCACAGCAAAAGAAACTATCAACGGAGTAAACAGACAACCTACAGAATGAGAGAAAATATCTGCAAACTATGCATCTAAAAAAGGTTTTATATCCAGAATCCATAGGGAACTTAAATTTACCAGCAAAAAACAAACAATACCATTAAAAAGTGGACAAAGAACATGAACAGACACTTTTCAAAAGAAGACATGTATGCAGCCAGCATGCATATGAAAAACTGCTCAGCATCACTAATCTTTAGAGAATCGCAAAACAAAACCACAGCGAGGTACCATCTCACACCAGACAGAATAGCCATTATTAAAAAGCCAAAAAATAACAGACGCTGCTGAGGTTGCAGAGTAAAGGAATACTTAAACACTGCTGGTGGGAGTGTAAACTAGTTCAGTCATTGTGGAAAACAGTGTGGCAACTTCTCAAAGAACTGAAAACAGAATTACCATTCAACCCAGCAATCCTATTGTTGGATATATATCCAAAGGAATACAATTTGTTCTGCCGTAGTGACACATGCACACATATGTTTACTGCAGCACTGTTCACAACGAAGACATGGAATCAACCTAAATGCCCATCACCGGTAGACTGAATAAAGAAAAGTGGTACGTATATACCACAGAATCCTACACAGCCATAAAAAAGAACGAGATTATGTCCTTTGCAACAACATAAATTGAGCTGGAGATCATCATCATAAGCAAACTAATGCACAAACAGAAAACCAAATACTGTATATTCTCATTTATACGTGGGAGTTAACCAGTGAGAACACATGGATACAAAGAGGAGAACAACTGGACACCAGGGCCTACTTGATAGCGGAGGGTGGAAGGAAGAGGATCAAGAAAAAATACCTATTGGGTATTATACTTATTACCTGAGTGACTAAATAATTGGTACACCAAACCCCCACGACACATAGTTTACCTATATAACAATCCTGCACAAATACCCCTAAACTTAAAATAGAAGTTTTTTTTAAAAGACTCTAGAAAAAGAAGAGCAAACTAAACCTAAACAAGAAGAAGGGAAAAAGTAAACATTATAGGAGAGATAAATGAAGTAGAGAATAGAATGACAATGGAAAAAATTAATAAAACAAAAAATTAGTTATTTGAAAAGATCAACAGTGTTGAGAAAACTTTGGCTAGACTAACCAAGAAAAAAAAAAAGAGTAAGGCCGGGCATGGTGGCTCAAGCCTGTAATCCCAGCACTTTGGGAGGCCGAGACGGGCGGATCACGAGGTCAGGAGATCGAGACCATCCTGGCTAATACGGTGAAACCCTGTCTCTACTTAAAAAATACAAAAATTAGCCGGGCGACGAGGCGGGCGCTGTAGTCCCAGCTACTCGGGAGGCTGAGGCAGGAGAATGGCGTAAACCCGGGAGGCGGAGCTTGCAGTGAGCTGAGATCCGGCCACTGCACTCCAGCCTGGGTGGCAGAGCAAGACTCCGTCTCAAAAAAAAAAAAAAAAAAAGAGTAGACTTAAACTATTCAAATCAGGAACAAAGGAGATGTTGCTAATGATTGTAGAGCAATTAGAAGAATTGTAAAACAATACCGTGAACAATTATATGCCAAAAAATTAGATAATCTAGATGAAATGGACAATTTTTGGAGACACATAAGCTACCAAAATTGACTCAGGAAGAAACAGAAAATCTGGCATAGACCTATAACAAATAAAGAGATTGAGTCAACCATCCAAAAACTTCCAATAAAGAAAACCTCAGGACCAGATGGTGAATTCTACCAAATTTTAAAGAATTTGTAGAAATTCTTCTCAGACTCTTCCAAAAGCATAGAATTGAGAAAACTTCCTAACTCACTCCATGAGGTCGGCATTACCATGATATCAACATCAGATAAAGACATCACAAGAAAAGAAAACTGTAAACCAAAGTCTCCTATGGATATAGATGCCAAAACACTCAACAAAATACTAGCAATCTGAAGGCTGGGCATGGTAGCTCACACCTGTAATCCCAGCACTTTGGGAGGCCGATGCAGACATCTCGGCCTCCTGAGGTCAGGAGGTTGAGACCAGCCTGACTAACATGGTGAAACATCTTCACTACTAAAAATACAAAAATTAGCCTGGTGTGGTGGTGTGTGCCTGTAATCCCAGCTACTTGGGAGGCTGAGACATGAGAATCACTTGAACCTGGGAGGCAGAGGTTGCAGTGAGCCAAGGCAGCGCCATTGCACTCTAGCCTGGGGGACAGAGTGAGATTGCATCCCCCCCAAAAAAAAATGAAATAAAAAATACTAGCAAACTGAATCCAGGAGCATATTAAAGGGATTATACATTATGACCAAGTGAGAGTAATCCCAGGAATGTGAAAGTGGTTCCAACATATAAAAATCAATCAAAGTAACACAGCATTGTCAATAGAACAAAGGAAGAAACTGATTCTTCAGTGGGTTGCATTCTGGATTCAGAGCTTTCCACACCCCAATAAATTGCCCTAAGATCACCAATTGTAAGTTCACTGCAGAATTTAATAGATTTTAATCTTTTTGTCACTTGATCCCTCAAGTACATGAGGCCTGTTGACCACATGCTTCTGGTTCTCCTCATGTCATCCAAGCACTTCTTTCCAGTCTCCTTTATGAGGCTTCCTGTCTACTCTTTGACAAGTGACCTTCTTCTGTTCATACTCTAACATCTCCCTGAATACAGTCATCCACTTTTTGGTTTAACTGCCACCTTATATCCTATCCCAGGATTCTCCCCTGCCCTCCAGACCCATGTATCCTTTTGCCCACTGGATAATGCAAACTGGATAATTCCAAGTTGTTCAAATTGCACGTGGCTAGAATTGAACTCCTTATCTTCCACCCAAAACCTTCTACTATTCCATGATTATTTGATATATTTAAAAGAATAACCACAAGCCTGTTATTATTAGTCAACCCAGTTGTCCAAAGCACAACTTTGGAAATCACTGCTGACCTCTTCCTCAACACTCAGCATTCAAGAGGTTACTAAATCCTGAGGATTAGTCTTCTGACACAGCTCTGCCAAAATCTATACCATCTGTTTCCTGGAATATTACTTTAGTCTCCTAAATGAATTTTCTTTTTTTTTCCCCTTCAATCCATTATTCACATTGCAACCAAAGTGATCTTTCCATAACTAATGTGATCACATGACTCCGAATAATACCCAAGATACACAAACATATACACAAATAATAGTAACAGCATTATCTCAATTCTTAAATATTGCTGGATTCTTTCAGATCCAGCTAAAACACCCCACTTTTGGTTAAAAAATGACTTAAAATTTCTCTTAAAATCCTATACATATGAGAATACCCTCTTTTGTGCCCCAATGCTTCTACCCAACACACATGCACACCTCCTACCTCCTACCTAGCTATGGTCAACCACTCAATACACATCTCTTCTGCATGACTTCAAGGTCCTTGAAGAATGAACCTTATTGTTATTCATTTCTATACCCTCAGGGTATATATCACTGTCTGACATGTTATGAATTAAGAGCTTAAGAGCTATTTCTACATAGTCAATGGATTATTATGAATTACAATACTATCCCAGACAGTATTAAAGTCTGCTACTTATTCTGAGCACAGGGCACCATAATTTAATGGGCACATGGAGAAAGAGGAGAAAATATGAGAAAAGAGTCTAATGTTTGGAAAATTATACTTATTGGGAGACTAAAGAACATCTCAACTTGAAAAATGGAGGCTGAGGAGGGATTTAAATATATCTTCAAATACAGCCATTATGGTAGAAAAGAAATCCTTGAAGGCCAAGGAGACCAAGCCTTTCTTCTATTCCTAACTAGCTGTGGGAACCTAGGCTTTCTGGGCCCAAGCTTTTGTTCCTGTTAAATTCTAAGGCTAGGCTCTAAGCTCCCTTACAGCACTAGTGCTCTATGATTCTAAAGTTCTACATTACATTGAAACAGAATAAAGAAAAATACACAGGTGTCAGCATAGGGATTTTGTTAAACCCAAGAAATAATTTCCCAGAGCAGAACTGGTTTCAGAATGGAGTGACTGTGAGCAGGGCTGTACAGACTTGTTTGCTGAACACCCTGATCAACAGAGGAGTTTTCAGTCACCCTGCAGGATTCATTTTGTATTCTTCCTGGAGGGAGTAGAGGGGCTGGGGGGAGAGTTTGAGACAGATTACGCAAACCTGAACCTCTGATATTTTCATAAATATTATGTGTCAAAGAAGGTCTTCTTTTCCAGAAAGATCACACCAACTCCTCTGGGCATATAGAAAAAAATCAGTGAGTCATCATCAATGCTTCCTGTCATCAGAATAATCAAGAGTGATAATCCTATGAAGAGTGGCATGTTATGGGGTGTGAGGGCAGGGGGCCTTTTTGTAAAAAGATAGCAGAATTTTTCCTAAAACTAGAAATTCAAATATAACTGGGAATATATTTTCACAGCAGTGTGAACTCCCCTCTACAAATCCACAGCAGTTGACCTCTGTGCTTGATCTTAAGGAAGCTGAATGCCGGGGTGAATTCACTGTTTTCTGAAAAAAGATACAAAAAATCCAGATGGCAGCTTACGGCCTCAGTCGACGTTCTGCCATGAGTCCTCTCTAAGTCTATATTTAGCATGATCTGATTGAGTAAGATCACATGCTCAGAGTAAACTCAGTCCAGAATATCAGCTATGATTTACTTCCAGAGGCAGTAATAAATCTCCCTGTTGAAATTTTATTCAGTTGTTGCCAACTAGGTTCTTTGTCCATTTGTATTATGCCCTGAGGCTGTAAATATGTAGAATTAAAATGGGCAAGAGATATCTGTATTTATATCTGTTTCAGTATCTCTATTTATATCTATCTATCTGCTCTACTGCTTGCCTCCTGCAGAATGAGATTAATCCCTTTAAATATTATTAATCATAGTCATTTGCTCAAGACAGTACAATAGGGGGAATAAACAACTTCCAGGAACCACCTACTGCACTGTGGATTTCCCACCAAGAAAAATAAATATTGAATTTTTCTCGGCTACTGAGAATAGCAATTCCACCACAGCAGCAGAAAAATAACCTTAGTAGGTAAAGACATTTGAGCCAAGTTAGACTTTGGGAACATAGTGACCTGGTCTTGAGATGAAGCCAGAGGAAATTAGCTCTCTGTCCATTTATGGGAACTGAATTTGAGCAGGAGGAGGAGAGTTGGGCACATCCTAGAAGTAACAAGTTTAACGTTTGCATTTCAGTGATCATAGCCTGCCCTATCCCAGGACGAGGATGTGTGTCTGTCCTTCCCAATATAACCCTGAGTCTTCTGCTGGCCTGGATAAGCATCCTCACCCAATGATTCAGGAAGGGCTGGATGGGAAAGGGGCATGTCTAGCCCGGACTAGATGAAGCCACACCATTTTCTGGGCTCATGGGGCTCAGGTTCGGTGCCCATTCAAATACAGCCAGATATTTCTTCCCAAATAAAGCAGAAGACTGCACATCAACCTTGTGTACTCCCACTGTAAACCAAATTACATTGGAAACTTCAATTGACCTTTCTCAATAAAGATTGCTGATAGAATAAAAGCTCCAGTCCATTAAGGCAACCAAATATGTAACAAATTAGCTTATCTCCTCTCCATCTACAATGGTACTAGCTATGTTGCATTTTGGGGAAATGGAGAATTAGTCACTGAAATCACTTGTCTGTAGGCTAATTCTCTTTTGGGACCCTGATTGGAAAAGACTATAATTAGAAAACTTCAGGGATAAGATGAAGATAAGCCTTCTGAGACTTGAGGACCAGATCTGTGGACTTCAGTCTAGAACACAGGTGGAGACTGGGGTTTTCTGGATCTTATCCAGTCTTGGCATGGCAAGCATGTCTTTTGTCCCACAGTGGGGCCTATCAAGATTTAATAGCAACTGCAGAGCTTGCTATTGCAATGCAGGCCTATCACCCTATTACTCCTGCTGCCTACAATAGCTATTCATACAAAGGAAGCATGTCAGTGATTCACCTTCGTTTTTGTCCTGTATCTAAGAATTAAGAGTGAGTTTCATGGTGACACAGTGGGCTGAAAGTCTTAGTCAAGGGCATTTATAGACTTGATTATACTGTTTCTTTTTTTGTTGAGATACACTCTCATTGGCTTTATGGTGTGAAGATTACAATTGCGGGTACTTGAAACAGACAGACCCGAGTCTAGTATTGCTTTGTGTCTTATAAGCTATGTGTCCTCAGAAACATTACCCAGCCTCTCTAGACTGAACACAAGGCAGTGAAGGACAGTGATCCCTGAGTGAGCCTCTCTCACCCAGGAGTGACGGTGGCTGCTCTCCCCCATCTAACAAGATAGAGGTTGAACGTAGTTGAGGTGATTCTGAAAAAACAGTTTTTTATTTGGAGTAGCAAGGAAATTATTGGGAACCAAAAATAAATACTCTATGCAATGTTTCTCCACCTTTTCCTATGTTATTCACTTGTCTACAGAAGGAATAAATTAAACTGCATGATTTTAAAAATTTATATCAGATAAAAATATATATGCCACTTATTTTCTCTCAACAATATATCATGTCTATTATTTTATGTCAGCTCATATAGATGTATCTTATTGTTTTCAAAAACTTATTTATCAGGTAAGTCAAAATTATATATACTTACATTGTACCATATAGTGTTGGTGCAATGGCTAAATCAAGTGTGGTGAGAACACTTAAAATCTACTCTCTTGGCAATTTGCAAGTATATACTTTTTTTTTAATTATACCTTAAGTTCTAGGGTACATGTACAAAATGTGCAGGTTTGTTACATAGTTATAAATGTGCCATGTTGGTTTGCTGCACCCATTAACGCATCATTTATATTGGGTATTTCTCCTAATGCTATCCCTCCCCCATCCCCCTACCCCATGACAGGCCCCAGTGTGTGATGTTCCCCTCCCTGTGTTCAAGTGATCTCATTGATCAATTCCCACCTATGAGTAAGAACATGCAGTGTTTGGTTTTCTGTCCTTGTGATAGTTTGCTGAGAATGATGGTTTCCAGCTGCATCCATGTCCCTGCAAAGCACATGAACTTGTCCTTTTTTATGGCAGCATAGTGTCTCCATGGTGTATATGTGCCACATTTTCTTAATCCAGTCTATCACTGATGGGCATTTGGGTTGGTTCCAAGTCTTTGCTATTGTGAATAGTGTCGCAATAAACATATGTGTGCATGTGTCTTTATAGTAGCATGATTTATAATCCTTTGGGTATATACCCAGTAATGGGATCACTGGGTCAAATGGTATTTCTAATTCTAGATCCTTGAGGAATTGCCACACTGTCTTCCACAATGGTTGAACTAATTTACACTCCCACCAACAGTGTAAAAGCATTCCTATTTCTCCACATCCTCTCCAGCATCTGTTGTTTCCTGACTTTTTAATGATCGCCATTCTAACTGATGTGAGATGGTATCTCATTGTGCTTTTGATTTGCATTTCTCTGATGACCAGTGATGATGAGCATTTTTTCAAGTGTCTGTTGGCTGCATAAATGTCTTCTTTTGAGAAGTGCATGTTCATATTCTTTGCCTGCTTCTTGATGGAGCTGTTTTTTTTAATTGAAAATTTGTTTAAGATCTTTGTAGATTCTGGATATTAGCCGTTTGTCAGCTGAGTAGATTGCAAAAATGTTCTCCCATTCTGTAGGTTGCCTGTTCACTCTGCTGGTAATTTCTTTTGCTGTGCATAAGCTCTTTAGCTTAATTGTCTATTTTGGCTTTTGTTGCCATTGCTTTTGGTGTTTTAGTTATGATATCCTTGCCCATGCCTATGTCCTGAATGGTATTGCCTAGGTTTTCTTCTGGGGTTTTTATGGTTTCAGGTCTAACATGTAAGTCTTTAATCCATCTTGAATTAATTTTTGTATAAGGTGTAAGGAAGGGATCCAGTTTCAGCTTTCTATATATGGCTAGCCAGTTTTCCCAGCACCATTTATTAAATAGGGAATCCTTTCCTGATTTCTTGTTTTTGTCAGGTTTGTCAAAGATCAGAAGGTTGTAGATGTGTGGTGTTTTTTCTGAGGACTCTGTTCTGTTCCATTGGTCTATATATCTGTTTTGGTGCCAGTACCATATTGTTTTCGTTACTGTAGCCTTGTAGTATAGTTTCAAGTCAGGTAGCGTGATGCCTCCAGCTTTGTTCTTTTTTCTTAGGATTGTCTTGGCAATGTGGGCTCTTATTTGGTTCCATATGAACTTTTTTTTTTTTTTTTTTGAGCCAGAGTCCCGCTCTGTCACCCAGGCTGGAGTGCAGTGGCCGGATCTCAGCTCACTGCAAGCTCCACCTCCCAGGTTTATGCCATTCTCCCACCTCAGCCTCCCGAGTAGTTGGGACTACAGGCGCCCAGCACTTCGCCTGGCTAGGTTTTTTTTTTTTGTATTTTTTAGTAGAGATGGGGTTTCACCGTGTTAGCCAGGATGGTCTCGATCTCCTAACCTCGTGATCCCCTGTCTCGGCCTCCCAAAGTGCTGGGATTACAGGCTTGAGCCACTGTGCCCAGCCCCATATGAACTTTAAAGTAGTTTTTTCAGTGAAGAAAGTCATTGGTAGCTTGATGGGAATGGCATTGAATCTATGAATTACCTTGGGCAGTATGGCCATTTTTATGATATTGAGTCTTCCTATCCATGAGCATGGAACGTTCTTCCACTTGTTTGTGTCCTCTTTTATTTCATTGAGCAGTGGTTTGTAGTTCTCCTTGAAGAGGTCCTTCACATCCCTTGTAACTTGAATTCCTAGGTATTTTATTCTCTTTGTAGCAATTGTGAATGGGACTTCACTCATGATTTGGCTCTTTGTTTGTCTGTTATTGGTGTATAGGAATGCCTGTGATTTTTGCACATTGATTTTGTGTCCTGAGACTTTGCTGAAGTTGCTTAACAGCTTAAGGAGATTTGGGGCTGAGACAATGGAATTTTCTAAATACTCAATCATGTCATCTGCAAACATGGAAAATTTGACTTCCTCTTTTCCTAATTGAATACCTTTATTTCTTTCTCTTGCTTAATTGCCCTGGCCAGAACTTCCAACACAGTTGAATAGGAGTGGTGAGAGAGGGCATCCTTGTCTTGTGCTGATTTTCAAAGGGAATGTTTCCAGTTTTTGCCCATTAAGTATGATATTGGCTGTGGGTTTGTCATAAATAGCTCTTATTATTTTGAGATACGTTCCATCAATACCTAGTTTATTGAATTTTTAGCATAAAGAACTGTTGACTTTTGTCGAAGGCCTTTTCTGCATCTATTGAGATAATCATGTGGTTTTTCTAGTTGGTTCTGTTTATGTGACGGATTACATTTATTGATTTCCATATGTTGAACCAGTCTTGCATCCCAGGGATGAAGCCGACTGGATCGTGGTGGGTAAGCTTCTTGATGTGCTGCTGGATTTGGTTTGCCAGTATTTTATTGAGGATTTTCACATTGATGTTCATCACGGATATTTGTCTAAAATTATCTTTTTTTGTTTTGTGTCTCTGCCAGGCTTTGGTATCAGGATGATGTTGGCCTCATAAAATGGGTTAGGGAGGACTCCCTCTTTTTCTATTGATTGGAATACTTTCAGAAGGAATGGTACCAGCTCCTCTTTGTACCTCTGGTAGAATTCGGCTGTGAATCTGTCTGGTTCTGGAATTTTTTTGGTGGGTAGGCTATTAATTATTGCCTCAATTTCAAAGCCTGTTATTGGTCTATTCAGAGATTCTACTTCTTCCTGGTTTAGTCTTGGGAGGGTGTATGTGTCCAGGAATTTGTCCATTTCTTCTAGATTTTCTAGTTTATTTGCATAGAGGTATTTATAGTGTTCTCTGATGGTAGTTTGTATTTCTGTGGGATTGATGGTGATATCCCCTTTATCATTTTTTATTGCATCTATTTGATTATGCTCTCTTTTCTTCTTTATTAGTTTTGCTAGCAGTCTATCAGTTTTGTTGATCTTTTCAAAAAACCAGCTCCTGGATTCATTGATTTTTTGAAGGGTTTTTTGTGTCTGTATCTCCTTCAGTTCCGCTCTGATCTTTGTTATTTCTGCTAGCTTTTAAGAATTTGTTTGCTTTTGCTTCTCTCGTTCTTTTTATCGTGATGTTAGGGTGTCGATTTTAGATCTTTCCTGCTTTCCCCTGTGGACATTTAGTGCTATAAATTTCCCTCTACACACTGCTTTAAATGTGTCCCAGAGATTCTGGTATGTTGTGTCTTTGTTCTCATTGGTTTCAAAGAACATCTTTATTTCTGCCTTCATTTTGTTATTTACCCAGTAGTCACTCAGAAGCACGTTGTTCAGTTTCCATGTAGTTGTGCAGTTTTGAGTGAGTTTCTTAATCCTGAGTTCTAATTTGATTGTACTGTTTGTAGAGACAGTTTGAGAGACAGTTTGTTGTGATTTCTGTTCTTTTACATTTGCTGAGGAGTGCTTTACTTCCAACTCTGTGGTCAGTTTTGGAATAAATGCTGTGTGGTGCTGAGAAGAATGTAGATCCTGTTGATTTGGGGTGGAAAGTTCTGTAGATGTTGATTAGGTCACCTTGGTGCAGAGCTGAGTTCAAGTCCTGGATATCCTTGCTAACCTTCTGTCTTGTTGATCTGTCTAATATTGACAGTGGGGTATTAAAGTCTCCCATTATTATTGTGTGGGAGTCTAAGTCTCTTTGTAAGTCTCTAAGGACTTGCTTTATGAATCTGGGTGCTCCTATATTGGGTGCATATATATTTAGGATAGTTAGCTCTTTTTGTTGAATTGATCCCTTTACCATTATGTAATGGCCTTCTTTGTCTCTTTTGATCTTTGATGGTTTAAAGTCCATTTTATTAGAGACTATGATTGCAACCCCTCCTTTTTTTTTGCTTTCCATTTTCTTGGTAGATCTTCCTCTATTCCTTTATTTTGAGCCTATGTGTGTCTTTGCACATGAGATGGGTCTCCTGAATACAGCAAACTGATGGGTCTTGACTCTTTATCCAATTTGCCAGTTTGTGTCTTTTAATTGGGGCATTTAGCCCATTTACGTTTAAGGTGAATGTTGTTATGTGTGAATTTGATCCTGTCATTATGATGTTAGCTGGTTATTTTGCCCGTTAATTGATGCAGTTTCTTCATAACATCAATGGTCTTTACAATTTGGCATGTTTTTGCAGTGGCTGGTACTGGTTGTTCCTTTCCATGTTTAGTGCTTCCTTCTGGAGCTCTTGTAAGGCAAGCCTGGTGGTGACAAAATCTCTCAGCATTTGCTTGTCTTTAAAGGATTTTAGTTCTCCTTCACTTATGAAGCTTAGTTTGGCTGGATATGAAATTCTGAGTTGAAAATTCTTTTCTTTAAGAATGTTGAGGCCAGGCGTGGTGGCTCAAGCCTGTAATCCCAGCACTTTGGGAGGCCAAGATGGGCAGATCACAAGGTCAGGAGATCAAGACCATCCTGGCTAACACGGTGAAATCCCATCTCTACTAAAATTACAAAAAAACTAGCCAGGCGAGGTGGCAGGCGCCTGTAGTCCCAGCTACTCGGGAGGCTGAGGCAGGAGAATGACATAAACCTGGGAGGCGGAGCTTGCAGTGAGCTGAGATCCGGCCACTGCACTCCAGCCTGGGTGACAGAGCGAGACTCCGTCTCAAAAAAAAAAAAAAAAGACATCCACTGTTAGTCTGATGGGCTTCCCTTTGTGGGTAACCTGACCTTTCTCTCTGTCTGCCTTTAACATTTTTTCCTTCATTTCAACCTTGGTGAATCTGACAATTATGTGTCTTGGGGTTGCTGTTCTAGAGGAGTATCTTTATGGTGTTCTCTGTATTTCCAAATTTGAATGTTGACCTGTCTTGCTAGGTTGGGAAGTTCTCCTGGATAATATCCTGAAAAGCATGTTCCAACTTGGTTCCATTCTTCCCGTCACTTTCAGGCACACCAATTAAACGTAGATTTGGTCTTTTCACATAATCCCATATTTCTTGGAGGCTTTGTTCATTTCTTTTTACTCTTTTTTCTCTAAACTTGTTTTCTTGCTTTATTTCATTAATTTGATCTTCAATCACTGATATCCTTTTTTCCACTTGATCAAATCAGCTATTGAAGCTTGTGCATGCGTCATGTAGTTCTCATGCCATGGTTTTCAGCTCCATCAGGTCACTTAAGGTCTTTTCTACACTGTTTATTCTAGTTATCCATTCATCTAACTTTTTTTTAAGGTTTTTTAGCTTCTTTGCAATGGGTTAGAGCATGCTTCTTTAGTTCGAAGAAGTTTGTTATTACCAATCTTCCGAAGCCTACTTCTGTCAACTCATCAAAGTCATTCTCCATCCAGCTTTGTTCCATTGCTGGCAAGGAGCTGCAATCCTTTGGAGGAGAAGAGGTGCTCTGGTTTTTAGAATTTTCAGCTTTTCTGCTCTGGTTTCTCCCCATCTTTATGGTTTTATCTACCTTTGGTCTTTCATGTTGGTGACCTACAGATGGGGTTTTGGTGTGGATGTATTTTTTGTTGATATTGATGCTATTCCTTTCTGTTTGATAGTTTTCCTTCTAACAGTCAGGTCCCTCAGCTGCAGGTCTGTTGGAGTTTGCTGGAGGTTCACTCCAGACCCTGTTTGCCTGGGTATCACAAGCGGAGGCTGCAGAACAGCAAATATTGCTGCCTGATCCTTCCTCTGGAAGCTTTGTCCCAGAGGGGCACCCACTTGTATGAGGTGTCTGTTGGCCCCTACTGGGCGGTGTCTCCCAGTTAGGCTACACAGGGGTCAGGGACCCACTTGAGGAGGCAGTCTGTTCGTTCTCAGAGCTCAAACGCCACACTGGAAGAACCACTGCCCTCTTCAGAGCTGTTAGACAGGGATGTTTAAGTCTGCAGAAGTTTCGCCTCCCTTTTATTCAGCTATGCCCTACCCCCAGAGGTAGAGTCTATAGAGGCAGTAGGCCTTGCTGAGCTTCAGTGGGCTCCACTCAGTTAGAGCTTCCTGGCCACTTTGCTTACCTACTCAAGCTCAGCAATGGCGGATGCCCCTCTGCCTGCTGGGCTGCAGCCTCACAGGTCAATCTCAGACTGCTGTGCTAGCAGTGAGCAACACTCCGTGGGGTGGGACCTGCCCAGACAGGCACAGGAGAGAATCTCCTGGTCTGCCAGTTGTTAAGATCATGGGAAAAGTGCAGTATTTGGGCTGAAGCGTCCCATTTTTCGAGGTACAGTCTGTCACAGCTTCCCTTGGCTAGGAAAGGAAAATCTCCCAACTCCTTGTGCTGCCTGGGTGAGGCAATGCCCCGCCCTGCTTCAGTTGGCCCTCATGGGCTGCACTCACTGTCCAACCAGTCCCAATGAGATGAACCAGTACCTCAGTTGGAAATGCAGAAATCACCCATCTTCTGTGTCAATCATGCTGGGAGCTGCAGACTGGAGCTGTTCCTATTCAGCCATCTTGGAATGGAGGGTGAAGCATCTTTCGTTCTAATGAGGCAACTCTTGGTGGCTCCCTAGATAGCTTCAGGATTGGAACTAGTGGCCAAAAAGATCAAGCCTTCATTAGAAACTTGGAACTTTTGTCCCCACTCTTGACCTTTAGGGAGGAAGGGAAGGCTGGAGGGGAGTTAATCACTAATAACCAATAATCAACCATGCCTATGTAATGGAGCCTCCATAAAAACAAATTAGGGGTTCAGAAAGCTTCATGGCTGGAGAATATATGGAGATGGTGGGAGGATGAGGTGCCCAAACAGGGCATGGTAGTTCCCCGCCCTTCCCCCACATCTTGCCCTCTATCTCTCTTCCCTCAGGCTGCTCCTGAGATTTAACCTTTATAATTAACTGGTAACAGTAAGTGAAGCACTTTTCTAAGTTCTGTGAGTCATTCTACCAAGTTATTAAACCTGGGAGGGGGTGTGGGAACCCCAGTTTTGTAGCTAAATTAGACAGAAATGTAGGCAACTTGAGGATTTGGTTCTTGCAACTGGAGTCTGAACTGGGGATTATCTTGTGGGACTGAGCCCTTAAACCTGTGGGGTCAGGTAACTCCAGGCAGTTCATGTCAGAATTATGGAGTCCTAATTAGGGAAAAGACTGGTGGGACCAAGGAAAAACAAAAAGAGAAAACAGATAAGCTCTAAGTCTGCCTTTCTTCATGATCCAGGACACATAACCCTCTTGTGCAAATAACTCACAATCTTCTTGTGCCCAACTGTCACCAGATACCTGCAAGCCAGTTCACTGCAACCTCAGCATTTTCAGTACTGCACAAACTCTTCTTCAGCTTATAGCATCAACACTATTCTATAAAATCCCCACCAAGCCTTTGTCTCCTTGCAATCAGCTCCTCTCTTGCTGATTCTGTCCATTGCTTTCTTACAATGTATTTTCCTACTTCCTCTAATAAATCTGCCTTTCTTTGCCTACAACTGTCTTGATAAATTATTTTACCCCTGCACCACTGGCCCAGGCAGTCACTGCTTGCCCACAACAAGAATAGGACTGAGTTATTGGACACTCAGTTTGTGTTTGGAGAGTTGCAGAATTGGTTGTTGGTGTGGAAAACTGACACACTGGTGTAAGTAAATATTGTGAATAGAAAAAGACCTGTGTGTGTGTGTATGTGTGTTTACAATTACATCTCTGTCTACAGAGAGAGAAGGAATGATGAGGCAAATACGGTAAAATGTGAAAATCTGGAGAATCTGGCTGAAGGGTGTCAGGGGCTCTTTCTGTGCTTTTTGTAATTCTGGAAAAATGCTGTTTTGTTAGTGTCCTTTGTGCTGCATGACACACTGCTCCCTCTCATGGAAGGAACCACCTCTTTCACCCAGTTTGTCCACTGGCAATGACTTTGTATTCTTCAAATTTAATTTGAACACGTTATACCAGGTGTATATATACCAGGTAGGTGTAATAGTTCTCAATGCTGTGTAACAAATTATCACACACTTATGGTTTAAAACAACACTTCACCAGCTCACAGGTCTGTAGCTCAGAATTTTGCAATGGCATGGCTGGGTTCTCTGCTCAGAGTCACACAAGCATAAAATCAAGGTATTGATAGGCTGAGTCTTCATCTGAAGGTTCTAGGGTAATATTTGCTTACCGGTTCATTATTGTAGTGTCAGAATCCAGTTCCTTGTAGCTATGGGCCTGGGGTACATGTCCCCTCACTGACTGACTACAGGCACTCTGCTGTCTTCTAGGTCAGCAGAGCCAGAGAAGGGCTCATGTGACTAGGTTAACCCACGAGACAGTCTCCCTATCTGAGGTCAACCATGCTATATACCCTAAGCTAATCACAAGACTGAAATTTGTCACAAAGGACATTAAGTGAAAATTCATAGTCCCAGGATGTGCATAATCTTCAGAGATGTCTTATAATTCTGCCTACCACATACTTCTATAGGTAAGAACTTAACATATTTTAACAAAACCCAACTGTAATGGATTAGTCAATACTTACTGCTAGGAAAATTATTGACCTCATTGAGGGAAAAAATAATCAGCTTTCTAGTCTAACTTCATGTTATCAAGATATGTTATCAAGGTAAATGTGGAATGGATTAAAAGATGAAATATAAATCTGAAATCATAAAAGTATTAGAAAAACTGTAGGTGAATAGTTATCTTCCTTTTGCATGGCAGTAGGAGATTTTGCATAAAAAACAGCAAAAAAACTAATAGAACTGAAATTACCATAAATAAAATTAAATAACGCAGTAAGCAAAAGGGGAAATGTTCACATTAAATAGGAGAAAGTTTATATTCATAATATTTCAAGAGCCCACAGATTTGGTGAGAAAACCCTAATTGGAAAAGAGGCCAGGTGTGGTGGCTTATGCCTGTAATCCCAAGACTTTGGGAGGCTGACGCAGGAGGATTGCTTGAGCCCAGAAGTTCAAGACCTGCCTGGCCAACATGGCAAAACCCTGTCTCTACTAAAAATACAAAAATTAGCTGGGCGTCGTGGTACACACCTGTAATCCCAGCTACTCGGGAGGCCGAAATGGGAGAATCACTTTAGCTCGGGAAAGCAGAGGTTGCAGTAAGCCTAGATGGTGCCACTGCACTCCAGCGTGGTCAGCAGAGCAATATGCAAACAAATGCCTGTATGAATGTTTGCACTCACAGTCATTAAAGAAGTTCAGCTTTGAGCCATACTGGAATGGCATGTTTTGCCCACGAAATTGTAAACATTGAAAATGCTAACAGCCTGTGACAGCAAGGAGGCCATAGGAAGCCCACTCCACTCACCCTACTGCTGTCGAAATTGTGAATTGGGACAGCATGTCTGAAAATGAGAATTTAACAATGTGTGTATCAAGAGGTTAAAAATTATTTAAATCTCTGACCTAGTCGTTCCACTTCTAAAAATATATACAAGGGAAATTAAATGAAAAAGAGACAAACTTATATCCACACAGTGATGACAAGAGTGCTGTTTCTATGGTCAAAAAATGGGAACAGTCTAAAAATCCAACAGTAAACTGTGGTTCGGAGACGGAGTATTATGTAGCCATCAAAAAAGAGTTTATGAAGAATTTTTATGGAAAAGGGCTTTTTGAAAGCATAAACTTTTGAGAAAGACTGAGAAGAAAAGCAAAATGTTAACTGTGGTGGCTGTGGAAATATGATTTGGTTTTATTTCCTGCACTTTGCAAAATTTTCTCTCAGGGTATTCTTAACCTGGAGTTATGGGCCCCCTGGTGGTGAAGGGGATCTATAAAAACCCTCAACAATTGTATATTGGGTGTATGTGCAATTTTCCCACATATAAATCAAGCCCTTGACATGAGATTATGTGGGCTCTAACCACCAAGAAAGCTGAGTCATTTTTTTCCTCAAGAAAGCAAAGAGCCTGAGGACCTACACATTCTTCTCCCCACCACAGCCTACCCTTTCCAGGGGCAAAAGAGAACCACGTTACCCCACAAATCCCACCTGCCAAGAATCTGCCCCAGGCAGTGCCTCTAGAGCTTCTGGGCAGGTGGAGGAGGCTGCAGGGGGCTGCAAAGAAAAACCAAGTTTCCATTTGGCATTTGCAAAGCCTTGACACAGAACGAGGTTTGCCTTTGGTTTTTGTTTGTTTCTTTGTTTGCTTTTGCACCTTTCTGTAGATGCATTTTTTTTTTCAAAAGGCAAAGAATTTCCTGGCTCATTCCCCTTGTCTGCCTGAAATATGCAGATGGAATGTGTACCTGTATCTCCAGTGGAGATTCGTTCAGGGTCCTGAGCCTGCAAAATTATCCGCACTTGTTCCTTTTTCACGAAATCACAAGATTAAAAATGTTAGCAATCTCGTCCTCTTTGTAAGTCAGTGACTCTGAGAGTGTCCTAGGCAAAGGCTTTTGGATCTCCCTTTTGCCCCAGAAGCCTCACCTGCGAGGTGTGCACCCCACACTCGCCATTGTTGCTCCTGCTCAGCTGCCTGGCCTGGGCTTGAACGACCAGACTAAATGACCAGACAAATCAATAAGATCCGACGGGCCGAGGGGACACATAGCCCCCAGCACCAGTCTACAGGCTCTGCACAGATGCTGATAGGTCATTTTTAATCATGACTTTCGATTTTTCGACCCCAGAGTGCCTTATATACCCAAGTCTCACTGCGGATTCCCTTCTTGAGAAATTGCGGCGCTGCATGGAAAGAGGCTGCCGGCAGGCTTGTGCTGCCTGGGCCAGCGTCCTCCTTGTGTCACTGATCAGGGTTCAGAAGGCTTCGAGGAGCGCATCTCAGTGTCTTTCCAAAAGCCCAAAATTCTGTATTATGTGGCATCCTCAGACTGGTCTAGGAGAACCCAGAGCTCCTCCAGCTGCTCCTGAGATCAGCTTTTCGGGAATTGAGAGGGAAAACACAACACTGAAACACGTACATAACTAACAATAGTATCTTTCCTCTGCTGGTAGCTGAGGCCCGAGAATGAGCTTGAATAGTTTGGGAATGCCCCGGCCCACTGACCTTTCACCTAGCCGCAGATGGTGCACTTTTATTTTTATTTTTACCGACTCTTTCTCCTTCTCCTGATCCCTTAAGGTTTGAACTCCATCCTACATGTTGCTCCCCTCTGTGTGCCCACTGCTGCAGATTCGTTATACAGGTAAACTCATGCACAGGGGTTTGGTATACAGGTTGTTTTGTCACCCAGGTACTAAGCGTAGAACGTAGAACCCACCAGTGATTTTTTGTAATCTGGCCCTGAACCTAAAATAAAAGTCGAATAAAAAAAAAAAAAAAACTACCTATCAGGTACTATGCTCACTGCCTGGGTGATGATATCATGGTAGTATTCACACCCCAAACGTCAGCAACATGCAACTTACCCATGCAACAAACCCGCATACATACTCCCTAAACCTAAAATAAAATCAAAAACATAAAAGAACAATGTCCTACATAGATAGAAATCATTTCAAAACATACCCCAAAAATGCCAGGACCTCATGCTCGTTTGCCACTTGGTTAAGTCACAGATATCCTATGTGACTGTTATATGAGTTTCCTTCAAACATGAGCCCTCTTCTTAACAAAGAGTTGTTCCTGACTTGGAAACTCTGCTTTTCCGTGGGCGATGAGGTGCCCCTCACTCACTTGCAAAGTGCAGGAAGGTTCATGAGCTCTCCTGCCTGGAACACAGCAGGCAATTTCCTCCATGAAGCCTAAGTTTTATTTTATATAAAAATAGATAAGTTTTATGTACAACATATAATTTTTAACTTACAACAAAGTATAGCTACATAATTTTATAGTGGAGTTTTGTGATGACACATTAGGTCAAAGTAAAGAGCACAAAGTTGAGCTGCAATCCTGCCAGTTGCGACGCTGCCCACACGAAGGGAGCTGGTCCACAGTCACGTGTGTGGCACGTTCGTGTCCTCACAGCAACGACATGGCTTCTGAGCTCCATCCTCTGCCTGGAACCAAGCAAGTCTATTCTGCTGCTAATAGTAAGGCCCATCGAAGAGGGAAAGAATTCTGTGTTGAGACTCAACAAAATACTGTTCTCAAAATGTGTGCAGCTGCTGCGGGGTCCTCATTCACTGTCCTTGCCAGGAACCCACAGAGTCGGCAGGCAGAACACGATGCCCACATCGAGTGGAGAATTTCTGTTTCTAATGAAATCTTCCACGAAATGGATGGCCTGCATACCCCGGCCTACTTTCCACAGCAAACAGAGTCCTTCCAGAAGATTCATCAACTTAGCAGTATGCATTACATATGCACACAATAGACCCTTTCCCTCTCCATTACCACCTCTCAGCTGACTGCATTTGGCCTGAGACATTTCATGGCTAGAAAAATCAATAGTGTGGAGGGCAGCCACATCTTGCCAGTGGATCCATTATCTGTCTCTTTCCTATCTCCATTTGTAGGGGGAAATGTTTTCTTAGTGTTATGCTAATTAGAGAAAGAAGCAGTGTCTGCCACAGAATGTTGTATTTGTTAAAATTGCCTCTTTGGCCGAAATTTGTCATAAAGTATCTCTGACCAAAGGTTAAAATCACCCAAGACTCCTGATCCACTTTCCCTCTTCCTGCTCCCAAGAGAGCATCGGCATTGGAGGTGCATGCTCTCCAGGGGATGTGGATGAGAGTGAGGCAGGATATTTTCTTGACCCTTTGTGGGACTCATGAGAAGGGTGCCCCTTGTACTCAGCTGACCGTGCTCACCCCTCACAGGAGGGAGCACACAAGTGAACCAGTGCAGGAATCAGCCTGCCACTTCTGACTTCTGTGCAAGCAGGAGCAAACTCTGTTTACTCCAGTCCACCACACTCCACCCCTTGCCAGAGGGAGCACGTAGGCGAGCTAGTGCAGGAACCAGCCGGCCACTTTGGCACCAGCAGAGCAAACTCCGTGTGGGCCCTGCGTCAGCATCCAGGTGGGAGTGCCTGCAATCCCAAGGCCCCAGAGGGCATGTTGCAATACTCTCTTAGCTCTGCTGTCCACAGACAGCAGTGTGTTATCAGCTCAGTGGGCCTTTTGCCTCACTGCGTGGGGCAGCTGCCCTCTGCCAGTGAGGGCAAAGGGCCAGTGTGACAGCCTTTTTGGGTACCTGCATTTGGTAGGTCTTGAATTCTTGTCCGGTGTCCAAGAAGAATGACGTCACATGAACAAACTGAAGGATGGTGAATGTGGAGAATTTTATTGAGTGATGAAAGTGGCTCTCAGCAGAGAGTGGAAACGGAAAGGGGACAAAAAGGACAGGTCACTCTCCCCTGAAGTCAAGCAGCCTCTGCCTCCCTCCTCTGAAATCAAGTTGCCTCTCTCTGAAGTACAGCTGCTTCTCTCTACCAGCTAAATGTACAGTCCTTACAAGCACAGGATAGGGGGTGGGGCAGGCCATAAGTAGTTTTGGAAAAGGCAACATTCAAGTGGTAAAAACGCATTACTCAGAAAAAACCAACAGCGAGAGCGAGCAAACAGAGACGGAAGTTCTCACTTTGAGCCGTGGGTGTCAGGTTTTTTGGCTTGAAGGTGGGGTTTTGCCAAGGATCCACCCCTGTCTGTCTGAAGTTTCTCTGCCTCCTGCCTCTATCAAGAGGAAATAGTAAAAGTAAGTAAGGTGACAGCCATGCCCTATTCCAGGTATCAATGTACAGTGGGTCGCAGGCAAGGCAGTGGGGCCAGTGGCTCCCTGCTGGGCCTTGTCTTCAGATGGGCACAGTGGGTGGCTCACAAGGAATTTGAGAGGTCTTCCCCACTGCCTTCCATTGATTCTGGAGCCTGTGTGTGCCAGCCTTCCAGTCCCTGCAGAGCCACCCTCCCTGAAGGCATCTAGAACAGGGATGATGCTGGGGTTGCACCACACCACGCTCAGCCCTGCCCTCAGTCAGGCTCACCGCAGGGGGACAGGGTATGCAAGAGGGGTGTCTACACAGCCCTATACCAGGCCAGTGGGGACTTCTGGAGGCATCACAGGTGTGCATGTGGCAAGGGGCACATTTAAAGCTGGGTTCTAGTTCCTACAGAGAAGAGGAACCTGGAGCTTCTCTCCTGTACCCTGTGTGTGCACAGCCTCATTTTCAACCTTGCTTACCAGCCTTGGCACCATCCCTGGGAATATTCCAGTTTTTAAGCCTCTCTGCCTCTCTGTTTAACTCTGGCTCCCTCGTCACACCAGAGCAAATCCTGTGACACAAAGGTGTCCCAGCAGGACATGGGGTTGACAGAAAAAGGCTACGGAGTGGTAGAACAAACGAAGACTTGGAGCCCAAGTTCAGTTTCTCTTGAGGTTTCTCCATGGAACCAAGTGAAACCAATGACTCCCCACCCCTGTGCTTACACTGTCCCAGCATGGACACACACACCACAACCTGCCACGAGCAAAGGAGAATTCTAGGCGGCACAAGCTACTGTGGCTAAATCCAGAATTGGGGCCCATTTTCCTAGGGTGATATCCCCTTGCCCACAGCTGGTTGCCTTCCCTGCTCATGCATAGAGCAAACACTGAGGCCCAGGGCACCCTGCCCCACAGCCGTGCAGGGCAGACAGATGCACATCAAATCTCTCTTTCCTTTGTGTGAGGTTCTTGGGTATCTTTTCCCACTATTTTCTGTAGGCAGAAAAGGGATGCTATAGAAATGTGTCGTCTCCCACCCACAAGACCTCCACAGTCAGGAGAGAGGTAAGGATTGTTCTGCCAGCTCCTATTCACTTTATTCATTGTTGAAGACTTTAAAGACAAGGTCATGAGACAACCTGGACCCTGTTGAAGTATATCAATAGTAGAATTTTTAAAAACAGAGCACGGCCCCTCTGCACAAAACCCACAAACTTCTGTATGTCTGCATGGCTGCTGGGAGAGAATGGGCAGGATTGACGCCACTCCCGCCGTTCCACCAACCAACCTCCCTGGCAGGGTCCTGCCTTCGAGGAAGCTCAGCCCACGAGTGGTATTAGTTCCTGTCTTCGTCCGTTCGGGTGTCTCTCATGGAATACCGTAAACTATGTGGTTTATAAACAACAAAACTTTATTTCTCACAGTTCTGCAGGCTGGGAAGTCCAAGATCAAGGCACCAGAAGATTTGTTGTCTGGCCAGGTGAAGGCTCCTTCCTCAGAAACAGCACCTTCTCGCTACATGGTAGAAGAGGTGAGGCAGCTCTCTGGGGTCTCGTTCAGGAAGGCACTAGTCTCATTCACAAGAGCTCCACCCTCATGACCTCATCCCCTCCCACAGGCCCCGCCTCTTAATGCCATCACACTGGAGATTCAGTTTCAGCACAGGAATCTCAGGGGACACAAACATTGAGGCCATAACAGTTCCTTTCCCATGATCTTTAGTGCACTGACCACTGAAGATCACCAAACGAATCATCTCCATCTGTACCCTACCTCCACCTGTCCCTATCTTCTCTTCACCAACCCCCACCCCGTCTCCTGCCTGCAGAGCAGAGACCTGCTCAGTAGCCTGAAATCCATATGCAAACATCTTCACAGACACAACACACCTAGCAAGAGCAAGGGCTCCAGCCACGGAGGACCCTTCAGAACCCACCAAGGCTGTGTTTGGCCTGGGACATTGCACACGCACCTCATGGTGAAGAAGAGGTTCTGAGAGGGCCTTGTGCTTCACCCTGAACAAATGCACACCCTGCTGGATGACCGCAAAAAAAGGACAAGATCCCACTACCGACACCTGGGGAACCCTGAGACCAGCCCTCCCTGCACACCCAGGGACGCTCCAGACCAGGTCCTGATCCACGCACGGGGATATGGGACCAGTGGCCCACCCACACACTCAGGGACCCAGGGATCAGAGTCAACTGTCCTTGTTCTCTTCTACCATGTACCTCAGGAGCTTAAGGCACTGGCTTTTGTGCCTGGAAAAGCAGAATATTGCAGAAATTGTGTTTTGAAGGGAAATGAACTTGCAGGGGATTTTTGGTGACATGAAAGGCTGTTCCCTGCCTGGATCCTAAATTTGTCTGTGAAGCATCTTTCTGAAGGTGGTCTGTCTTTCAAGGGTCAGAGCCTAGTTTTCTAAATTCAAAATTATCATTGGTTTTCATGCTATCACACAGGCCAAGTTTTATTCTCCTTCAGCAGTGGGCTGGGACCTTCAGCAGTGGGCTGGGACCTGATGCTAGCCCGGTGTCTGAGCTCCATCACTGGGCAGAAAGGACACAAGAGGGTGCTTGAGAGAGTTAGAATTCAACCAGGAGCACATCCTCATGCCCACACTTCCTCTGCTGCTCCTTAATTTCTTTGTCTTGGCTCTTGTCTCCACTGCAGCTCTATAGAGGAAACACGCAGCCCTCACCCAAACACAGCCTGCAGCCCTGGCCTCAGTGTCACCCTGTGCTGTTGGCACCCAACCCTGGCTGGCTGCCAGCAACACTGAAGAAGAAAACACAACCTGATTCAGTCCTTCAGATCTATTGAGAAATAGATGAGTCATTCCAATTTGAAAGGAAAGACAACCACAAGTTGGGGAGGGGGCAGTGACTATCTTTTAACAAAAAAATTAACAACAAAAAAAACCCTGCTAAGAAAATGACAAAACACTATTTTTTATAAAGGGAAAGATATCTGGATGTACTGATAGACACAAACCACCTAGGCAAAGACCCTCCAGCCTGTAAACAATGACCACTGTGAAGCACTAAGCACTGGCTCAGTGTTAAGCAAACAGGTGAATGGGTTGTATAAAGGAGGTGGAACTAGGGGCATCTTTAAATCTTTAACTTTAAAGTTAAGGCCTTCACTTACCACCTCATCATCAGTGAAGATGTTATGTTTCCTCCTATCTTCCTGAAGACACTAATACCTAAAAAACTCCAAGGGAAAATTATTTTCAGCCTGAAATTATACATTCAGCAAACTATTCGTCACATGTAAAGACAGACTAAAGACATTTTCATACATATAAAGATTCATAAAATTGACCTTTCTTGATCCTTCCTTAAGTAGCTACTGAAAATAATCTCCAGTAACATTAGGAAGACTAGGAAGCAAAGAAACAGTAGGCCCCACCCAGAAGAGTAAGAAGCAGCTCCAGGGTGAGAAATGTGCCACAGGCCTAGACAGCAAGTAACCCAGATGTGATGGGTTTATAGAAGTATGCAGAAGGGAAGGCTCTTGGGGAAAGGGAGAAATCTAGTAGAACAAATTATAAAAATTGAACATTTGAAGACAATAACAAAAATATGTGACTAGAAAATATACAAGTGAAAAATGAGGCAATTTAAAACTCCGGAAGAAACAAAAAGCTCCACAAAACAGGAAATTGACACGTTGTGTATTCACCTCTTGGGGCCTCAGTGAACAATATGTAAATAGCTATCCTAGTAATAAAAATATTGATTATTGATTCAACTGTATGATGAGATGTGAGAGAAGACAAAAACATGAGGCAAGAAAATTTGTCATTACAGAAAATCATTTCACAATTACTTTCTAAAATTGATCAAATTAAGAAGTAATTATATGAGCATACTGGCTAAAAGCTATGGAGGTGACTACCAGAAGAAACTGCTAAGTTTAAAAGTGAGTGACTCTGAGAAGCTGGGCTGGGGGACCTTGGGGAGGGGCAAGGGGACTTATTCTTTTCATTGTGAGATTTTCAGTTCTGTTTGATTCTTTGAATAAGTATGTTTTGCATTGATAAATATATATTTATTGATTTTAATAAATAAATATTCCCAATGGATGAACAAACCAACGTCTGGCCTATGAAAGGGCAGAAGGAAGTAGAGTAGCAATTGGTGGTGAATGTGATGCAGTAAATAACCAAGGCTGGAGGATAGGACCTCCAGAGGACAGATGCAGGCAAACCCTTGGAGACAAGTGCAAAATTCAGGTGGAAGGGGAAAGGTGAGAGGGGCCTTCCATTCAAGCCCTGTCCAGTCTTCACTGCTGGGAGAAATTTATTGTCAAATGTGGTATCAATTCAAACTGAAATGTCTTCACTTTCATTACTCCTTTTTTACTCTCCTAAGCAATACTAGGAAATATTTGCTTTTGGTATTCCTGGACACTTGGCAAGGAGTAGAATTTGTTTGTAACACACTGCTGCTGTGTTTATGCACATGGCTGGAACACATTCAGGGAAACTGTGCCACAAAAGTCCAAGACATGTAATTCCCAGTGGTGAAAATAAACATGGTTTCTGGAGAAAATGCTGCATATAATCATTACATGTTTGTCTGGATTCAAGAGAATGCTAAAATCACTTCTCAGGGAAAAGAAATCATCCGGGATAAGTGCACAGAATTGACCATTTTCCAAGACAATGATGGCAGAATTTCAGCTCTGTCTGGTATTATTGGTGTGTCTGGTTCAAAAAAAAAACGTAAGAAAATAATTTCTCCATGGAAAACTGAGTTGACTTGCTGGGGTGTGTCTTTACTTCTAACATACATGTATGTGAGAAAGGACATAGCTACATAACCTAGACTTCATAAAACGAAGTGAGAATGTGCTTTCTCATTAATTTATCAAGGGGTCTGTGCTGAATGACATGTAGGCGGTGATCTTTGTGTCTCACCATTCAGAAATGAGATGTCATGAGTTAAGACTTCAAACACAGCTAAAGCTGCTGCCTCTAACCCTTCACCCTCTTCATCAGGACGCACTTCTGAACTGACTTAGAAATACAACAGGAGAGGCAGGAGTGGTGGCTCATGCCTGTAATCCCAACACTTTGGGAGGCCGAGGTAGGCAGATTACTTGAGGTGAGGAGTTTGAGGCCAGCCTAGCCACCACGGTAAAACCCCGTCTCTACTAAAAATACAAAAATTAGCTGGGCATGGTGGCGTGCACCTGTAATCGCAGCTACTCAGGAGGCTGAGGCAGAAGAATTGCTTGAATTCGGGAGGTGGAGCTTGCAGTGAGTCCAGATCGTGCCACTGCACTCCAGCCTGGGCATCACAGTGAGACTTCATCTCAAAAAAAAACAAACAACAACAACAACAAAAAAACAGAAATGCAACAGGAGAAAATACACACCCACACCCCATACCTCATTGTAGCTCAGGAGACTAGCCACAGGTGAACTCCCCTGTCCTTAGTGTAATACCTAACCTTATTTTTACTAACTTGGTTTTTAGACTCTCCCTTTCTCCCTTAATCACCTAGCCTTGTTTCCACATGAATGAGCTCTCCCTTAGCTGAGAAAGCCAGACAAACTCCATTTGGCTCCTTCATCTACAAGACTTCAAGTACTCCTTACCCACCCCCTTCCTCAAGGAGTTAACTTGTGTATGCAGACTCTCAACATATCAAAGAGACCAATTAACTGATAAGGTACTGAAGTAAGCAATGTAGGAAGTTCCCAGGATTTTGCTCAAGAGATAACACCATAAAGCCTTGAGCTTTTGTCTGGCAGAGCCCCCGTATCTAACATCTTATGAAAGATTCGGAGCCCCTGCACCTGGAACTGCTTGTTTTTCTGTAACCATTTGTCTTTTTAATTTTTTTGCATGTTTTTACTTCTGTAAAATTGTTGCAACTGAACTCCCCTCCCCTTCCTAAACTGAAGTATAAAAGAAAATCGAGCCCCTTCCTCGGGGCCAAGAGAATTTCAAGCATGAGCTGTCTCTCGGTCGCCAGCTAATAAAGGACTCTTAAATTCGTCTCAAAGTGTGGCGTTTCTCTAACTCGCTCGGGTGCAACATTAGAGCCTCTAGGAACTTGGGCTGATAGCTCAGATGGCTCAGACTCAGGAGGACTGATGATTGATCCTCCCTGAGTGGATGGTTTCTTAGCCTCAAACGTGTTTTTTCTCTGTGGACATTAGATGACTGTATTTGTTCATTCAGGTTGTCATAACAAAATACCATAGGCTGAGTAGTTTAAACAACAGACATTTGTTTCTCACAATTCTGGAGGCTGGAATTCCAAGATTAAGATGCCCGGCAGGATTGGTTTCTAGGCAGAGCTCTCTTCCTGGCTTGCAGACAGCCGCCTGCTCATTGTGTCCTTGCATGGTTTTTTCTCAGTGAATGCACACACTTCCTGTTCTTATAAGGACACAGGTCCTATCAGATTAAGGCCCCACCCTCTTAATCACATTTAAAGTTAATTACTTCCTTACCCCAAACACAGTCAATGATGAGTTGTATGACCTTGGGCAAATCACCTCAACAACCCTTGGCTTCTTCTGAGATGATTTCATATTTAGAAATACTAAAAACAGACTGGCTGTCAGGCTAAAGAATTGCTTCTTAGTTCCACCAGCTTCTTCCCAGTGATGCTTTCAGATGATTCTGCAGGCAATTGGATTGCTTCCACCAGATGGCTTGGAACAGAAAGTGCAGGCATGGAGTGGCCACAGGTATTAGTTGGTTCAGGCTGCTGAAACAAAATACCACTGACTGAGTGGCTTACAGATTAAAGAAAATTACATCCTCATAGTTCTAGAGGTGGGGAAGTCCACATCAAGGTGTCAGCTGATTTGGTTCCTGGCAAGGGCTCTCTTCCTGGTTTGCAGACAACTGCCTTCTCAGTGTGTTCTCACATGGTGGAGAGAAAAGAAGCTCTTTCTCTTCCTCTCCTTATAAGACCACATTCATATCAGATTAGGGCCTACCCTGTGACACATTTAACCCTAATTGCATCCTACAGACCTTGTCTGCAGACACCATCACATTGGGCGTGAGGGCTTCAACATATGAATTTGGTAAATGCAGGACACAATTCAATCCACAGCAATGATAAACCACCACCACCATGACCAAAGTCTAGCTTTCATCCCAAAACATCAGAGCAGCACCATCTCAGCACCATCCTAAGATTTCATGCCCCCAAAGTGGGTGTGTCTGTGTAGAGTGGAGTCACCTGTGAACAGTCAGACCCCTCAGATGCTGACTAGAGACCAGTGGGGTGATGGAAATCCATTTTAGGGCCAGATTACCACATAGCATCGAATACCACTATTCCTGCTCAGACCTAAGAAAGTGAGCTATGGATTGGGGGAATTCAGAGAACATTCCCTCTCACTCTTGGAAGTTGTGCCCTGGTGACAGAGTGAACCCTGATATTCCAAAAGAACCAAGAAGATAACACTGAGCGGGTCTCCATGAGCATGCCAGGCATTAGGGCTTCCATCCACATTTACAGTGCGGCAGTAACAAATGCTGCAGCAGCAGAGACTTGAAGAGTGCTGCACAGGCTTGGAACCCCAAAATCAACGTGGGAATGAGCCCAGCTGGGACTGCCAGGGGAAAAGAGGCCACAGAGAGCAGCATCAAGGTGCCCTAGCTGCCTGGCTGCCCACTGGTCACAGACACATGGAATTGTCCAGTAGAGACCATCAAGCTGGCCCAAACTAGAAGAAATGCCCAACCAACTCCTAGACTAGTAAGCCAAAGAAAATGGGTATCATTGGGCCAGGCTCAATGGCTCATACCTGCAATTCCAGCACTTTGGGAGGCCAAGGCGGGAGGATCACTTGAGGTCAGGAGTTTGAGACCAGCCTGGCCAACATGGAAAAACCCCATCTCTACTAAAAATACAAAAATTAGCCTGGTATGGGGCGCATATCTGTAATCCCAGCTACTCAGGAGGCTAAGGCACAAGAATTGCTTGAACCCGGGAGGTGGAGGTTGCAGTGAACCAAGATTGTGCCACTGTACTCCAGCCTGGGTGACAGAGCAAGACTGTCAAAAGAAGAAAGAAAGAAGACAGAAAGAAAGAGAGAAAGAGAGAGAGAGGGAGAGAGAGAAGGAAGGAGGGAGGGAGGGAGGGAGGGAGGAAGGAAGGAAGGAAGGAAGGAAGGAAGGAAAGAAGGAAGGAAGGAAGGAAGGACGGAAGGAAGGAAGGACAGAAGGAAGGAAGGAAGGAATTATTTTAAGTCTCTAAGTTTTAAGATATTTTGCTATGCAGCAAATGATGCATAACACTTGCTAATGGTGCAATCTCCCCATTTAGACTTTATCTTCTTCTTTTTTTTTTTTTTTTTTTGAGACAGAGTCTTGCTGTGTCACCCAGGCTGGAATGCAGTGGTGCAATTTCAGCTCACTGTAAGCTCTGGCTCCCAGGTTCACACCATTCTCCTGCCTCAGCCTCCCGAGTAGCTGGGACTACAGGCACCCACCACCACACCCAGCTAATTTTTTGTTTTTTGTTTTTTGTTTTTTTTGAGACGGAGTCTTGCTCTGTTGCCCAGGCTGGAGTGCAGTGGTACAATCTCGGCTCACTGCAAGCTCCACTTCCTGGGTTCACACCATTCTCCTGCCTCAGCCTCCCAAAGAGCTGGGACTATAGGCATCTGCCACCATGCCCGGCTAATTTTTTTTGTATTTTTAGTAGAGACGGAGTTTCACCATGTTAGCCAGGATGGTCTCGATCTCCTGACCTCGTGATCTGCCCGCCTTGACCTCCCAAAGTGCTGGGATTACAAGCGTGAGAATTTTTTTGTATTTTTAATAGAGACAAGGTTTCACCATGTTAGCCAGGATGGTCTCAATCTCCTGACCTCGTGATCCACCCGCCTTGGCCTCCCAAAGTGCTGGGATTAGTTGTGGTGAGCTGAGATCACACCATTACACTCTTGCAGACTGGGCAACAAGAGCAAAACTCCATTAAAAAAAAAAAAAAAGTGGTTGCTTCATTTAAAATTACTCATACTCACTATTGCCAAACTCTCCCGAAAAGTGGTAGCATTGCCTTTGTCTTTGGGCACACTGGTGCTGGAGGTCATTGATGAGGAACTCCATGTGGACCCCCAGCCAGTTTTGTCCTCTTGGTTTCAGTGCAGCTCCAATTGGGCTTCACCCGTTTCCCACAGTGGGTGCCTGCAGACAGAAGCTCCTTCCAAGGCAGTGGCTGGGACAGCAGCTAAAAGACTTAACTTGACAGACACTGTGAGTCAGTGCATGAAAAGGCCAGTGTGGAGATACAGATTAATTACATAGGGGAAAATAGCAACTGTCTAGAGGAGAAAGCTGCAGACAGCACCTTCACCAGGTGAGCAGGATTAACATCATCAGTCATGCCACATACTGGCCTTATGTGCCCTCTGATACCATGCACTGAGGAGGACACCATGTCACTCTTATGATATTCTTGCAACAACAACAACAAAAAAAAAAATGCATAAGCTACATTTAATCAGGAGGAATGAGCCACAAAGTCATGGCCAGTACTCTTCAAAAGTCTAAAGGTCATTAGAGACAAAGAAAAGTTGGCCGGGCGTGGTGGCTCAAGCCTGTAATCCCAGCACTTTGGGAGGCCGAGACGGGCGGATCACGAGGTCAGGAGATCGAGACCACCCTGGCTAACACAGTGAAACCCCGTCTCTACTAAAAATACAAAAAAACTAGCCAGGCAAGGTGGCGGCGCCTGTAGTCCCAGCTACCCGGGAGGCTGAGGCAGGAGAATGGCGTGAACCCGGGAGGCGGAGCTTGCAGTGAGCTGAGATCTGGCCACTGCACTCCAGCCTGGGTGACAGAGCAAGACTCCATCTCAAAAAAATAAAAATATAATAATAATAATAATAATAATAATAATTTCTTTTTTTTTTTTGAGATGGAGTTTCATTCTTGTTGCCCAAGCTAGAGTGCAATGGTGTGATCTCAGCTCACTACAACCTCTGTCTCCCTGGTTCAAGTGATTCTCCTTCCTCAGCCTCCCAAGTAGCTGGGATTACAGGCACCAGCCACCATGCCCAGCTAATTTTTTTGTATTTTTAGTAGAGATGGGATTTCACCATGTTGGCCAGGCTCGTGTCGAACTGGAGTATTATACTCCAGGCTGGAGTATAATGGCATGATCTTGGCTCACTGCAATCTCTGCCTCCCAGTTTCAAGCGATTCTCCTGCTTCAGACTCCTGAGTAGCTGGGACTACAGGTGTGTGCCACCATGCCCAGCTAACTTTTTTTTTTTTTTTAATAGAGATGGGATTTCACCGTGTTAGCCAGGATGGTCTCGATCTCCTGACCTCGTGATCCACCCTCCTCGGCTTCCCAAAGTGCTGGGATTTCAAGCATGAGCCCCACGCCCACCCATGACTTTTGAATTCATTTGGCTACTGGCCCTCAGAAGGTTAAGAGACAGCCATGCGGTGGACATTTGTTTGGGGCCATCCTGCATCACCCACTCACCCACTTCTCTCGCCCCAGGTTTTCATTGAGGAGTCTATTGTTCACTTGACTCGCAGTCATAAGATTCTGGGGAAGGAGCTGCTAACTCCAGCCCTAGGAAAGAGGTGTATGGCCCAAGCCTACCCAGCAGCATATTCTGTCTCCTTGGCCCTGGTCTTGGTCTTGCTCTGTTGCCCAGGCTGGAGTGCAATGGCCCTCCACGGAGGGCATGTGACAGCAGGAAGAAGACTTCATTCTGAGAGTTTGGCTTAAGCATCAGGAGGCTGTCACGACCAGCCCCACCTCCACTGGACTTGGATGAGTACAATGGGGACCAAAGCTACCTCTGTGACCAGCTGCTGCAGGAGGGAGTCTGTCCCAGCAAGGAGCCAGCCCTGAAGCTGCAGAAATGAGTCCTGCCACAGCACCCGATCCCTGATCAGGCCACACCTGATGCCACCCCGTGGGCCTTGTAGCTAGAAGGGGTCAGGAAGCCCCCTGTTCTTCAGGCACTCCAGATTGCAGGGGCCTCAGGCAACCAAGAGAGCCATGTTTAGCTGAGTTCCATCTCCTGCTGAGAAAGTCAAGAGCAGTCAAACCACATGCTGCGGTGTCACAGCCTCAAGTTAGGAAAGGCGGCATCAGTGGGGTAGTGAGGACAGGAGGCATCAGTGGGGCAGTGAGGACAGGAGGAAAGGGCAGAGAGGCCACCAGTGTTCCTCTGAAAGGACAGATGTTTTGCATTGGCCAGCAAGCCCCCATACTTTGGTATTCTGACAACTCACCCACTTAATCAGCAGGAAATCTAGCCTTTCCTGTGATCCCCGTGTCTGGTTCATCCTTTGCAAGTTCCTGGGCAGGGAGCAGAGTGGCTGTCACATAGACACAGATGTAGGCCACCCACCAGTGCCTAGATCTCCAACTTCAAGGTCCCCTGCTCCGTCCACTGCTCCTCAGATGGCCTGGGCATCCCCGAACGTGGCCAGCCCTTTCCCCGTGAATGAGTTCCCTGCATGGAGTCCAGGTTGGTCAGAAAGGCCTGTGGACAATGTCTGAGCCCCAGTCGAGGCTGAACTTCTCCACCAGTTCCTGCCTCCTAAGAAAGTCAGGAGATGGGGCTGAGCGTCCAGCCTTCCGGAAGTCGGGGCCGGCTGCCTAGTGGATGACCACGAGGGGGCAGTGTGGAGCAGCTGGTAGGCCGGGCCGGCGGCTCCTGGCTGACCAACCGGACCTGACTTCCCAACAGGAAATTCAGCTGGAGGGAAGAGAAAATAGGCAGCCAGCGGCAACAGCCAATCCTGAGTGGCGGGTGGCAGATTATGCTTATTTCCCAAATTTCCTGTAATTGATAAGTAACTGATTACCAAATAAGTTTTATTACTAAAAAGAAAGAAAGAAGCCAGATCAGTAGATACCTGTTTTTCTGCATTATTTGTATCCAAATTCACACATTTGTCCAGCAACAGAGATCCTGGACAGGCGGCACGGACCACTCCAGGACCGGCAGGGACTGCTTCAGGCAAGGGAGATTTGTACCCCTGGGAGCCGCTGTGCCCGTCTCCACCTGGGGTCCAGCGCAGTCCACCTGGGGTCCGGGAACCCTCGCCTTGAGGACAGGCGTCTCTTATCCTAAGTCCAGTTATTTTGGTTGTGACGGAACCCCATTTTCTCTTGGAGATTAACAGCGCCTGCACTGTGTATGCTTGAGGACGTTGCCGGGGGTGCTCTCTACTACCCCCCCTCTTAACTTGTTTTCATAGCGACATTTCCCAAATTCGCAGTCATTTCACATGAAGCCTTCCCAATTTCTCCACCGTGAAGACACTGGACACGGAGTGCCATGAGGACTGAATACAGTGGCCGGGCCTGTGCCTGTGGGCGGGTCCCACAGCAGGACACAGCAGTTCCAACAGTGGCTTCTTGCTGCCGGACCCGCCGCTGGACCCAGGGTTTCTAAGCATTGATGACTCCCAGCCACCCAGGGTTCTTGTTATGGACAGGATCATGTGCCCATAGTTCATATGTTGATGCTCTAAACCCCAATATGGCTTGGAAATGGCCCTTGGAAGGACATACTGGATCAGGGACTCACTTTTGAAATAAGAGCATAAGTGAGTCCCTGATTCAATGATGATGCACGCTTAGAAGAAGAGGAAGAGATGCATGGTGCTGCACTCGCTTGCTCTTCTCTCTCTCTCTCTCTCTCTCTCTCTCCCCCCCCCACCCCCCACCAACATAAGCACAAAGGGAAAGGCCATGTGAAGACACAGTGTCCACAAGCCAGGAAGCAGGCCTTCATCAGAAACCAGATTTGCCAGCACCTTGATCTCAGACTTCAGCCTCCAGAACAGTGAGAGAATGAATGTCTGTCGCTTGAGCCCCCAGCCTGTGGTATCATGTGAGGCAGCCTGAGCTGGCACTTCTCTTAGGACCGTAGAGATGCTCACCTGGAACAGAGACCACCATGTCCATCGTCTGTGCAGGGCTGTCTGAACCCTGCCCAGGGGTGCACCACAAACACCTGATGGTCTCATGCCGCCCCCAGCCACAAACACACACTCCCCCTCCGTCAGTAGTAGAAATAAGCGTCCAGGAAAGGAATCAGGGAGCTAATTCCTCTTCCTAATGCTTAGAATTGCTCAGCAATCCACGCACTTTACCCCTCTCACTTGTCTGGGGCTCTGACAGACCTCCCTCTCTGGATGGCAGCTGTGTGTGCTTCAACCTGTTTCAGCACAGGCACCCCACTCCCCTGCCTCCCCTCTGCTCCTCGTGGCCGGGACACTTTGCAAGGACCCTCCCTCACCCTTTACCTTGAGGGCAGCGATAAGCAGTAGCCTGGAGCTTGGGGGATGGGAGCTGGGATCCCCCCTACCTACCATCTATGGGGATGGCGCACCCCAGTTGGGGATAAGGCTGCAGGGAACACAGTGTTGAAGCCCCTTAAGCATGGCCGAGAAGAAGCACTTCATGGAGACACTCAGGCAGGAACATGGCAGGGGCTGTGTCTGGTGCTCAGGCTCCTATGTCCCAGAGAACCCAGAGGAAAGCAGGGCCGACCTCCCTGCCACAGGCTGCCTCTAGTCTACCCCATAGTCCCAGGAAAACAAGCTCTGCCCTTTCCCTTTGAGGGACTGGTGGGGAAGGGAGTAGTCCCAGCCAAGAAGACACAAGTTCAGGAGAATCCTTCCAGGCCTGTGGGCCCCAAGGAATAGCTGCCCCTCCTGTACCTCCATTGGCCATTCTCGCTCTTCCCCTTCTCCCCTCAGGACAGCAGACATGTCTCCCTTGTCACCTGCTGGCAAACTGGAGGTCTCTCTTCTTCCTTCAGCAAGCACCCCTGAGAGATTTTATCTTCAGCAGACAAGCTCTTTGCTCACCCTACACAGGGAGAATTCGGGAGGTCTTGGAGGTCACGGGGAAACCTGGCCCACGTGGGAGCTGGGGGTCCAAGGCCACCACATAGGTGTGAGCCCCCAGATGAGAAAGAAACAGCCACCTGTTGAACCGGGTATAAAAGCAGGAGAGAAATCTTGAGAAGTCTAGGTCCATCGCTGAGGGCTCACGTGTCAGGACGGTCTAGCGCATTGGGTTTTTGTTTGTGTTTTTCAATATTTTGTTTGGTTGGTTTTTTTGTTTGTTTGTTTCTGAGACAGAGTCTCATTCTGCAGCCTAGGCTGAAGTTCAGTAGCACGATCTCGGCTCACTGCAACCTCTGCCTCCCGGGCTCAAGCAATTCTCCTGCTTCAGCCTCCCAAGTAGCTGGGATTACAGGCGCATGCCACCACATCCAACTAATTTTTTGTATTTTTTAGTAGAGACAGTATTTCACCGTGTTGACCAGGCTAATCTCGAACTCCTGACCTCGTGATTGACCCGCCTCAGCCTCCCAAAGTGCTGGGATTACAAGCGTGAGCCACCGTGCCTAGCCTAATTTTTTTATCTTTAGTTTTTGTGGGTACATAGTAGGTGCGTATATTTATGGGGTACATGAGATGTTTTGATACAGGCATGCAATGCATAATAATCACGTCAGGAAGAATCGGAGTATTCATCCCTTCAGGCATTTATCTTTTGTGTTACAAACAATGTAACTATAGTTATAGTTATTTTTAAATGTACAACCAAATGATTATTGACGGTAGTCACACTGCTATGCTATCAAAGATTAGGTCTTATTTATTCTTTGTATTTTTTTTGTACCCATTAATCATTCCCACCTTCCCCCGAACCCCACTATCCATTCCAGCTTCTGGTAATCAGCCTTCCATTCTATGTCCAAAAGTTCGATTGTTTTGATCGTTAGATCCCACAGATAAGTGAGAACATGTGATGTTTGTCTTTCTGTGCCTGGCTTATTTCACTTCACATAAGGGCCTCCAGTTCCATCTATATTATTGCAAATGACAGAATCTCATTTTTTTAAAGGCTGGAGTACTCCATTGTGCTTATGTACCATGTTTTCTTCATCCTTTCATCTGTTGATGGACACTTAGGATGCTTCCAAATCTTGGCTGTTGTGAACAGTGCTGCAGTAAATATGGGGGTGCAGATATCTCTTCAATATACTGGTTTCCTTTTCCTTTCTTTCGGGTGTATACCCAGCAGTAGGACTGCTGAGCCACATGGTTCCAGCACATGGTTGATGAGCAAAAACTAGCAGAATGCAGGACAGGGGCGGTGCGGCGGGAGAACAGCTGCACTCTCAGGGTGTCCAACTCCTCTTCAAGATCTTTCCCTCACCTAATTCACAGCAATGGCATCAAAGGAATAAGAAGGAGAGGGTGAGCTTAATGCCAGATCTTATAATGACCTCCTTTTAAGCTTGAAAATGTGGTTTCAAAATCAAAGAGTCCTACAGAAAAAAATGATTTAAAGTAAGTTATGCAACATGTGCCCTTTGGAAAAACAGCACTGTCCTTAGAGTTATGCCCTCAGGATGGCAGGGGACAGGCCCTACATCTGCAAACACATGTGTTCAGACCCCCAGGCCCCTGCCAGGATCCCCCACCCCTGGCCCTCTGCAAGTTTCCAGTCTTTGCAAAAATCCATTCAAGTCTGGAAAACATTCCTCTCCCCTACAAGCTGGCTCCTTCCCTCTATTCAGATCAGCTAAAAATCCTCTTCCTAAGGATCCAGCCCCAAATATGCTGTATAAGGAAGTGTCCGCCTCAAAATCTCCACTGCTCTATTTCTTACTAAAACTCCTGTGGACGAAGGACAGACAGAGCTTAATGTCAGCTCTCTGCACACTGACAGAAATGCACATCTAATTGCTTCCTTTGGAACAACTAATCAGAAACTCGAAAGAATGCAATCGTTTGCCTGTTATGTACCTATGACCTAGAAGCTCCCTCCCTGCTTTGAGTTGTCCCACCTTTCTGGACCAAACCAATGTACATCATACATATATTGATTGATGTCTCATGTCTCCCTAAAATGTATAAAACTAAGCTATGTCCTGACCACCTTGAGCATATGTCATCGGGACCTCCTGAGGCTGTGTCACAGGCATGTCCTTAACCTTGGCAAAATAAACTTCCTAAACTGATTGAAACTTGTCTCAGATACTCTTCGGTTTACAGTATGGTACCACAGTTGTGTATCTGTTCATCAATTGACAGACATATGGCTTGCTTCCAGTATTTGACAATGGTGAGTAACACTGCTAGGAACATTTGTGTATATGCCCTAGAAAGGCATATATATATATATATATGGAATTGCCGGACCATATGAAAACATTTAACTTCTTAAAGAAACCACTAAACTGTTTTACAAAGAGGTCTCACCATGTTACAATCCCAGCAGGAATACAGATGTTCCAGAGGCTCCATATCCTCACCAATACTTGTTATTAATAGTCTTTCTCATTCTAGCCATGCTAGTGGCAGGGAGGTGGTATCTCACGGTGTTTTGATTTGCGTTTTTTTGATAACTACTAACGTTTAGCACCTCTTCACATCCTTTTTGACCACTTGTATATTTTCTTTGGAGAACTGTCTATACAGATCTTTTTTAAAATTGTGGCAAAATGCTCATAACGTAATACCATGCTAACCAGTTTAGTGTATAGTTCAGCAGCAGTCAGTATGTCTGCACTGTTGGGCAACCCATCTCCAGAACATTTTCATACCCACTAAAACCATGCCCCATTTCCCCTCCCCCTGCTCTTGGCAACCACCAGTCTACCATTTCCATGCATTCGACCACCTGTTCTTGAGTGCAATGAGTAACTCTGTTCAATCCCCCGGTGTGATGATACTACATAAAACATTTCCATTTTATTATGGAACTCTCTGGCACACCGATCTCTGTTAGAGCATCTCTCCAATATCACCCAAGGCATTATGAGTGTTTCACGTTTCAAGACTACTGTGTGGCCAGGCACAATGACTCATGCCTGTAATCCCAGCACTTTGGAAGGCTGAGGCAGGGGGATCACTTGAGTCCAGGAGTTAGAAACCAACCTGGGCAACATGGCAAAATGCCTTCTCTACAAAAAATACAAAAATTAGCTGGGCATGGTGGTGCATACCTGTAGCCCCAGCTATCTGGGAGGCTGATGTAGGAGGATTGCTGGAGCCCAGGAGGTAGAGGCTGCAGTGAGCTGAGATTTCATCGCTGCACTCCAGCCTTGGTGACAGAGCAAGACCTTGTCTGGGGAAAAAAAAAAAAAATTTTTTTGACTATTTTATGTCCTTCAATCAATCATAGGAACAATTTCCATTAATGTTCAATAGCAAGCTAGTAATTGCTCCTCAGATGGGAACTCGCTGGTCCACAGGTAACTCTGCCCTTCAGGCAATATTAACTGGACATTTTAATGGGAACGAGCAAGATTACCGAGGCCCACACAGGGTGCCAATTTCAACAGTGCAGAACAGAGACTGCAGTGCTGGCACCAAAGTCTCTGCACAACGGCCTCCTGTGGACACAGACTGAGGCTTATGGCACCAGCCTGTGAGCACATCCCGGCCACACTTGATTTAAATCCATCTCTGTTTTGGGCGCCTCTTCACCAGGAAGACTAAAGAAGAATATTGAGGGTGCCGTCAAAGTGCTGGGCTTCCTTCTCCTAACTCAGATACTCCTAGGGTGACATGGAGGATGGAGATCTAAGGTGTCCGTCATTAAAGCAAGGCCCAGCCTCACCTCGGAGGGAAGGAGGGAAGCTCATGATCCCCCTTCACCTCCCAACACCCGGGCCAGTCGCCCTGTGGTTTGCCAGAGTTGGCGGCTCCTTCCAGCCGGAAGGAGCTTCCACTGCTGAGCATGTCGCCTAGTGGGGGCACGGCTCACCCGGTCCAAGGGCATCTCCAAATGCCTGTCACTTATCACATGTGTGACTACTGCAGGGTGTGCTGTGCGTGTTTAACACCCAGCTGCAGGAGGAGCCGCCACTTAGAAGTGTTTTCTGATTTCTGCTCTGTGAATTCTCCCCCATGGCCCGTTTCAGGCTCTTTCCTACTGTGGGTGGGAGGCCGAACAGGGGTTTGCGGAGGGCCCTAGGAGCTCTCCCCAGCTAGGATCTACTCCACCCATCCACAGAGTCCGAACGTGTGTCCCAAGAGCAGGCACAAGGGCTGGGATAGAGAAAGCCCCGCGTAATACAACAGAGTGAATGAATGAGTGCATGCCCCAGAAACAACGCTAGCAAAAGTGTTCAAGGTTCTAGTGCTACAGATGCATTCTGTCTGGAGGTGGGCTGTGGGAGACTGAGGGAGGGAGAAACCGCCTTCTCTGGGCACATGCTCCTCAGCCTTGGGACACCTACTCACCTTCTTCATTTGTTTGGGGACCAGAGGCCACTTAAGTCTGTAAGGAAGAGATAAACATGGACCCTGTGTGGCCAGGACTCAAAGTCGGGCACGCTGTAACCAAGTTATGCTTCCACCCCCTCCCTGCGTGCCCTCTGACGATGGGAATGTTTCTCTGAATAGATGTGGTCCTGGCTCTCCTGGCTGAAGGTCTCCGGTGGAGACTTTAAATGGGCAAGGCACAATTCTGAGGAGGACTGGCCTGCTTTCTTTTCTTTGATGCTTTCTTTTTTCTTTTCTTTTGAAGGCCTGTACATGGGAATGTACAGTGAGATGCCCCCAGGTGTTGCCCAGTGAGATGCCCTCAGGTGTTCAAGGCTTCATGGTGGGACTGGGCCCCTCCTCCTGATGGAGCAAAGCCCTTGGTGAATGACACAGGACTGGACTAAACCCACTGACACAGGAACTTGCCATTGAGTTTAATTCAACCCTTGCTTGGAAACAGGAGCTCTTTCCATAGCAACGGTAGAATCACAGGTTCCCTGCCCACTCCACACGCGCAGCACGGTTACCAGAGCCAAACCGTGGTAGGAGAGAAAGGGAATTTCAACAGGAAAATAAAACATCAGTTCTGATTCTGCCAGCTAGCTTTAAGATTATTAAGGTCTTTAAGATTTTCCGATGTACAGGCCTCAACATTCTTCCTACACAGTGGAGGCATCTTCCAAAGCACCTATAACTCCAAGCTCTGATCATTTGAAAGCATCAAAACAGGGCCAGGCGCGTGGCTCACACATGTAATCCCAGCACTTTGGGAGGCCGAGGTGGGTGGATCACCTGAAAGTCAGGAGTTCGAGACCAGCCTGGACAACATGGTGAAACCCCATCTCTACTAAAAATACAAAAATTAGCCTGGCATGGTGGCACGCACCTGTAGTCCCAGATACTCAGGAGGCTGAAGCTAGAGAATCACTTGAACCCAGGAAGTAAAGATTGCAGTGAGCTAAGATCACACCACTGCACTCCAGCCTGGGCAACCAAGCAAGACTCCGTCTCAGAAAAGGAAAGGAAAGGAAAGGAAAAGAAAAAGGAAAGAAAGCATCAAAACGGTATCGGGGACCTGGCACTGGTGGCTCACACCTGTAATCCCAGCACTTTGGGAGGCCAACTCGGGTGGATCACCTGAGGTCAGGAGTTCAAGACCAACCTGGCCAACATGGTGAAATCCTGTCTGTACTAAAAATACAAAAATTAACCAGGCATGGTGGTGCACTCCTGTAATCCCAGCTCCTCGGGAGGCTGAGGCAGAAGAATCATTTGAACCCAGGAACCAAGATCTCCCCACTGCACTCCAGCCTAGGTGACAGAGCAAGACTCCATCTCAAAAAACAAAACAAAACAAAACAAAAACCAGTATTGGGCTCTTCCTGTGAAAGCTGAGATTCTCTGAAGCTAGCCAAATGAACCAAGCATTTACATAATGTTTGCTGGTTGCTGGATGCTCTTCTAAGAAGTCTGCATATATTCACAATCCATCTATTCCCCCAACAACCTTATGAGATAAGTTTGATAATTACCTCCATTTTACAAATGAGGAAACTGACGCATGATGAGGTAAATAAACTTGCCCAGGAGTTTGCATCTAAATAAAGGATTCAAACCCAGTACATCTCCATACTCTATTCACCAAAAAGAAAAGTACATCTTTGAAAATTAAAAACAAGTTAAACCTGCCAGGCATGGTGGCTCACGCCTGTAATCCCAGCACCTTGGGAGGCCAAGGCTTGGGGATTGCTTGAGGTGTGGAGTTTGAGATCAGCCTGGCCAACATGGAGAAACCTCTCTCTACAAAAATACCAAAATTAGCTGGGCATGGTGGTGTGTGCCTGTAATCCCAGCTTTTTGCGAGGTTGAGGCAAGAGAATCACTTGAACCTGGGAAGCAGAGGTTGCAGTGAGCCGAGATCACTGAGCCACTGCACTCCAGCTTGGGCAACAGAGCAAGACTTTGTGTCAAAAATAAAAATAAAAATAAAAAGTTAAATAATTTTAAAAAATTAAAACAAGGAAAACCAAGAGTGGCACCCTATGAAAAACCACCGAGTACACTGCAAACTACACGGGTGGGTGGACGAAGCCCTGAATGGGCATGGAGGTTTGCAGACATGAGGCACCCTGCTGAGGCCTTCAGAAAAGACTGCACATTGCTGGGAATGGCAAGATCTGGGGGCAAAAAGGGCAGAAGAAACAGCATACAAAAAACAATCTCTGCAAATAACCTAAATAAAATATTAGCAAATCTAATTCTAAAACTCATTAGAATAATAATAAACCATGGCCAAATAGAATTTCTCCCACAGTAATGCAAGGAAAATTCAAATTAAGAATCTATTAACATAATTCACATTATTAATAAGTCAAAGAAGAAAAGCCACATAATTGTCTGCATACAGCTAAAATGGCACTTTAAAAATTCAGCATTCCTGATTAAAATTTTAAAACACTTAATAACAATAAGTGCATATTATTATAAAGAGCATATCTTAAGCCAAAAATAAGTGTTAAACTTGATACCAAAACACCAGACATATTTTCATTACACCTCTGCCATTATTAAATGTCAATTTAAGGCAAGAGAAAAGCCAAAGAGATGAAAAATTATACAAAGGAAGACAAAATTGAAAGATGGTACCTCCATGTGCTTGGGAAATCCAGATACAACTGAAATGCCTTAAAAACAATAAGGTGGCCGGCAAGAAACTACATGCTACACAGAACTTCTTTTCTATATATAAAGTTCGAAGGAAGAACAAAAAGGAAGAAAGGATTATCTTTACAATGACAACAGCAATAACATACGTGAAAAGTTGCAAGCCATGCAGACTTGTATGGAAAAAACATTAAAACTCCAGCAAGTGGGCCAGGCATGGTGGTTCACATATGTAATCCCAATATTTTGGGAGGCCGAGGCAGGAGGACCACTTGAGACCAGGAGTTCGAGACCAGCCTGGGCAACATGGCGAAACCCAGTCTCTACAGAAAAAATACAAAAAAATTATCCTGGTGTGGTGGTGGGTGCCTGTATTCCCAGCTACTCAGGAGGCTGAAGTGGGAACATTGCTTGAGCCTGGGAGGTTGAGGCTGCAGTGAGCCATGAGTGTGCCACTGCACTCCAGTCTAGGTAGAGTGAGACCTTGTCAAAAAAAAAAAGAAAAGAAAAATTCATCAAGAGACATGAAACAAAATTTGAATAAAAGATAACTCAGATCTTCTTGTTGGATCGAAACCTCCATGATGTAACCAAGTGGATTCTCATCAAACCATATTATAAACGATTATAAATGAATGTGGAATGAATGTGGATTGATGTAAAAACAACAGGATTCTCTTCTGAACTACATATTGACATTTAGCTTATTGCAGAAAAACTAAACATGTGAGAATACCAAGGAAGTTCTGCAAAAGAAGAAAAAACAGGGAAGATTTGCTCTACCAGATGATAAAACATTATAATGACACAGAAGTTAAAATAGCTTGATAAGACAAACAGATTGATGGACTCCATGAAAAGACCGGAAAGAAGCCCATGTATAAACATAAATTTGGAAAGATAACCAGATGCAGGTAACTCAGAGTTCGAGGTTGTGGCCACCACTGCTGATCCCCTGGGGGGCCCAGTGTCCCCTCAGTCTTTTCAGTGGCACCGGGCCTGCCTCTCGCTCTCCCCGGTGCGGAGCTGGATTCATGGCTGTCTGACCAAGGACGACACTTCCAGGCTCTCTCTACTCAAGTACAGGCCATGTGACCAAGTCTTGGCCAGAGAGGGGAAAGCTGAAGTTCTGAGTGTGGATCCCCCTGTGCCATCCCATTCAGTAGCCACTAGCCACGTGTGAGCGTTTAAATTTAAATTAATTAAAATAAGACATCGTTAAAGATGCAGTTAGTTGCACTAGCCATATTTCTTGTGCTCAAATAGTCGCATGTATCTGTGACTGCAGTGTACTTGATCATCTCTAACTTAAAAGCGAGTCACTTCCCCTGGGTATTCCCCAGCCCAGCCTGGCTCCACCCACAGTAGTAACCATCTGTGGTCACACAGTAAGAACACAACCTTAGGGCCAGGGCTGGGACTGGGTGAGGCAAGCCACGTACCTAGGTTGCAAAATTTAAGGAGGGACTGGCACCCAGTGTCACCCAAGTGAGGGTCCCCCTGAATTCTGAGCATCAGTGCCTCCCTCAACTCGGGCTGGTCTTGACCCTGCTGTAGGAAGTGCTGAGCAACCCGATGGAGAGAGTGCAGGGGCTGGCCTGGAGTCTGGGCTGCTCCCCACACAGAGAAGAAAGGCCCAAGTACTTAAGTCACAGCTCAAGGCCCTTATGGTGCAAGTGAGAGATTAGTGCCTTACGTATTAGTGTCTTATTGTATTTGTGGGAGAAAGACAGATTATTCCCTAAGTCAGGATGGGACAACTGGCACACTGTTTAGAAAAACAGAGATGAATCACTTATTTTACTCTTTTACCAATTTATCTTCAAGTTGATTGTAGTCCAACAAAAGTCCTGGTTGGCATATATACGAGGACATTTATTGCAGTAATAGTTAAAGACTGGCATCAATTCTATCAGCAAAGGACTGTAGAGAATAAATTATAGTATGTCCACTTTCACATGCTGCATAGACATTAAAAAGAATTCAAGGCCAGGTGTGGTGGCTCATGCCTGTAATCCCAGCACTTTGGGAGGTTGAGGCGGGCATATCACGAAGTCAGGAGTTCGAGACCAACCTGGCCAACATGGTGAAACCCTGTCTCTACTAAAAACACACAAATTAGCTGGGGATGGTGGCAGGCGCCTGTAATCCCAGCTACTCAGGAGGTTGAGGCAGGAGAATCAATTGAACCTGGGAGGCAGAGGTTGCAGCAAGCCCAGGTTGCATCATTGCACTCCAGCCTGGGCAACAGAGCAAGACTCCCCCAGAAAAAAAAAAAGAATTCAATAAGTGAGCAAATAGTTATAGAGAGTCTACTACATACCAGTTCTATCAACCAGGCAGATGGAATTTCTGCTCTCAAGGAAGTCACAGTCTGTCTGTGGAGAAAGAAAACATATTAGATGATAGATAGATAGATAGATCATAGATCATAGATTAGAAATGATAGAGAGATGATAGATAGATAATAGATTCGATAGAAAGATAGATTATTAACACTTTCAATAGCATCAAAAGTAATAAAATACTTAGGAGTAAACGTAACTAAAAAGATGAAAGACTTGAACACTGAAAACTACAAACTTTGATGAAAGAAGTTCAGTAAGTGGTGTTGGGAAAACCAGAAAAGAATGAAACATGCAAAAGAATGAAATGTGCCCTTTGTCTAAACTGTACACAAAAATCAACTCAAAATGGATTAAAGATTTAAATGTAAGACCTGAAACTGTAAAACTCCTAGAAGAAAACATAAGGGATTGGCCGGGCATGGTGGCTCACGCCTGAAATCCCAGAACTTTCGGAAGCCGAGCTGGGTGGATTACCTGAGGTCAGGAGTTTGAGATCAGCCTGGCCAACATGGTGAAACCCCATCTCTACTTAAAAAATACAAAAATTAGCCGAGTGTGGTGGCATATGCCTGTAGTCCCAACTACTTGGGAGGCTGAGGCAGGAGAATCGCTTGAACCCGGGAGGTAGAGGTTGCCGTGAGCCGAGTTCACTCCACTGCACTCCAGCCTGGGTAACAGACCAAGACTCCATCTCAAAAAAAAAAAAAAGAAAAAGAAAAGAAAAGAAAACATAAGGGAAATCTTCATGACATTGGCCTTGGCAATGATTTAACGGATCTGGCACTAAAAGCACAGATAACTAAAGCAAAAATAGACAAGTGAGATTACATCAAACTGAAAAGCTTCAACACAGCAAAGAAAACAATCAACAGAGTGAAAAGGCAACCTATGCAATGGGAGAAAATAGCTGTAAACCGTATATCTGATAAGGGGCTAATTTCCAAAGTGTATAAGGAATTCATACAACTCAATAGCAAAAAACAAACAAACAAACAAAAACAAACAAGAAACTAATAACTCAGTTAAAAATGGGATTAGGACTTGAATAGACACTTCTCCAAAAACATACAAATGGCTAACAGGTATATGAAAACGTGTTCAACATCATAGTTATCAGGGAAATTCAAATCAAAATCATAATGAGATATCATCTCACACTTTTAGAATGGCCATTGTCAACAACAACAAAAATACAAGTGTTGGCCGGGCACGGTGGTTCATGCCTGTAATCCCAGCACTTTGGGAGGCCAAGGCAGGTGGATCACCTGAGGTCAGAAGCTTGAGACTGGCCTGGCCAACATGGTGAAACCCCGTCTCTAAAATACAAAATTAGCCAGGTGTGGTGGCAGGCGCCTATAATCCCAGCTACTCGGGAGGCTGAGACAAGAGAATCACTTGAACCTGGGAGGCAGAGGCTGCAGTGAGCCGAGATCATGCCACTGCACTCCAGCCTGGGTGAGACAGAGCAAGAGTCCATCTCAAAAATTTTTTAAAAAAATTAAAATTAAAATACAAGTGTTGGAGAGAATGTGGAATAATTGGAACCCCTGTACCCTGTTGGTGGCAACGCAAAATGATGCAGCTGCTATGGAAAACAATATGGAACAATTCCTCAAAAAATTAAAAATAGAACTCTCATATGATCCAGCAATCCTACTTCTGGGTATTTATCCAAAAGAATTGAGATCAGGATCTGGGAAAGATACCTGCAGTGCCAAGTCCCCTGCAGGATTATTCACAATAGCCAAGATGGAAAAGGAACCATCGTGTCCATCGACAGATGAATGGCTACAACGTGGGGCACACACATATCGTGGAACATTATTCAGCCTTACAGAAGAGGGAACCCTTGCCATCTGTGACAACACAAATGAACCTTGAGGATATCATGCTCAGTGGAATAAACCAGGTGCAGAAGGACAAATACTGCATGATTCCACTTATACAAGGTGTCTAAAGTAGTCAAACTCACAGGAATAGAGAGTAGAATGGTGGTTGCCAGAGGTTGGGGGAGGAGAAAATGGCAGGTTGCTACTCAGTGGATATGAAGTTTCATGTGTGCAACATGAGTAAGTTCTAGAGATCTCTTCCAAAGCATTGTGCCTATAGTTGGCAATACTGTATTGTCAACTATAAATCTGCTAAGAGAGGAGATCTTATGTGAAGTCTTCTTACCAAAATAAAATCAAAATAAGAATCGAGAGATCTAAAGAAAAAGTAGTATCAATAAATGTATAACGGACAGATGATTAACAGAGATAAAGATAGATGAGAAAGAGAAAGATAAATAAACGACAGATAATAGATTAGACAAATTAGTAGACAGATACAGCTGGGCATGGTGGCTCACATCTGTAATCCCAGCACTTTGGGAGGCCGAGGCGAGCAGATCACCTGAGGTCGGGAGTTCAAGACCAGCCTGACCAACATGGAGAAACCCCGTTTCTACTAAAAATACAAAATTAGCCAGGCATGGTGGCACATGCCTGTAATCCCAGCTACTCGCTTGTACCCGGGAGGCAGAGGTTGCAGTGAGCCGAGATCGCACCACTGCACTCCAGCCTAGGCAACAAGAGTGAAACTCCATCTAAAAAAAATAAATAAATACGTACACACAGGGTACATATAGACATGATAGGTAATAGATGACAGATAAACAGATGATAGCTCTACATAGATGATAGATAGATAGATAGATAGATAACATTAGAGAAGGGCATTTTTTTTTTAATGGAATTTCACTCTTGTCCTCCAGGCTGGAACGCAATGGCACTATCTCAGCTCACGGCAACCTCTGCCTCCCAGGTTCAAGCGATTGTCCTGCCTCAGCCTCCCGAGTAGCTGGGATTACAGACATGTGCCATCACACCTGCCTAATTTTTGTATTTTTAGTAGAGACAGGGTTTTACCATGTTGGCCAGGCTGGTCTCAAACTCCTGATCTTAAGTGATCCACCCACTTCAGCCTCCCAAAGTGCTAGGATTACAGGGGTGACGCACCACGCCCGGCCCAGAGAAGGGCTTTGATGAAACTCAAGTGCATTAGAAGTCAGGTGCCAGTTTTGAAAGGGAGGGTCAGGGAAGGATCCTCTGAGGAGATATTTAGGCAGAGGTGCGAACAATTGGAGAGTGATGACTGCAAAGAGGTGGGGAAGGATGCTCCTGAGAGAACGCCCAGCCAGCCGCAAGCTCTTGAGAGAAGAGGGTGGTGTGTCTGGAGGGGAGAAAGGGAGGTGCAGAGAAATAGAGGAGCAGCAGAGCGGTTGGGAGAGGACTGGGCTTTAGTCTAAAGGCACTGAGAAACAGCAACACCACATGATCCAATTGAAACCTCAGAAGGCTCATTTGAGTGGACAAAGCATTATAGGGGGTCAAGAGTGGGTACTGGGAATCCAGCGGAGAGCCAACTGTGACCGTGCAAGTGAGAGGTAAGGGGGCGCGAGGAGGATGGGAGTGGGCGGTTCGAGATAGATGCCTCCCGGCCGGGCGCGGTGACTCAGGCCTGTAATCCCAGCACTTTGAGAGGCCGAGACGGGCGGATCACGAGGTCAGGAGATCGAGACCATCCTGGCTAACATGGTGAAACCCCGTCTCTACTAAAAAATACAAAAAACTAGCCGGGCGAGGTGGCGGGCGCCTGTAGTCCCAGCTACTCGGAAGGCTGAGGCAGGAGAATGGCGTGAACCCGGGAGGCGGAGCTTGCAGTGAGCTGAGATCCGGCCACTGCACTCCAGCCTGGGCAACAGAGCGAGACTCCGTCTCAAAAAAAAAAAAAAAAAAAAAAGAGATAGATGCCTCCCAAAGCACCGGGTCTGGGATGTGAAGAACAACAGGCACTGGAGATGACTCCACAGCTTTTGAACTGAGCAACGGGAAGTCAGGAGAAGAATTAATGTATGAATATAAAGCAGTCAGCAGCAGATGTGGTGACATGAGAAATTCAGGGCGCAGAAAAGTCAGAATAGAAAGTGGCCAAGAGCGCACACACGTGTGTGTACACACATATATATGTGTGAGCATGCGTGTGCACGAGCATATGTGTGTATGTCTGTTCATTGTGTCCATTACCACAAACAGGAATCAAGTTGGTCTATCTCTGTGTTCTGACCCCAGACCCTACATGTGGTAAGCCCTCAGTCTGTCTATTTTATTTCTATTTTTGTTTTTATTTTTATTTTTATTTTTATTTTTTTGAGACGGAGCCTCGCTCTGTCGCCCGGGCTGGAGTGCAGTGGCCGGATCTCAGCTCACTGCAAGCTCCGCCTCCCGGGTTCACGCCATTCTCCTGCCTCAGCCTCCCGTGTAGCTGGGACTACAGGTGCCCGCCACCTCGCCCGGCTAGTTTTTTGTATTTTTTTTTTTAGTAGAGACGGGGTTTCACCGTGTTCGCCAGGATGGTCTCGATCTCCTGACCTCGTGATCCGCCCGTCTCGGCCTCCCAAAGTGCTGGGATTACAGGCTTGAGCCACCGCGCCCGGCCTATTTTTATTTTTATTTCTGAGACGGAGTCTCGCTCTGTCGCCAGGCTGGATTGCAGTGGCACAATCTCGGCTCACTGCAACCTCCGCCTCCTGGGTTCAAGCAATTCTCCTGCCTCAGACTCCCAAGTAGCTGGGACTATAGCTGTGTGCCACCATGCCCAGCTAATTTTTGTATTTTTAGTAGAAACCAGGTTTCACTATCTTGGCCAGGATGGTCTCGATCTCTTCACCTCGTGATCCACCCGACTTGGCCTCCCAAAGTGCTGAGATTTTGTCAATAAGCAAAATTTCCTCTGCCTTCTGTCCCACTATTTGTATTTCTTTTAATGCTTCACTACAATTTTTTTTTTTTTTTTTTTTTTTGAGACAGCGTCTTGCCCTGTCACCCAGGCTGGAGTGCAGTGGCACAATCTCAGATCACTGCAACTTCCACCCACCGGGTTCAAGTGATTCTCCTACCTCAGCCTCCTAAGTAGCTGGTATTACGGGCCACATCACCATACCTGGCTAATTTTTGTGTTTTAGTAGAAATGGGGTTTCACCATATCGGCCAGGCTGGTCTCAAACTCCTGACCTCAAGTGATCCACCCACCTCAGCCTCCCAAAGTGCTGGGATGAGCCACTGCTCCCAGCCTCCTTACTACAATTTAAATTGCGTTTCTTTCTTTCTTTTTTTATTGTTTATTTGAAAGTTAACAGAAATGAAGGGCCTGATGGATTTTCAGAAAGTGAACACAGCCGTGTAACCAGCACCTAGATGGAGATGCAGAACACTCCAGCACTCCCAGCCACCCCCAGCCGCACCCTTGGGTGCCCTTTGCATTTCTAACCACCCCTCCACCAAGAGCGAGCACTATCTGACTTCTAACAAACACAGATCAATCTTCTCTGCTTTTGTATTTTCTATCAATGGAAACATACCGTATGTACCTGTGTGTCTGGCTCCTTTTCCTCCACTTTGAGTGTTGAGATTCATCTCTATTGTACGTAATTGTAGGTTGTCCCTGCGTAGTATCCTGTTGTGTAAATATACTACAAATGATTTACGCATTCTACTTCTGAGGGGTGATGGAGCTATTCCCAGTAAGGACCTGTTACAACGATTGCTGCTATGCAAATTCCTGGTTGTGTCTTTGGGTAACATAGGATCTGTTGGGATACACCTTGGAATTCCTAGATGTGCACTCTTTCAGCTTTAGTACAATCAGCCAAATTCAATGTCCTGCATGGCTGTATCAGTCTGCATCCCCACCAGCAGCACAGAGACTTCCCGTTATTCTGCCTCTTCTCCTGACTTAGTTTTCCCACCTCTAGGATCAGAGTCCTTCTGGTGGGTGTGCACCAGTGTGTCACGGCTGGCGTGGTTGGTTTTTTTTTTTTTTTTTTTTTTTTTTTTTTGAGACGGAGTCTCGCTCTGTCTCCCGGACTGGAGTGCAGTGGCCGGATCTCAGCTCACTGCAAGCTCCGCCTCCCGGGTTCACGCCATTCTCCTGCCTCAGCCTCCCGAGTAGCTGGGACTACAGGCGCCCGCCACCTCGCCCAGCTAGTTTTTGTATTTTTAGTAGAGACGGCGTTTCACCGTGTTAGCCAGGATGGTCTCGATCTCCTGACCTCATGATCCACCCGTCTCGGCCTCCCAAAGTGCTGGGATTACAGGCTTGAGCCACTGCGCCCGGCCGCGTGGTTGGTTTCTAATCCTCTGGGCGGAGGTTCTCGGTACATTGGGATTACTGTCCACACAAGGCTCCCCTGTTGCTATTGTTGCTTATTTATGCCCCTTCGTATCCCCACACCCCTACATTTCCCCCTCCTCCAGCATTAGGAATTCACTCTAAGGCTTTTATTGTGTAGACTGGTTTGTGTGTGTCATTGTCCCATGTATTAGTCAGGGTTCTCCTAGAGGGACAGAACTAATTACATAGATAGATGACAGATAGATGATAGAGATAGATAGATAGATAGATAGATAGATAGATAGATAGATAGATAGATAGTAGATAGGTTGATAGATTGACAGATAGATGATAGATAAAGAGGAGCTTATTAAGTATTAACTTACAGGATCACAAGGTTCCACAATAGGCTGTCTGCAAACTGAGGAGCAAGGAGAGCCAGTCCGGGTCCCAAACCTGAAAAACTTGGAGTCTGATGTTTGAGGGCAGGAAGCATCCAGCACGGGAGAAAGATGTAGGCTGGGAGGCTAGGCCCGTTCCATCTCGTCATGTTTTTCTGCCTGCTTTGCATTCACTGGCAGCTGATTAGATGGTGCCCACCTGACTAAGATGACCGCCTTCCCCAGCCCACTGACTCAAGTGCTCATCTCCTTTGGCAGCACCCTCACAGACACACCCAGGATCAATTTTGCATCCTTCAATCAAGTCGACACTCAGTATTAACCATCACAACCCACGTGTGGGGTTTTCTTGTGTGTGTACATATAGTTTTAATTGCATAAATGAGAATGTTGCACACGTAGCTCATGTGTCATCCTGTGTTTTGCTTTCCCCCCCAGTGCAGTGCTCTCACTATCCATCCCTGCTGCAGCGGGATCATGTTCTGGGTCTCAGCCCAAGGCCACCCCTCTCCACTCTACACTGTGATGCTAGGAATGAGAACCTATAGTGACATTCAACATTCCCAGGCTCATTGTCTGCAGCTTCCTAAATCTTCTTTCTTTTTTTTAGAGACTGGGCTTTACTATGTTGCCCAGGCTAGACTTGGACTCAAACTCCTGAGCTCAAGCAATCTCCAACCTCAGCATCTGGAATAGCACGGATTTATATGCATAGCACTGCACCTGGCCTGTGTCTTCCTTGCTCTCCAACCTTGCATAGCCAAGATATTTCTGCATGCTCTTCTCTCTGTTTGTCGCAGGTAGTACAGTTTCCCTTTTCTAACTGATTTGGTTACACTTCATAAACATCTAGTCCCCTGCATCCTAGATGCTGCATCCACCATATGGATCTCTGCTTTGGTGGACAGCAAGGCCCCTCCGATTCCAAAGATGCCCCGGCGATCCATTTCTCTGATGACAAGCGAGGTTTAGCATCTCCTCGTGGAGGCGTCAACCTTTCCATCTCTTTTCTGTGGCTTGCCAGTTTGTGTCTTTGTCTAGTACCGGGTAGGAGCTCCAACAAGCAGAAAGGCAGTAAGGGGATCTGAAGGGATAACTTCCCTCTGGCAGAGAGATGCATCCATGTCCAGAGGTCCAGGAAGGACTGTCTTGCAAAAGTGACCAGACATTTTTTCATCATCTTCGCTGAGGCCAGAATTTACTGGGAATTGTTTAAACTGCTGCCTAAGGACGTGTATTAGGTTCCTGATGATGAAAGACAGGAAGACCCTGCAATTATTCCCAGGGAAAACGACAGACCTCCTTCCGTGAGCCCCACTAGATCCTGAGGCCACACAGCAGGGCCAGGACAGGGCAGGCCATGAAAGTTAACCCGAAAAGGTTTTACAGACCCTCCAGACATTCACATCCTGTGTTTACACATGTCCCATTTCAGTCAAACCTTTTATGTTCTCAGGACAGGCTGACTTCATAAAACCTGCCACTTGGTGACTCTGCTCTGTATGAGGAGTGGAAATAGCCAGGAAGGGCACAGGCCTGTCCTGAGAGATGGGCACACACGCTCTTTCTTCTGAGGCCATTTGTTTTCCAATTTCAGGGTAGAGGGACTTACTTGTGATTGTTCTGAAATGTGGGATTTAAACAAACTGGGCAAGTAGAATGAGACTCTGACCACAGGCAGGGCATGGAGTGTGGATTCTGTGCTCAGAGTTTGGCTCAGGGGCCTGCTGCAGTAGCTTAGGGAGATGCATATGAGAGAAGGGATACGGAATTTCCATGCCCTCTCCGGGAACACCATCCTCCAGGAATCTCCACGTGTTCAGCTAGCCAGAAACTCCCCAAACTCTGTTCTGTTGGGGTTTCATGGAGGCTTTATTATGTAGGCATGACTGATGACATCATTGGCCACTGGTGGTCAACTCAGTCTTCAGCCCCTCTCCCCTCCCAGGAGGTCCCATTGGAGCTGAAAGTTCCAACCCTCTGACCACATGTTTGGTTCCCCTGGGAACCAGCCCCATCCTGAGGCTATTCAGGGACCCCCAACCAGCAGTCATTTCACTGACATACAAAAGACTCTTATCACTTTGGAGATGCCAAGTGTTTTATGAGCCATGTTCCAGGAAACAGATGAAGCCCAAATATATATTTCACAGAGTCACAGAGGCACAATCCTTTTCCCACTGAACGTGTTCTCAGTGATGTCTGCTGAATGAAGCAAGAGCAGAAAAACTGCTGCAGGGGAAATTTCCTGGAAAGAGAGAGCAAAGGCCCCTCATTCCAACTGTATGCTCTCAAACAGGAGAGTGAAATAATCCCTCCTGGAAATTACGCCCTATCTAACCCACAGATTCTTGAGTGACTGCAGGGATTCTGATGAGTGGCTGCTGGTTGGCTGGTTTTCTGGGCTTTGCCATTCTCCCCCTCTGGGTAGTGTGGGGTGTAAAGCACAACTGTAAACCAAGGTTGCCAGTCAGTGCTCATTTATGCACAAAGGTCAGTTGTTCAGAAATTAGATTATTCCTGCCTCCTGTCTCAGCTGTTGGTGGCTCCACTCCACCTGAACACGGGGAGTAGGGAAGTCATTTCAAGCCCAGTGATTCTGCAAATTGGAATGACTCTGACAGCAAAGGTTGTTTGTTCATGTGTCTGCGCATTTGCTTAATTCACTTTTACCTTAAGAACATGTTCACCCTGTGAGCTCTGCAGAAATCCTGACTCTGGTGTAGGAGCCTCCACTAGGAAAATTTGGAAAATTTGATGCCCAGCATGAAAGGAAAGCCACCGAAGCCTATGATTTCTCAGGTCTCTTTCAAAGCTGATGTCCCAACAGTGTTGTCAACCTAAAATAATCAAAAGGTTCAGAATCTAGTTTGAAAGGAATTTATCCCAACAGTACAAAGTTGAGGACAGTCCACTTGGGAAGAATGTATTCTGAAGAATGGAATTCAGTGCTTCAAAGTGTAGTAGAAGTTTGGGATTGCTTCTGTGAACAAAGCTTAGGGAAACCTAACAGAATTTTAACATCTTACTTTTTTTTTTTTGAGATGGAGTCTCGCTCTGTCACCTAGGATGGAGTGCAGTGGCACAATCTTGGCTCACTGCAACCTCCGCCTCCTGGGTTCAAGCGATTCTCCTGTCTCAGCCTCCCAAGTAGGTGGGATTACAGGTGTTTGCCACCACACTCAGCTAAGTTTTGTGTGTGTGCGTATTTTCAGAAGAGATGGGTTTTCACCATGTTGGCCAGGCTGGTCTCAAATTCCTGACCTCAAGTGATCCACCCACCTCGGCCTCCCAAAGTGCTAGGATTACAGGTGTGAACCACTTGCACCTGGCCTAACATCTTTCTATGGAAGGCTTAATGCATAGTTACAACAATCTGATGAGCCAAAGTGTTGATAGCAGTAGGAGGCAGACAAATTCCTAGGCAGACAGGAGCAGGTCTCCAGTGAAACCCGATCCTCAAACCATAGACAGCCTGAAGCCTGCAAACCAAGCAGCCAGCTCCAGGTAGAGTCCATCACCTGAGTGAGAAATTCCTTGATGCTTTTATAGCCAATCAAATGGTGCTTTTTCCAGGCCTGCTTATGGACCAATCAGCACACATTCCCCCATTCGGAGCCCATGAAACCCCCGGACTCAGCTATATGTTGGGACTCCCCACCTTCAGATAGGGGTTACCCACTTCAGGTCCCCTCTCATGCCAAAAGCTGTTTTGTCACTCAATAAAACTCTTCTCTGCCTTGCTCACTCTCTGCTTGTCCATGTAACCTCATTCTTCTTGGACACAGGACAAGAACCCGGGACCCACCAAACAGTGAGCTAGAAAGGAGCTGTAACACTGTAGCCCTCCTACCCTCTGCCAGTGCCAGGTGACCGCCCCATGTGACAGGAAGCAGCAGTGGGGCCAGGCCAGCCCAGGAGCCACAGGCGGAAGTGGACTGGCAGGACCGAACGAGCTGAAACATATTCCTGGCTGGCCCACTAAGTTGCAGGCGATGATGCACTCCCATTCACCCGACTATGAGAGAAGAGCTGTGACTCTCTAGGGGCCCAGACCTCGGGACTCCCTGAGTCAGAGCTGTGACCCACTGTAACACCCCCTTGGGGCTCCAGGGTTGCTGTGTCTCCAAGTTTCTGGGAGCCACTGTGTTGCCCTCACCCAGATGCCAGGACCCAAGGTGGAAGCCATCCAAGACACGCCTGGTCCAGCTGCAGCCTGGCATGGAGCCCACGCCTGTACTGGCACCTAGAGCTGCCCACTCCACTCCACCACGGCGGCCAGCATGTCTGGCTGTGCCCTGTGGCCGGACCCTCTGCTCACTGGCTCCCACACCCTTTGCTGCTCTGCGCCTGGCTTGCCCACAGAGGGTGAAGGATCTGGGACAGTAGCAAGAACTCAGCGCAGCCTGTCAGGCTAAGTGGGAGGAGCGAGGCCAGCGCCGAGCCGAGAGCCAAGTGAAGCCTAAGCAAAGGCACTACCAGACAGAGGTTTCCAGCTGGCAAAGCAGCACGGAAGGAATCGCCAGTGCTTTTTTCTTTTCAGAAAAAGTATATTTACATTCCACACTGAAAATGTAACTGCCATTGAGACAGGAGTCTGCAAGTTTGAGAAAGCAGTTTGTGTCTTTGTTTCACGAGACACAGGTCACAAAGACGCTGCTAATGTGGCAGAGAAGCAGATCCAAACCAGCTAGAAACAAGACAGCTACAAAAGCAACCTCTGCTTGTCCTCCTGGCTCATTATATGCTAATTATACAGTGCATGAGCATGCTAAAAGACAATCCACCAACGCCATGACAGTTAACAGATGCCATGGTAACTTCCAGAAATTACCCTATAGGGTCCAAAAAGAGGAGGAATCCCTGGTTTTGAGAATTCACCACCACTTTCGAGAAAACTCACCAATAATCCACACTTTGTTTAGCATATGATCAAGCAATAACCATAAAAATAGCCAACCAGCAGCCATGAGGGTTGCCTATGAAGTAATCGCCCTTTTATTCGTTCACTTTCTTAATAAACTTGCTCTCACTGTCTCTGTCAGCTCACTCTTGAATTCTTTCCTGTGCAAAGCCAAAAAACCCACGTGACCTCCTGGGCTAAGCCCCAGTTTCAGGGTTTACCCTGCAACATCATCAAGTCTTGAGTACCATCTGGTCTGAGTTAGGTACAGGACAATAAATGAGGCAGTTCAATCTATAACAAAGACCAGTGATTGGAAGGTGGGTGGATCTGGTATCTGGTCTCTCCTAGTCAATTCTAGGACAAGAACAGTGAGTAAGAGAGTTAAGCGATAAGAAGAAGCAGAATCGCAAACAACATGCTACGTGACTCAGTCTCCAGGGCTTAACTTCTCCCATGGCATAAAAATTTATAGGGTCCTGAAATTTTATTTTCTTTTACAATGTCCAGGGAGAGGCCGGAAAAAGAGGAGCCTCATTCAGGTGAGATACGTAAACGAGATGGCAACCTGCCAAATATACTTGTTGTAATTAGTATTTGTTGCCACAATGTTTTTATATTCGAGGCTGTGCAATACAGAGAAATATTCCTAAATGATTTCCTTCAGTGCAGATAGATAATTCTTGGTTCAACTCCAGCAGATGGTTATTATCAACTTAAAGAAATAAATCATTCCCTGCCAAAGGCATCAGATTTCCTCTCCGGGAAGTGGTCATTGAGGTCTTCTTTAAAGGGCCATGTCTGGGCACGGTGGCTCAAGTCTGTAATCTCAGCACTTTGGGGGGACAAGGTGGGCAGATCACTTGAGGTCAGGAGTTTGAGACCAGCCTGGCCAACATGGTGAAACCCCGTCTCTACTAAAAAGACAAAAATTAGCTGCTGTGGTGGTGCACACCTGTAGTCCCAGCTACTCAAGAGGCTGAGGCAGGAGAATCGCTTGAACGCGGGAGGCGGAGGTTGCAGTGAGCCGAGATCTCGCCACTTCACTCCCGCCTGGGTGACAGAGAGAGACTCCATCTCAAAAATATAATAAAAATAAATAAAGAGCCATGGTGTCAGAATGGGGCAGTGGTCCTTACAGGTTCCTCCAGCCTCACTCTACCTTCTCCCTCTGAGCTTCATCCCTGCCTGAGGCCCTGACTCCACCACCTCATCATACACCATTATAACAATGAGTTTCATGTCAGCCCAGGCCCGGAGAGACAAGAACCAAATGCCTGTTGAATGAATGGATGAATTAACTAATTGATATCTAAAACCTTGTACTAATGCAATACATTTATCTGAAGATGATTATTTGTAACAAATAAAATCATGATAACACATACATAAGGAAAGAAGAATAAAGATCATTACTTTTCTGTTTCAGAAAGTGAAAATAGAAAAGAAAAAAGAACATAGGAATGAAAAATGATGTCTCTTATGCCTTATCACTGCAAATGCTTACCCCCCCAAAAAAAACTATAAGGCTTTAATCTTGAGGATTTATTCCAGGTAAATACATTTATTCCAGGTAAATACATCTGGAATAATATCAGATTTTTTACATGAAGTATAAAGGAGATATGATTTTTTATGTCCCTAGCCAGCCCTCTCTCTGTCACTCCACAGCTAGATAAGAAAAATGTTCTTTTTACCCTGTCGGACTCTCCACCTCCCCAACCCACTAAAAAGAGCCTCTGGGTTAGACCCAGCAGCAGATGTAGCACCAGGAGAAAAAAATAAAGCAATGCAGATTCAACAGACGTGCTGCAACATACTATGTAGCAAGGAATTCAGAGACAAGGAGAAGGAGGGTGGGGAGCAGAGCCACATGGGCTGGGCCTCAAAAGGAGTGGATGGAAGACTCTGGAGGGCTATTTGGAGAGGAGAAGCAAAGGTTTTTTGTTGTTGTTTTTTGGGCTTTTTTGAGACCGAGTTTCGCTCTTGTCACCCAGGCTGGAGTGCAATGGCACGATCTCAGCTCACTGCAACCTCCACCTCACAGGTTCAATCAATTCTCCTGCCTCCACCTCCTGAGTATCTGGGATTACAGGCGCACACCACCATGCCTGGCTAGCAAGGGGGGTTTTAGACAAGTAGCCTTGGGTTGTGAAGTGGATCTCCTCTTATTTTTCAAATGATGCAAGTAACAATTGGAGTTTGCTTTTTGCAATTATTATGGGATTCACTGAAGGCAAGACTGGGTCCCATGGGACATTAGATTATAGATGGGTTTTTCATGTGGAGTAGAAGGGTATTATCCAGGATTTTAGATCTAAGATTCCTAGCTAGCTGCACCCAGTTTAAAATCATCCTTTTAGGTCTTAGTCATGGGCAATTTTTCCACCACTTCCTACCTCTGGTGTAAAGTGGTCAGATTCAATTGGGCACAGTTTTTCTCCTTCTCATATTCCAATGGCAAAGTCAGACAGATATTGTAGAAATAACTTTGAACTTGTCATTACAACTGTGGAGGTATTATAAAGGTTAAGAATGCATGTTTCACTGGGCACAGTGATCCCCTGTAATCCCCTCCCTTTGGGAGGCCGAGGCAGGCGGATCACAAGGTCAGTTGATCGAGACCATCCTGGCTAACACGGTGAAACCCCATCTCTAATAAAAATACAAAAAATTAGCTGGGCGTGGTGGGGCCTGTAGTCCCAGTTACTCGGGAGGCTGAGGCAGGAGCGTAGTGTGAACCCAGGAGGCGGAGCTTGCAGTGAACCAAGATTAAGCCACTGCACTCCAGCCTAGGCGACAGAGCGAGACTCCATCTCAAAAAAAAAAAAAAAAAAGAACGCATGTTTAAAGCAGAAAACTAGATTCACATGGCATTTTGTCAGTTCACTAAATTAAGTAAAATTTTAAAAGGAGTCTTCCTTGTAGAATTACAAACATAAAATTAACTTTTCTCAACAATCAGGCAAATAGGCAGTTTAAACGCATGCCTGTAATTTCACTCCCTAATAGAGCCGTTGAAATGACAGCAAAGGGATTTGTTTTTTAATGTTGGGGAAAACAAAAGAGTAAACAAAACAAAAACATGTTTGGAAGCTGCAAAAGCACAAGGGGAGTGGAGGCTGACTCCACAGACACACAAGCGTGATCTGGGCCAGAGCTGGAAAATGTGAGAACCAAGTGGTTTATCCCAAGGAACCCTCAAATGCCTGGGGGCGAGTGGCTCCAGAAGCCTCCTTGAGGTAGTAACACAGGCACCTGTAAGGAAGAGTGTGATGTGTTTACACAGTGGTTCGATCTCCAGGCTCCCTCCCACCTCCACATGCTGAGTGATTGAACTCACCACCCCTGGAGTGTCAAACGGGCTCTCTTGGTTGAGAAATACGTGGCTGAAAGTAAGAGTGCCAGAGTAAAATCAGGGTAATTGCATGAAAAGCCGTGATCCTACCCAGGTCCCAGAACACTGAGCCTTTCATCCCTCCTCCTGATGGGAGACAAGAGGATGCTTTCTAGTAAATGTGACAAGCCAGAAAGAGCAATCTTGCTAACAGAATGGTTGCAGCAGGATCACTCTATAGGGAAGCTCAGCGTTACCAAGCCCCACTGATGTTCTGCTAAGTCCCTCCCAAAGTAAACAGGAGAGAGAAGCAACAGGGGAAGGGGAAGCCACTTGGGGTGAACAGAAACTGTGCAGAAAGAAGGCATTTCAAAAATATGGTTAATATCCTTAGAGAGGTGTGAGGAGATATTGCTTTCATGGAACTAGAACAGAATGCTATGAAAGAAAGAGATAGGAAGGGAAGGAGGGAGAGAAGAGAGACAAAGAGAAACTGACTCAGACAACAAAGAACTCTTCATATGTATTAAAATCCTGATCACAGATAAAGGGCTTGAAGGCCAATTTGAAGAAATCTCTCAAAAAGTAGAATAAAAATCAAAAGAGATGGTAGATAGAAGAGAAAAATATAAGAATGTTAGAGGTTCAATCTAGAAAGTCCAACATTCAAATACTAGGAACTGCAGAAAGACAAAGCCAACAAAACAGAAGACAGAAAATTAAGAAAAATAACTCTGAAACATTTCCCAGAAGAAAACTAGTGTGTTTCCAGATTGAACAGCTCACAAGAGCCAACAGGCCCTAGGGTGAAAACAGAGGCTCGCTAAGTCATCATGAAAGTGTAGTACAACAGGCAAGGAGAATATCTGACAAGTTCCCGAGAAAGAATAGACTACACTTGAGATGCAGCAGGGACCCCTCTTGGAGGCCTGCCACCCCCCACAAGCATGGAAATAAAGGAACATTTTGAGTTTCTTTAAGGGAAATTCCAGGCACCTACCTAGCCTTGAGAAGTAAATAAGCAACCTAGTAAACAAGAAGGTGAGGAGAGTCTCACACAATAGCCAAGAAAGTCAGAGCCACAGAATGTTCGGTTCCCTACAGAAACTAAAGATGACACCTTAACAATGTTCTTGAGTTGCTTTTCAGAAACCTGGACCATACCAAATGGAAAATGTCATCTACTGGCGCATAGACCTCAGAGAAGAGAGAACTGAGGACCAACCTATGACCACCGTTCTCTATTCTAAATTTCTTCCTACTAAGGGGCCTGGAGGAAGTCACACCCATAGGCCAGAACTCAAGGTTCCTTTCTGCTGACCCCAAGTTTTTAGACAAAGCTTAACCAATCACAAACTGGAAATCTTTAAATCTACCTATGACCTATGAGCTTCCCTGCTTCAAGATGTCCCACCTTTTTAGGCCAAACCAATGTATAGCTTCCATGTATTCATGTATTACTTTGCATGTAAACTTTGCCTCCCACCTTTACAAACCTTACATGTAAGCCATCAAGTTTGGGTCTTAAGCCTGAGCTGCCTGATTCTTGTTGGCACTCTGCAATAAATGCCTCACTTTCTCTCACTGCAATCACCATGTCAGTGTTTAGCTTTGCTGTGCTAGGTGGGCAGACCCAGGTTCAGCTTGGTCACTGATGTAGTTTGGATGTGTGTCCCTTACCAAATCTCATGTTGAATTGTAACTCCCATTGTTGGAGGTGGGGCTTGGTGGGTGGTGATTGGATTATGGGGGTGGATTTCTCATGAATGGTTTAGTGCCATTCTCTTGGTACTGTCCTTGCAATAGTGACTGAGTTCTTGCAAGATCTGGTAGTTTAAAAGTGTGCGGCGGGCCAGGCACAGTGGCTCACACCTATAATCCCAGGACTTTGGGAGGCTGAGGTGGGCAGATCACCTGAGGTCAGGAGTTCGAGACCAGCCAGACCAATATGGAGAAACCCCGTCTCTACTAAAAATACTAAAAAATTAGCTGGGTGGGGTGGCACATGCCTGTAATCCCAGCTACTCAGGAGGCTGAGGTAGGAGGATCGCTTAAACTTGGGAGGCACAGTTTGTGGTGATAGCAACACTACACTCCAGCCTGGGCAACAAAAGCAAAACTCTGTCTCAAAAAAAAAAAAAAAAAAAAAATGTGCGGCACCTTCCCCCTCCCTTTCTTGCTCCTGCTCTGGCCATGTAACATGCCTGCTCACCTTTCACCTTCTGTCATGATTGTAAGGTTCCTGAGGCCTCCCAAGAAGCTAAGCAAATGCCAGTATCATACTTCCTGTACAGCCTGCAGAACCATGAGCCAGTCTCAGATATCTGTAGCAATGCAAGAATGGCCTAATGGCCGGGCGCGGTGGCTCAAGCCTGTAATCCCAGCACTTTGGGAGGCCGAGACGGGCGGATCACGAGGTCAGGAGATCGAGACCATCCTGGCTAACACGGTGAAACCCCGTCTCTACTAAAAAATACAAAAAAAAAACTAGCCGGGCGAGGTGGCGGGCGCCTGTAGTTCCAGCTACTCGGGAGGCTGAGGCAGGAGAATGGCGTGAACCCGGGAGGCGGAGCTTGCAGTGAGCTGAGATCCGGCCACTGCACTCCAGCCCCGGCGACAGAGTGAGACTCCGTCTCAAAAAAAAAAAAAAAAAAGAATGGCCTAATACAGTAACCACTCATAAGGGCCAGGGGTCACAGTGTAGTTGGATCTCTCAACAATAACAAAGAAACAAAAAAAAACTGTGGGGTAGTGCCTTCAAATCACTGAAGGGAAGTACTTCCAACCTAAATTCTGCACCTGCCACTCATCCAGTGAGTATATATAGAATGGAGGGTTTTCAGACTCCGGAGGATTCAGAGTTTGCCCTCTTTCACCCATCCTCAGGAAACTATTAGAGGATGTATTCCAACAAAACAAGGGTAGAAACCAAGAAACAGAACGACAGGAAAGAGAAACTCAATGCAGGAGAGAGCCATGGAGTAGCCTTGGGATCATTCCAAAGAGTGACATCGCGTTTGACAGATACACCAGGCACATAGCTCACTAGAACCTACGGAGATGTCGGGAGGCTTCAGCACAGGTTTCCTCAAGAAGATAGAAGGGACAGACCAATATATGTGAAGGGGTGACCTGCCCCTCCACACCTATGGGCGTTTCTTGTTAGGTGGAACGAGAGACTTGAGAAAAGAAATGAGACACAGAGACAAAGTAGAGAGAAAGAAAAAGTGGGCCCAGGGGACCGGCGCTCAGCATACAGAGGACCCATGCCGGCACCGGTCTCTGAGTTCCCTCAGTATTTATTGATCATTATCTTTACCATCTTAGAAATGAGAAGTGGCAGGATAATAGGATCATCATAGGGAGAAGGTCAGCAGTAAGACATATGAATAAAGATCTCTGTGACATAAGTTTAAGGAAAAGTGCTGTACCTTGATATGCATATGTAAACATCTCCATAAACCTTTTTAGTGCATAAAGAGCAGCATTGCCCTAGCAAGTCCCACCTTTCGCCCTAAGGCGGTTTTCTCCTTTCTCAGTAAACAACATACAATTGGGTTTTACACCGAGATGTTCCATTGCCCAGGGTCAGGCAGGAGACAGATGCTTTTCTCTATCTCAGCTGCCAAGAGGCCTTCTTTCCTCTTATACTAATCCTCCTCAGCACAGACCCTTCACGGGTGTCAGGCTGGGGGACGATCAGGTCTTTCCCATCCCACGAGGCCATATTTCAGACTATCACATGGGGAGAAACCTTGGACAATACCTAGATTTCCTAGGCAGGGGTCCCTGTGACCTTTGGCAGTATACGTGTCCCTGGGTACTTGAGATTAAGAGAATGGTGATGACTTTTAACCAGCATACTGCCTTCAGGCACTTGTTTAACAAAGCACACCCTGCACAGCCCAAAATCCGTTAAACCTTGAGTCACCACAGCACTTGTCTCTTGCAAGGACAAAGTTGGGGGTAGGGTCACAGATTAACAGCATCTCAAATACAGAACAAAATGGAGTCTCTTCTGTCTACTTCTTTCTATATAGACACAGTAACAGTCTGATCTTTCTTTTCCCCACAACATGTGTCTGCGTATCTCGAGAGAAGACCTGGAGAGCCAGCGGAGGGTTCAGGTTAAACTACTTATAGGCGCTGTCTTCATCTGTTCAGACTGCTATCACAAAATACCAAAGACGAGGCTGTTTATCATAATAGAAATCCATTGCTTACCGTTCTGGAGGCTGGAAGTCCAAGGTCAAAATGCCAGTATTTTCTGTGTCTCCTAAGGGCCCACCTCTGGTTCACAGATGGCATCTGCTCACTGTGTCCTCATATATTGGAAGGGGTGAGGGTCTCTCTTAGGAGGACACTACTCCCATTTATGAGGGCTCCACCCCACCCTCCTGACCTGATCACCTCCCAAAGGCCCCACCTCCTAACACCACCATCACCTGGGGGTTAGGACTTCAACACATGAATTACACAGGATGGAACCATTCAGACCATGGCAAGTACACAGAATAAAATACACACACAAAGCAAACAGCCAGATAAGATAATTCTTTGTTTTTGTTTTGTTTTGTTTTGAGACGGAGTCTCGCTCTATCACCCAGGCTGAAGTGCAGCAGTGCCATCTCAGCTCACTGCAACTTCCACCTCCCAGGTTCAGGCGATTCTCCCACCTCAGTCTCCTGAGTAGCTGGGACTACAGGTGCGTGCCACCATGCCTGGCTTTTTTTTTTTTTTTTTTTTTTTAGTAGAGAAAGGGTTTCACCATGTTAGCCAGGATGGTCTCGATCTTCCCACCTCATGATCCGCATACCTTGGCCTCCCAAAGTGCTGGGATTACAGGCGTGAGCCACAGCACCCAGCCTTTTTTCTTTTTTCTTTTTTTTCCGAGACAAAGTCTCGCTCTTGTTGCCCAGGTTGCAATGCAATAGCGTGATCTCAGCTCACTGAAACCTCCGCCTCCCGGGTTCAAGCGATTCTTCTGCCTCTGCCTCTTGAGTAGCTGGGATTACAGGTGCCTGTCACCAAGCCCAGATAATTTTTGTATTTTTAGTAGAGACAGGGTTTCACCACGTTGGCCAGGCTGGTCTTGAACTCCTGACCTGAGGTAATCCACCCATCTCAGTCTCCCAAAGTGCTGGGATTACAGGCATGAGCCACAGTGCCTGGCCCAGATAAGATAATTCTTGAACAAAAATGCAGGAGAGAAGGGTAATCCAGTTTACCAAATGGCTCAAAGGTTCTAGATAGCTGGCAAAGTGGAGGTGATTAAAATAGAGGCTCTTTTCAATCAAAATTAGCATAGGACACCCTATTGAAAGGATGGGGTTTTAAGGTACCTCCCATGGTGAGTCATCGTGTTTGTAAATTCTGCCTAAGTCAGCCCAGCCCAACAGAGCATAATTCTCCTGACTGGTGAGCTCTGTGTCACCCCTCCTCTTCCTTTCTCTAGGAATGTCTGTCTGTGTGTGTGTTTGTGGTGTGTGTAGGTTGTATGTGTGGTGTATATGTGTGTTCTCTCAGTGACTGCCCCTCTCGAGTGCACAGTGACCAACATTTCATGAGTCTCCCCAAGGCCTGCACGCGCTCCTACAGGAGTGCCAGTGGCTGGGCCTCTCCTGAGAGAGGGGAGGGCCCCTACCTGCCCCAGGCCTGATGGCTTGTGGAGCACCTTGGGCTTTGATAAAGATGCCTCAGTTGTGGATTGACTGAAATCACTGGATTGACATCAACAAATTTAGTGGACAAGACACCTTTGCAGAGCCATGCTTGTCAGATGTTAGTGCCCAAGGGGCTAACCAGGGAGTCTGGGTGAGATGTGGGCCTGGGCTGGGTCACAATGATGCTGCATGTCTTTCAACCCCCACCCCATGGTGCCCACACCACGCTGCCACTGCTTGTCTATGTCCACACGCAGAGTGGCAAGTGTATAAAGATGAAAAGCAATGTGTACACACAGAAAAAATTAAAAAGTGGTGACTTTAGTGGGACATAGAGATGGACTAAAACATCCACTGTGGCTTTCCCTCAGGATGATGGAATGTTTTTCCAGATGTTTGTCCACAGTGAGCACGTATTGCTTCTGGAACACAAGTGGCACAAGGTCTTGTAGAAATAGTCACAAATTACACAGTTCTCAGACAGAAGGCTGGAATACTTTGCCTTACATCAAGAAAAATTGTTTGGGATGTTTATAATATTAAAGTATGCGTTGGCCAGGCGCAGTGGCTCACGCCTGTAATCCCAACATGTTGGGAGGCCAAGGTGGGCAGATCACCTGAGGTCAGGAGTTCGAGACCAGTCTGACCAGTATGATGAAACCCCATCTCTACTAAAAATACAAAAATTAGCCGGGCGTGGTGGCGCACGCCTGTAGTCCCAACTGCTCGGGAGGCTGAGACAGGAGAATCGCTTGAACCCGGGAGGCGGAGGTTGCAGTGAACCAAGACCGTGCCAGTGCACTCCAGCCTGGGCAACAAGAGTGAAACTCTGTCTCAAAAAAAAGAAAAAGAAAGAGAAAAAAGAAAATACCATAATTACCAAATACCAAAATACCCCATCTGTGAGTTTTGGAAGAAAACTGCATTCCTACATGACTTATTGGGGGGGCAAATAACAATCAGGTTAGCGTAAATGCACCCTTAGTCAACCTACAGGGCCCCCAGGAGACTGGGTCTCAGTGGTCAGGGAAGTTAACTGACAGCGCCGAGGGTGAGGGAGATTGAAGGGACTAATTAATTAACAGCTTATGTCTGCACGGGTTCACTGAGTGTCACCCACTGGGCTTCTTTACTCTGCTATCCCTGGTCATAATGGTGTCAGCTTTGCTCCAGATTCTCAGCTGAGGAACCCAGCAAGCTGACCGGATCTGCAGGTGAGGACTTGGCTAGAGATGGGTACTGGCATTTTCACAACCCCAGCTGATTGGATAAGAATGAGGCTGGAAAGAAAGAGGAAAGACCCGCCAGCAAGAGGCCACAGGGGAGGCTGGGACAGTAATCTGAACCACTGACGGCTTTCCCACCATTAACAACGATTGTAAATGGGCTTTTTGTTTACTTCGATGGATTATTAACTTTTAGGTAACACTGAGGTTTGATCCTGAAGATGTGAAAACACACCCTTGAAAATTTCATTGCTTTCTAGGATATTGCAATGCTGTTACAAATAAGTGTGAAGAAAACAAAGAGAAGAAGAAAATTCCAAGATGACACATAATTAAAAACTACCACCTGTGACAAATAAAACATATTTAAGCATGGTATTTGTCAAGAGACTCCTTTTCTTCCTACTGGCACTTGGACTGGAATGAGAAAGAAGGCAATAGGCTTGTTTATTAAAGTACACAGTTTGCAAATTTTATTAAGATAGTTGTGAAAGCATATCATTAAAATAAACAGATCACCAGAAAATGTTATCAATAAATAGATTATTTTACCTGAAGAGACTTGTACAAATAAATGTCTTGCATAGATATTCAACAGCTCAGGATGAACATATGAGAATCCTTCCTTAAGCACAGGTGGATAAAGGTATGCAAAGAATAACAAAAACAACTATAATACAAACAGGCTGCGTGATCAAAATAGGGAGTGCATTATTTCCTGAGCAATAGTTGCTTTTGAACACAGCTTAGTGCTTCTGTTCTGAAATACAATATCACACCAACAGAGGAAGGAACCCAGCATACTCCTCTCTGCCCCAGTGTCTGTGCTGGAAAAGCAGCACCTGTCCTGGCCCTCTGAGGTCCCTCCCACTTCAACCGCAGAAATTCTGGAAGATATCGGCCGCCTCTACCCAGTCCTGGAAGCAGGCGAGCCCCCGCTCCCGGATCTGCTTCCGCCCTTTGTTGGTGATGACCTCCCCATTTTGTTTTACAATCACAAGCTTGGGGGTGGCTGTGACGTTGTACCTCTTCCTCAGCTCACTGCAGGAGAGAAGAGTGGTACCGAAGTTAGCACTTCCACACGCACATCTGAAGGGACAGGCCCCCTCCCTCCAACCTGAGGTACAGCCAACTTCGAGGAAGCACCGGGTGCCCCACCCCGCCTGCCCCTGCTTTCCCTCCTGCTGGGGTGGGGGCTCCTTTCTTCTTGGTGCTACTACTTCTCTTTCTTTTTTTGAGACAGAGTTTCACTCTTGTTGCCCAGGCTGGAGTGCAGTGGTGTGATCTCGGCTCACTGCAACCTCCACCTCCCACATTCAAGCGATTCTCCTGACTCAGCCTCCCAAGCAGCTGGGCTTACAGGCGTGTGCCACCACGTCCAGCTAATTTTTTGTATTTTTAGTAGAGATGCGGTTTCACCATGTTGGTCAGGTTGGTCTAAGTGCTGGGATTACAGGCATGAGCCACCGCGCCCAGCCTTGGTGCTACCATTTCTAACCCAGTTCCACCCCAGAGAGCTGCCTGCAGCAGTGAACTCTCCATATCTGTGCTACCCAATCCAGCGGCCACCGGCCACATATGGCTGGGAGAGCTCAGAATGTGGCTAGTGTGCCTGAGGAACTGAAGTTTTCATTTTTAATTTTAATTAACTTTTAATTTAAATTTAAATTGTCACAAGTGGCTAGTGGCTACCAGATTGGATAGTGCAGGTCTGAACCCACAAATAAACCCAGTAATTTTTTATGTCCTCTACATCTCAAGGGGTTGAAAAATATCAGGTACATATAATGGTAAAAGTTAAAATTCCAGCCAGGTGTGGTGGCTCACACCTGTAATCCCAGCACTTCAGGAGACTGAGGTAGGAGGATGGCTTAAGCCCAAGAGTTCAAGACTAGCCTGGGCAACATAGTGAGACCTTGTCTCTACAAAAGTTAAAAAATTAGCTGGGCGTGGTGGCACGCACCTATAGTCCCAGCCACTCAAAAGGCTGAGGTGGGAGGCTCGCTTGAGCACAGGTCAAGGCTGCAGTGAGCCGTGTTAGTGCCTCTACATTCCAGTCTGGGCGACAGACCCCATTTCTAGCAACAACAACAAAAAAGTTAAAATTCCATGAGTTCTAAATACATCTAGAACCTCATTTGACTTTCTACTCCACAAATTCAATGATGCACCAATTGCCATTATAATGATGAGAGGTTTCTTAGCTTCATTTTACATCATTTACATTTACGGTATCTATAATCTGATGAGTGGTCTTTTTACAAAACTATTTGTATTCATTTAAGGAAAGGAGCATCTGCCTTCTTGGTTTTGCAGTTCTTGGAATCTTCACTGGGATTACTCCCTCAAGACAGGGCAGCTGAGTGAAATCCCTTTCCTGTTTACCATGGCCAGGTCACGAGGGCCTCACGGGGACAGTAATCGGATTTCCTTGATCTGTCACCCTCAGGATTGGGAACCTGAGTGGAAGGAAAAACCCATTTGAGACTCTCCTATTAGCAAATCTCCCCTCTGACATGTCCATCAAGCTCTTCCTGCCACTTTCTGGCATCCAGATCAAAAACACACCATCACTCAAGCAGGAAAAAATACAGTGTCCTCTATGCTCAACAGAGACAGAATATGCTGTTTCCAAACATCTATGAAGCAGTGACAACATCAGTCATGTTCTCAGTCACAAAGGAAGTCTTAATGAATTTCAAGTGGTCAGTAACATACAGATCACTTAATGAGACCAAAAGTAATGGAATTGGAAACCAATAAGAAATCATTTTTGGGGCCAGGCGCGGTGGCTCAAGCCTGTAATCCCAGCACTTTGGGAGGCCGAGGTGGGCGGATCATGAGGTCAGGAGTTCGAGACCAGCCTGGCCAGCACGGTGAAACCCCGTCTCTACTAAAAATACAAAAAATTAGCCTTCATGGTGGCACGCACTTGTGGTCCCAGCTACTGGGGAAGCTGAGGCCGGAGAATTGCTTGAACCTGGCAGGCGGAAGTTGCATTGAGCCAAGATCACGCCACTGCACTCCAGCCTGGGTGACAGAGTGAGACTCCATCTCAAAAATAAATTTTTTTTTTAAAAAAGATTTTTTTCGTTGTTTTTGTTTTTGTTTTTTGAGATGGAGTCTCACGCTGTCACCCAGACTGGAGCACAGTGGCATGATCTCAGCTCAGTGCAAGCTCCGCCTCCCAGGTTCACACCATTCTCCTGCTTCAGCCTCCCAAGTAGCTGGGACTACAGGCACCTGCCACCAAGCCCAGCTAATTTTTTTGTAATTTTTTAGTAGAGATGGGGTTTCACCGTGTTAGCCAGGATGGTCTCAATCTCCTGACCTTGTGATCCGCCTGCCTCGGCCTCCCAAAGTTCTGGGATTACAGGCCTGAGCCACCACACCCAGCCAAAAAGAAATCATTTTTAAGAATGAGTTTTAAAACTAACTATATGTGATATGGGAAACAGCAATGCAGATGACAAAATATTTAAAACAGAACAATATGGAATATACTACAAATCCCAAGCTGTAAACACCATTAAACACACTTAGGAAGCTGTAGCCTTAAACACGCTTATCCAAAACTTGTATATGGATGACTTATGGATCTAATTCAGGAAACCAGAAAAATAAGGATGGCACAAACACAGAGAAAGTAGAAAGAAGGCAGAATAAGATTGAAAACAAAAATTACTGAAATAATTTTTGTTCCAACAAAAATTATTTTTTTGTTGGACCAACAAAAACCAACATGGGGTGAGCAATAAAACCCAATCTGGTTCTTAGGAAACACTAAAATGTGAAAGAAATGTCTACCGAGCCTGGCCACAGCGGCCCACACCTGTAATCCCAACACTTTGGGAGGTCAAGGTGAGAGCGTCACTTGAGCCCAAGAGTTCAAGACATACCTGGGCGACATGACAAGATCCTGTCTCCACAAAATAAAAAAAAGTTAACCAAGTGTGGTGGTGCACACCTGTAGTCCCAGCTACTCAGGAAGCTGAGGCAGGAGGATTGCTGGAACCCAGGAGTTCAAGGTTGCAGGGAGCTGTGATCGCACCACTGCACTCCAGCCTGGATGATGGTGCAAGACCCTATCTCTAAAAAAAAAATCTACTGAGATTGAGCAAGGAAAAAGAGAGAAGACACAAGAATATAAAAAATCAGGCCAGCCTGGTCATTACACAGGCCCAGTGTGGACTGAACCTTCTTGAGGGGACACTGGTGGGAGGGTTGTGGCCTTTCTGGGGATGCATGACCCCTGCCAGGAAAGGCCTATTCCCCAAAGAACCAGTGGACACAGTCCCCACCCTGGCAGCTCCGGACCTCCTTCCTGTGGTGTCCAGTGACTCACCTGGGGAGGGAAAGGAAAGGTGGGAAAAAATAAACATGTAAACTATTCTCTAAAACCTATCATGCGTAGCGAAAACAAGACACAGCAGAGACCACTCAGTCCAAACTGTATTTGCAGAACTGAGAAAGTCATGTCTCAAACACAGAGCAGATGTGAATTCAGGTCAAACTGCAGGTTTAGGAGACACCAGCTCCTTCATGAACAGCCATGAGTGCTCACAACAGGGGAGGCTCGTGGGGAACTCGGCTGGATGGAGCCTGCACAGGTCAGTGAACAACAGCAGTGGTCATGAAAGATGCGGCAGAGATGTCCCTCTCTAGCACCTTAAGAATCCTGCCCAACACCTAAATTTTTTTAGATAGAGTCTCGCTCTTTCGCCCAGGCTGGAGTGCAGTGGCACAATCTCGGCTCACTGCAAGCTACGCCTCCCGGGTTCAAGTTTTTTGTATTTTTAATAGAGACAGCGTTTCACCGTGTCAGCCAGGATGGTTTCAATCTCCTGATCTCATGATCCGCCCGCCTCGGCCTCCCAAAGTGCCGGGATTACAGGCATGAGCCACCGCACCTGGCTGCACAACACCTAAAATTTAAAATGCCTAAGCAATTAGCTTTTCCCAAAGGCATAAAACAAAAATGTGTGGCCAGGTGCAGTGGCCCACACCTGTAATCCTAGCAATTTGGGAGGCCAAGATGGGGGGATCACCTGAGGTCAGGAGTTCCGAGGTCAGCCTGGTCAACATGGTGAAACCCTGTGTCTACTAAATATACAAAAATTAGCCGAGTGTGGTGGGAGGCGCCTACAGTCCCAGCTACTTGGGAACCTGAGGCAGGAGAATCCCTTGAACCCGGGAGGCGGAGGTTGCCGTGAGCCGAGACTACGCCACTGCACTCTAGCCTGGGCAACGAAAGTGAAACTCCATCTCAGAAAAAAAAAAAAAGGAAAGAAAAAGAAAAAAGTGAAGAAAAGAGAAACAACCAACTAGCTCTTTGCATAAAGACTACAGCAAAATGGCCAGCAGCCTGATTTAAGCTCTTTATCCTGCAGTTTTGGCAAACGGGTTATTTCAGCATCTGTTCTTTGGGCAGTGGGACAGGGCAGGGCCGTAGACGTCACTTCCAGAAGGGAAAGTAGACTGTCCGGCTGGGGCCAGACCAGGTGGGACTCGGTCATCCCAGGAACCTGGAACCTCCTCCCCAAGGTCATGAGGACTCCTTGGAGGGCTGCTGCAGGTGGGTCGTGAAGGGGTTGGGATGCCAGCAGTAGCAGCAGTATCTCACCTACAGATTCCTGAGCACCCCTAGGTTCCACAGCGTCTGCACTCCTGACAGATTCCCAACTGACACGGGTCTATGCACCAGCCTTTGACCAGCACTGTCAGGAACAATGTGGGGTCCCAGGAGCAGCAACACCAACATCACCCGGAAACTCATCAGAAATGCAGTCTCCCCACCCCTGACGCTGGGGCAGTGCCCAAGATCCGGTGGTTTATGCTTGCTCAAGTTGGCCAGCCCCGCGGCTGTCTTCCAGGGCTTTCTGCATTCCCTGCACCAACTGGGAGGAGGTAGGAGAGAGCGAGCTGAGAGGAGGCTGGGCACGGTGCCCCTGACAGCACGGGAGGTACAGGCCTATGGTTTGCTGTGCTCAGCATCTGTGACCCTCCTTGGGAAACCATATCTCCTTCATTTTCTGGCATGAACTAGCTGTGTGTCATGGGCAAGCTAGTTAACCTCCTGCACCTCGGGTTCCTCATCTGCACCACGGGAATAACAGAACCCACCTCCTGGAGTTGCTGTGAGGATTAAATAAATAGCTTGATGAAGAATGAGGCTTGGCACATAATAAGTACTTAATAAATGCTAGCTGTTCTTACTGCGTGGGAAAGACCCACCTCCAGTTCCACCTGTCCAGTTCCACCTGGGCTGACTGCACAGTCAGCATAGCTATGTGGTGGCCCCTGGTTACACTTCCTAGTACAGAAATGGGGAACTAGCCGAATCAGAATCAGCGAGGCTTGGTGCAGCACCTGGCTGTGTGCTGGGAAAGAGGAAGGTACGGGAATGTGCAGTCTGAGACACAGCAACCATTCTGCCAGCGTGAGGAGAAGCAGGATTTGCCAGGCAGCCACTGCCTGTAGCCTGAGCAAGGGGCAGACATTGCAGAAGACGAGCCACAAAGCATCATCCTCAGTGGCCTCCAACTTTCCCTTGAAACCATCTTCTGGCTGATGGGTGTTTCATTAAAGCCAGCCCATAACCTTTACTGTTTAAGCTCTCTGAGTTGTTCTCGTTGTTGTTTTAATCACTTGCAACATTAAATCAAGCTCTGACACAGTCAGGGGGATGCAGAGCAGGCTGGGCTTTGAGGAATGAGGGAGGCTTGAGGTAGTCATTTCACTGATATTCCAAGAGACACTCAGTACCAGTCCTCAAATCCCCAGGCTGGCAGCCTCTGCCTGGGGACAAACGTAACCTTGGAGCTGCCATGAGAGGCAAAGAACCACACTTTTTCCCTAATGTCATCTCAGTCCCCTCTGGGCCCTGAGCTGTGTCCACAGAGAAAATAACTTGTTTCTGGAGGAGAGAATGTTGTCATGGTAATAACTTAGGACTTCAAGCATTTGGGGAAAATCCAAGAGCCCGGTTCTTCCTTGTCCTCAGTGCTGCTTCAACCAACGTTGGTCCCTGCCTTCAACTAACACAGCCATATCCTTGTGGCTGGCATAAACCACACTTCTGGGTTGCCATAGCAACTCCTGACTCTAGTCTCTGTTACCTCAGCCAGGAGAAGGCTGTGGCCAAGCAAATCTCTCTGCAGAACTGTCTTTTGCTCACTCGCTCCAACCACTCACCAAACACACTCCCTGGGGATGCCAGGCACCGAACCATGTCTGGCTCTGTCCTGTGGGCAGCAGAAACTCAGGAAACCCCTGGAGAGTTGGAGCAAGAGCCAATCAGATGGGAACACCAAGGCCCTGCAGACCTCTTAGGGGACTATTCTACAGCTCCAGAACCTGAGTGATGGAAACAGCAATGAGTAGAAAGACAGAGAAGGATCTGGAAGCCGCAAAATCAGTGGATTCAGTGGCTGTGTTGAGACCAGAGGGCCCAGGAAGCAGTGGGAACACGGAGCTTGGAGAGGGTCAAGGGATGGAAAGGCAGAGTCAGGAATCGTTGGCACAAGCACTGATTCTTCCCCCACTGAGCCATTCCCTACCCGAGAAATGAAGCCCTTTTTTTCAGCCAGTTTTTTCTTTTCCATCGGATCTAAACTTGTCGGCCTGGAAGTTGAGGCACACTGCACCACCAGCCATGGCCAGGAGGCAGTGTTAAGAGCCTGAGCAGGCAGGAGGAAGGGACAGCCTGCTCCAGTGCTCTTTGGGGTCCACTGATGCTCTGGAGGCCAAGTAGGGACGAGAGCTGTTATGAGACAATCATTATAATAAAATCATATAAAATCACCATTGATCATGTCTTTCGTGAACAGCAGCATGTAATGGGAATTCCTGCTGGTGAATCTAGAACGTGTCACTTTATTCTTGGACAAATAATGAGTTTTACTCATAAACCCAGTAATGCAGGGAAGAAAGGGCAGGATGGAACCTCATCCTGAAACATGCCTCCAGGGCGTGCTGGCATGTGTCACCGCAGCTGTCCCCATATTAAGGCTTGGCACCTCCTCCTAGCCCACCTGCACTGGGACACTTAGACAGGGAACTGCTAGCCCCGGCCACACACCCGCATCTCTACTTTCAGGGACGTTAGTAAACAGTTGCCTCTCTGGGGGCTGAAGGCAGCCGTCACTGCTGTGTTGAGTGTATGGTGCAGGGTACACTGAAAAGCTGAGATCTACACAGCTTAGGGGACAAGGTGAGGGCTCCAGGCCTCCTCTCCCTGCAGGTGCATCTGCCTCCAGCCACGCCAAGAGTAACTCCCAAGGGCGCCATTCTGTGATCTCTCTGGAAGCAGCCATTTTTCTTCTCCTCCCTTGACTCAGGTGATTTACCAGGAATTCAGTGGAAGGAGGGTGATGAGCTCAGGCCTCTGAGGAAAGGAAGCACGAGGCCCTGTGACCCTGTACCTGCCAAGTGGAGCTCCCATAATACCAACCACCTGGGCCCCACCTCTCCACAGCACCAACCACAAAGTATTGTATTCTGCACACATTAGCAACTTCCCAAAAGGCCCCTGAAGCCTTTGTGCATTTTTTTGTGCTTCTTGGCGGTGGCTATTTCCATTTTCCTCATGATCTGATTCCACAAATCCAGGACAGGATAAGCAGAATTTAGGGCATAGCCCCAACAATTCCCACAGAATATCCCACTTCCTAGCTTACACATGACAACAACAGGGTTAACGACGTTCAGTGTGGAAAGGGGTAGGGACAAACAGCTAAGTTTACAAAAGGAAAAATCCCTCCCAGGCCAATCAGGCTGAGAAGATTGGAGCACACTGCTGACCCAGGTCAGGCAGCTCACTGCCTCCAGCTGGAGCTCACAGGCTTGACCAGAGCATCAGAAACAGAAGAGTGGTGTGCATGGACCAGGCCTGCTTTAAACCTAAGTCTGGACTCTTACACCATAGGAGACCACAGGAGACCCACCCCAAAAGCAGAACAATCAATCCCCGTATGCCCCTCTCTGCCAATCCCTACCCGCTCCTTTCCAACAGCTAGAGTAATAAAGTTTATAGTAATGAGTTTTATGCCTCTCTAGTGATGAAATTCCATCAGCGTCGGTAAAAATGAAACCGCAAAGGTGGCCAGCACCTGAGTTCCTGCCAGCCGTGGAGTCCCCGTCCCTCCCTCCCAGCACACCAACCACGGCCTGCACTGTGGGTGCCTGTCACAGAGCTGATGTCCTCGCAGGTCATCCCTCATCCCTGCATCCAGACACCGGCCCTGTGCTTCCTGCCCACTAACTGGGAGGATGACGCAGCGGCGCCCAGGGCCGGCGGCTCCCGGAGCCGAGCCACGAACCCACAGCATCAACACCACTGCGAGCTCCTTCGCAATGCAGATTCCCGGAGCTCCAGACCCTAAGCACAAATGGGCCCGCGTCCATGCTCCACGAGCCCCGTGGGGGTGCCGATGCCCTGGGTTTTCGAATCTGGTCTGCACCCTCCCTGGTCTCCAAGGGAGGCTGAAACTGAGACTGAGTGTGATTTACCCGAGTCCAAGACGTGAACCAAGAGACGGGAGGTGATGGGGGAGGGGGACGTCATAAAGAGCTCCCCAGTGCAGAGTGGGAGGCCTGGGGGAAGATGGGGGCGACGCGCCCGGAGGCCCCCGCCCCCCAGGACCCCCACTCACTGCCGGTAGGGGTCATGGAAGGGCAGCGCCAGCCAGGTGCCATGCAGCTCGCGCATGAAGTTCAGCATCTCCTGGGAGCTGTCGTCGGCTGACACGAAGACTACTTCGAAAGGCGCGGGCCGCCGCGCCTCGGCCACCAGCGCCGTGTAGAAGTCGCAGAGCAGCTGCGTGAAGTCGCGGCTCGGCCCGCACCGGGCCGCCGCGAAGTACAGTGCCACCACCTTGTTCTGTAGCGCCGCCTCGGCCTCCACCGCCGCGCCCTTACGGGTCAACAGGTGCCGCCCGCCCAGAATGTCAACCATGGCGCGGACGCGCAGCCACCTGAGGCCCGAGGACACCTGCAGGAGGATGATCACCTGCGGGAAGGAGGTGGCGAGCGCCGCGGTGCCCCGCCACTGTCCGCACCGACGGGCGCTGGACTTCTCAAGACCTGCCCGAGATGCGCCCACACCTCGGGCCGGCCTCGCCTGTGGCTGGGGCAAGAGTGTCAGCGCTGACAATGAGACACTCAGACACCGGAGACGCCAGATGCCTGGGCGACAGCGTGGCACCCGCCTCTGGGAGCCGAGCCAGCCGGGCAACCTCAAGCCCTCAGGCCTCCGCACCCGAGCTCCACTGCGCCACGCACACATCCCATACGCTCCACCCACTGCGCCCCGCCCACATCCCGCACCTTCCCCCACTGCGCCTCGCCCGCACCCCCACACTTTCCCCCCACTGCGCCCTGCCCACATCCCTGCACTCTCCACCCGCTGCGCCCCGCCCACATCTCCGCACCCTCCCCCATTGAGCCCTGCCCGCATCCACACTGCGCCCGGCCCCCATTCCTGCGCTTTCCACCCACTGCGCCCCGCCCACATCTCCGCACCCTCCCCCACCGGACCCCACCCACATCCCCGCACTCTCCTCTAGCTGCGCCTCGCCCACATCCCCACACTCACTCCTCACTGAGCCCCGCCTACACCCCCGCTCCCTCCCCCCACTGCGCCCCGCCCACACTCCCGCGCCCTCCCCTAACTGTGCCCCGCTGACATCCCGCGCCCCCGCCCCCATTCCGACTGCACCCCGCCCACATTCCCGCGCCCTCTCCCACTGGTTGCCCAGCCCACAGCCCGCACGCTCCCTCCACTGAGCCCCGCCCACATTCCGCACCCTCCCCTCACTGCGCCCCGCCCACACTCCCGCACTCTCGCTCCACTACGCGCCCCCCACACACATCCCGCGCCCCCGCCCCCATCCCCACTGCGCCCCGCCCACACTCCCGCGCCTTCCCGCCCCTGGGCTCTCCCTTAGTGGGCACTCTTCCCAGCGCGTCTACACTTTCTCCGGACGCAGCGCCCCGCCCTCCGTCCCGCCCCTCGTCCCGCCCCACCTACTGCCTCTTGCAGAGCACACCATGCTCTTCCTCCTCCTTCACTTCCTCCCACTCCTCGCGCTCCCCTTCGGCGCCCCACGCCACCCTTCCCCAGAAACCCTGCGTGGCTCTCCTTCCCTCCTGGGCTGTCTTCCAGTCTCGCGCTCCCTGTCCGGCCCCGCTGCAAGTGTCCCGCAGCCGTCATCCCAGGGCATTTGAATCCTGCCTTGGAGCTCTTGCCGCGACCCAGCCCCCTGGAAGGGGCATGGGGAGGATGGGACGATGAGGAAGGGGAAGGGTAATTGGGCTTGGAGCGGACTTGGGCGGGGCGGTAGGGAACCTGAGCTCCGTTGGTTCAGGGTGTTTGTCCCTGACCTCCTGTGTCCTGGCCGGGAGGGTTCGTGAAGTTCAGGAAGAATTTGGGAGCAGTCCTTACAGAATGTTTTATTTGGAGAACCAAGAGTATTAATTTTTTGGCGAGCACTGTTGTAGGCCCTGGGAATTCAGCAGTGAAAAAAATAGTTGCAACTCCTTGCCAAGCCCGGGCTAGAAGGAGGCAAGCGAGCGAGGCACTCGCATGGGGGCAAAATTTAAGGGCGCGACAAAAAACTCCGTAATCAGGGCAAATAATGTTTTAATACAGTATCTTAAAAAGTCAAAATGAATGCAAAGCAAAGTTTATAATGAACAAAATATCAAAAACTTAAGACAGTGAAGGAAACCAAAATATGCCATCCTAAAATATGCCGCTTTGGTATATTGATTATTTTGAGCGAGAGGCACTTGAAAAACAGCAAATGCAGAGAGACCTTCTCCCCTTACCTGTCTAAAGACGGAGCCTCCAAAAGAAACTGTCATGAATTCCCGAATCCCGGGAGGATGGACTCTTCTCACAGCAGAAGTCCACACCACACCTAGACAAACTGTCACAAACTCATAAAGACCTATTCATCTTTCCTAAAAGTCGGTTACTCTCCCCTAAGTGGCCTACATCAGCTTCCAGTTCCCCTATTCACTGGTTTGGGGGGTTTTCACCTATTTTCCTGCAATGCCCCTGTGCAGGTGATATTAAAGATTAATAAATGTGTATTCCCGTTCCCCCGTTCAACTGCCCTTTGGCAGTTAATTTCATAGAGCCAGCTATGGAACTAGGGTAGAGAGAAGGTCTTTGCTCTACTAAGACGAGATGGATCCCCCACTGACTTCGCACTCCCGTCACGCTCACCGACCCCTGAGTCCTGCCCCTGTGCCTGCCTAGAGCTTACGTTCTAATGGGCACAAAAAAATAAATAAGATATTTTGCAGGTGCTATGCCAAAAGAAGAGCCATGAGGAGGGGCGCAGGTTTTTGTTTTGTTTTATTTTGGTTTGGTTTTGTTGGTTGGTTGAGGCGGAGGCTCTTGTTGCCCAGGCTGGAGGGCAATGGCCCGATCTTGGCTCACTGCAACCTCCGCCTCCCGGGTTCAAGCAGTTCTCCCGCCTCAGCTTCCTGAGTAGCTGGGATTACTGGCGCGTGCCACCACGCCCAGCTAATTTTTGTATTTTTAGTAGAGACGGGGTTTCACCATGTTGGCCAGGCTGGTCTCAAACTTGTGACTTCAGGAGATCCCTCCACCTCTGCCTCCCAAAGTGCTGGGATTACAGGCTTGAGCCACCGAGGGGCGCAGTTTTAATCTAGCTGTGAGAGGAGTCGGGGAAGGTGAGATTTGCGCTTCCTGAGGACACGCCTACCGGCGCGGGCTCCCCCTAGTCTCGCCGTTAAATGAACGGAAATTGGCGGACGCCTTGCCTGCAGGCACAGCCCGTGGGCTCGGTTGCGTAAATGTACTTAGCAGCCAAAGCTGAGTGGAACCCTTGCGGGAGGATTGATTGGCGCTCTTAGGTGAAGCAGGCTGTCAGAGCCCGGATTCACTGTCCTCTGGGGAAAATGGATAGACAAATCGGAGGAAAAAATTGAGAGGAACGGTGAGCAGTATAAATCTTGCATGAGGAGGTCCCTGACTTACGTTAAAACTCAGAGATAAGAGGAATGAAATGCAGCTAAGCTCTCAAAATCATCCAGACTATTTTGTTTTGTCGTTTTATCCTTGAACACACAATAAGCCAAAGTAGACAGCATTCCTAATTAGCTGACGGTGCCACCCTCCCGAGAAAATCAACAGTCATTCGCGTTAATCCTGCCTGCGCTGGGGAACTACCCAACCTCCATGCAGGAATGGATCACACTTCCTGCTGCCAATGTCGGGGCAGGGCGGCTTCCTAGGCACGCAGCCCCTCAGAAGCACGCGGCCCTGCACTCACTTGGGGCTCAGTGTTCTGCGGTTGCAGTCTTTGTTGCTTTGTTTTTTGTTTAGAAACTGAATCTCACTCTGTTACCCAGGCTGGAGTATAGTAGTGGGATCATAGCTCACTGCAGCTTTAAACTCCTGGGCTCCAGCGATCCTCCCGCCTCAGCCTCCTCAGTAGCTAGGACTATAGCCACAAGCCACTATACAAAGCTAATTTAAAAAAAAAATCTTTGTGGAGATGGCGGTCTCCCTTTGTTGCCCAGTCTGGTGATTTTTTTTTTTTTTTTTAATGGTGTGTCGGTCTGTGGCCCAGGCTGGAGTGCAATGGCATGATCTCAGCTCACTGCAACCTCCACCTCCTGGGTTGAAGCTATTCTTCTGCCTCAGCCTCCTGAGTAGCTGGAACTACAGGTGTGTGCCACCATGCCTGCCTAATTTTTTTATTTTTAGTAGAGATGGGGTTTCACCATATTGACCAAGCTGGTTTCGAACTCCTGACCTCATGATCCACCCGCCTCAGCCTCCCAAAGTGCTGGGATTACAGGCGTGAGCCACTGCACCGGGCTGAAATTCTTATCTTTGAATTTGTGTGGTATATGAGAGGTCTTGGACAGTGGCACATATATGAGTGTTTGGACCCTAGCTCATGTGTGCTCCCACCTGCCACTGCCTCCCTACCTCCCCAAGACAGATTCTTCCTCTTCCTCCTCTTCTTCTTCTTCCTCTTCCTCTTCCTCTCCTCCTCCTCCTCCTCCCCCCCCTCCTCCCCCTCCTCCCCCTCCTCCCCCTCCTCCTTCCTCTTCTTCCTCTTCTTCCTCTTCTTCTTCTTCTTCTTCTTTTTCTTCTTCGGAGTCCCACTCTGTCACCCAGGCTGGAGTGCAGTGCTGTGATCTCAGCTCACTGCAACCTCCACTTCCCGAGTTCAAGCAATTTTCCCTGCCTCAGCATCCCGAGTAGGTGGGACTACAGGTGCCCGCCACCACGCCCAACTAATTTTTGTATTTTTAGTAGAGACAGGGTTTCACTATGTTGGCCAGGCTGGTCTTGAACTCCTGACCTCAAGTAATCTGCCCACCTCAGCCTCCCAAAGTGCTGGGATTAAAGGAGTGAGCCACTGTGCCCAGCCCAAGACAGGTTCTTGACTGCTCAATCCTCCCCCTCCCTTTGGTGTCCTGGGCCATACCTGGGCTCCCCATCTCCACCTCCACCCAGGAACCGCTAGTGTCCTCTATGGTCAGTGGGGTCCCGGGTGCTGGGGGGAAGACTGACGTCCGATGCCTTTGCCCCACAAGGTCTCAGGGTGGGTACGACATAGGAATAGCTGGTGGCCTGCATGCCCACCAGGTCACTGGGCAGGGCCCCCAGACAAGGGTGAAAGTTGACATTCACCCTGTGCCCAAAAAAGTGTGACATTCAATGGTAAATAAAAGACCATGCTAGAAAGAGAGAAGCTTTTGCATGTTAGTGCCTTTGCTGGCACCTTCCTTTCCTGGAAGGAAGGGGCACTGCATTTCCATTGCTGGAGAGAGCAGCCCACTCAGTGTTAAAGGAGAAACCAAACTCGGTAAACTATTTGAAAGAGGTTTATGCTGAGCTAGTATGAGTGACCACGGCCCAGGGAAAGACATAAACTGAAAAAGCCTGAGTCAGTGGTCCCAGGGCAGTTAGATCGCAACTCTGTCTTACACATTTCAGGGAAGTAGAAGTTACGAAAAAGTCATAAATCGGTACATGAAGATTAGACATTGATTTGGCCCAAAAAGGCAGACTAGCTTAAAGTGGGGGCTTACTGGTCATAGGTTGCTCCGGAGTCTTCAATTTGCAATTGGTTAAAAGAGTAAAACTTTGTCTAAAAATTTTGAGTCAGCAGAAAGGAATGTTTTCAGTTAAGATAAGGAAGTCTGTTAACCAAACCACTGGGTCAGAGTGACCTGTGGGGTGTATGACTTAATCCTTGCCTGACATGGACTTAGGTCCTATTTATCATTTGGTACCATATTGTCACATAGAGTTTGTTTTGTCTTATGATCTCTATTTTAACATTTATGCTGGTCAGTTCTGCCTAAACTCCAAAAGGGAGGGCATGTAACAAGGCATGAGTCCAACCTCCCTTCCCACTGTGGCCAGGAATTTGGTTTTTAACTTTTTTCTGGGATCCTCTTGGCCAACAGGGGGTCTGTTCAGTGAGTAGACGGTTAGGATTTTATATTTAGTTTATATCAGGGACCTGGGTGAAGCGAGTAAGCCCTCCAGGGAGATGTGATCATGGGGGGAACGGAGTCAGCCACCCCCATCCCAGATTCTCCTTGGACTGCCTGCTCTGAGCGGCTGTGTGTAAACAGCAAGGAAGAGGGGTCTTCCTCAGATGTGTGCACCAGAGACTCCAGAATAGCTCAGCCTGGCTCACTCAGCTCCACCTGTAAAGGGCATTCTCAAGGGTCATTGCTGACTCTTCCGGGGCAACCAGTCTTCCAATGGACTTTTGCAAACCCCTTCCTATTGCAGAAAGCCTGCATCATTTGCCTCCAAATGCTATCCCCCTGACCTCTCCCTGGGGAGGGAGTGGGCTGCAGGGGCCACAGGATGCAGCATGAAGCCCTGCATTCTCCCACCGCTGCCGGAGCCAAGTTCTCCTTCATGTTTCCCGCTGCACGACACACACAGGAACACTCACAAATGCAGTCCTGGAAACAAGATTAGGTGGCCCCTGCTTTGCTAGCTGAGATATGCAAAGTCACTTTCATACCAAACCTCCTTCCAGGGCATCTAAAGGTGACATGAGTGTGGGCATCTGTAAGCAGCTTTACTTGCCTCGGACAACCACAGGGAAACTGGGCAGCCAGTCCCACTCCAGATGCTGGCCCGAGAGATCCCAGTGAAGGCTCCCTCAGGCCTGCCCTCCCTCCCTGAGCCCTTCTCCCCACCCCACTGCCCCTGATTTAAGGGTAATCTTTTCTGCGTTTCCTCCCGAGAGCATGATAATAACTCACTGCTCGACCAACTTCAGACAGGCTCCTCCATCACTCTTTTCAACTAGGCCTCGTCCTTGGACCCCGTGCTCAGCCTGCCTGAGCCAGTCTTAACAAAGAATCCTGTAAAGTCCTTCTCTCCCCTTGGTATCCAATCACCCCGGTCTGCCTGCAGCAAGCGTCCTGTTAAGTTAGTTTAGCAAGATACCCCCTACCATCAAGGTCCCCTCTATTTTCCATCTGCCAGCCCCCCACCTCCACCCTGATCCTCGGCTGTAAATTCCCACTTGTCCTTGTGTTGGGAATTGTGCTTGGCGCTTTCCTTTTGCAGTAGTACTGAACAGAGTCTTTTTGCCTTGGATAGTATTCAGTTCTCTTTCTCATGAACAGTTATGAAGGGCTGTGACACCTTGCTTGGCTTTTAGCCTTGACATAGACTGAAAGGCAGAGGCTTCCAGAGATCATGCTGGATGGCTGGGCAGATGGGGTCTTCAGAGACTCTCCAGGGAGGTATGGCTCTGCCTTTCTACTCAGCATGCAAGCCCCCCGGACTTCTGAAGAGGGATATTTCTCCTTAGAGAAAGTCTCCCTGAATGTGGGTATTTCATAAGTTCTTGGACCAGTTCCGCTCTTCTTGATTTTTGTTGACATACATTGAATCGCTTCTCCCTGGCAAAAGAGCAGCATGTGAAGAAAATGTGATCCTTGGTGGTTTGACGTGAAATTGACTTTTTCTTCTAGCAACTTATGAATATTCAAATACAATTATGGAAAACATTTTTTGCATTGATCAGCGTGACAAACAAATTAGACATCCCAGTGTGCAAACGTAACTTTCTGAATTTCCTGGTTTTAAATATTCCAGTGGCCAGGATACCCTATCCAGAGGAAGCAGGACCGTCTCAGCTGACCAGGGCCCTTGCCTGCTAATAGAATCATGCATACCTTGTTTCTTTTTTTTTTTTTTTTTTTTTTTGAGACGGAGTCTGGCTCTGTCTCCCAGGCTGGAGTGCAGTGGCCGGATCTCAGCTCACTGCAAGCTCCGCCTCCCGGGTTTACGCCATTCTCCTGCCTCAGCCTCCGGAGTAGCTGGGACTACAGGCGCCCGCCACCTCGCCCGGCTAGTTTTTTGTGTTTTTAGTAGAGACGGGGTTTCACCGTGTTCGCCAGGATGGTCTCGATCTCCTGACCTCGTGATCCGCCCGTCTCGGCCTCCCAAAGTCCTGGGATTACAGGCTTGAGCCACCGCGACCGGCTACCTTGTTTCTTCATGAGGCTGCTTGGCCAGGTTCCAATCCACCAGGAGTTCATCTTGTATCATCGTTGATGGATCCCGTGTCTCATTTCTAAGTTGGAGCATCACTTTGCAGCTCCCAACCAGGGCCAGCCACGTCATTTGAAAGGCCCGGTGCAAAATGAAAATGCAGAGCCCCTTGTTCAAAAAGCAGGAAAAGAATGGGCCAGCAAAGGAACTGAAATACACAAAGGCTTTTCCCTTTCTTCCATGGTCTCTTTTGACCGATCGTGGTGTTTTATTTGCTACTGAATATCATGTTTTCTTGGGACAGGGTGAGTGTCAACTTTTACACTTGCCCAGGGGCCCTGCCGAGTGACATGGTGGGTACACAGCCCACCAGCTGCTTGCATGGCCATGCCCACCCTGAGATGCCACAGGTAGTGCAGTAAAAGCATCTGATGTCAACCCCACACCCACCACACATACACACTCAGGCTCCCACTGACCATGGAGGGCACCAGTGGTTGCTGCGTGAGGGTGGGGATGGGGAGGCCATGTAGGGCCCAGGACACCAAAGGGAGGGAGATGAGCAGTCAAGAATGTGCCTGGGGGAGGTAGCGAATCAGCAGCAGATGGGAGCACACATGAGACAGGCTCCAAGTGCTCACATATGCTCCACTGTGCGATGAGGCCTCACTCATACCACACAAATTCAAAGATAAAATAATTAAGAATTTTTTTTTTTTTTTTTTTTTTTTTTTTTGGAGACAGAGTCTCACTCTGTCACCTAGGCTGGAGTGCAGTGGCACAATCTTGGCTCACTGCAACCTCCACCTTCCAGGTTCAAGTGATTCTCCTGCCTCAGCCTCCCGAACAGCTGGGACTACAGGCACCCACCAACATGCCTGGCTAATTTTTTGTATTTTTAGTAGAGACAGGGTTTCTCCATGCTGGCCAGGCTGGTCTCAAACTCCTGACCTCAAGTGATCTGCCCCCCCTTGGCCTCCTAAAGTGCTGGGATTACAGGCATGAGTCACCATGCCCGGCCTGATAAAATAATTAAGAATTTCAAGACAGCAACCACAGAGCACTGAGCTCCAAGGGAAGGGCTCTGTGCCTCCATGGGGCTGCATGGCCATGAAGCCACCCTGCTCCAGCATTGGCAGCAGGAAATACAGTCCATTCCTGGATGGAGGTTGGGCTAGTTCCTCAGGGCTGCTGTAACAAAGACAACCTGGGTAGCTCCAAACAACAGCAATGGGCTGTCTCATAGCTCTGGAGGCCAGAAGTCTGAAATCAGGGTGGCGCAGGGCCGTGCTCCCTCTGAAACCTAAGGGAATCCTTGCTTGCCTCTTCCTGGCTTCTGATGGCTGTCGCAATCTTTGGAGTTCCTTGGCTTGTGGCTGTGTCACTCCAATCCTAGATCTTCACCAGTCTCCTTTTTATAAGGACACAGTCACAATGGGTCCCTCCAGTGTGACCTAACTTTAACTATTACATCTACAAGGATCCTGTTTCCAAATAAGGTCACATTTTGAGGTCCTGAGAATTAGGACTTCAGAAGGGTTCATCTTTTAGGGGGATGCAATCCAACCCATAATAGAGGTATGGAGGAAGGAGAGTTTCTTCAAGGGGCAGGACTGGGAAAGAGTTTGTAAGGAGGCTGGACCTTGAAAGAGGTGGCAAGCACGGAGCCAGAGCGGATTGGGAGAGGGAAGAGTGAGCTTCTCTGTTTGGCTACCGTGAACGTGGTGTTTGGGAGGTAGAGAAGACAGTGGGAAAGTGGCTTGTGGCCAGGGTGGCCCTGGATGCCTGATGTATAATAACAATGATGGTGTTCATTGAGTGCCAGGTCCCCTTTTAGGCACTTTACCTATTTTATGTTAATTTGTTAAATCCTCAAAAAATTCCTGTGAGGTATTTCAGAAACAAAATGATATATATAACTCCTCACTCGGAAAAAAGAAACTATGATATCAGAAATATGGACTTTGGTTTTATTAAAAATGAGAAACAGGCTAGGCACAATGGCTCACGCCTGTAATCCCAGCACTTTGGGAGGCTGAGGCAAGAGGATTGCTTGAGGCCAGGAGTTCGAGACCACCCTGGGCAACATAGTGAATGAGACTCCTCTCTACAAAAAATAAACCTAAAACTTAGCTGGGCTTAATGGGACATGTCTGTGGTCCAAGCTACTCAGGAGGATGAGGTAAGAGGATCACTTGAGCCCAGGAGGTCCAGGCTGCAGTGAGCTGTGATCACACCACTGCATTCCAGCCTGGAGAGGAACAGAATGGAATTTTGGCACAGAGCAAGACCCTGTATCAAAAAATATATAAATAATAATGAATAAAAATATAAATATAAAAATGAGAAACCATGAAGTCCAAAAGCAGTCTGCTTGTTCAGACGCTGTAGCTTTCCATGGCTAATCCTGCCTGCCACCCTCCACAGAAGCAGGACAACACAACACGTCCTTTCCAAGCCTTCCCCAGGCCTGGCCAGTGGGAGGATATAAAGCTCTTCCTGAATGATATACTTCTTTCTGATACAAGAGGAATAAGAAGAATCCCCTGCCTCATGCTGCCCCCTCTTCATGACTTTGAATCTGAATGAGGACATGATGTCTGGAGCTCCTGCAGCAATCTTAGCACTGTGGGAAAAAAAAAAGACCAAGAGAATTTCAGAGACATCTGCCTAAACTTCTGATATTGTTGTATCTACAAACCCAAACAAGTAATGATCGATCCCCACACAGCTCACCAAAAAAATACATCCCAACTGTAGACAGTTCTCAAAGCATGTTCTGCAGAACCCCAGGTGATGACGCAAGACCCATAGAGGTGGTTTGCAAGGTCAAAACTTTTCTTTTTTGTTTTGTTTTGTTTTGTTTGTTTGTTTGAGATGGAGTTTTCACTCGTGTCACCCAGGCTGGAGTACAATGGTGTGCGATCTCGGCTCACTGCAACCTCTGCCTCACGGGTTCAAGCAATTTCCTGCCTCAGCCTCCCTAGTAGCTGGGACTACAGGCACCCACCACCACACCCAGCTAATTTTTGTATTTTTAGTAGAGATGGGGTTTCATCTTGCTGGCCAGGCTGGTCTCGAACTTCTGACTTTAGGTGATCCACGCCTCGGCCTTTCAAAGTGCTGGGATTACAGGCATCAGCCACCACTTATTATACAGAAAAACTGTTTTCTTAATAACACAAAGATGATATTTGTCTTATTCACTGTGCTGACATTTGCCCTGATGATGCCAAAGTAATGATGGATAAACTGCTGTCAGGACCTGAATCAAGCCAGTGGCACCAAACTATACTCAGTAGTCACTGTATGCTTCTCTGCCAGATACACAATAAAAAATAAGCCAGTTTCACTTAAGAATGTTCACAGTGATGCTCAAGAGTTACTCATTTTATTACATCTCAAACCCTGAGTACAAATCTTTTTAATATTCTGTGGGACAAAATGGGGAGTTTGCAGAAGGCACTTTTGCATACCAAAGTACGTGGGTGTTCTTGAGGAAATGCAGTTGTGTGATTGTTTTAGTTACCAGCTGAACTAGCCACTTTTTCATGGAATATCATTTCTTCTTGAAAGAACACTTGAGGCTGGGTGCAGTGGCTCACACCTGTAATCCCAGCACTTTTGGGAGCCCAAGGCAGGCAGATCACTTGAGGTCAGGAGTTTGAGACTAGCATGACCAACATCGGCGACACCCCATCTCTACCAAAAAATACAAAAATTAGCTGGGTGTGGTGTTGGGTACCTGTAATCCCAGCTACTCAGGAGTCTGAGGTGAGAGAATCACTTGAACCCAGGAGGTGGAGGTTGCAGTGAGCTGAGATCATGCCACTGCACTACAGCCTGGGTGACTGAGTGAGACCTTGTCTCAAAAAAAAAAAAAAAAAAAAAAAAAAAAAAAAAAAAAAAAACAACAACAACAGATGAACTATGGATATTTAGACATAGGTATGTGACAGACATTTTCTTAGACATGAATAACTTGAACCTGTCCATTTAAATGAATCAACTGACACCCTTTGTTGCCAGTGATACCATTCAATATTTCAAGCAAAAATTAGGATTTTGAAAAGCTTCTACCCAGCACCAAGAGCTTGACAGCTTCCCAATACTTATAGACTTCTCGTGACAGACTGGTGGTGGCATTAACAAATGTGATTTATGTTTTATGTTATATGAACTAGGTCAACATTTGAAAGTTCTGGCCGGGCACAATGGATCACACCTATAATCCCAGCACTTTGGGAGGCCGAGGTGGGTGGATCACCTGAGGTCAGAAATTCAAGTTCAGGATTTCAGCCTGACCAACACAGTGAAACTCCATCTCTAGTGAAAATACAAAAATTAGCCCCCATGCCCCCTCACACCCCTCCCACATGGAGCCTTCATGTCCACTTTGACCAGGTGTTGTCCTCCTCTCCCCAGATGGTTCAGCATCCACCAACGGACCCAGTGATTCTTGTCTTTTTATTTCAAGATAGCTGTAACCTAAATAGGACCAGGAGGATGGCTCAGTGCAGAACAGAGCAAAAACTGCAACTTACCTAGAGCAGCTGAGCGTTGAGAATCTCTCGCTGACTCTCCTGCTCTTTCGGGGTTTTTCTCTACATAGCTGTAAGGGCCCCTATCGACCCCAGGCCCTCTCTAAGTCATGCCATATGGTGCAGTTACTCAGTGAGGATTTCCTGTGTGTATCCTTCCGCTTTCCTTCCCATCCAAGAGAACAGAGCCCTCCCTACCCGCCAGCAAGCCCTGTCCAACCCTTTCCTAGCAATTCTGCTTGGCCTCAGGGCCAGAGAGCTGTCCTCCTCCCAATAATTTGCAAATCTGTCTTCAAACCTTCCTCTGGAACCTTCACAAAAGTCAGCTACTATCACTGGAGTTAAAAAGAGCTTCAGAAATCATTTTAAGAAATGTGAACCCAGTGAGCCAATAAATGCTCACATTCATTCCCTTGTGCATTTCCCCACAAATCTTTATGGGTGGTGCCCTCCTGTAGTACCAGCTGGCCAAGATGGAAGGCAAGAAGTCAGAGAGTACCTGCCCCCAGGTAGCTCCCACCTAGAGAGGTGACAGATGTACAATATCAACACACTGTGGCAAGATCTGCAAGAGGGTGGCTGTCACTGGCTGCAGACACCTGACCCCACTGTCAAGTTCTAGGGCTGGGCACACTGTTGCCCAGGAAGCAGGAGCTGGTCAAACCCCTATGGGGATTTCCTAGGAGATAAACCCCACGGCCCAGGCAGGGCACGACAGAACAGACTGTATGGGGGAAAGAGGTTCAGCTGACAGGACTCTTGATAACACAAGGAAGGGTGGAAATGAAGAGGGAACAAGCCATGACTGTCTGCTCTGCAAACGTAACTTGTCACATTAAAATCACCCACTCTCTGCCCAGGCGCAGTGGCTCACGCCTGTAATCCCGGCACTTCAGAAGGCCGAGGTGGGTGGATCACAAGGTCAAGAGATCAAGACCATCCTGGCCAACATGGTGAAATCCCGTCTCTACTAAAAATACAAAAATTAGCTGGGCGTGGTGGCGCATGCCTGCAATCCCAGCTACTTGGGAGGCTGAGGCAGAAGAATCACTTGAACCGGGAGGCAGAGGTTGCAGTGAGCCAAGATCATACCACTGCACTCCAGCCTGGCGACCGAGCAAGACTCAGTCTCAAAAAAATAAATAAAAAGAGAAAACCTACCAGGGCACCTGAAAGATGCTTTGCTATGACATAGAACACATTTCTATAGCTTGTATTTTTAAAAATACATTTACCAGGTGCCCAGGGCTTTTGATTTTGGTGTTCTGTTTTGTTCTGCTTTTCCAGCATTTTTCCAGCAGCATCTACAGACAACATTTCCAACAGTCACCATCACTTCATCACACTCCCCAAAACTAACCACACGAGCTACTCCTAATTATGACAGCAGCAAGCCCCCTAGCACGAAGTCCTTTTCGTTTCAGAACAAAGCCCTTGACATAGACAGCATTCAGTCATCTGTTAAGCCTGACCAGAGAACTACCGTTGCCAAGTGAGAAAATCACAAAAACCCAATAGTCCTAACCCACAGTTGAAAATTCAGTCCAGGTGCAGCGACTCATGCCCGTAATCCCAGCAGTTTGTTAGATCAAGGCGGGAGGATCACTTAAGCCCAGGAATTCGAGACCAGCCTGGGCAACATAGCAAGACTCCCATCTCTACAAAAACAAAAAAGAAGAAAATTCAGTCTTTAACTTAGCATGCATCCATATGTGAGAGAGAGTGTGTGTGTGTGTGTGTGTGTGGTGGTGTGTATATGAGTGTTGTGTGTGTATGTACATGTGCATAAGGGTTATAAGTGTATATATATGCATGTGTGTCCCAGCTTCCAAATCCCATGGATGGCCCCTCTAGGACTCAGGGCTAGGTCTTGCCTGCCGTGGAAGCCTCCTTTGCTCCTCCCTGACTCTGCAGCCACAGCCTGGCACAGTCATGGGCTCAGCCCATGAGAGGCTTCTCTTGTCCTGTAACAGGGAAGAGGTCGCTCAGTGGGAAGGGCCAGGGTGGCGGCTTGCAGAGTGCAGGGCAGGGCCCCACCCCTGGGTTATGCCTGTTTCTAGAGCCAAACCTGCTCTTGGACCTTTTAAAAAGCATCTGTATGCACCGCCCCCCACCCCCCACCATCCCCTGTCCCCTCTGAGAAAGACTCACTGTTGCTTGGAGCCAACACACCTGACTGCTGACCCAGAGGGGATGTTCATGCCCCACGTCCTATCGCATCCTCATGAAATGTACTATTTCTCCAGATTAAACCATCTCCAAAGACCTCATTTCATGTGAGGGGAAATTTGAAGAAAGAAGGAGCTGTACAAAAATTGTGTCAACAGGAAATAGCTGTTCATGTCGGGATGAGGTGGGGGACTCCATTGACTCACACAGCTTTTGACTTGGAACTTTTTCCTTTGAATTTGTATCCCCTGAGTACAACCCAATAGTATTCAGCTTTTGAGACCTGTCATTGTTTTATCATTTTATCAGAATGTTTGTCCATGTCCCCTCCCTCCCCAACTCCTGGCCAGTTACTTGCTTTTAAGAGACAATCCCAGCACTTTGGGAGGCCGAGGTGGGCGGATCACCTGAGGTCAGGAGATGGAGACTAGCCTGGCCAACATGGCAAAACCCCATCTCTAGTAAAAATACAAAAATTAGCCGGATGTGGTCGCGGGCACCTGTAATCCCAGCTACTCAGGAGGCTGAGACAGGAGAATCACTGGAATCTGAGAGGCAGAGGTTGCAGTGAGCTGAGATCGTGCCATTGCACTCCAGCCTGTGCAACAGAGCAAGACTCCATCTCAAAAAAAAAAAAAAAAAAAAAAAAGAGAGACAGAGAGAGAGAGATTTGATGAATTCTTAAAGGCCAGCCCCTGGGGTGGAGGGTACCATGGCTAGGATGCCTCCATGCCACACCAAAGGTCATTAGGGATACAGGACTCCTTGGGCTCCTTCCTGGGCCATTTTTAGCATGTGCACATGCCCAGGGTCTTAGGGTCTCGCCTGAGAACACGTGACTTCACGTTAGACCAAACCTGGAGACCTCAAGTCACCTGCATTTGGGTGATGAGAAACCACTGCATTATCAGACTCATTCATCTTTGTATCAACTTCAGCAAAAAGCAATTAAAGCAGGAAGTGGGGCATAATTCATAGTTATAGGAAATCATTTCAACTCTTCGGTACCCAGGTCAAAGACAAAAGGCAAGAGCTTTTTTGCATAAAATCTCTGTAGCGTAAAAAGTCTGCTAGACCTCCCTAGAAAGGACACATTCCAGCAGCCTACGCGTAGACATTTTCTCAGTCCTCCCCATTTTTTTTCCTGATCTCATCCATGTGTTTCTTCCAGCTTTGACTGTAAAATAAAAATGAGATTCAGAAAACCACACAAAACAAACATACAGCTGAATGAGTTACCTTCAGAGGAATACCCCTGCACTCCTCACTCAAGCCATGAAGAAGCTTTGCCCCCACCCAAGGTTTTCCCAGGCTCCTTCCCTCCCCAGGAAGGTAGCCACATCCTGATGTCCCTAGAAATCGCCCCCTCACATTTCTTCCTGGTGCGTCACCCTGGCCGCATCCCTAGACACTGTTTCTATCTGTTTGTCCAAGTCCATCTCTTTATTTGCCTTACAATTTACCTGTTGAAGCTTCCCCCGTCGCTGGCCCCACTGCCCCACTCTGGTTGTGCTACCTGAGATCACTCCAAATATTAATACTTTATACTCAGCTGGGTGTGGTGGCTGACACCTGTAATCCCAGCACTTTGGGAGGCTGAGGTGGGCAGATCCCCCGAGGTCAGCAGTTTGAGACTAGCCTGGCCAACATGGTGAAACTCTGTCTCTACTAAAAAAATAAAAATTAGCCAGGCGTGGTGGCGGGTGCCTGTAGTCCCAGCTACTCGGGAGGCTGAGGCAGGAGAATGGCGTGAACCCAGGAGACGGAGGTTGCAGTGAGCCGAGATCGCACCACTGCACTCCAACCTGGGCAACAAGAGTGAAACTCCATCTCAATCATAATAATAATAATAATAATTTACATTCAAGTGCTCACCTCAGGTACTGTGTGACAGGGCAGGGGTTGCTTCTAAGCAGCCCAATCCAAGACAGCCCCTTCAACCACAGCCCCAGGTTACGTGTCACCCACGCAGTGTGGCCTAGGCCAGCATCTAGATTGGGCCCTCAAGGACAGGACCAGTGTCCTCTCTGTCTTCCTCCCCACTGGCCACACAGAAGGGAGGGTGCAGTCAACTGTGGAGAAGACAGGATTTGGGGTTCCGCAGAGCCACTCAGCTGAGTGACCCTGTACCTTCCCAGAGGGAGGATCTCACGGTCTGGCCAGGATAAAGGGGAGTTAGAGGCCCTTGGAGAGAGTGGGATGGTCCCAGACTCTCCTCATAAAAATGAACATTTGTAAAGCAGTGAAAGTTAAATAAATAAATAAATAAGATAGGTCCTCATCTGGCTCTGCCTTTATTTTAACTTGCTTTGGGGATGAAAGAGTCAAACCCTGGGGAGTGACCAGTTGTCTGAGAAAAAGAAGAGAAGGAGAGGCCCCTCGGGTCATCTCTCCAACGCATGGCCTGGTCTGGGCTCCCCTGAATCTGCCCTGCTCCTTCTTGGCACTCAGGTTAGGAGGGCCTCCTTCTCTCCTTCTTCCTTTGGGGGTGATTTTCTGCAAGACACTCAATTGGCCTTTCGTAACTGATATGAGGTTTCCTGTATGTTGTCCATGCCAGTATACGATTTGACTCTTTTTTTTTTTTTTTTTGAGATAGAGTCTCGCTCTGTCACAAGGCTGGAGTGCAATGGTGCGATCTCGGCTCACTGCAACCTCCGACCCCCTGGTTCAAGTGATTCTCCTGCCTCAGCCTCCCGAGTAGCTAGAATTATAGGCACGTGCCACCACGCCCGGCTAATTTTTTGTATTCTTAGTAGAGACAGGCTTTCATCATGTTGGCCTTGACTCTCTCTTTGTCCATCTCTTCCTCTCGCTCTTTGCCTCTTTTCCTCTCTCTTTCCTTTCTCTCTCTCTGCTGGTCTTTCCTTGCCTCTGCCAGCTGCTTATGCTGCTGTTCTCTCAACCACTGTGTGTTGGGGGCAGGGGGTCTAAAACCAGCTGTAACCAAGTGTCTATGTACGGGAACTGGTCTGGGTTCCCTGGCTTACAGGTTACCTTGTGCCATACCTTTGAAATAAGGGACCTGTCCAGGCTTCCTTCTAATGTCCAACCTACCTCTAATGCTGGCCAGTCTATCTTACACAAAGTTTTAAGTTTTCCTGCTGTCACAGTACTCCACAGTCTCCCTTAAATTCTTTTTTGAAATTTTTCAACATAGGTCCTAGTAGTATGGGCTTATTTGTACCTGACCTATGCTTCTTCAAGACAAAACACCATGCTCCAACCACATGCACACCACAAAACAAAGAACAGGTAAAAAAAGGCACACACACACTTGTGCAGTTTGCACCAAACCAAAATCAAAACCAAACTCAAGGGAGTATCCAGAAATCCAAGTCAGGTCAAAACCAAAACCAAAGTATCAAGCAATTCAAGTCAAGTCAAAAACAAAAACCAAAGTGCTGGTACAGGCATACCGTGGGTGATCAGGCCACACTTCCGCTCAAATGGAGTAGGCAAGTTCCAAGACCAATCCTGTCAAGCAATTCAAACCAAGTCAAAACCAAAACCAAAACCAAAGTGCCGATAAAGCCACGCCGTGGGTGATCAGGCCACGCTTCCACTCAAATGGAGTGGGCAACTTCCCACAACCGGTCCTGTCAAGCAATTTAAACCAAGTCAAAGCCAAAACCAAAACCAAAGTGCTGCTAAAGGCATGCTGTGAGTGATCAGGCCACGCTTCCACTCAAACGGAACGTGCAAGTTTCAAAGACTCATCTTACCAAGTTTTAGATGTCCAGGCTCCAAGTGCTAGTTCCTTCCCGGTGTTCACCTACTGCATTGATCCTCCAAGGAGGCCTGCAACACACTGCTCTGGCGAGGTGTCCCACTGGGGCAAATGCCTACCTGGGAGCGCTCTCAGGATCCTCGTCGCTGGGGCTGGTCAGAGTTCCCCGCAGGGATGTTTACAGGGCAGGCTTAAGCCACCTAAGGAGCTGCCTCGACCATCTGCCAATCACCTTGCTTCCCGGTCTGGGAACCAAGAAATGTAGCAGGAAGAGCCGCAGACAAAACTCCTCAGACACCGAATTAAAGAAGGAAGGGGTTTATTCTGCCGGGGGCATTGGCAAGACTTCTGTCGCAAGAGCCGAGTTCCCCGAGTGAACAATTCCTGTCCCTTTTAAGGGCTAACAACTCTAAGAGGGTACACATGAGAGGGTTGTGATGGATTGAGCAAGCAGGGGGTACAGTGATTGGGGGCTACATGAACCAGCAATTAGATCGGAACAAAACAGGACAGGGATTTTCACAGTGCATTTCTATACAATGTCTGTAATCTATAGATAACATAACCGATTAGATCAGGGGTCAGTCTTTACCAGGCCCAGGATGTGGCACCAGGCTGTCTGCTTGTGGATTTCATTTCTGCCTTTTAGTTTTCACTTTTTCTTTCTTTGGAGGCAGAAATGGGGCATAAGACAATATGAGGGGTGGTCTCCTCCCTTACAATCAGCCCTCCTCCCCCACCACAGGCACTTACAAATTCTGGAAATATCACTGCTTTGAGAAAACAAATAGGTTGTCAGGACGAGCGTGTCTAAGGGGAAAATGCTTTTCCCTGGTGGAATGAAAAACATTAAATCACAAGAATTTCTGTCTGTGTGCCACCACCTGAAATGGAAAAGTTTTGTTCATTCCACAAGACAAACAGCTGATGTTTGAGTCCTGACCCCGGGTGCAGTGAGGTCCTAAAGCGTATAGCATAATCATCAGCATGGCCCACTGTTGGGGGTGTGGGGAGGAGCAGAGACCAGGACCCTTTGGGCACTAGGGCCTGGGGATCCCGCAGTCAGGTTGTTACCACCCAGCTGTTTCTTCATGCCCATTGCATAAAGAAAGACCACAGCATTGCAGTAAAGAAAAAGTTTTGGCCGGGCGCGGTGGCTCAAGCCTGTAATCCCAGCACTTTGGGAGGCCGAGACGAGTGGATCACGAGGTCAGGAGATCGAGACCATCCTGGCTAACCTGGTGAAACCCCGTCTCTACTAAAAAATACAAAAAAACTAGCCGGGCGAGGTGGCGGGCCCCTGTAGTCCCAGCTACTTGGGAGGCTGAGGCAGGAGAATGGCGTGAACCCGGGAGACGGAGCCTGCAGTGAGCCAAGATCCGGCCACTGCACTCCAGCCTGGGCCACAGAGCGAGACTCCATCTCAAAAAAAAAAAAAAAAAAAAAAAGAAAAAGTTTAATAGACATGAGGCCGTTCACGACCATGGGAGATGGAGTTTATAATCAAATCGTCTCGTTCAAAGCTCGTGGGTTAGGGTTTTTGTTTGTTTGTTTTTGTTTGTTTGTTTGTTCATTTGAGACCGAGTCTCACTCTTTCACCTAGGCTGAAGTGCAATGGTGCAATCTCGGCTCACTGCAACCTCCACCCCTCGGATTCAAGCGATTCTCCTGCCTCAGCCTCCTGAGTAGCTGGGATTATAGGTGCCTGCCACCACACCTGGCTAATTTTTTTGTATTTTTAGTAGAGCCAGGGTTTTGCCATGTTGGCCAGGCTGGTCATCCACCTCGACCTCCCAAAGTGCTAGGAAGGATTACAGGCATGAGCCACCGCCCCTGACAAGGGTCAAGGGTTTTTCTTTTCTTTTATAGGGAGTTTTGATCTTGTTGCCCAGGCTGGAGAACAATGGCACAGTCTTGGCTCACTGCAACCTCCGCCTCATGGGTTCAAGTGATTCTCCTGCCTCAGCCTCCCGAGTAGCTGGGATTATAGGTGCCCGCCACCACACCCAGCTAATTCTTTGTATTTTTAGTAGAAATGGGGTTTCATCACGTTGGCCAGGCTGGTCTCGAACTCCTGATCTCAGGTGATCCACCCGCTTTGGCCTCCCAAAGTGCTATGATTACAGGCGTGAGCCACCATGCCCGGTCAGGAGTTTTTCAAAGGCATTCTGGGGAAAGGGGTGTGGGTGGCTGGGTAACAGGTGCTTGCTGCTGATTGGTTGGGGTGGAGATGAAATCACAGTGGGTGGAAGCTGCCCTCCTGTGGGCTCAATAGCTTCTGGTGGGCCACAGGAGTGGGGTTGGTAGGTCCCGGTGGAGCCATAGACGTCAGACATGAAAATAAAACTGAAAAGATGTCTTAGGTTCTACAATAGTGATATTATTTGCAGGAGTAATTGGGGAAGTTGCATATCTTATAATCTCAAGAATAATGGCTGACAATCATTTATGTCTGCGCCTTAGCAAGATGCAGGCTGCTCTCCACCTCCCAGCCTGATGGCCTCCCATTAGCTTTACAAAAGTGGTTGAATTTGCAGGGAGAACTATTAACACTATATCCTAAAAGTCTCTCATAGTTAGCTCAGCCCAATAGCCCAGGAATAATCAAGGGGAAGGCAAAATGCGGGGCAGGTTAGCTCAGATCTCTTTCACTGTTATGATTTTCTCACTGATACAGTTTTTACAAAAGCAGTTTCAAGACCATAGCAAGGGGCAGAAACCAGCTCCTCCTCACATCTGAGCCCCCAGAGGAATTCAGGTGGACAGTCAGCATCCATGGCCAGGGTCACTGGAGAATTCAGGCTCAGAAATCCTGCACATGGGTGTCTCAACATCTGTGGCTCACTTGACTTCTTATGGAACCGAAGACTTTTCTGAAGGGGAAAGAGGCCCCACGGTGGACATTCTAGGATAACCAGCCCCTATTCTGTGCTTCTGCTGAGATGACGCCTGGATGCCAGTGATCAGGCCAGAATTGGGATCCACTAGTAGGGACATCCTGTCACCAGAAAGCAGGGATGTTCCTGAATGTTCCATGGTCCCTTTCCTGATGACTAAGTCTAACCCACGTTTCTCTACTCTTAGATCCAAGCAAGGCATTGGCTACCTGCCCTCACCAGACATTTTATTCACCTGCCACATCTTCTCAGTTGAGATGAGCCTTTTTTTAACCATTCAGAAACACATTGATGCACTGTATAATGTTTCCGCCAGCTACAGATGGCATAGACAACGGTGGTCCCGTAAGATTATGATAGCGTCTTTTTACTGTGCCTTTCCATGTTTAGATATGATAGATACGCAAATTCTTCCCACTGTGCTCCGACTGCCTACAATATTGAGTACAGTCACACACTGTACAGTCTTGTTCCCTAGGAGCATTAGGCTTTATCATATGGCCTCCTGAGTGAGTAGGAGGCCGTACCATCTAAGTTTGTGTGAGTACACCCCATGATGCTCACAGGACAACAAAATCGCCTAGCACCACATTTCTCTGAACATATTCCTGTCTGCCGGGCATGGTGGCTCCTGCCTATAATCCCAGCACTTTGTGAGGCTGAGGTGAGTGGATCATCTGAGGTCGGGAGTTCAAGACCAACCTGGCCAACATGGTGAAACTCCATCTCTGCTTAAAAAATAAAACATAATAAATAAATAAATAAATTAGCATGCCCAGATGCGGTAGCTCAGGCCTGTAATCCCAACATTTTTAGAGGCCTACATGGGTGGATCACCTGAGGTCGGGAGTTTGAGACCAGCATGACCAACATGGAGAAACCCCGTCTCTACTAAAAATACAAAATTAGCCAGAGGTGGTGGCACACGCCTGTAATCCCAGCTACTCGGGAGGCTGAGGCAGGAGAATCACTTGAACCTGGGAGGTGGGGGTTGTGGTGAACCGAGATCACACTATTGCACTCCAGCCTGGGCAATAAGAGCAAAACTCTGTCACAAAATAAATAAATAAGCTGGGCATGGTTGTGCAATGCCTGCAGTTCCAATTAAGAGACTGAGGCAGGAGAATCACTTGCACCCAGGAGGCAGAGGTTGCAGTGAGGGGAGATCATGCCACATGCCACTGCACTCTAGCCTGGGCGACAGAGCAAGATTCTGTCTCAAAAAAAAAAAAAAAAAAACATATCCTGTCATTAACTGACACATGACTGCTCCAGTATGTTATTTCTAAACATATAAGACTCTTTTAAAAAATTAACTACAGTGCCATTACCACACCTACTAAAAAGTAAAATAATTCTTTAATACCATCCAATGGCCCATCCAATGGCAAACTAGGTTCCAATTTACTCAATGGAAATTCCTGTTCAAATTCTCCCAAGTTTCAAAGCTTAAAAGGTTAAAAAGTCTTTTTTTTTTTTTTTTTTTTTTTTTTTACACTTGGTTTGCTCAGGTGTGCACCCAAAGAAAACCACTCATTAAATGTGGTTGACTGAACAAACATATGAAAAAAGGTCATCATCAGTGGTCGTTAGAGAAATGCAAATCAAAACCACAGTGAGATACCATCTCACACCAGTTTGAATGGTGATCATTAAAAAGTCAGGAAACAACAGATGCTGGAGAGGATATGGAGAAATAGGAACACATTTACACTGTTGGAGGGAGTGTAAATTAGTTCAGCCATGATGGAAGACAGTGTGGCGATTCCTCAAGGATCTAGAACTAGAATTACCATTTGACCCAGCAATCCCACTACTGGGTATATAGCCAAAGGATCAGAAATCATTCTACTATAAAGACACATGCACACGTATGTTTATTGCAGTACTGTTCACAATAGCAAAGACTTGGAACCAACCCAAATGCCCATCAATGATAGACTTGATAAAGAAAATGTAGTACATATACATTATGGAATACTATGCAGCCATAAAAAAGGATGAGTTCATGTCCTTTGCAGGGACATGGATGAAGCTGGAAACCATCATTCTCAGCAAACTAACACAAGAACAGAAAACCAAAAACCGCATGTTCTCACTCATAAGTGGGAGTTGAACAATGAGAACACATGGACACAGGGAGGGGAACATCACACACTGGGGCTTGTCGGGGGGTGGGGGACTAGGGGAGGGATAGCATTAGGAGAAATACCTAATGTATATGACGGGTTGATAGGTGCAGCAAACCACCATGGCACGTGTATACCTATGTAACAAACCTGCACGTTCTGCACATGTACCTCAGAACTTAAAGTATATTAAAAAAAAAAAAATGGTTGGCTGGGCAAGGTGGCTCACACCTGTAAACCCAACACCTTGAGAGGCTGAGGTCAGGCATTGAAGACCAGCCTGGCATGGTGGCGCATGCCTGTAGTACCAGCTACTCAGGAGGCTGAGGCAGGAGAATGGCTTGAACTTGGGAAGCGGAGGTTGCAGTGAGACTGCACCAATGCACTCCAGCCTGAGTGACTGAGTGAGACCGTGTCTTAAAAGAAGGAAGGAAGGAAGGAAGAAGGAAGGAAGGAGGGAGGGAGGGAGGGAGGGAGGAAGGGAGGGAGGGAAGGAAGGAAGGAAGGAAGGAAGGAGGGAGGGAGGGAGGGAGGGAGGGAGGGAAGGGAGGGAGGGAGGGAGGGAGGGAGGGAGGGAGGGAAGGAAGGACAAAATGTGGTTGATTAGTCTCCAGGCCTCTTTCAAAGTATTAAAGCCTCCTCCGCCTACTTTTTCCCACACTGTTTACTCACTGAAGAAACCGAGTTGTTTAGCTTAGAGAATCTTAAAGTCTGGATTTGGCAGATTGTTTCCTTGTGGTGTCAGTAATTTATCCCTCCATGCCTGATTTCCTGTAAGACATTGGTTTAAACTAGAGGTTTGGCCAGCGCGGTGGCTCACGCCTGTAATTCCAGCACTGTGGGAGGCCGAGGCAGACGGATCACCTGAGGAGTTTGAGACCAGCCTGACCAACATGGAGAAACCCCGTCTCTACTAAAAATAAAAAATGAGATGGGCATGGTGGTGCATGCCTGTAATCTCAGCTACTAGGGAGGCTGAGGCAGGAGTATTGCTTGAACCCAGGAGGTGACGGTTGCTGTGAGCACAGATCGCACCACTGTACTCCAGCTCTGGACAACAAGACCAAAACTCCATCTCAAAAAAAATTAAAATTAAAATTAAAAAAATAAACTAGAGGATCAACTTTTTTTTTCTTTTTTTGGTGCGACTACCTCTTAGATGATGCTGAGTGCTTCCCACAGCATCACTTCCATCAAAACTGATCAGTGGTTTCAGGTGTTGTCATCCTGATCTGTCCTTTAAAAGTTTTCCATCGGCCGGGTGCGGTGGCTCAAGCCTGTAATCCCAGCACTTTGGGAGGCCAAGACGGGCGGATCACGAGGTCAGGAGATTGAGACCATCCTGGCTAACACGGTGAAACCCCGTCTCTACTAAAAATACAAAAACTAGCCAGGCGAGGTGGCGGGCGCCTGTAGTCCCAGCTACTCGGGAGGCTGAGGCAGGAGAATGGCGTAAACCCGGGAGGCGGAGCTTGCAGTGAGCTGAGATCTGGCCACTGCACTCCAGTCTGGGCGACAGAGCGAGACTCCGCCTCAAAAAAAAAAAAAAAAGTTTTCCATCAAAATTTCCCACATGGCTTTAGCATCCACTGATTATTTTTGTCTCAGTCTGTTACTTCAGTGTGTTTAACATGGTGACTTCCTAATCCAATCCTCCCTTTAGCTCTCTGCGCTGACATTTTTCCATAAAGAAGACCTTTCCCTCCTCTGGTATGGTTTCCCTGAGGTGCCGTTCATGCAGAAAAAGCTGGACACATGTTTGATTCCTTATGAATTTTCAAAACGAGTTACACCCACCAACCTTGAAAGGGAGCTAATGCATTTTATTAAATATTTTTATTAATACATATGGAATTTTATAAATTTGATGTGCTTTGATGCATTGTAGTAGTTTTTCTTTCTAATGCTCGAATTGTCATTTCTGTGACCAGTAGGGCTCCTTTCAAATTAGCTGTGTCCTTCTCAAATGACCCAGAGCTGGGTGCGGTGGTTCATGCTGTAATCCCAGCACTTTGGGAGGCCAAAGCAGACAGATCACGAGGTCAGGAGTTTGAAACCAGCCTGGCCAACATGGTGAAACCCCTTCTCTATTAAAGATACAAAAAATTAGCCAGGCATGGGGGGATGCGCCTGTAATCCCAGCTACTGGGGAGGCTGAGGGAGGAGAATCGCTTGAACCCGGGAGGCGAAGTTTGCAGTGAGCCGAGATCACGCCATTGCACTCCAGCCTGGGCAACAGGGCGAGACTCCATCTTAAAAAAAAATAAAATAAAATAAAAAAATAAATAATAAATAAAATGACCCCGTAGTTTTTGTTGCCTGGGACAAAATGTGCCTCAGGTTTGTCTCGTGCATTTCCTGCCCCCAGACCGGAATCAGCCATTGCTCCGAAGAGCCATACTCTTTTTTTAGAGGAATACGGTATTTAGCAACCAAATTAGAGAATTAGAAGTGTTACACGACAGGGGTCCCAATCCAGACCCCAAGAGAGGGTTCTTGTATCTCACGCCAGAAAGAATTCTGGGCAAGTCCACAGTGCAAAGTGAAAGCAAGTTTGTTAAGAAAGTAAAGGAATAAAAGAATGGCTACTCCAGCAGCGGGCGTGGTGACTCACGCCTGTAATCCCAGCATTTTGGGAGGCCAAGGGTGAGCAGATCACGAGGTTAGGAGATCGAGACCAGCCTGACCAACATGGTGAAACGCCACCTCGAACCTGGGAGGCGGAGGTTGCAGTGAGCCGAAATCACAGCCATTGCACTCCAGCCTGGGTAACAAAAGCAAAACCCCGTCTCAAAAAAAAAGAAAGAATGACTACTCCGTAGACAGTGCAGCCCCAAGGGCTGCTGGTTGCCCATTTTTATAGTTATTTTTTGATGATATGCTAAACAAGGGGTGGATTACTCATGCCTCCCCTTTTTAGGCCATATAGGGTAACTTCCTGACATTCCATGGCATTTGTAAACGCCAGGGCGCTGGTGGGAGCATAGCAGTGAGGACGACCAGATGTCACTCGTCACCATTTTGGTTTTAGTGGGTGTCAGGCCTCTGAGCCCAAGCCTGCATGTAAACATCCAGATAGCCTGAAGCAACTGAAGAATCACAAAAGAAGTGAAAATGGCCAATTCCTGCCTTAACTGATGACATTACCTTGTGAAATTCCTTCTCCTGGCTCAGAAGCTCCCCCACTGAACACCTTGTGACCCCCGCCCCTGCCTGCATGAGAAAAACCCCCTTTGACTGTAATTTTCCATGACCTACCCAAATCCTATAAAACTGCCCCACCCCTAAGTCCCTTTGCTGACTCTCTTTTCAGACTCAGCCCGCCTGCCCCCAGGTGATTAAAAAGCTTTATTGCTCACACAGAGCCTGTTTGGTGGTCTCTTCACACAGACGCGTGTGACAGTGGGTTTCAGCCGGCTCCTTTACTGCAACTGCAAGCTGTTTTACCAGCAAGGTCTTTGTGACCTGTCTCATCCTGTGACTCGGAATGCCTTCACCGTCTGGGAATGCAGCCGAGTAGGTTTCAGCCTTATCTTACCCAGCTCCTGTTTAAGATGGAGTTGCTCTGGTTCACACGCCTGACAGAAGTGCTCATTGCTACCAGGTTATCATGGCTTCTAGGTGTTTTCATGGCCAGAACCAGGAAATATTTATGTTGTAAAAATAGAAAAATAAATCCTGAGTTCATTCTGATATTTCTAACTCTGATCTAAAATTACAGAGGTTTTACTAAATCTAAATCTTTTTTTTTTTTTTTTTTTTAAGACAGGGTCTCACTCTGTCACCCAGGCTGGAGTGCAGTGGCGCAATCTCGGCTCACTGCAACCTCCACTTCCCGGGTTCAAGTGACTCTCCTGCCTCAGCCTACGAAGTAGCTGGGACTACAGGCACATGCCACCATGCCCAGCTAATTTTTGTATTTTTAGTAGAGACAGGGTTTCACTAAGGGAGGAGACCACCCCTCATATTGTCTTATGCCCAATTTCTTCCTCCAAAGAAAGAAGAAGTAAAAACTAAAAGGTAGAAATGAAATCCACAGGCAGACAAGCCCGGCACCACACCCTGGGTCTGGCAGTTAATTGACCCGTGACCTAACTGGTTCTGTTATCTGTAGATCACAGAAAAATGTATAGAAAAGCACTGTGGAAACCCCTGTTTTGTTCTGTTCCTGTCCTGTTCTGTTCCCTTCTAATTACTGGTGCATGCAGCCCCCAGTCACATACCCCCTGCTTGCTCAATCGATCGGGACCCTCTCATGTGGACCCCCTTAGAGTTGTGAGCCCTTAAAAGGAACAGGAATTGCTCACTCAGGGAACTTGGTTGTTGGAGACATGAGTCTTGCCGAAGATCCCGGCCGAATAAAGCCCTTCCTTCTTTAACTCGGCGTCTGAGGGGTTTTGTCTGCGGCTCTGCAGCTTGTCCTGCTACATCACCGTGCTGGCCAGGCTGCTCTCAAACTCCTGACTTCAGGTGATCCACCTGCCTCAGCTTCCCAAAGTGCTGGGATTACAGGCATGAGCCACCGCGCCTGGCCCTAAACTTAAAATTTTGTACCTATATCTGTCTTCTTTTACACTGTAAAGTTTTGTTCTCAATGATCAAAAATTACTGATTTATTTTATTCTACAGTATAAATGTAATAGTTTCCAAATAACAATAGCAATCTTACTACTAAAATTAAGTCATAGGAATACAACTTAAAATTTCTTTGTGGTTCTTTAGTCCTTAGGATCTCTCCTACTGCAGATCAAAATATTGATTTCAAGAGATAAGACTTTAGAAATCTTTTACTTAAAGTAAAAAAATCTAAATCAACTGAATTAAAAACTTTATAGCCGGGTGACGTGGCGGGCGCCTGTAGCCCCAGCTACTCGGGAGGCTGAGGCAGGAGAATGGCGTAAACCCGGGAGGCGGAGCTTGCAGTGAGCTGAGATCCGGCCACTGCGCTCCAGCCTGGGCGACAGAGCGAGACTCCGTCTCAAAAAAAAAAAAAAACTTTAAAATGCTTTTACTCATTTCTTCTTCCTCTACATCTTCTCCTCAACCCTTAGGTTCAAATCCTTCATTCTCTATAAACAAAGATGTTCAAAGGCTATTGGCACCTCTGTTTATAAGTAACAGGAACATAAGAGGTGCCCCTAGACTGTCACTATTCACTTGTCATCAGGACAATCTTAGCCTCATGGAATGAATTGGAAAGCACCTTTGCAGAAATTATTTTTTTATTTTTTTTTTGAGACGGAGTCTGGCTCTGTCGCCCAGGCTGGAGTGCGGTGGCCGGATCTCAGCTCACTGCAAGCTCCGCCTCCCGGGTTTATGCCATTCTCCTGCCTCCGCCTCCCAAGTAGCTGGGACTACAGGCGCCCGCCTCGTCGCCCGGCTAGTTTTTTGTATTCTTTAGTAGAGACGGGGTTTCACCGTATTAGCCAGGATGGTCTCGATCTCCTGACCTTGTGATCCGCCCGTCTCGGCCTCCCAAAGTGCTGGGATTACAGGCTTGAGCCACCGCGCCCGGCCGTGCAGAAATTATAACTGAGAAAATTATGCCAGTGAAAAAGACCTGACCTAACCGACTCTATCTTGCTTCTAACCTCTAAGTTGTGTTTGTTCAATCCTGGGAGAAGGCTGAACTAACTTTGGGAGGAATTTATAGTTCAACTTTGAAACAAAGAAGATAACAGTACTTTCCTAAAATAAACCCCCTTCTTGCCTGGTTACCAGTCTGCCTTTGTAGGACTAACAAATTAAGCTACAAAATTAGAAACTGCGGTTTAGAAGTCACGCAGCTTCCAGCTGCAATGTCTAACCCTCCACAAATTGCTCTTGGGATGTTAATCACTGTTGTAAAACCTGAGATCAGTGCTTGAGATATTTTGCAAACCCTGCATTCCGATGTACAAGCTGAGGCCACCCAGACTGGTAATCTGGCTCAACTTGTTCTGCAATCCCACCCAGGAATAGACGACATCAAGAAAAACTCACTTAGATCCCCTACGATTTCATCTCCAATCCAACCAATCAGCACCATTCCCCACTTCCCCACCCAACAAACTATCCTTAAAAATTCCGATCCCCAAATTCTCTAGGAGACTGATTTGAATAAAAATAAGACTCCAGTCTCCCGTAGAGCCAGCTCTGCGTGAAGTAAACCTCTTTCTAGGGCCGGGCGCGGTGGCTCATGCCTGTAATTCCAGCACTTTGGGAGGCCAAGGCAGGTAGATCACGAGATCAGGAGATCTAGACCATCTGGCTAACAGGGTGAAACCCCGTCTCTACTAAAAAATACAAAAAAAATTAGCCAGGTGCGGTGGCGGGCACCTGTAGTCCCAGCTACTCAGGAGGCTGAGGCAGGAGAATGGCGTGAACCTGGGAGGTGGAGCTTGCAGTGAGCCGAGATTGCGCCACTGCTCTCCAGCCTGGGCGACAGAGCGAGGCTCCGTCTCAAAACAAAAACAAAAACACTTCCTCTTTCTTTATTGCAATTCCCCCTGTCCAGGCAGCGGGCAAGGAGAACCCCTTGGGCAGTTACAAATTGAAGAGCTTTCTCTCTTTTATTCTTAGGTGCAACTGTATAAAAGTAGAGATGATCTGTTCCTTGAAGGGTTTGGTAGGTCACATCTGCAAAATCATCTTGGCTTGCCTTTTGTTTTGTTTCTGTGGATACATTTTTGGTGATTCAGTTCCTTTAACTGTTAAATGAACTGAATAGGTAGAAAACCTATTGGTAAAACTGAATAATAGGTAGAAAACTTGAATAGGTAGAAACCCTATTCAGGTTTTCTATTTTATTCAATGAGTTTTGGTCACTGATTTTTCTAGAAAGCTATTCATATTGTCTAAGGCTTTTGTTCAAAGGTATAAAATATTCATAGTATTCTCTCATAACTATTAAAATATTTACTTTATCCATAATTGGATTTTTTTTTTTTTTTTTTTTTTTTGAGATAGAGTCTCGCTTTATCACCCAGGCTGGGGTGCAGTGGCGCAATCTCGGCTCACTGCAAGCTCCGTCTCCCGGGTTCAAGTCATTCTCCTGCCTCAGTCTTCCAAGGAGCTGGGACTACAGGCGCCTGCCACCATGCCTGGCTAATGTTTTTGTATTTTCAGTAGAGACGGAGTTTCACCGTGTTAGCCAGGATGGTCTCCATCTCCTGACCTCATGATCCGCCTGCCTCAGCCTCCCAAAGTGCTGGGATTACAGGTGTGAGCCGCCGCGCCCGGCGGATACTCTTCTTTAAATTGTTTGTTTCTTCTCTTTTATCAACTTGCCTGGCTTTGGTACCCTGTGGACACTGAGTGTTATATATAAAGTTTGGGTACTGCAAAAGAAATAGTACTTGAATATAAAATTTTCTTTTTGATTCTCAGCAAGGCAAGGTATAGAAGGGTGCGCCCTCACAGATGGAGCAATGGTGAGTGCACACTTGGACAAGGGAGGGGAAGGGGTTCTTACCGCTGACGCAGGCGGCCTCTGCTGCTGTGTCCTTCCCCTGTTGGCTAGGGTTAGACCGCACAGGCTAAACTAATTCCGATTGGCTAATTTAAAGAGATTGATGGGATGAGTGCTTTGGCGGGAGTCAGGGCAAAGCAGGTAGCAGGTAATTGGAATGAGTCAGGGTGGAGCAGGTGATTGGAATGAGTTAGGGTGGAGCAGGTGATTGGAATGAGTTAGGGTGGAGCAGGTGATTGGAATGAGTCAGGGTGGAGCAGGTGATTGGAATGAGTTAGGGTGGAGCAGGTAATCGAAAAAGGTTGCTTTAGGAGGAAGTTAAATTTAAAAGTAGAAGGCAAATAATGGAACATACTGACATATTATTTGAAAAGAAGCCGGGCGCGGTGGCTCAAGCCTGTAATCCCAGCACTTTGGGAGGCTGAGACGGGCGGATCACGAGGTCAGGAGATCGAGACCATCCTGGCTAACACGGTGAAAACCCGTCTCTACTAAAAATACAAAAAACTAGCCGGGCGAGGTGGCGGACGCCTGTAGTCCCAGCTACTCCGGAGGCTGAGGCAGGAGAATGGCGTGAACCCAGGAGGCGGAGCTTGCAGTGAGCTGAGATCCGGCCACTGCACTTCAGCCCGGGCGACAGAGCAAGACTCCGTCTCAACAACAAAAAAAAAAAAAAAAAAGAAAAGAAATTTAGAACTCATATCTAACAACAGGAACAATTGTGTATGTTACCTACATATAATTAATATATGAGCTACATACAACGAATGAGCTTGATATAAGGACAGGCATAGATCCCTTTTGGTGCAGGGATCTATGCCTGTCCTTATATTAAACTCATTAATTATATTGTTCAAATCTTCTGTGCCCTTTTTGATTTCTCTCTGCTGATCTCTCAGTTTCTCAGAGAATTATGTTCCATTTTCCCATTGTGGTAGCTGACTTGGCAATTTCTTTGTATTCTGTCCTTTTCTGTTTTGTATATTTTATCAGATTTTTTTTTTTTTTTTTTTTTTTTTGAGATGGCGTCTCACTCCATCGCCCAAGCTGAAGTGCAGTGTTGAGATCTCGGCTCACTGCAACCTCCGCCTCTCAGGGTCAAGCGATTCTCCTGCCTCAGCCTCCCGAGTAGCTGAAACTGCAGGCGCCCACCACCACGCCCAGCTAATTTTTGTAGTTTTGGTAGAGACGGGGGTTTTACCATATTGGCCAGGCTGGTTTCAGACTCTTGACCTCATGATTTGCCTGCCTCGGTCTCCCAAAGTGCTGGGATTACAGGCATGAGCCACCATGCCCAGCCTGTTTTATATATTTTGAATCTACAGGATAGGATTATTATATATTCTTTACAAGGTGCTGCTTTTTATCATCAACTAATGAAGTCATTCCTTTATTCATTCTTTTATGCTTATTGATGGTTTTTACTTTAAGGAATACACTTTTCCTGATGTTAATTTTGGGTCACCCTACTATCCCTCGATCCTCTTCACCCCAGTCCCAGCCTGCAGAGCCCTCCGGGGGGGATGTGGCTTGGGAACATGGCTGGGGACTGAGGAACTGGGTGGGAGGTATCCTGGGAGCTGGCATTGTGCTCTGTACATGGCAGGCATTTAATAAATGGGGGCTGTTAAGGCTATTTACAAATGTTCCAAAGATGCACAAAAGCAGAGTGCAGGGATCCCAGTAATCCCTTCCGCAGTTCCAACCACCAACTGTATCTTGCTATGTGGCTTCATTCCTCTACCCCAGCTTATCCTGGATTCCTCTTGTGTACTCCTGCAACATTTATGTATCTGCTTATTGATGCATTTTGCTGGAACATTCTTTTTCTTTTCTTTTCTTTTTTTTTGAGACAGGGTCTCACTGTGTTGCCCAGGCTGATCTTGAACTTCTGGGCTGAAGCAGAAACGAGGCCAGGCCCCTCTGCCTTGGATTCTCGATTACAGGCACATGCCAACATTTTGCTGGAACATTCTAAAGCAAATCCCAGACATGGTGTCATTCCACCCATTGATACTTCTTATAAAATTGTTAACTTTTCACACATAACAAAAACAGCCAATTTGCAAGCTCCAAAAACAGAGCACAATATTATTTATTGCCCCAACTGTCTGTAAAATATGTTTTTATAATTGATTTGTTCAAATTAGGATTCAAACAAGGTCCACCCTTTGCGTTTGGTTTGTATACCTCCAAAGTCTCTTTTTTTTAGGTCTGTAATCTATAAGAGTCTCCACCGCCCCCATTCCCGCCCCAAGTTATTTATGCCACAGACTTGTGGACACTTCCTTGGTGGTTGCCCAAAAGCCTTGTTCACACTAGGAATCTGGCCAGTCACTTCCTCTAGGTGGCCTTTAACCTGTTCCTCTATCCCCATCCTTAGCTTTCCACTAACTCACAAACCACCTGGCCCTAAGAAAGAGAAGCCACACTTTGCTGGCTTTGATGACCAGGACATAGGCCAGATAACCGGCAGCCTGGTGGGACAGACCAGCAGTATTTTCATGCTGGAGGTTGAACTGAATTTCAATTGTTTTGTCACAAATGGGGATTTTTATTAATAAAAATAACCAGGACACTCATTCTGGCCATCAATTTAATTCCTATTGGCTTCATTCCATTTTCATTCCTGTTGAAAATACCATACATAGCATCAGGACTTTAAAATGATGGTTTCTTCTTAAAACACTGGATTGCTATGTATGTGCATAAGGGTAATTTCATATTCTTCTGTTTGTAAAATGACTCAGTGACAGCTGCTATAAAAATTTCCCTTACTTCTGTATGTTTAAAATCACTACTATTTTGTGGTATTAACATACTTTGGGGGTTTTGATTTTCCCCACTCCTTTTACCGTTTTTTTTTTTCTTTTTTGAGATGGAGTCTCACTCTGTTGCCCAGGCTGGAGTGCAGTGGCGTGATCTTGGCTCACTGCAACCTTCACCTCCCGGGTTCAAGTGGTTCTCCTGTCTCAGCCTCCTGAGTAGCTAGGGTTACTGACATGTGCTACCACGTCTGGCTAATTTTTGTATTTTTAGCAGAGATGGGGTTTTTCCATGTTGGCCAGGCTGGTCTCGAACTCCTGACCTCAAGTGATCCGCCTGCCTTGGCCTCCCAAAGTGCTAGGATTATAGGCATGATCTACCGCACCCAACCTCCCCACTCCTTTTTGTATAAGACCATGATTAACAGCACACTGAGATTAAAAACACTGACACATTCCTCTGGATGCTAGATGTAAAGTTAACAAAAATGTCCTGAGTATCTTTACTCTTAAGCAAGTCATGAAAATAAACAGGGTTTCTTTCCATTTGCAAAGCTCCAAAAACAGCGCAAGGCTAACCAACTCCCTGAACTGTGTCCACTGTGGGGGAGCCCACTGTACAATCCCAGTGCCTCAGGATGCACCCTGGGGCTTCCGCACATTTGAAGGGACTTCTAGATGGAAAAGACGTGCATTGAATGACACGGTTTTTTTGTTTAATTTTTTTTTTTTTTTTTTTTTTGAGACATAGTCTCTGTCTGTTGCCCAGGCTGGAGTACAGTGGTACAATCTTGGCTCACTGCAACCTCCACCTCCCGGGTTCAAGAGATTTTCCTGCCTCAACCTCCCAAGTAGCTGGGACTACAGGTGTGCGCCACCACACCTGGCTAATTTTTTTGTATTTTTAGTAGAGAGGAGGTTTCACCATGTTGGTCAGGCTGGTCTCGAACTCCTGACCTCAAATGATCCGTCCACCTCAGCCTCCCAAAGTGCTGGGATTACAGGCATGAGCCACCATCCCTGGCCTATCACAGAGTTTTGATCAGAAGAGAAGAGAAATCTGTTGTATTTCGGCAGAAAAATGTCATAGTGAGTTGGTAAAACTGGAAGGTGAACAGTCAGAATTCAAGAGCTATGCCCAGGTCACCTAGACATCCTAGATTAGGTCAGCAAGAAGAGGAGGGAGGGAGTATACGTTTGCATTCTTGCAACAGCGAGGGGCAGGAAAGGCAAGATTGCAGGAGGTGTGAGGCCAGACAGAACGGAAGACATAGCTGCGCAGTCCCACGCAGGCCCCTCTCAGCAGCCCTGGCAGAGACCCTCTTCAGGGTCATGGTCTCCAGCTAAACAAAGCCACATGCAACTAAAGCAAATGAAGTGAAGGAACCGGGGCTCTGCTTAGCTCCTCCTAAGGAAGCGTGGACTGAACGAGGAGTAGTTTGGGAAGGGTTTGTCTACCAGATGAAAGAGAACGCCACAAAGGGGCTGGCTCTGGGCTGCAAACAAGGACAGCAGTGTGCCTGTGGGGCTCTCTGTTAGCGGACAAACAGCACCCAGTTATATGGACATCAGTACAGCCCCCAGAAAGAGAATGCAAGCCGCAAATGGAAATTTAAATTTTCCCGTCGCCACATTAAACACAGAAAGTATACACAGGTAACACTGATGTTTAAAATATAGCACAGTGAGCCTAATGTGCCAAAAATACTATCATTTAAACATCTAACCAACAGTAAATAATTACTGAGATATTTTGTGTGCCGAGTCTTCCAGTTCTCACATTTGTAGCACGTCTGCATTCAGATCAGCCACATTTCCAGTGCCCACTGCCACACGTGGCTGTGGCTACCATGACGGATGAGGCGGGTCTAGAGGCAGTGTGAGCTGGTTATCACACCCAACAAAATATATTTCTGCTTCTGGAATAGGGCCACTGGACCAACTAGATCAACTGCTCATCCACAGCGTCCACATGCACCGTCCACACTCACTGTTACATAATTCTCTGAAAACGCCAAGACCAAACATACTTCTTTAATGATCCGTGGGTGAGAGTCTTTGTGGTAGACCCAACCATGTTCATTCTGTGCACAATGATTCAACTAAAGTAATACTTTTCCTTTTTTTTTTTTTTTTTTTTTGAGACGGAGTCTCGCTCTGTTGCCCAGGCTGGAGTGCAGTGGCCGGATCTCAGCTCACTGCAAGCTCTGCCTCCCGGGTTTACGCCATTCTCCTGCCTCAGCCTCCCAAGTAGCTGGGACTACAGGCACCCGCCACCACGCCTGGCTAATTTTTTGTATTTTTAGTAGAGACGGGGTTTCACCGTGTTAGCCAGGATGGTCTCCATCTCCTGACCTCGTGATCCGCCCGCCTACGCCTCCCATAGTGCTGGGATTACAGGCGTGAGCCACCGCGCCCGGCCTAAAGTAGTACTTTTCAAAGGTTTTTGGAACATGACTCCAGTGAGAATTTATTTTATGCCAATCCCAAACACATAGGCAGGTAATAAACTTTGGTAGCGACTCTCTGCCCTTCCGAGCTCAGTCATGTGCTGTTTGTGAGGCTCTGGAGTGTTTTCTTAATGTGGCTTGAGGTCTACTGAACCCACACAGGACCCAGCAGGGGCCCCAGCCTCACTGTGAAAGCCCAGGTCATGCCTGGATTTGTGGTGTGAGCTCCTTCCCTAAGGGAGAAGCTCCCCGATCCCAGGATGACACAGGACAGGTGGGGACAGAGGACACCACACACAATAAACACACACACACCACACACAACACACATGCCACACACACCATACACAACACACACATACCACATGCACACCACACATGCCACACACACCACACATACACCACACACAATATATATACAACACACCCACCACACACACCACATACCACATACACACCACACACCACACACACACCACACACCACATATACCACACACCACATATACACCACACACACGACACAACACCAGACACACCACACACACACACCCCGCGCACACTGCATGCATACACTGTACGTAACATAAACGCACAGCACACATCACACATGCACACCACACACCACCCAAACACACACACACCACACATCAGGAGCAGGGCCCAGGGCCTGTGCTGGCGTCCCAGTGGCCGCACCATCTCGCTAGTGCTTTGCCTGTACAGAGTGCGGATTCTATAGCTGCCCTGCTGCTCACAGGGTCCAGCTTTCGAGTCTCCCACTGCAATGACTTCATCAGCTGGGGTGGTGACTTTCCGAACAAGAGAATGGGTGGCCCAGTCCCCCGCATTTGTGATGGCAAGTTCACATCCCTGTGAGGCCCTTGAATGAGGTGGTAGAGCGCATAAAGGGTCCTCTCTGGCGGACACAACTGCACGGTGTGGCATAGCGGGGCCACCTGCATGAGGAGACCTCACAGAGAAGTCTGTTGGTGACAGAATGAAGACAAGCACCAGTGCGTGTGCATGCATGCTGCGTGCATGTGCCTGTGTTTGACAAGGAGGAGAGGACACAAGGATACGAGCACATATACATGACACACACACCACGCATGACTCTCGCCTCCAGCGCTGGGCGAGGCCAGGCTCCCTGGACTGGCCTTGCCCTTCTCCTGGCCCTCTGTCCCTCTAACCGAAGCAGCTGCAGCTACCTGGCCCAGGGCCTCTGCCCCTTCCCTAACCCACTCCTCCCGCTCCCTGGGCCTCCCTGCAGTGTCCTCTCCACAGGTGGATCTTTCTCCCCAGCCTCTGTCAGGCCAGTTTAGCTCAAATGGTGCCCTATACTATTGGCACTCAGCATGTTTTGCATGTGGAGCGAAGCAGCCAAATCTCTGTTACATGCATTTGTCTAAGGGTTCCCACGTGTGCAGCATAATGAGGAGTGTGACATTCATCCCCCCATGGCTCTGAGCATCACGAAGGGCCTGGTGGCTGTCGCTCAGTGCTGGCCAGATGGGCTGCTGCAGAGCCTTCGGTGAAAGTGGATGGGCCCCGCCCCTCCTTCCTCTGCCTGAAGACATCCAGGTAAGACCAGCTACAGAGCTCAAATGTTTGAAATGACCGTAGTGAGGATGAAGCAGTCCACTGTCGCCCAGGGCCTGAGTCAGGAAGAGGTGAGAGCCTCAGACAGTGGCTTGGACATTCGTGTCTCTCTCAACTTTGCTGTTTCCAGAGAAACCAGCCTCAGTCACTCTGCAGTCCAGTCCTGCTGTGGCCCCATCCACACAGGCCTGCTTTGCTTCAAGCCTATCAACACATTGCTGCACTTAACTTTACCCCAGCTCCATCCTTCTCCCCAATCCTAGAAGGGTTGTCTCTTCCTGTTTCCTAAAGATGCCAGAGGTTCTCTTAGGGAGCAGTCTCCCTCAGTCTCACTGTAATGGGTCAATAAATCAGAGGATAGCCTTGTCCCAGAGCAAGCCTCTGGGGCTCCCAGTAAGAATCTCAGCTCAGATGTCACCTCCCCAGGATGTTTGAGAACGCACATCCCAAAGTACCGTCCCCACCCTGGGCCCGCTGCCCTCCTGTCCATCTTGCTTGTGACTTGCTGACTTACTGTCTTCTTGCCAGACCATGAGCCTCAAGGGCCAGCCCACATCCCACTCACCGTGTACGCAGGACTAGAGCAGAGCCCAGCACACCGGAAGGCCCCAGTAAACCCGGAACTGTTGGGCACATATGAGGGCAAATGGAGCTGCGAAGTGAGGAACAAGGGGAGGAGGCGCAGCCTGGGGGACACAAGGAGTATGGCAGCCACCTGTGTGCTGACTCGGCTATCCAGGCCACAGTGTGAATCTGTTCAGGTCCCCAGGACACAGGCAGCACCAGGTCAGGTTGCTGGCATGACAAAGAGGCCGCAGCCTTTGTCCTCCAGGCTAGACCATGGAGATCTGAAAAACCGAGAGATAATTGACACACTGTAAAATTCACCCACTGAGAGCATTATTCAATGAGTTTCAGTAGATTCCCAAAGTCAGACTGCCATCACCACCAACGATCTCCAGAATATTTTCATAGTCCCCAGGAGAAACCCCAGACCCACTGAACAGTTACTCTCCCTTCTCACCTGCCCCTCCCAGGCCCCGGAAACCACTCATCTACGTTCTGCCTCTACAGATTTGCCAATTCGGGACATTTAACATCAGTGAAGTTATATGAAATGTGGCCTTTTGTTACTTCTTTCACTTAGCACTTTTTTTTTTTTTTTTTTTTTGAGACAAGGCCTTGCTCTGTTGCCCAGGCTGGAGTATAGTGGCATGATCTCGGTTCACTGCAACCTCCGCCTCCCGGGTTCAAGAGATTCTCCCACCTCAGCCTCCTAAGTAGCTGGGATTACAGGTGCACACCACCACGCCTGGCTAATTTTTGTATTTTTAGTAGAGACAGGGTTTCGCCATGTTGGCCAGGCTGGTCTCCAACTACTGTCCTTAGGTGATCCTCCTGCCTCGGCCTCCCAAAGTGCTGGGATTATAGGCGTGAACCACAATGCCTGGCTACACTTAGTACATTTTTAAAATGTGTTTATCTTGTAGGATGTATCAGAATGTCATTCCTTTTTATGGCCCAAATAAAATTCCATGCTACAGATAAACCACATATCCATTCGCCAGCCAATGGACAGTTAGCTTGTTTCTGCTTTTTGGCTATCGTGGATAATGCTGCTGTGAACATTTGTGTGGGTATGTCTTTTCATTTCCACTGAGGACAAGAATTGCTGGGTCACATGCTAATCCTGTGCTTCACTTTTTGAGGAACCTCCTGTTTTCCACAGCAGCTGCACCACTTGATTTTTATTTTTTGAATCTTTATTTTATTTTTATTGTTTGAGATGGAGTCTCACTCTGTCACCCAGGCTGGAGTGCAGTGGCGTGATCATGGCTCTCTTGCAGCCTCGACCTCCAAGGCTCAAATGATTCTCCCACCTCAGCCTCCCTGGGACTACAGGCACGCGCCACCACACCCAGCTAATTTTTGTATCTTTTGTAGAGATGAGGTTTTGACATGTGGCCTAGGCTGGTTTCCAGTCCCTGGGCTCAAGTCATCTACCCACCTTGGTCTCCCAAATTGTTGAGATTACACGCATGAGCCACTGCACCTGGCACAGCTGCGTCCCTTTGCGTTGCTTCCCACCAGCAGGGCAGAAGGGTGCCAATTTTTCTACCTCCTTGCCAGCGCCTGTTATTGTCTTTTTTACTAGAGTCATTCTAGAGGGTATGAAGCAAGTATGAATACATATCTTTTGAGAGCAAATCTCTCTCTCCTCTCTATCATCCCCAAATTTTAAAACTCTTTCAGTGACACATAATAATAAACAGATTCCAGCCGGGCGCAGTGGTTCACGCCTGTAATCCCAGCGCTCCGGGAGGCCGAGGCGGGCAGATCACCTCAGGTCGGGAGTTTGAGACCAGCCTGACCAACATGGAGAAACCCCGTCTCTACCAAAAATGCAAAATTAGCTGGACGTGGTGGCACATGCCTGTAAGCCCAGCTACTTGGGAGGCTGAGGTGGGAGAATCCCTTGAACCTGGGAGGCAGAGGTTGCAGTGAGCTGAGATCGCGCCATTGCACTCCAGCCTGGGTGACAAGAGCAAAACTTCATCTCTAAATAAATAAATAAATTAAATTAAATTAAATTAAATAAACAGATTCGAATGCCCCACAAGTGTTGTGGCTCAAGAGGTGTGGACACATGGATGAGGCAGCCCAATTCCTGCTAAAGTGACTGTGCTAGTTATTTACCATCCCTCTGCCTCAATTTCCACATCTATAAAAAGGAGACAGTAATATCGTTAAATGAGGAATTAATGAGATGACATACGTAAATCATCCTGAAAAGTGCCTGAAAACAGTAAACTGTCGTTTCTTCTTATTACTTTGAAATAAGCTCCTATTAGCGACAGAGATACTTTTCTTTTCTTTTTTTTTTTGAGAAAGAGTCTCACTCTATCACCCACAATGCATTCAGTGGTGCAGTCATAGCTCACTGCAGCCTCGACTTCCTAGGCTCAAGTGATTCTCCCACTTCAGCCTCCCAAGTAGCTGGGATGACAGGCACACAGCATCATGCCTGGCTAATTTTGCTCTGTTTTGTTTTTTGTAGAGACAGAGCCTTGCTGTGTTGTCTAGGCTGGTCTTGAACTCCTGGCCTCAAGTGATCCCCCTGCCTCAGCCTCCCGAGTAGTTGGGATTACGGGCATGAGCCACTGTACCCGGCAGAGCAACTTCATTTGTTGCAGCAAATTAGAAACAGCGATCCACTGGCTATTGTGTGATCTTATCAAGGGATAAATAAAACAGTGACAATCTCAAAGACAGCTGGTGGGGTACAGGGCCCCAGTCAGAGACCCTCTTATATATGTGACTGACTTGAGCAAGAGGAGCAAGATGGCCTGGAGTGATCTGAACAGAAGCCACCGGAAAAGTCATACTCAGAGACTAAAGGGAGAGGCTGGAGGAGGCGGACCACAACCTTTCAAAGTGTGGGATTTACCATGCATACTAACGAGTATTAACATTTAGCTAAACAGCTTCAAGAACAGCAATAAACAGATGACCCCTAGGTTAAGACGCAGAGTACTGCTGGCACCTCGCCTGCACTGACACAAGAGCTACTGGCCACACATGGCTATTTAAATCAAATGAAATAAATCTTGTGTTTTTTTCTGAGACAAAGTCCCGCTGTTTCGCCCAGCCTGGAGTGCAATGGCGCGACCTCGGCTCACTGCAACCTCCGCCTCTCTGGTTCAAGCGATTCTCCGGCCTCAGCCAACTGAGTAGCTGGGATTACAGGCATGTGCCACCACACCCGGCTAATTTTTCTATTTTTAGTAGAGATGGGGTTTCACCATGTTAGCCAGGATGGTCTCAGTTTCCTGACTTCATGATCTACCTGCCTCAGCCTCCCAAAGTGCTGGGATTATAGGCGTGAGCCACCACGGGGAAATGTAGAGGGGATCCCCAGTCACACCAGTAAAGTGAGAATATCCCTTGAATGACAGCAGTGGAACCTCACATGGAGAAACCTTGTGACCAAAAGCACACACGGAAGGCATTAGAACAGCAAAAATAAGGTGCTCCCTCCAGCGAGGGATTCCAGTAGAAGAGAGTCTTGAAACTCATACGAATTGTTATCCCAAACAGCCTCAGTAACATCTCGCCTGCAGACTATCCCCACCAGCATCTGCTCCTGGATGGCATTCTGCTTCTCAAATGACTTTCCCTTTCCCCGCCCCAAAGGCCTCTGACATGTTTGATCTGTTTCTCCCTCAAAGTCCAGGGACTTTGGCAGGAAAGGATTAAACATACCTTTTGTTCCCTCCTCTCATCCATGTCCATTTTGCACATGGGAAGGAGGCAGCACAAGGGAATGTGAAGAGCCAGGCCTGACTCTCAGGCGAGCCCCATGCATGGTCTGGTGTCGGTGGACGTGCTAGGGAGTGCACCCGGCCCGGTGCAGGACCTTGATGAGATATTTTTCCATCTAAATTGACCCTGGTGCTGGGCTGACTTGTAAGATCGCCTCCATAGCTAATTTTCGTCAAAAATCTTTCAAAACACCCCACAGAACCACAGATGTCAGATGACCACCACTGTTTCTGGCCCTCCACACTGTCACCTATGTGCTCTCACATTTGCTCCAGCCAGCACATTTCAAATCCACACAAACATGTGCGGGGCATATATGCACGGAGCAAGGACAAACGAGTTTCTTCCCATCCCCAAAGTGGGCTCTGGAAGGTTCCTTGGCAGAGCCGGTTCCTCACAGCAGTAGCCTGAATTTTTTTTTTTTTTTAGATGGAGTTTTGCTCTGTTGCAATGGCATGATCTCAGTTCACTGCAACCTCCGCCTCCTGGGTTCAAGTGATTCTCCTGCCTCAGCCTCCTGAGTAGCTGGGATTACAGGTACCCACCACCACACCCAGCTAAGTTTTGTATTTTCACCATGTCGGCCAGGCTAGTCTCGAACTTCTTTTTCTTTTGAGAGAGAATTTCACTCTTGTTGCCCAGGCTGGAGTGCAATGGCATGATCTCGGCTCACTGCAACCTCTGCCTCCCAGGTTCAAGGGATTCTCCCACCTCAGCGTCCCAAGTAGCTGGGATTACAGGCATGCGCCACCACGCCTGGCTAATTTTGTATTTTGTAGTAGAGATGGGGTTTTACCATGTTGGTCAGTCTGTCTTGAACTCCTGACCTCTAGTGATCCTCCTGCCTCAGCCTCCCAATTACAAAGTTGGGATCACTTTGTAGTCCCAAAGTGCTGGGATTATAGGCCTGAGCCGCCACATCTGGCCCGAATTTTGATGGAGGGAAATCCTGGGAGACTTCTCAATAGTAGCAAAAAGGGCGCTCTTAGCCACAGCCTGATGAACCTAGTCCACCTCCTCAGAGTTCCCACCCTGAGGGCCGTGACCTCCCTGGCACAACCAACTTAATTCCCAGCTAAACTCACCTAAAGCAGATTTCAGATAAAGAACTACAGGCAGTGAAAATAAACTGCATGAGGGTCTCACACTCGGTCAGCTTAGCTATTTTGCTTGTTATTCTTGGGTTTTGGTTTCGGCCTCTTGCAGTCTCTGGTCCGTGGGCCGCCTCTTGGGGATCTGCCTTTCTCACTGGCTAACCTTCCTTGAGACTGAGCCCTTCCTAGTCTCTGGGCAGGATCAGACTTCCAGCATCAGGAGGGCCTGCCCGGGACCGAGGTACTTCGTTGAGCGCTTGGTCACTCGTGGGCCTTGCTGCACGGTCTCGCTCACTCAGCCCTGTCCCCTGCAGTGCCCACAGGCCGAGTGACAAGCTGCCTCCTGGAGCGCATCTCCATAGCTGTGCCCGGACGCCCAGCTCAGCCAGCACTTGTAGCTTCTTTTCTTGTGTTCTTGCTCTTGATCTCAGCCACTCCTTCTGCGCTTTTCAACAAGAGCTTCGTAGGTCATGACAGCCTCCTCCTCAGGATCTTTTGGTTTTCACCATTTTCTTTCCTAAAAGGGAAACCTTTAGCTTTTCAGGACTTCAGCCCTGTCACTGGTCACCAGATTTTACCCAAAGCACCATGGAGATCAGGGCCCCCCAACCGCCGCCGCCTCAGGCATTCACCTCATTCAGACACAAGTGGATATCCTGCCACACAGGCGCTGGGTCTAGCCCCAGGGCTTTGAATGGAAGCAACATGCCACCTGGGAGCTTGTTAACAATACAAGTGCTAAGGCCCAGGCGGTGGCTCACATCTGTAACCCCAGCACTTTAGGAGACTGAGACGGGCGGATCACCTGAGGCTGGAAGTTTGAGACCAGCCTAGCCAACATGGTGAAACGCCATCTCTACCAAAAATACAAAAACTTAGCCAGGCACGGTGTCATGCACCTGTAATCCCAGCTACTTGGGAGGCTGAGGTAGGAGAATCACTTTAACCCGGGAGGCAGAGGCTGCAGTGAGCTGAGATTGAGCCACTGCACTCTAGCCTGGGCGACAGAGCAGGACCCTGTCTCAAACAAACAAAAACAGAAAACAAATTCTAAGGCACCAGCCCACAACCACAATCATAAACTTCTTCCCACACTTTCCTTTTAGAATTCATGTCTCATCTCAGGAGCCTTGAACAGCTTTATTGAGGTAGAATTTACATACAGGTCATAAAATCACCTATTCTACTTATTTTCGTAAATTTTAACCAATCTGCCAGGCACGGTGGCTCAAGCCTGTAATCCCAGCACTTTGGGAGGCCGAGACGGGTGGATCACGAGGTCAGGAGATCTAGACCATCCTGGCTAACATGGTGACACCCCGTCTCTACTAAAAAATACAAAAAAAAAAACTAGCCGGGCGAGGTGGTGGGCGCCTGTAGTCCCAGCTACTCGGGAGGCTGAGGCAGGAGAATGGCGTAAACCCGGGAGGCGGAGCTTGCAGTGAGCTGAGATCCGGCCACTGCACTCCAGCCCGGGCGACAGAGTGACACTCCGTCTCAAAAAAAAAAAAAAAAAAAAATTAGCCAATCTTAAACATTCCCCTCATCCCAAAAGAGCTCCTTGTGCTCATTCACAGCTACTGTCCACAGCCAGCCCAAGTCCCAGCCCCCTGCTAATCCACTTTCTGTCCCTACAGTTTTCCCTCTTCAGGACATTTCACATAAATGGAACCATACAATACATGGTATTTTCCCCTTGGCTTCTTTCATTTTATCAGTTTTTGAGGTTCATCCATGTTGTAGCATGTACTTTGTCCCTTTTCATATCTGAGTAAGATTCCATGTGTGGATATAACCTACTGTGTTTATCAATTCACCAGCTTATGGAAATTTGGGTTGTGTCCAGTTTGGCACCAAGAATAGAGATACAAAGATCTATATGAACTACATGATGCAGCTACAAGTATTAGTTTACAAGTTTCCTATAGACGTATTTTTTTTTAATTCACATGGCTCTATTCCTAGGAATATGGTAAATTTGTATTTACCATAGGAAATTGCCAAACTGCTATCCGAAGGGGCTGCAACTAGCTTCTCCACACCCTGACCAACACTTCTTACTGCGTTATCTCTCTTTTTATAGCCATCCTAGTGTGAGAGAAGTGGTATTTCATAGTTTTAACTAGTATTTCTCTAATGGCCAAAGATGTTGAGCATCTTTTCAATATTTATTGGCCATCTTATATCTTCTTTTAGAGAAATGTCTGTCTATTCAAATCCTTTGCCCATCTTTTACATGCGTTACTTCTTATTGAAGATTTATTTATATATTCTAGATATAAATCCTTTATCAATATGATTTGCAAACATTTTCTCCATCTGTGATTTTTTTTTCATTTCCATAATGGTGGCTTATGATACACAAGTTTTTAACTTTTAATGAAGTCCAATTCATTTTTTTTTTTTTGGAGATGAAGTCTCGCTCAGTCACCCAGGTTGGAGTGCAGTGGTGCAATCTTGGCTCACCTCAACCTCTGCCTCCTGGGTTCAAGTGATTCTCCTGCCTCAGCCTCCTGAGCAGCTGGATTACGGGTACCCGCCACCACATCTGGCTAATTTTCTTGTATTTTTAGTAGAGACGAGGTTTTTCCATATTTGCCAGGCTGGTCTTGAACTCCTGACCTTGTGATCCACCTCCCTCAGCCTCCCAAAGTGCTGGGATTACAGGCATGAGCCACCGCGCCTGGCCCAATTCATCCATTTTACCTTTGAAAGATTGTGCTTTTGGTGTCACATGCGAAATTTTTGCCCAACCCAGAGTCATGAAGATGCTTGCCTATGTTTTCTTCTACGTTTTAGAGTTTTAGCTCTTATATTTGGGTGTATGGTCCATTTTGAGTTAACTTTTGTGGAAAATATAAGGATCTAAATCCATCATTTTACATGCGAACATCCAATTCTTCAAGCCTCATTTGTTGAAAGGGCAAGTCTTCTCCACATTGAAATGCCTTGGCACCTGTGAGCAAAACTGATTAAGAATAAATCTAAGGGCTAATTTCAGGACCCTCAAATCTTCAATTGATATATATATATATGAATATGTCTATCCTTACCACATTGTCTTGATTACTATACCTTCATAGTAAATTTTATTATTTGGAAATGCTCCAAATTCATTATTTTTCAAGATTTTTTTGACTATTCTGAGTCCTTTGCATTCCCGTAAAAATTTTAGGATCAGCTTGTTAATTACTGAAAAAAAGTCTGCTGGGATTTTGATAGGGACTGCCATCTTGAGTCTTCCAACCTATGAACATGGAATGTCTCTCCATTTATTTAATCATTAATTCCTCTTAGCAATATTTTGCAGTTTTCAGTATACAAAGTGTGCACTTTAAATTTATTCTGAAGTATTTTGACTTTTGTTTTTTGAGATGGAGTCTTGCTCTGGGGCCCAGGCAGGAGTGCAGTGTCACGATCTCTGCTCACTGCAACCTCCACCTCCCAGGTTCAAGCGATTTTACTGCCTCAGCTACCCAAGTAGCTGGGACTACAGGTATACACCACCACACCCAGCTCATTTTTATAGTTTTAGTAGAGATGGGGTTTCACCATGTTGGCCAGGCTGGTCTCGAACTCCTGACTTCGTGATCAGCCCACCTCGACCTCCCAAAGTGCTGGGATTACAGGCTTGAGCCAACGCGCCCAGCCCTATTTTGACCTTCTTGATGCTACTATGGATGGTATTGTTTAGTTTTGTTTTCACAATTTATTGCTATATTGCATATAGACATATACAACTGATTTTTGCATATCTTGTATCTTGCAACCTTGCTGAACTCATTAGCTCCGTTGTGTGCACAGGAGTGTGAGTATATGTACCCTTTAGGATTTTCTACATACAGAATTATGTCATCTTCAAACAAAGACAATTTTATTTCTTCCTTGCCAATCTGGATGTTTTCCCTTGCTTTATTGCACTGGTTAGAAACTGCAGTACGATGTCAATGAGTGGTGTGTATAGACACCCTTGACTTACTACTGACCTTAGGGGTATATTCTCTCATCCAAAGTATAATTTTATTTGTAACTTTTTTTTATGGATGTCTTTTTTGAGACGGAATCTTGTTCTGTCGCCCAGGCTGGAGTGCAATGGCACGATCTCGGCTTGCTGCAACTTTTGTCTCCCGGGTTCAAGCGATTCTCCTGTCTCAGCCTCCCAAGTAGCTGGGACTACAGGCGCCCACTACCACGCCTGGCTAATTTTTGTATTTTTAGTAGAGACAGTGTTTCACCATATTGGCCAGGCTGGTCTCAAACTTCTGACCTCAAGTGATCCGCCCACCTCGGTCTCCCAAAGTTCTGGGATTAAAGGCATGAGCCACCGCGCCCGGCCTATGGATGTCTTTTATCAGGCTGAAAAAATTTCTATTCCAATTTTTTTCCATTTTTCTCATGAATATGTGTTACATTTTGTCAAATGCCCTTTCCCCATCATTTGAGATGACTCCTGCCTTCTGTCCTTTATCTATTAATATGGTAAAATGCATTAATTGCTTTTCTGATATTAAACATGTCTCACTTGGTCATGTATCTAAATCTATATGTTATTTGACTTGTTCATGGGTTTTTGTAACTATTAATATTTTCATGAGGGATTTTCTATCAGGGTAATACTGGTTTCACAGAATAAGTTGGTAAGTATTCCTTACTCTTCTGCTTCCTGAGTCTGTGAAAAATGGTATTTCTTCTTTAAATGTTTGGCAGCATTCTTCTTGTTTTGTATGCTTTCAGGAATAAACCGGAGGTCATCTACAAGTGACTGAGCTTCATTGCTGATGAAACTACCAACATCACTTGTACTGAAGCCTGAAGGGTTTTCCCCATCAAGAATAGTCCCTTCTTAATAGCCAAAGGCAGATAAGGGTCACCTGGCTGGGGCTATAGGTAAAACAAAGCCTGGCTCATGAATGGGCAAGTCACGGTACAGCTGGTCTTCCACATCTGTGGATTCAACCAATCATGGATCAGAAATATTTGGGGAAAAAAACAACAAAAATAATATTCATTAAGAAGTACAGAACAGCTATTTATATAGCATTTACATTGTATTAGGCATTATAAGTAATCTAGAGATGATTTGAAGTATATGGGAAGATGTGGGCAGGTTATATGCAAATACTACACCATGTTACATGAGGAACTTAAGCCTATGTGGTTTTTGGCATCTGTAGGGGTCCTGGAAACTGAGGGACTGTAACACTATGTGCTGACAATCTCAGCAATCTGGAAGGCACATGCACAACTCCAAACTCAACAACTTTAATCGATCCCACAGTTTCGAAATCTTTTAAGATTCATATATTGATATAAAACTTAATCTGCAGGTTTAAAACAGGAAGATTCAGGTCATTAGGAACATAAAACCATTTTCTCCTCATCCCTAAGATATAGCCTTGCAAGTATTCGAAAATAAAAAAACTCCATGCCTTTTAACTATCTCTAAAATCTAAAATGGTAGTTCTCAAACCTGAGTGATGGTAGGTCTGTGCCTCTAACATTATTTAAGGGTGGGGGAACGTGCTTCTTAAACTGCAGTTTCCTGGGCCGTAATTTCAGTCTGGGTGAAACCCAGGAATCTGCACTTTCTTTTTTTTTTTTTTTTTTTTTTTTTTGAGGCGGAGTCTCGCTCTGTCGCCTGGACTGGAGTGCAGTGGCCGGATCTCAGCTCACTGCAAGCTCCATCTCCCAGGTTTACGCCATTCTCCTGCCTCAGCCTCCCGAGTAGCTGGGACTACAGGCGCCGCCACCTCGCCCGGCTAGTTTTTGTATTTTTAGTAGAGGCGGGGTTTCACCGTGTTAGCCAGGATGGTCTTGATCTCCTGACCTCGTGATCCGCCCGTCTCGGCCTCCCAAAGTGCTGGGATTACAGGCTTGAGCCACCGCGCCCGGCGAATCTGCACTTTCAATACCCCTCAAACAGCTGCTGTAGCCGGCACTCACACTGCACTCAGCACACTCCTGAGGCGGGTTAAAAGTATCTGGCCTGAGGACGCCTCAGTATCTAAGTCCTTAGGGTAATGAACTGCAGCGTAACTTAGTATGTAACTAACTAAAAGACCAATTTAGGAGTACAGTCATGAATGGCATAATGACATTTTCGTCAATAGCAGACAGCACATAGACAGTGGTCCCATAAGATTATAATACTAGGCTAGGCACGGTGGCTCACGCCTGTAATCCCAGCACTTTGGGAGGATGAGGTGGGCAACACGAGGTCAGGAGTTCAAGACCAGCCTGACCAACATGGTGAAACCCCGTCTCTACTAAAAACACAAAAATCAGCTGGGCATGGTGGTGCATGCTTGTAATCCCAGTTACTCAGGAGGCTGAGGCAGGGGAATCGCTTGAACCCGGGAGATGGAGATTGCAGTGGGCTGAGATTGTGTCCCTGCACTCCAATCTGGGCAACAGAGCGAGACTCTGTCTTAAAAAAAAAAAAAAAAAAATTACAATACTGTATTTTTACTGCACCTTTTCTGTTTGGTATGTTTACATACAAATACCATTGTGTTCCAACTGCCTACAGCATACAGTACAGTGACACGCTATACAGGTTGGTAGCCTAGGAACAACAGGCTATCCCAGGCAGCCTAGGTGTATAGTAGGCTGTATCTTCCAGGATTGTGTAAGTACACTCTAAGATGTTCCCACAACAATGAAATATAAAATTCTGCAAAAAGTATCCCCCCAAAAGCGATGAATAACAGTACAATGCATAACGGTATATGTTTTCATACCTTTGTGTCAAACAGTCTCAGACAATCATAGCAGCCAAGCTTCAGTCAACACGGGCACTGTTTAAATTATATAAAAAAGTAAACATCAAGTTGTACTCAATCAAGCTGTCTCTGTGTATCAGTTGTTTTTCTCTACCTCATTTCTGTTTTCTGTTCAAAAACGCTGTCTGGCCACGTGACAGGAGTTCTTTGAACCCATCCTGGTTTGGAGAGCTATCCAATTCTAGAATCCTGAATAAATGCCAGTTAAGATCTAAGCTAAGTTTGTAATTTTGTCTTTAACGGCAATAACAATCTCACATTCTTACTGATCACTCTTAAAGACCATCCATCTCAGGCCGGGCGCGGTGGCTCAAGCCTGTAATCCCAGCACTTTGGGAGGCCGAGACGGGTGGATCACGAGGTCAGGAGATCGAGACCATCCTGGCTAACACCGTGAAACCCCGTCTGTACTAAAAAATATACAAAAAACTAGCCGGGCGAGGTGGCGGGCGCCTGTAGTCCCAGCTACTCGGGAGGCTGAGGCAGGAGAATGGCGTAAACCCGGGAGGCGGAGCTTGCAGTGAGCTGAGATCCGGCCACTGCACTCCAGCCTGGGCGATAGAGGGAGACTCCGTCTCAAAAAAAAAAACAAAAAAAAAACAAAAAAAAAAACAGACCATCCATCTCCGATGAGTAACAAACTTAATGTGCAATAAATTCCGGTCTCTTGGACCTTTAATTTTTTTCCGTCCCAGAGGAGTAACTTAATGGTGACTTAGAAGCACTTCAGCAGATACTAATGAACAAAAAGCACACAAAACACCAGTTTTTAAGGATCTAAGGTAGCAACTGAATTTTCTGGAAGGAGTGATTTGGGCTCAAGACCTTTTAAAAAGTGTTAACTGTTGATAAGACAAGGGAAATAAAGGTATGAAAAGACTGGGAGGCCGGCGCGGTGGCTCACAACTGTAATCCCAGCACTTTGGGAGGCCGTGGGCAGATCACAAGGTCAGGAGTTTGAGACCAGCCTGGCCAATATGTTGAAACCCCGTCTCTACTAAAAATACAAAAATCAGCCAGGCTTGGTGGCACATGCCTGTAGTCCCAGCTACTCGGGAGGCCGAGGCAGAAGAATTGCTTGAACCCGGGAGGCAGAGCTTGCAATGAGCCGAGATCATGCCAATGCACTCCAGCCTGGGCGACACAGCGAGACTCCATCTCAAAAAATAAAAAAACATAAAGACTGGGGAATAATTTGTATAAGAGAAAATGGTCATGCCAGCCAGCAGCTAATTAAGTTACACGATACCTAGCTAGTTGCCGACTCCCAACAAGCAACCTGAGGCTGGCTGACAGCTCTTTGCCCTGCAATCATGTCTCCAAGAGGTGGTTAAAGTAGAAGTAACCAATTAGACCCTGACCGGCCTTCCCTTCTACCACTCATTCTGCTACAGCATTAAACCGGGACGCTGCCAAGGCTATAAATCCAGCCTGGTCCTGTAGGATTCAGATTAGGCTTTTCTGTCTGTAAACCTGTGAGGACCTTTTCCACAGTCCTCCTGACCATCCACAACAGGAGGATAACCATGGAAAGGTCCAGCCTTCCGTTTATGACTCAGTGAGCACCATTTCTCCCACTAGAAAGTAGCCTGAGGGGTGGCCGGGCAGCACGGGCTCCAGGACAAGCAGATACCTTGACTTTCTGAGGTTTAAGAGTCATCCTTGCATCCAGCTGATGCGTTCATTATCAATTAAGAACTGCATTTCCTCACCAGGGACTACAATCCTCGCTGGGCACCAGGCCTGGACTACTTCTTGGATCTTACAGAGGCCTCTGTAGGTGACACCACCAACACTCAAGCGGCCTGTAACACCCATCATCACATCATAGGAAATGCTATACTTAACCAACTCCATGCTCGGCCAGAGAACCACGATGGAGGGGACCTGGGGTGGTGCCTTGATAGCACAGCTGGAGGTGCCCCTTAACCACAACCTGGGTCTCAGCACCTGAAAGTCTGATGTGGAGACCAATCTAAAGACTGACTGCTGAACTTGTGAGGAACTTGCTCAGAGCATTTCTTCCATTGCTTAAAGGCACCTCAGGCACTATATCAATTAACTTCCTTGTTTTTTCAATTATGTACTGTCATATGTTTCTTTTTGGGGGATTTTCTTCTCAAACTCACTCAAACCCAGAATGTTTTCACTAGATAGTACTTCCCAAACACTGATGACCTAGAACATAATCTGAAAAAAATTATTCATGACATGAGTCTTAAAATTGTTCCTTTAAAAACTAAAAAAAAAAATACAGCACAAAATTATACCATCACAAGAATCCTCAATAATAAGTACGACAAATTTAAGACATCCCGGTTTTTACGAAGTGCAAAGGCAGCTGATATTATGGTTAGTTATAAAAGGAACTTTAAAGTCCCATTTTAATAGTTTCCCACAATTCTATGAACGTTTTTTGAAATCCATTAAATCCCACAATATGCCCATCGGAAAGATAAAGCTGGTATTTTTTCCATGGAAGTAGAGCTCAGAACACGAGACTTTTAAGTCGGTGATTCACCCAGTTCCTTCAAGACTGTGTCCAACCAGAATCACATCAGCACCTTGTTCCCCTGTTCTAATTTGACACTGTTAACTACGGCTATTTTTAAACAGAGGGAGAAAAAAATATATATATATAAATGATCTTAGGAAATTTTATAGTATAAAGACATATAAACTAGGAAAGGTTTTGGATATTTTTCTGTGGAATGTGGAAGGAACCTAAAACTTCATCTTTCAATTCGTGATAAAACTACAGAATAGTGTGCGCATAAAACATAAGTAGTAGTAGATACAGTGCCTGACAAGCCAAAGGTCTTGACCGTAGCTGAAGGAATCCTGCTGGAACCCAAATCCTGTGCATTTGTGTGGTTCTGGGGCAGATGCAGAAACGGCCTTGGTGGATTCCAAAGTGTTAACATTCTGTCTGCTAATGCTCAGCTAGGAGAATTATGACTGTAAACTGAGAATATGCTTCAACTGGTATTTTACTTTTTATTTTCTCTTCCTGAAAGCTACACCAAAAGGGCCATCTTTAGACCTAAGCTCCCCAATGGATCATCACAGAACACCACAAGACCTAATGCCTTCATCAGCTTGACGTTTCTAGTCCAAAGTCCAGATGTCATTATTAGTTTTAAGACACCAACAGTGCAAAGTACCTAAACTAAGTGAGCAGCTGGGTGCGATGGCTCATGCCTGTAATCCCAGTTTTTGGGGGCTGAGGCAGGTCACTTGAGGTCAGTAGTTCAAGACCAGCCTGACCAAAACAGTGAAACCCTGTCTCTACTAAAAATACAAAATTCGCCAGGCATGAGGGTGCATGCCTGTAATCCCAGCTACTCAGGAGGCCGAGAGTGAGGAGAAGCACTTGAACCTGGGAGGCGGAGATTGCAGTGAGCTGAGATTGCACTACTGCACTCCAGCCTGGGCAGCAAGAGCCAAACTCTGTCTCAAAAAAAAAAAAAAAAACTCAAAAAAACTGAACAATGGAAAGCTTATCACTAGTCATACTTAGAATAGACACAAATGACTTACAGACAACAACATGTTAGTGGCTGGGTGCAGTGGCTCACACCTGTAATCTCAGCACTTTGGGAGGCTGAGGCAGGTGGATCACCTGAGGTCAGGAGTTCGAGACAAGCCTGACCAACATGGAGAAACCCTGTCTCTACTAAAAATACAAAATTAGCTGAGCATAGTGGTGCATGCCTGTAACCCCAGCTACTTGGGGGGCTGAGGCAGGAGAATCACTTTAACCTGGGAGGCAGAGGTTGCGGTAAGCTGAGATCATGCTATTGCACTCCAGCCTGGGCAACTAGAGTGAAACTCTGTCTCAAAAAACAAACAAACGTGATTCGAATTATGTTGCTAGTTTTATGGGCAATGTACTGTCACTGAATGTGACAAACTTTGCAAAACCAAATTAAGCTTTCCAAAGTGTTTTTAAAAAAAACAGGAAATCATACTATTATTCTAGATAAAGAAATCAGGTCAAACATGTTAAGAAAATCATGCAAGGAAAGAAACTAAGGCACAGAGACATTTTAAAAGGGAGAACAGAATGGACTCCAAAATCCCTGCCTAAGGCTAATTCTTATCGGAATCTCAGTCCAACTGTCACCTGGGACGGTACTCCCTAAATCCCCCCAAATCACAACTATCATAGAACTTCAGGCTTTTTCTGTTTTGAGACAGTGTCTCACTCCATTGCTCACTCCGTTGCAATGGCACCATCTCGGCTCACTGCAACTTCAGCCTCCTGGGTTCAAGTGATTCTCCTGCCTCAGCCTCCCGAGTAGCCAGGATTACACGCACCAGCCACCATGCCTGGCTAATGATTTTTTGTATTTTTAGTAGAGACAGGGTTTCACCATGTTACTCAGGTTGGTCTCCAACTCCTGACTTCAATCGATCCACCCGCCCTGGCCTCCCAACGTGCTGGGATTACAGGCGTGAGCCGCCACACCCAGCCTGGCACATTTTTATAATGTAACAGTAACCGCAAATTTTAGGAGCCATTTCTGCTAACTGCATCTCTGAAGATAGGTGGTGGAACACCACATCAATTTACATTTATCTAGGAAGAAAGAATTATTTAACATGACAGTTTAAAAATTTGTAATTATTCTTTTTGGCCCCAACCACCATCTTCCAGTAATTTGCCAAAATTATGAACACAAAAGGGAAGAGGAGAGGCACCTGATACATTTCCTCTAAACCTTTTAGAAAACATGGAGTTGTTCCTTCGCCCACATATACGTGTACCTGTAAGGAAAGGTGATACAGTAGACATTACGGGAATGGGTACTGTTCAACGAGGAATGTCCACGTTACCATGGCAAAACTGGAGCAGTCTACAGTGTTACCCAGCATGCTGTTGGTATTGTTGTACACAAGGTAAGCGCAAGATTCTTAAGACAATTAATGTGTGTATGTATAGAGTATACTAAGCACTCTTAAGAGCCAGGATAGCTTCCTGAAACTCGTGAAGGAAAATGATTGGAAAAAAGGAGGAAGCCAGAGAAAGGTGCCTGGGTTCCACTAAACGCCAGCCTGCTCTACTCAGAGAATTGCACTTTGCGAGAACCAATGGAAAGGAGCCTGGGCTGCTGGAACCCAGTACCTATGAATTTATGGCATAATAGATGTTTAAAAAATCATAATTAAATGGCAAAGAACTTTCTAAGGACAAAATTATTTATATCCACTTTGTTCCATAAAATATTTTAGGTGGGTTATGAAGTTATTTATATATACCCACATTTTTAAAATATACTAGAAGAAAACATACACTTTTGCTACTATATAAATAGCACTGAAGCCAATTTAAGTTGGAACTGACTTGCTTATAAAAGTTACAATAAAAACTTGAATACCGAATGTGGGTGCCTCACGCCTCAAATCCCAGCACTTTGGGAGGCCGAGGTGGGAGGATCTCTTGAGGCCAGGAGTTGAAGACCAGCATGGGCAACACAGACAGATCCTGTCTCTGAAAAATCAGCTGGCTGTGCTGGCACCTGTCTGTAGTTCAGCTACTTGGGAGGATCACTTGAGCCCAGGAGTTCAAGGTTACAGTAAGGTGTAACTGTACCACTGCACCCCAGCCTGGGACAAAAAGATCCTACCTCTAAACAAAACAAAACAATGCTTGGAAGGTAAAACATGTGAAATTCCAGTCTAAAGAAGTTTAATTAAACCTTCACCTGCAGTTACACTTTCTTGTATTTTGTATTTTTGAGACAGGGTCTCCCTCTGTTCCCCAGGCTGGAATGCAGTGGCGTGATCTCGGCTCACTGAAACCTCTGCCTCCTGGGTTCAAGCAATTCTTGTGCCTCAGCCTCCTGAGTAGCTGGGATTACAGGTATGTGCCACCACACCCAGATAATTTTTGTATTTTTAGTAGAGACAGGGTTTCATCATGTTGGCCAGGCTGGTTTTGAACTCTTGACCTCAGGTGATCTGCCCACCTTGGCCTCGCGAAGTGTGGGATTACAGGCATCAGCCATGGCACCCAGCCAACAGTTACATTTTCTAGACTAGAGGTCTAGAATGTCCCTTAAATTGCTAACCCTTTAGGAAGGCAGCCTACTACCTTCACTTTCTCGGGACCAAAAGATGCAAGTTTTCTTGCCATATTATTGACACCATTCACACCCTCTGCCACGTCACAAAGCTCCACATGGTAGAACATACAATGACCCACTTGCCTTTAGAAATCGCTCCTGCAATCTTGATAGTTATTTCTTTTGAGCATACATTAAGAGAATGAGATTCTCTTGGAAGTGATAAAGCAGCTAGCTTTACTAAGAATGTGAGGACCAATGTTATAAATCCATACCAGAAACTGAATTAGTGATGCAATGTCAAAAAAAAAAATTTTTTTTTTTTTTTTTTTTTTGGAGACAAGAGTCTTGCTCTGTTGGCCAGGCTGGAGTGCGGTGGTGCGATCTCACCTCACTGCAACCTCCATCTCTCGGGCTCAAGCAATTCTCCTGCGTCAGCCTCCCGAGTAGCTGGGATTACAAGTGTGTGCCACCACGTCCGGCTAATTTTTTTTGTATATTTAGTAGAGACGAGGTTTCACCATGTTGGCCAGGTTGGTCTCAAACTCCTGACCTCAGTAATCTGCCCACCTTAGACTACCAAAGTGGTGGGAGTACAGGCGTGAGCCACCGCGCCTGGCCGGGACGTCCAAAAATTCAAGGTGAATTTTAACATCTGCAAATTTCTCCCCCTAGAAATATAATCAACTTTTAACACTTTTCCAAAGATCAACTATTTCAGGTTATATTTGAAAGAAAAAGACTAATTAAATACATCATGCATCTAAGGCTTAAAGGTAGAAACAAAGATGATGGTTACTTTTCTGTAGTATTCAACAGATAAAACTTTATTGGGCACAACTGTCTGTTTTAAAAGAATGCAGCTTCCCTCTCTGCAGGAATACATTCTGAAAGCAGACCTGCTATTTAAGTCACTACTCATCTAGTCATGAGCTTAGACTGCAAATTCCAGCCCCATGTTTTACAAATGAACTAAGAAGACAATTCAGTGTTCATGAACGCTAAGACAATGCAAAAGCAAACGTAAAACAGATGGGTCCCTTTGGACTGGGCGCAGTGGCTCATGTCCATGCACTTTGGGAAGCCAAGGTGGGTGGATCACCTGAGGTCAGGAATTCGAGACCAGCCTGGCCAACATGGTGAAACTGTTTTTATTAAAAATAAAAAAATTAGCCGGGTGTGGTCGCAGGCACCTGTAATCTCAGCTACTCGAGAGGCTGAAGCAGGAGAATAGCTTGAACCCAGGAGGTGGAGGCTGCAGTGAGCTGAGATCATGAAACTGTACTCCAGCATGGGCGACAGAGTGAGACTCCGTCTCAAGAAAAAACAAACATAGATGTGTCACTTTATTCATAAAAGTTAGATGTACAGTCTTCTCAATCACAATGAAGTAGAAAACGTGAAACATACTACTAAACTTTTAACACTGCTTATTACAACTTTTATGTATGCTAGAAGATGCTAGTGTTCTAAAAAAGATGTAACAACTAAAATCTTCCTAAAAACGAACATTATATGACAAGCAAAATTGACTGCATGGAACTGAAAGTGTAATCTCAAACATCAAAAATAAAGCCAGCCGGGCGGGAGGAACACTTGAGTCCAGAAGTTTAGGACCAGCCTGAGCAACACAGTGGAGAACCCATCTATGAAAAAAAGAAAGAAAAAACAAAGCAAAACATGGTAAGGCCTTAAGTGACGCCCAATGATGACAGGCCAGCTGAACGGCGGCACGCCCTGGGCCAGGCATAGGCCTGCACTGTGCTCACTTGTCTTTGACACGCTGCCCTCCCCTAAAGGACTGCTCTGAAAATGACCACAGTTTTGTCCTTAGTAGCATCCACCAGATTTAGACTACATTAAGAATCTAGGCCAGGCGCGGTGGCTCAAGCCTGTAATCCCAGCACTTTGGGAGGCCGAGATGGGCAGATCACGAGGTCAGGAGATCGAGACCATCCTGGCGAACACGGTGAAACCCCGTCTCTACTAAAAATACAAATAACTAGCCGGGCGAGGTGGCGGGCACCTGTAGTCCCAGCTACTCCGGAGGCTGAGGCAGGAGAATGGCGTGAACCCGGGAGGCGGAGCTTGCAGTGAGCTGAGATCCGGCCACTGCACTCCAGCCTGGGCGACAGAGAAAGACTCCGTCTCAAAAAAAAAAAAAAAAAAAAAAAAAAGAATCTAGTGGCTACTTTAATCTAGTGCTTAAAGCTACTTTACCACAGTATTACAGAAAATCTAGAAGTAACATTTTGTTAAAACCAGGTCCCCAGTACATAAAACAGAGAGTAAACACAGTGCAGGATAAAGACTGACTTTAGGAAAAAGAGTTACTGCTGATGTCATTTCTCTAACAGTCGTCAGACTTTTCTATGAGAAGGCCAGAGGCTCACACTTGTATACACAACGTGCAGGTGCAGGGAAGACCAAGGAAAGCAGCTATCCAATTTTTTACAAAGCCATACAGAGACAAGTTCAAGGAAAAAGCTTTAAGAGTTATTTTCACAATCTGTATGTGAAGACAATTCGCAATGCTGCCACTCAACCCTACGTTGTTAACAACTGTTAACCTATGTTAACATCAAGGTTGGTTTTGTTTTTGTTTTCTACTTTTTTAAACAGAGTCTTGCACAGACTCTGTCGCCCAGGCTGGGAGTGCAGTGGCACGATCTCAGCTCACTGCAACCTTCACCTCCAGGCAGGGTTCAAGCTATTCTTCTGCCTCAGCCTCCTGAGTAGCTGGGATTACAGGCGTGCACCACCACACCTGGCTGGCTTTTTTGTATTTTTAGTAGAGACGGGGTTTCACCATATTGGCCAGGCTGGTCTCGAACTCCTGACCTTGTGATCCATCCACCTTGGCATCCCAAAGTCCTGGGATTACAATAGGCACAAGTCACTGCGCCCAGCCCAACATAAAGGTTTTTAAAAGACTTTGTCCTTTCACATTATAATGTGCTTCAGTAATTCCAACATAGAAACAGACAATTTTAAATGTATATATAATCTTCTTACCCTATTAAGGATTTTAGGTAGTTTGTGTGGTACATAAAGCTCTTAACTTTCCCCCCAGAAAGCATAAATTGAAAATAATGAGAAAGAGGATGGTAAAAGCAGAGCCAGGAGTAAGCCTATGCACTCACTGAACAGTCAATGTAAAAAAACAAATGCACAGCAAGGCCCGGTACTTTTGTGTCACCTCAGAGCTGGACAGGGACTGACGCACCACTTGGACCAGTGCCCTCACTAAAAAATTAAGTAGCAGCCGGGCGTGGTGGCTCACGCCTGTTAATCTCAGCACTTTGGGAGGCGGGAAGTGGGTGGATCACCTGAGGTCAGGAGTTTGAGACCAGCCTCAACATGGAGAAACCCTGTCTCTACTGAAAATACAAAACTAGCTGGGTGTGGTGGTGTATGCCTGTAATCCCAGCTACTCGGGAGGCTGAGGCAGGAGAATTGCTTGAACCTGGGATGCGGAGGATGCGGTGAGCCGAGATCGCGCCATTGCACTCCAGACTGGGCAACAAGAGTGAAACTCTGTCTCAAAAAAATAACAACAACAACAATAAACAAAAATAAATAAATAAGCAGAAAGAATGCCAATGTCATGTTTAGGCAAACTTATGTGCCATGACATTTTTCAAAAACCGCCTGCTACTTGGTTTACCAACATCAATCATAAGGGAAGACAGAGACTCTAGAAATGGCTGGAGAAGTAACTTAAAGACTCAAATTGATTCTCTCAACTCCACATGCTGCCTAAAAACTTACAAGTACATGACACAGAACAAACCAATTACTATAAAAATTAAGTATAAGATTGTAGATTATGAGCAAAAGAAATCTAGGCTTTTTAAGTCTCCTGTGTAAAAAAAATAGGTTTATGAAGATACTACTTTCATGATATATTGAAAGTGTCTTTAAAATATAAAGTTATCTAGCTAGGTGCCATGACTCACGCCTATAATCTCAGCACTTTGGGAGGCTGAGGAGGGTGGATCGCTTGAGCCCAGCAGTTCGAGACCAGCCTTGGCAACATGGCTGAAATCCTGTCTCTACCAAAAATACAAAGATTAGCCAGTCCCATAACCCAGTCTCAAAATAAATAAGCAAATGAATATACTTAAAAATTAAAGTATCTATATTCTTGTGATGAAAAATTTTTTAAATTTCTTCAGCATACTTTCTCTCCAAAAAGACATCGTTTATTTACTTTTTTTAGTTATGGAAAAAAATTTTTTTTAAGTTCCAGGATACATGAGCAGAACGTGCAGGTTTGTTACATAGGTATACATATGCTATGGTGGAGACATTTATTTTTTAAGCACAAAAACAATTTTGGGTTTTAATTCCTAGCATACAGAGACACAGATGCCTACATTCTAATGACTAATATAAAACCTTTTATTTGGCAATTTGGAAATAAACACTTTTTAGATATTAACTTATGAAATACGGTTACAGAAAATTATTCACAGAAAATATTACACTATAGATGGATTACTCAAATCACTCCAATGAAGTAATTTACTTGAGGTGTTCATAAAGCAGCTCAGAGTCTGGGCACAAAAGAGAGATCTGAGTCTTCATTCCTCTGTAATCCTGCATGAGATACTCAATCTCTGCCCCTTCCTCAGAAGACTGTTAAGAACAAAATAAAATAGCGTGGAAAGTGTTTGGCAAGGTACTTATTAAGCATTTATGAATGCTTTATTAGTATCAAATGCTTTTGTCATCACAGAGTTTAATTGTACCAAGAAACAAAAATTCTCCAACAGAGTGATGACTGCTTTAAATAGGGGAGTTGATTCATTCGTTTACAAATACTAGTCATCAACTTTCAAACTTAACTTTGTTATATTTTTGGAGCAATAGTTACAGAGCTGTACCCGTGACAGATACCACAGACAGACAATGAATAATCTACCTTCAGCAAGGAAGGTCAGAAAATCCAGACTCAAGAGGGGCACCTGTGCTTCTCAATGGCTCATCTCCTCCCTAAACTACAGACTTCTTCCACCAAAGCTGGAGTAGACCCTGTCTTCAGTCCACCTCAGTAACCTCCACGGTCTTGGGGCATAGACACTGCACTGACACAAACCTAGAAGGCCGGTGTCCCACAGCCCAAGTTTGCACTCATCTCTCACCAAGTATCAACCATTCTCCCAAAAGCAGGTAAATATCCTGGACTTAAGCACAAGATCCTTTGGCCAAAATGAATTGGGAAACATTAAAAAAAAACAAAAACAAAAAAACCACTAATTAAAACATGCCATAAATTCCACTTTTTACCTCATTGATTAAAATAATCAAGAAAGATAAAACATACATAGGTGTTAATATTAGGATGGTGCAAAAGCAACTGCATATTTTGCCATACAAGCAATGGTAAAACTGCTATTACTTTTGCACGAGCCTATATTACTTTCATTTTTTTATATCTTAGCATTGAGAAATAGTGATTTTTCACTATAGAATCCCATTGTTTATTATTTAAATATGAGTCAAAGCATTGTAAGAAATATTCAAAGCAAGAATAGATATGAAAGTATAAAATACACATTATTTAATTCTATTTAAAAGAATTTTCTTTAAGTTTAAGATCTTGTAAAGTTGAATTTTATCAATGTCAAACTGCAAACTTCAATATTTAATATATGTGTGATATTGATGATTGCCTCCTCTTCTTTCAGGTATTATTGAATGTTATCAATCAAATAAAAATTCTATTTCTTTCTGTTTCTATGCATATCTGACATTTACATGTGGTGAAAAGGTTACTTGGCCCAAAAACTTCTCAGAATCAAGTTTAACACATCACAATTTGCTCGTGAGCACAAACTTTACAGTCAGGAGTTGCACATAAAGGGTTTATTTTAAATGTTTTAAGGATAAGATAGAGTTACATCATAATTATAAAAATTACTTACAGAATTAACAGATTTATATTGTGTATACTTCTAAATGCAGAGAACAGGGAACTGTCTACACATTGTATAAAATAAAATTAAAATTAAAAATGAATTCAAGCTTGAAAGATGAGGTCATTTACCTAATTTTAAAATGTGAACACGAAGACCTCTGACCTGTACACATTCATTCCAACTGCACTAATGATGGAAAACACAAAGAGCGCAGCATTTCCAAGGAACCACAGACATTTCAACCATAATTATTTTGTTATAATAATTGTTCCTGTTTTGTCTTTGGAGAACTTTCATTTTTTTAAGACAATCAGCTTAAGAGTGTTTTCAGGCACTACAATTTGTGACAATCGGAACAGTCTTCTAATGGGTCTACAGTGTTCAGAGATTCAAGCCCAATGCACTTCGTGGTTTGGCACATAAAACGATAAAAGAAACGAAATCTGATTTAGAAGTAACTGTGATTTTTTTTTTAAGAAAACACAGTCCCTTCAAATGCTGCATGACATTTACAACTGGAAAATCACCTTCTGTTGGCACATTTGCTTCACCAGTGCATTTTTATCCTACAACCACTAAAACGGCACAGTAAGCAAATATACAGGAAACTGAAAACAAATAAAAATAAAGAAAACAAAAAAACCTAAATATCTTTAACATGCAATTTTAGTCAGTTACATTGAACATTCTACTTAGAATAGAGCATGCAAAAAAGGATGGTCTGCTTTTAAGATTTTTTTCTGAAGTTTACGTGGCAGCCTGACATCACACACGCACGCACACACAATACAATACTAGAGCAGGTAAATGAGAAAGGCCGATAAATTTTATACATAGATTCATGTCTTGTGTTGTCACAAGTCCCATGATACTTTTGGAAATTAATGTTGAATTCCTGGAACAAGGAACCAACATTCAGATACCAGAAAAATGCAAGCAATGCATGCAGATCTGACACGTGAGCCTAAAATGAAGCCCAAGATACAAGGGCTTGGGAGCAGAATTAGTCATAGCGTCATTAAGTGTGGTATAAGCCACCAAAAGAAAGACAGAACGGGGGAAAATGGGGAGAGAAAAAAAAAAATCTTCCCTTTCCCTCAGCCCTAAAGGCAATAAATGGAACAATGATTAAACTCATCGTCATCATCACCATCATCATGTTGCATTCATCTAGAAACTGGGAGACCATGTGGTATAAAAAAAGTCATTAAAGTTGCTTGCAGAAAAACCACAATGCAAGTCATTAAGTAATGCTAGAAATGTCTCAATTGACCCAACCCTCAAGATACTTCAAAATGAACTTTATTTTTCCACCCAAAGTGACCGAGCCAAGTTCTGCACAGTCCGTGCATGCTGGACACACTTGCAAACTCCTGCGCTGTAATGTCAGTCTGGACTCTGGGAGCCAGGCTCAGCTTCGAGATTTACATGCAGGGACTCGTAAAGTCAACAGGAAAACACATAGCAGATCTGCAGAATAATACCTGTTCACACACGAGAAGCACCTATGACTTGGGTATCACAACTGCTTTCAGAAGCTTGTCCCTGGCTGCCCACAGTGAAGCACCAGGGACAGAGCGACTGCAGCTGTGGACAGAAAACTGAGGTACTGTGTTTACATGGTGAGTGGTCGTTACCATCCAACAGCACAAGGCACAAAAAATGGGCATCAAGCAAACCATGCATAACGAGGCCTGGAAACCATCAAGAACAGCCACAAAAGAGGTCACTCGGACCTCTGATTCAAACTTTTGGTGTCTGAGTGATAAGCATGCACGTTTAGGCTCTGCCCAAATATCAGGGAGGATTTCCAATCTCCACAAGAGACTGGTTTCACATATGGCCTTTCTCCTGGTTGTCAAACCACCAGGGTTCCTCCAAAACAAAGTGAGAGCAGCTGTTTTGCTGATCAACCAATCACACTAGCAGTTCTATTTCAGTTTAAAACAACCTTGCAGGAATAAACCACATAAAGACTCCGTGGCTAAGGGCTGCTATTACTTACACCCACCAAGCGAACACAAACGGCTGGCTCTTTCTTCTATGGTAACGCATCACTGACATGCAAACCCCAAGGGGCCACTGAATGGAATGAATCCACATTAACAGCACACCTGGAGCAGGAACATGCACCCCACAAGGTGTCAGAAGACTAAGCTGCTATTTGTCTAGACATTCTTTGCGAGGAAAAGCCAGGGGGTAGGGGAAAGGGGTGGGTTGAAAGTTTCTGACCATAATCATACATTAGCAATAATAGTAATAAAAATTTAAAAGTCCCAGAGAGCTTGTTAGAAGGCAACAATGCCACTCAAAACTTATACTTCCAACATAAAAGCATTGTATTCTTCCAGAAACTTACCAAAAACACACAAACCAGTGATGTATTGTTGCCTTTTAAATTCACGTACTGAAATCCAGATTACTGATTTGTACACAATGTACCACATGTGCTGTCCAAAATACACCTACATTACACTGTGTGGAACAAGGACCTGGGCTTTGCTAAAAAGAATTTATGATTAAAATGTAACCAAAAAAAAAAATTCAAAGCTTAGAATTAAAGGTAGCCTTTTACCCAGATTTTTCACCAGATTGTAAAATTCTAATGAGTCATTAACTGTTCACAAGTAATTCATATTTGGACTTATGGTTTAAGGGCTCCAGATTGAAAAGGTGCTCTGAACTTCTGATTTTTTGAAACAAGCTGAAATGTTCCCATATGCTTCCTGTGCCCAAAGTTTAATTTGAAATAAAGAGCAGTAATATCATAACCATGACTGACTTGGGTAAAGCTCTCCTGTTAAACTCAAGAAAATTATGTCACCCCCATACTAATAATCCACAAAGAAAAGACTGCCAGTGGGGTGTGTGGGGTGTGTGTGTGTGTGTGTACACATGTATCTGTGTGTATATATTATATATGTATACACACATATAGATATAGGTAGATACAGATACATATATCTCAAAAAAGGCAATAACGAAAACATCAAACTATGCTTGCATTGTGGCGGCAGAATAACAGGGTTAAGGTGAGGGGGAAAATGGTTAAGATCTATTACAATTTTAAATGACTATGATACTAGCTTAACTTTTACCAAACTTGCCTGTAACTCCCCTCCAAATAGACAAGACTTCTTTTAAAAGAAAGGGGTTCTCCTTACACAAAATGCTTTGTGTTCACATCAATCTGTACTATTCAGAACAAAACCAGTTCTGCTGGCAGAGATTGTGGGTTCGCAGGGACATTTAAGCTTTCATTAAACTGGAAAGCAATCAAGTCTTTATGTCTACAAATAATACATTTCATAGTTCCACAAATTTGGCAGAGTTTGTGATGACATCTAGGATGTTTTCACCAAATCGTAGACATAAATATGGAAATCATCATCAAACTTGATGAAATAGACGGAGGGCTTGGCTTCTACTTGATGAATGACCATGCCAGTCCTTTTGGAGCCATCTTCTTTGGCATATTCCACTTGTTTGCCTACCAGGCTGTCCACAACTTCTCCTGGTTCCCTTTCTGCTGGAGGTGAATCATCTATATTTAAAAAAAAAAAAGAGAGAGAGAGAGAAAAAATTTCTAAATCAATTTTTAGATATAAATCAACTCACATATTTATTTTCATAACTTAAAAAAAAAAATTTAAATACTCTGAATTCAGGATTATCTAGACCAGGAGTCAGCAAACATTTTCGTAAAAGACAAGGCAGTAAATATTTCAGGGTTAGGGGCATATGGTCTCTGTCCCAAGTGCTGAACTCTGCCACTGCAGCACGAAAGCAGCCACGGATGATATGCATATACACAGATGTGGCTGTGTTTCAATACAACCTTTTCTCATAGTTTGCCGACCCCCATCTAGATATATGAACAATTTTAAAAATCATAACCAAAAATTCATTTGGTCCATGTTTAATTTGTAGCTGTAATTAAATGAAAATAAGTTTGAGTGGCTTTGAAATATAATTTGAAAGCAGACAATTCCTACAGGGATTACTGAGAATATGGTACATATTTAAAACGCCTAAGTACCATTGGTTTACTCTGAATCCTTAAAGCCTCTTCTCCCTCAACTTCACTGCATTTCACATCATCTTCCTAACTCAGTTCCAAAATTTAAGTTTTCCATGCTTTAAAATTGGTACTGAATGAACTTCAGCCCAGGACAAGTACAGGGGAATCTGAGGATGGCCCAGGCATCTGTACTGCCTAAAAGGTCCCCAAGATTAATGTACTGCTTCTGGCCTCTAAGAAAACACACAGCAACAGCAAATCATCACCACCAACAACAAAAAACAAAGTACAAGAAAAAAAGACAGGGGGCTTGCTAGGCAGTTACAATTCTATTTTAAGAAACTGCATGGGTTCTGAAAAACTCAAAGCTCTTTTCCTCACAGTAGCAGGTGGCCTTCAGGTAGGGAAACCAGAGGCTCCAGCTACATAAGAGAGTCCACGTTATCCTGGCACAATTGGTAGCAATGCCATTTTACTCTCACAGGTATCCTGGTGTGGACCACACAACGTACATGTATTAACAGTAGTCTGCCTCTTTGGTTACAATAAAATTCTCTCACTGAATGACAATCCAAAAACTGCTACTGTGATCTCTGGTACTAAGAGTCACAAGCAATAAAAATAAAACATCTGAGCATAATCAGTTCTTTATATAAGCTGAACTCTTTTCTTTAAAAATTATCTTCCCTTAAGCAGTATCATCATACTGTCATATTTTTATGGCACTTTCATGTTTACAAAGGAATTTCAAATACACGATCGCACATAAATTTTATAGTAACTGAGCTAATCAAGGGGGTCATGTAGAGGCCTGGTTTAGCATCAGAGTTGGTACTCGAACAAGACCCTTTCAGAACTCATTAGATCAGAGCACCACCACTGTTTCTAAAGGTAAATACGCTTCCACAGCATGTACACGCGCGCACACACACACACAAATGTAAGTTTGGAGAATTAACGGAGAGGGAAGATCAAAAAATGGTTAGGAAAAGTGATGGAGAACTGCAGACACCCTTGCATTTCCTATGATTAGGTTAACAGTACTTACTCTATCCATAGAAAATATTCAAGTTACCTCATAAAGGACAGAGAGATGCTTTTTAAAGAAATGTTCTCATGACAAATTCCTGAGTATATAATTTGAATTACCCCTGTATAACAAATGTACACAATTTTTTTTTTTTCTTTTTGAGACGGAGTCTTGCTCTTGTTGCCCAGGCTGGAGTGAAGCGGTATGATCTTGACTCACTGCAACCTCCACCTCCCGGGTTCAAGCGATTCTTCTGCCTCAACCTCCCAAGTAGCTGGGACTACAGGCGCCCGCCACCATACTCGGCTAATTTTTTTATTTTTAGTAGAAACCAGGTTTCACCATATTGACCAGGCTGGCCTCGAACTCCTGACCTCAGGTGATCTGCCCGCCTTGGCCTCCCAAAGTGCTGGGATTACAGGCATGAGCCACAATGCCCAGCCCCAAAATTTTAAAAATATGTATCAAAGAAGTAGAAATTCAAGGCCAGATGAGAAAATTAGTACATTAACTAACTTCTTCATGGGAAGAATTTTTTAAAAAAAAGAAATAGAAATGACTGACACATGGCTAATGTATGCAGAGGGCGTATCAGTTACATCTGTCCAAGGCCAGATATTCATGTGTTTGAAGAAAGGCCACTGAGTAGTTTTTAAAGGAACAAACTTATCCAAAAGCGAAATTAAGAAAACAATTCAATTCATATGTATAATAGCATCAAAAAGGATAAAATCCTTCGAAGTAAATTTAATAAAAGAAATGCGGGGCCAGGCGCAGTGGCTCACACCTGTAATCCCAGCATTTTGCAAGGCCGAGGCAGGAGGATCACAAGGTCAGGAGATTGAGACCATGCTGGCCAATATGGTGAAACCCCATCTCTACTAAAACTACAAAAATTAGATGGGTGTGGTGGTGCATGCCTGTAATCCCAGCTACTTGGGAGGCTAAGGCAGGAGAACTGCTTCAACCTGGGAGTCAGAGGTTGCAGTAAGCCAAGACTGTGCCACTGCTCACCAGCCTGGCGACAGAACAAGACTCCATCTCAAAATAAATAAATAAATAAAAAGTGGCCAGGCACGGTGGCTCAACCTGTAATCCCAGCACTTTGGGAGGCCGAGGTGGGTGGATCACCTGAGGTCAGGAGTTCAAGACCAGCCTGGTCAACATGGTGAAACCTCGTCTCTACTAAAAATACAAACATGAGCTAGGCGAGGTGGTGTGTGCCTGTAATCCCATCTACCCGGGAGGCTGAGGAAGGAGAATCGCTGGAACCTGAGAGGCAGAGGCGGCAGTAAGTGAGATCAAGCCACTGCACTTCCAGCCTGGCTGACAAGAAGACTCTGTCTCAGATAAAAGGAAAAAAGGGGAAAGCGCAAGTGAAAGGAAAGGAGAAAGGAAAAAGAAATGCAATGTTTTCAAAATATTGTTGAAATCAATCCACCAATCAATGAAAAAACACCCCATGCTCATGGATTAGAAGACTTGTAAAGTCTTGTTAACATTGTTAAGAGGGCAATACTCTTCAAACTGATCCACAGATTCAACACAGTCCCTATCAGAATCCCAGGGGACTTCTTTGTTCTGACAAGTTGATTCTAAAATTCATATGAAACTGCAAGGGACCCAGAATAGCCAAAACAATCCTGAAAAAGAAAGCAGGGGCCGGGTGTAGTGGCTTACACCTGTAATTCCAGCACTTTGGGAGACTGAGGCAGGCAGATCACTTCACTCCAGGAGTTCGAGACCAGCCTAGCCAACATGGCAAAACCCCATCTCTACAAAAAATACTAGAGTTCGCCAAATGTGGTGGCACATGTCTGTAATTCCAGTTCCTTGGGAGGCGGAGGTTGCAATGAGCTGAGATCGTGCCACTGTACTCCAGCCTGAGCAACAGAGTGCAACTGTCTCAAAAAAAAAAAAAAGGAGGAAAAAAAAAAGCAGGACTCAAACTCTGTCAACTGATTTTTTTTTTTTTTTTTTTGAGACGGAGTCTCGCTCTGTTGCCCAGGATGTAGCGCAATGGTGTGGTCTCGGCTCACTGCAACCTCCGCTTCCCAGGTTCAAGCGATTCTCCTGCCTCAGTCTCCCAAGTAGCTGGGATTACAGGTGCCTGCCACCATGCCTGGCTAATTTTTAGTAGAGATGGGGTTTCCCCGTGTTGCCCAGGCTGGTCTCGAACTCCTGACCTTGTCATCCACCCGCCTGGCGTCCCAAAGTGCGGGGATTACAGGAGTGAGCCACTGCGCAACAAGGATGCCAAAACCATTCAATGGGGGAAAGAATAGTCTTTGCAAAAAATAGTGCTTGGACAACTAGATAGGCAGTCACAAGCAAAAAAAAAAATGAAGTTGGACCCTTACCTTGAACCACAAACAAAAATTAACTTGAAAATGCATCAAAGGCCTGTAAGTAAGAGCTAAAACTATAAAAACTCTTAGAAGAAAACAAGGGTAAATCTTTATGACCCCAGATTTGGCAAATGATTCTTAGGACACAAAAAGCATACTCAGCAAGAGAAAATGTAACTTGGACTTCAAAGTTTAAAACTTCTGTGCAAAGATCATCATCAAGAAAGTAAAAACAGCCCATGGAATGGGAGAAAATATTTGCAACATGTATCTGATAAAGGTCTTATATTTTAAAAATTGTCACAATGCAATAATGAAAGACAGATAACTCAATTTAAAAATGGGCAGGGGATATGAATAGACACTTCACCACAGATGATATAAAAAGGGCCAATAGGGCCGGGCGTGGTGGCTCAAGCCTGTAATCCCAGCACTTTGGGAGGCCGAGACGGGCGGATCACAAGGTCAGGAGATCGAGACCATCCTGGCTAACACGGTGAAACCCCGTCTCTACTAAAAAATACAAAAAACTAGCCGGGCGAGGTGGCGGGCGCCTGTAGTCCCAGCTACCCGGGAGGCTAAGGCAGGAGAATGGCATGAACCGGGGAGATGGAGCTTGCAGTGAGCCAGGATCCGGCCACTGCACTACAGCCTGGGCGACAGAGTGAGACTCCGTCTCAAAAACAAACAAAAAAAAGGGCCAATAGGCCGGGCATGGTGGCTCACATCTGTAATTCCAGCCCTTTGGGAAGCCAAGGTGGGTGGATCCTTTGAGGCCAGGAGTTCGAGAGGAGCCTGGCCAATATGGTGAAACCCCATCTCTACTAAAAATACAAAAATTATCTGGGCATTGTGGCACGCACCTATAGTCCCAGCTACTTGGGAGGCTGAGGCAGGAGAATGGCTTGAACCCAGGAGGCGGAGGCTGCCAGTAAGCTGAGATCACGCCAATGCACTCCAGCCTGGGAAACAGAGCCAAGACTCTATCTCAAAAAAAAAAAAAAAAAAATTTTTTTTTTTTTTGTTTAAAGGGCCAATAAGCATAATGAAAGATGCTTAACATCATTACTCATCAGGCAAATGCAAATCAAAGCCACAATGAAATACCACTTCACATCCACTAGGATGGCAAGAATCAAAGTCAGGTAACAGTAAGAGTTGGTGAGAATGTGGATAAATCAGAACTCTCATAACACTGCTGTTGGAAATGTAAAATGGTCTTTTCGTTTTTAAAATTAGCCTTGCAGTTCCCCCAAACAATTAAACATAAAGTTACCATTACGACCCAGCGATTCCACTCCTAGGTATGTACCCAAAAGAAATAAAACATGTCCATACAGAAACTTGTACACACATGTTTACAGCAGCATTATTCATAAAAACCAAGAGGTGGGGAAACAACTCAGATGTCCTTTACTGGATGAATGGCTAATCAAAATGTAGTATACCCATACAATGCAATTGTATTTGGCCATGAAAAGGAATGAAGTACTGATATATGCTACAGCGTGAATGAAATCTCAAAACATGCTAAGGGAAAGAAGCTAGCACAAAGGACCTCACACCATATAGTCCATTCACAGGAAAGTCCGTCCTCTAACAGGGAAACTGACACATCAAGCATTACTGGTTGCTTAAGGCTAGGGGGTTGGAGGAATAAAGGACTGACAGCTAATAGATACAAGGTTTTTTTTTTTTTTTGAGACGGAGTCTCGCTCTGTCGCCCAAACTGGAGTGCAGTGGCCGGATCTCAGACCACTGCAACCTCCACCTTTCGGGTTCACGCCATTCTCCTGCCTCAGCCTCCAGAGTAGCTGGGACTACAGGCGCCCGCCACCTCGCCCGGCTAGTTTTTTGTATTTTTTAGTAGAGACGGGGTTTCACCGTGTTAGCCAGGATGGTCTCAATCTCCTGACCTTGTGATCCGCCTGGCTCGGCCTCCCAAAGTGCTGGGATTACAGGCTTGAGCCACCGCGCCCGGCCGATACAAGGTTTTCTTTTGAGGTGATGAAAATGTTCTAAAATCGACTGTGGTGAGGACTGTACATATCTGTGCATATATTAAAAAGTACAGAATTGTACATTTTAAATGGACTAATTATATGGACTAATATAGCCGTAATGGCTCACACCTGTAATCCTAATACTTTGGGAGACCAAGGCTGGCAGACTGCCTGAGCTCAGGAGTTTCAGACCACCCTGGCCAACATGGTGAAACCCATCTCTACTAAAATACAAAACAAAACAAACAAACAAACAAAAATTAGCCAGGTGTGGTGGCTGGTGCTTGTAGTCCCAGCCACTTAGGAGGCTGGGGCAGGAGACTCGCTTGAGCTGGGGTGGCAGAGGCTGCAGTGAGCCAAAACCACACCATTGCACTCCAGCCTGAGCAACAGGGCAAGACTCTGTCTCCAAATTAAATAAATAAATAAATAAACAAACAAACAAATAAATAAATAACACAATATAGCTTTTCTAGGCCTAACGAAATTAGCCCAGGTCACATCCTCTTCTACCTTACCTGTGCAAACGGACTAGTTGTGGAAATAGCTAATCATCTGTCTAAACACTGACTCTGTACTCCAGTTGCTACTGAAAAGTTCTCCCAATTAACTGTTTTCTGAAATCGATGTTCTCTAAATCAGGAGTCCCGGACACCTGGGCCACGCTGCACAGCAGATGGTGAGCAGTGGCCAAGAGAGCACTGCACCTGAGCTCTGCCTCCTGACAGACCAGCAGGGACATCAGATTCTCATAGGAGCATAAACCTTACTGTGAACTACGCATGTCAAGAATCTAGGTTGTGTGTTCCTTATGGGAAATCTAACGCCTTCAAAACCACCATCTCCACACCCAACACCCCCAATCCACGGAAAACTGTCTTCCACGAAACTGGTTCCTGGTGACAAAAAGGCTGAAGATTGCTGCTCTGAAGTTCAAGTATTTACAGATGAAATCATCAACGTCTTGGGGTTAGCTTCAAAATAATTGCATTGGGGGGATTAACAGATAAAACTAGACAAGCAATGAGACAATAACCGTTAAAGCTGAGCAGGGGTACACGGGGACGTATTTTACTGGTCCCTATTCCATCATGTTTTTAAATAAAAGCAATAAGTAATATGTAGTAGTGTTAATTATAAAAAAAACTTGTATCTTATTATAGAAGTCAAGCAGAACTGATTATCAAATATTTTCTTATCTAAAATTCATGACAACTGGATGAAAAATTTCAAAGGCTGTCTTTGTGCATGACTAAAAGAATAATCATATATCCAGAAATAAAAATGTATCTGCAAAAGAGCCAATCAAATATCTTGCACTAAAGTCCAAATCCCTTCTAATTACCAAAACTAAAAGTTGCCAATATATACTTACTGGAATCAGGCATAATGCGAAGGTCGCCTTCTTTGTAATCATCTAGGAGTTGGTACATGTACAAGACAGGGTCCTTCTCATAGGTAATGTAAAACCACGTGTTCATGACAGGTGCACGTGCTAAGACCATTCCCCTCCACTCATCTTTAGAACCATCCTCTGTCTCAAACATATGTTCCACTGCTTTGCCAATCATTGTGTCTGCCAAGTGTGCATCGCTGATTCGAGATGTTGCTGGGGATTTAAAAAAAAACAAAAAACAAAAAAAAAGTTGACAAAGCGTTTCACTGATTACCGACTATGAAGACTGAATCTACGAAAGGCGGCTACCTGAAATTTTGTCCATGCAATGTATTAGCAAGCATCAGAATCTGGGAAAGCTTTAAAAAGTACAAAAAACCAAAGACAAACTACTGGGCCCCAGCTCACAGATGGATTCAACAGGAATAGAAGTATTTTGTCCCAAGTTGGTTAATTGAAAAAAATATGATTTTTAAAAAAATTTTTCTGGACTCATCTGCTCTTGGTTCTGTACCCAAATCAAAAGTTTTAACTGTTCATTCAAGGTACAAAATATTTTTTGCTACTGTTTACTTAACAGTTAAATTTTGAGATAATTTCAGACTTACAGAAGAATTGCAAAAACAGTAGAGTTCCTGTATACAGTTCACTTTGCTTCTCCTGTATTAGCATCTTATGTAACCACAGAACGTTTATTTAAAACTTAGAAATTAACCTATTCAAGGCACAGAGGTTTTTTTTTTTTTTATTTTAAAGAAATTGGTGTTTGTTTTCCTTCAGTCTTATTTCCATTTTTTATTAAGGCATAGGTTTTTACTCTCTTGCTCCTACAATCTTATTCTTCGCTGCAACCAAAGTAATCACTGTGTCACTGATACCACATTGTGTGATTTAAAATGTTCCCATGCCTTTCCTTCATAATTTGAAAAACAACCAAACTGCTCACCATGGCCCCCAAGCCCTAAGCCATCACGCCTCTGCCCTCAAGTTTTCCCATCTTCCTCCTCATTGCTCATGCCTTCTCTACTCGGCTCTTCTTCCTCTCCCATTAGGACACACTCTCCTCTGCCTGACGGCTCTTCCCCACATCTTCAGAAGGCCGGTTACTTTTGGGGTTCTCCTCACCAACAAGGTAGCCCCACAAATCCCAGTCACATTACCCAATTTTACCTCTTAGTAACATTCACCATGATCTAAAGTTACCCCATTTTATGCATTTGTGTACTTGTTAGCTGCCTGTATATCTCAATGAAAGCAGAGACCTTCCCTTTCTTGTTTTATACCTAGATCATAGGAGGTCAGTATTTTGTATGATTTAATCAGATGCCCCATATTGGGAGCTCAGGTCTCTGAAATGATAGATTAACAGTCCTAGCCCTTAATACTTTTCTAATGAGGTGAAAATTATCACCTTCATCTTTTTAACACTGGAAAAACTATGAAGGATCCTATTGGTTTTAAGATTTCTCCAGTCCACAATTTTAGATAACTGTCTTTATACAAAATTAAAAGAATTTTCCTAAAAAAAAAAAAAACAAAAAGCAAAAAACAATTAGCGACAGGCACGGTGGCTCACACCTATAATCCTAGCACTTTGGGAGTCCAAGGCGGGCTAATCACTCAAGCCCAGAAGTTTGAGGCAAGCCTGGGCAACATGACCAAACCCCATCTCTACCAAAAAAACAAAAAGTGAGCCAGGTGTGGTGGTGCAGGCCCCTAGTCCCAGCTACTCAGGAGGCCCAGGTGATGAATCACCTAAACCCAGAAGTCCAGGCTGCAGTGAGACAAGGTGGCGCCACTGCACTCCAGCCTGGGCTACGGAAGTGAGGCCCGGTCTTAACAACAACAAAAAAAACCAGTTAGCACTCCTATTTTCCTCATTCAACGAGTTCTATTTCTGTTAAATCAAAAGAAACAAAAAAGTTAGATTTTATTGATAAATGTATCACTATTCAATTTTATCAGCATACCCTAAACACACATGCTTGGTTTTCTTTAAGTATGCAGTAATAATAAAAAATTACATAGAATTCCCCCCATGTACGATACTAAAAAACCCCCACTAGTTTCTTAGGGCCAGTAGATCTCAGACTACTAGATCTCAGAACTCCATTGCATTCTTAAAAATTACTGGCTGGGCACAGTGGCTCACACCTATAATCCCAGCACTTTGATTCCCAGGCAGGAGGACTGCTTGAGGCCAGGAGTTTGAGACCAGCCTGGGCAACATAATGAGATTTCATCTCTACAAAAAGTTAAAAATTAGCAGGGTACTGTGGTGCGCGCCTGTAGTCCCAGCAACTCGGGAGACTGAGGCAGGAGGACTGCTTGAGCCCAAGGTGTGGAGACAGCAGTGAGCCCTGATCATACCACTATACTCCAGCCTGGGTGACAAAGTGAGATCTTGTCTCTAAAAAAACAATTAAAACATAAATAGAAATTACTACACACCTAAAAAACCATCTGTTTACATAGATAATGCCTACCAATATTTACTACTTCAGAAAATAAAAAACATAGAAACATTTAAAAATACCTACATATCAATGTATTTTAAATTAAAAATAACTATTTCCTATCAAAAGATAGTAAGAAGAGTGGCTTAATTTTTACATTTTTGCAAATCTCCTAATGTCTAGGTTTTAAAAAGAACAAGCAGATTCTCATATCTGCTTTAGCACTCAATCTGTTATGATCTGCTCTTTCGGTTCATGTATAAAATCCAGCCTCTCAAAGATATGATACTGAAAAGAGTATTCTAATTGTCTTTCAGATAATTCTAAATATTCTTATATGAAACTACAAAAGTCAACAGTTAGCTCCTTAAAGGTTAGTTACAACGCAGAATCTGAAACCATTAATAAATTTGTCATACTGTTACATTAAAACTCATGTCTCCAGAACATATAAAGAACTCCCACAACTCAACAAAAATCAAATAACCTAATTAAAAAATGGTCAAAGGACGTGAGTATTTCCCCAAAGATGATTTACAAGTGGCCAACAAGCACATAAAAAGATGTTCAACATCACTAATCATCAGAGAAACAGAAATCAAAACAAAATGAGGTATCATATCACACCCATCAGGATGACCACTATGACAAAAACAGTAAATAACAACTGCTGACTAAGGGATGGAGAACTGAAAACCTTGTGTACTGTAGGCAGGACTGGAAAATAGTACAACTGCTGTGGAAAACAGTATGGTAGTTCCACCTAAGAAATTAGAATTACGACATTAAAATTAAAATTATAATTACCATATGATCCAGCAATCCCACTCCTGTGCCTATATCCAAAAAAACTGAAAGCAGGATCTCAAAGATATACCTGCATATCCATGTTTACAGTAGCGCTAGTCACCATTTTACATGGTACAATTTTACATTCTACCAAGAGGCAGAAACAATCCAAATGTCCATTAATGGGTGAACAGATAAACAAACTGTGGTATATAGATACAATGCAATGTTCTTTCCAGCCTTAAAAAGAAAGGAAATCCTGTCACACATTACAACATGAACGAACTTTGAGGACATTATGCTAAGTGAAATAAGTTATTCACAAAACAAATACTGTGTGATGCTACTTCTATGAGATATCTAGAGTAGTCAAATTCATAGAGACAGAGTGTAGAATAGTGGTTGCCAGGGGCTGGGAATGGGAGGAAAGGCATGTTGTTTTGTTTAATAGGTAGAGAGCTTCAGATTTGTAAGATGAAGAAGTTCTGGAGATCTGTTTCAACGATGTAAATGTACGTAACACACTACTGAACTGTACACTTAAAAATGGTTAGGACAATAAATTTTATGCTATGTGGTTTTTTTTACAATTAAAAAAAGTAGTTAGTCTTGTACTTAGAATAGCTCTTTCACCAGTGCATGATCTGGTACCATGCACTGTTCATAAAGAAAATACTGTGCTCACTAAGTTATGCAAATATTCCAAATATATAGTGGGAAACTCCACTGTGTAACTGAGAAATAAAAGAGAGTGAAAAGCATGAATTACAGCTTAACCATCTGAAAATATTTCTGACCTTGCAAATCTCCTGAATGGGCTTCAGAGAACCCAAGGGTCCCCAGACCTTGCTTTGGGAACCACTGCTCTGTGACATCACATGCATTCTGGCTGACTGACTTTTTCCTCCAACTTTAGCTTAAGAAAAACATAATTTTAATTATACTCTAATGTACTGTCTGAAGCAATTGCTTCCTATGTAAAACGTAAGTGAAGAGCAAGTAATTTTTTAGACTAAAGTAGGTTGACGCCAAAGTAACTGCTGTTTTCGCCATTACTTTCAATGTCAAAAACCGCAATTACTTTTGCACCAATCTAATACGATAAATACTAAAATCAATAGCAACTATTAGCTGAATGAGGCACATACATCGCTGATTTACATAAAAGCTCTTAGATTTCTTTTTATATTGCTTTACTGTTTACAAAATCACTATTGTTGGAAACTGAGATAATCCCAAACTATGAACAACATGGAACCCTTAGTCCCATCACCAGATACTTGTATAGTTTCTATCCTTCGATGACAAAAGGACCAACAATCACAGGTCACGCAGCAATATGCAGGAACCTTCAAGTGAGCTACCTGTCATCTCAGAGGGGCAGAGACTAAAATTCTGCTGTTAAGATTCTTAATATGTTAAAGTTTCTTATGTGGGAAATGGATTAATGCCATGATCAAAAAGAAATGTAGGATGTGCATCAAGAGGAAGAGCAGGGGTTCAGTTACACTTAAGAAGAGATGAGAATGTTGAAAATAACAAAGACTTAATATCACTTTTAGGAGTAATAAGAAATATTTACACTTAACGAAAGATTTCTTTGAAAACCGAACCATATTTATACAGATGAGTAAAGATTTAGCAGTTGATATCTAAAGAGAAGATTAACAAAATAACTTGCTACTAAGGCAGAATTAACTTCCTAAGGAAACTCATTATATCCCAGGGACACAATGGCACAGTCTGAAGAAAAACAAAGCGAGGAGACTGAACTAATTTCTTCCTGTGACAATTTGATCCCAAAATTCCTACCTAGATATGCTGAAGCTTTATTATTTAATGGTATAGACTTTTAAAGACAATTCTAAAACTACAAACCAATATTTTAAACAAGAGCAGCATCACTGTAATAAGAAAATATTTCAAAATAAATGCTTCAAAAAAAGTAGTATTAGTTTGGGTGTATCCCACCCTACTAATAAAATCAGTAATTTATTATTTACCTTAGACCTTATGCCTTAAGGAACACTTGCAAGGCAAAACTGACATTGCAAGACATTTAAAAAGAACCATTCATTTCCACAAACATTCTTCAGTCAAGTTCTGTGTATAATAAAGATCACGTTTTGGTTGCTTAAATTTTGGCTCAAAGTCCAATTATCATTTACATTGTAGACAATCAAAGATACACTTTCACAGAAAGATTCTAAAAGAAATGCACAGCATTCTCTTATCTTTTGTATCTGATGAGATTAACACACAGGATATTTGAGCTACTGATAACCTTACCCATCAGAGTCCAGAAAACAGTGAGCAAAAATGTTAAAAATAACCATATTATAAATTATTAGGTGGCAAACTTCTTGGGGGGAAAATACACATCTCTATATCCCTCACACAGTTCCTTGAACTGCTTTGGATCAATTTTTGTGGTTTTCAGTGATTTAATATAATGTTTATCAAGAGGGGTGCTTGTGTTCCAATAAAAGTGAAGTATTAATAATGTAAAATAATTAAAAAAGCATCCATTTCAATATCATTTTTAAAGCATAAAATGCACAAATTATAAAAAGAACTTACCAACTCTATCAGGGAGGACTTCAAGCGCAGAAACTCTTTCATCTTTATTAAGTTCTAGTCCATAAACACAGTCAAATCCATCGTATTTTATAAGATACAAAGAAGGATTTACAGGCACCTGGTCCAGAACGGTTCCTTTCCACTGGGTAACAGGGCCATTCCCCTCTTTCCACCCATGCTGAATCCTGCAGCCTACGATGTTCCGCCGGGGCTGGGAAACAGGTTTGCTCGGACCCACACTGCTCCGATGTTTTCTGTATTCACACATATACACACATAAGGTATTATCTCAAAAGTATGCATGCCTAGAGCTAACATAACCACTGGCTAGCATGATCTCATTACAGATGGTCCCAACATATGTACAAACTCATGTTTGCCACATTCCTGCTTCAGGTGACTCAAGGTGGTTATCTTCCAGCCCGTACCAGTGGTGGTGAGTGTGTAACATGGTATGTTAGTAATACGAGCTTGTTGTGCACTTCAACTGTGTATAGGCAGAAAAAACTACTAGTCAATAGCAACTTAAGCCCTACCATTAAGCATCAAGTTATCCGCTTTCTGAGTTTATTTTAATTCAATCAACTCATAATTACCCAAGTTAATTAAAGAAGGACTGATCCATGAAATACATGTTATCAATAATCACACAGGTATATAGCTTTATATAATATCCACTTCAAATTAAAAAGAAATGTATAACTATTCAATCTCACCCATTCCCATGCCCAAATAATTCTGCCTGTACAGGCTTAACTAATAAAAATAAACTAGACAATTTTCTATTAAACTGAGGTCCAGACTAGCTTATATCAATGCACTACAGAAACATTACTTGTCTAGGAAACACATAATCTTAAAACTGAAGTTTATAACAAACAATGTAATATTACAAATTATTGAAACATCAAACTACTTTTTTTCTGGTTTATTATTAGCAACTGAAAAATCTACAGAGAAGGTTTATAAATAATACACCTGGCTCTTGATACCAGGAAAAAATCTTCATTTCACCTTGAAACCTTGGATTCTTGGATGCAAGCTGAAGGCCAAAACCAAGACAACAGATGCTGATACATGCCGAGAATGAAAAGAGCTGAAAGGAATTCCGTTCCCACAGTTTTATGGGTATAAAGCTCTCATTTCGTACACTATGAATAAAAGTGACTAACATCTGATATATAACACAAACAAGTTTTAAGGAAACAATTTATTGTAGGTTGTAATAGTTAAAACTAAAATTACGTATTTTCTAAATAATTTACTCTAGACTGGTAACATAAAGTTAGCTAAGTCAGAGGGGAACAGGCTATGAGAGACAATAAGGAGTACTCGCCGCAGAAGGGAAGCTTCTCGCCTGGGGTGAAAAACTAAGCAAGGAGATCTGAACCTAACCAAGGAGACTGGGAAGGAGATTCACAAGGCTAAGTGCAAGACTGTAAGGCCAGAAAACTCAGGTCTGCCTAAGCCCCTCGGGACTGTGCGAAAACCCAGCAAATCTTCCTTCCAGAAAGACAAAGCCCCTCTGAGTACACAATCCTCACTGAGCAGGACAGGACCACAGGGTAAGGAAAGCAGGATTCAGGCAGAAATGAGGGTGGCAGGTCTCAGAAAGTATGACAGAGGTGGCTACATAGAGAGGTCTTAAGCTAGGAAAGCTTTCCTGGAATCCTCTCGTTTACACGGGTCTGGAAGCATCACAGTTGGACAACATACGAAAGTATTTTGAGGAGGAAAGAGACTAACAATGGGACAGATGTTCTGACAGGCGGGAGCAGGCCTCAAAAACAGGCTCGTGAAGTAGATGAAAACTACTATCCAACACTGAGCAAATGACAGAAGCCACAAAAGAGAAACTGTGATGATTAATTTTATGTGTCAACTTAACTGTGCCACAGAGTGCCCAGATGAAACCCTGTTCGCGGGTGTGTCCGTGCATTTATATCAGCAGACTGAACAAAGAAGATGTCCTCACCAATGTGGGTGGCCATAATCCATTCTGTCAAGGGCTTCAATAGAACAAAAGGTAGAGGAGGGAGGAATTTACCCCTTTTTCTTCCTGCTGGCCTGCCGGAGCTGGGACATCAGTCTTCTCCTGCCCTTGGACTGGAACTGACAGCACTGGGTCCCCTGGTTCTAGGCCTGCAGACTGAATTCCCCTTCCAGCTTTCCTGAGGCTTGGGTTACAGATAGCACTCCATGAGACTTCTCAGCTTTCAAAATAGCATAAGCCAATTTCCTCATAATAAATCTCCTTCATATTTTATCTATTTCCCAACGGTCCTATTTCCCTGAAGAACTCTAACATAAGAACATATATCAGAAACGGGAAAGATGAGAAATGAGATCGCTAGAAAAGATGAGAAATGAGATCGCTAGAAAAGATGAGAAATGAGATCGCTAGAAAAGATGAGAAATGAGATCGCTAGACAAGATGTGAGAACTACCAGACAAAGAATAATTTGAAAATTTTTTTTCAGAAATTAAGACTAGAAGAACATGAGAAGAAACAGACACCATGGGAGCATATGAGGAAAGTGGATGATGAAAAGGGGACAGATGTGGACAAAAGCAAAAAGAATTAAGAGATAGTAACAAATATTCCAACTTCTGTATAATAGAAGAGCCTAAAAACTAAAATCAAAGTTCACAGAAGAGAGTACTAAAAACCGTAATTCAAGAAAACTTTCCTGAAACAAAACACTTGAACATACAAATGCACCCCATAGGAAAACCCAGAATGACTGGCGCTAAGGCATACCCAAGTCAAATAAACGAATTTTAAAGAAAACAACACCCTTTGGGCATTTACACAAAAGGACCAAATCATGTGTAAGGGACAGACTCAGAATTTGACAGCAACACTCTATGCCAGAAGGCAACAGAGTAACAAACTTAAGGTTCTCAAGGAAAAGAAAATGTGAGCCAAGGATTTGTTCATCAGCCAAGAATGCACACTGACCTTCGAGTATGAAGGCCTCCAACAAAACTGTAATGAACATGTCAGAAGGCAGGGGATACTGTTTTTATCAAGTTACATGACAATGAGCTTCAGATAATCAAGGAACTCACAGAGAAGGTTCAGCACTGAGAGGAAGCAATGAACACATTTAACTGTACAACAAATGGTGACAAGGAGAGACAATAGTGTGTAACCGTTATCTGTTCTGATATTTCAAATTTAACACAACTCTCAAAAACAGGAGGAAAGAATATGTAAAGTAGAATAAGTATAGTGAGTGCCTTATAAAACTTAGATCAAAAAAATAATTTAAATTAGGATTGTAGAGAGAAAGGAGATGACAAAGAGCTAAATTCAGTATTGTTCACAGTAAGGAACATATATATATATATATATAACATAAAAATAAATAGTCTGTAACTTTACTACTCAGAGATAGAAGAAAGTTGATTTCTAGACAACTGCATAATCTCTAGGAATATACAATAACATCCAATTGGCCTCTTCAGGAAAACAGCTGGTGAAGGAGATTATATTTCCACTTTAGAATACAAGAATCTTTTGTAGTAATACTTTTTTTCTTAAACTGACAACCAGTTACATATCTTCTTTTGATTTCTAAGCAGAAAATCCAATGAGTTACTCTCTGTACAGGATCGGGCTTTCTTCATATTTAGCGCTAAGGTTAGTTCCCAAACCTCGCTAAGGATAGAATTCAGTCATGTGTCCTATTTTGTAATTTACACAGACATTCCATGATTACTACCAAAATTATAAACAAATACAGCATCTTCATTCATATGGTAGTTAACTTTGTGTGTCAAATTTGGTTACACCACAGTACTCAGATATGTGGTCAAACACTACTCTAGATGTCTCTGTGAAAGCATTTTTTAGCTGGAATGAACATTTGCATCGCAGACTATGAGCACCAGCAGACTGCCCTCATAATGTAGGTGGACCTCATCCAAGAAAAAAACTGGCCTCCCCAGAGAAGGGAGGAATTCTGCCTCCAGACTGGCTGTTCATGCTGCAGCTTCAACTCTTCCCTGGGTCTCTAGATGGCTGGCTATCCTGCAGATTTTGAACTTGTTCAGTCTCCCCAATTGCATTAGCCAATTCCTTAACATAAATCTTCCCTGCTTCCCTCCCCATGTGTTTCTTTCTCTCTCTCTCTCTCTCGAGGCATGAAATTTTCTACCCTTGATTTTCAAGAAAACCAACATAAACGTGACCTATGACAGCAGAATTTTTTGTTGCTGCTGCTCCCTCCTACACTTGTTAGCAGCATTCCTCTGCAAATGGGAATTATCTGCAGTCGCTTCTGATAATGGCTAGAATCACATGTCAGAATAAGCAGTTTTTGTACTAGACACCTCCAAGGAGCAAATAAGGTCTCCTCCCTCTTGAGCATTACACAAAGCGCTTGCATCTTGCCAGTCCCCCTCCTCAAACCGGACTGGGGTCCTTCAATTCTGAGGATGCATATTCCTCTTTTGAATTGATTTTATTTCCTCATCTTCTTATTAAGAGTTACCTTTTGCTGTAGTAAATGATACCATGAGTCTCATACTTAACATTTTGTTCTGTGTTGTCTACCTGTCTTCTGTTTTCCTCACTTTCCTCTCTTCCTATATCTGTGCCGCTAGAATGATTGAAGTTTCTTTTCACTAAAGCCTCTAATGCAAATGACGTATCTTATTTCTAGTCTTCCAGCAATTATCTTTAATGTTCCACACATTATACCTAAACTTTCATTTTTCTATTACAATCTGTGATTAATCAAAACCTATACTTTTCATCCCCCAACCAAAGCAACACTAAAACCAAACAAGAAAAAGTCCTTAGTAAAAGAAGAAAAACTTAAAACCTTACCTGGCTAATTCTACTGCATTGCTGAAATGTAGACTTTTCTTCCACACTGATATTTTTCATTTTGCTACTATAACTCTTTAATTTAGAAACAAGAAAGGTTTTTTGGTGGCTTTTGGCGTAGTATTTTCATTTTTTTCTCATGTATATTCTGTCTTTCTAGATACATCCTCTGGTAATTCTTTCAGGTAAAGTTCAGAAATACCAACTTGCTAGATTTTTTGCAAGCCTCAAATTATTATTTTGCCCTCATCCCTGAATTGCCTATGTATACAAATCAGGTTCAAAATCTTTTTCCCCTCAGTACTTTGAGAGACAAAAAAACTTTCACTGTCTTTTGTAATCCAGAATTACAGACGATAGAAACCAATATGATCCTTGTGTTCCTTTGAGGGGCAATTTTCTCTTCAAGGTATTTTATTGTTATTATTTTTGGAGGGAGTCTCACTCAGTCACCCAGGCTGGAGTATAGCGGCGCAATCTCAGCTCACTGCAACCTCCACCTCCCAGGTTCACATGATTCTCATGCCTCAGCCTCGCTCGTAGCTAGGATTACAGGTGTGCACCACCACACCCGGCTAATTTTTGCATTTTTAGTAAAGACAGGGTTTCACCATGTTGGTCAGGCTGGCTCAAACTCCTGGCCTCAAGTAATCCACCCCACCTCAGTATCCCAAAGTGCTGGGTCTTCAAAGAGTTTTAGAATTTTCTTTGTTCCTAGATTCGAAAATGTCACAAAGACTTGAGACGTGTTTGTAATCACCCCTCACAAGAAGTTGGTCAATCTAAAGACAGCAGAGCAAAATTTTCACCCATATGTAGTCTGGATTATTCTCCTCCTCCAACCCCTTTTGGACTGTCATTAGACAAATGCTAGCACTTTTAGATCAATCCTCCATGATTCAACTGCCCTCTCATATTTTTCATCTTGAAGAAATCTTTAGCTCAATTGTTAGTGAATTAAGTAAACTCTACTTTCAGCCTATTGAATATCTTGCATAGTATTTTTAACGTCTAAAACCTAGTTCTTTGTCATCATACCTCGAATGGTTTTTCTTCTCAATAAACATGCTTTCTGATATCTAAGTTTCATTTTTCCCTGATTCTTCTAGTAACTCTTTAGGACCAGGTCTCCTCTGTTTTCTACACATACATGGTGATTCCTGGCTTGTACTTCTGTTTTGACTAGTGACAGTCTTTTATGTGTTTCGTGCTCTAAGATGGCTCATGATTCTTGGTGTTCGTATTTGTAGATGCAAGTCAAGATGAAGTGGCATTTGTAGATACAACGTATGTCTTCAGGTCAAGTCAGACTCTCTGGCCTCTGAGCAGTAAATGCAGGTTCTGATGAGAGAAGCCACGACCCTCGTAGCTACACAGAGGCTAAGAAGTGACAGGTATCTTTAGGTCAGGAGGAGGTAAGCTGAGCATCTTCTGTTCTAATGTCAATTCTGTACAATCAATTTCCTTACCCTTTTAATATTTGGTGACTGTACCCAACCCATTCTATCTCTGATCCTGGCAGTAATCTGAACCTAGTTTATTTACTTTTTGGCACCAGAGTTCCTCAGTGGAGTCTTGACATAAATTTGTTGCTATCTGCTTGAGATCTAGAAACTTCTTAGTGCTCTGGTCTGCCAGCAGATGACCTTTTTATATTAACAGTAACAAAAACTTAGAATTTTGATAATTTCATCATAATTTTACTACAAATTATGATGAAGTACTATTTTCTATCTGTGTATAAAATGAATAAAACCTTTCTAGTGATTATTTTGGCAATATCTGTCCAAAGTCTTACCATTTGGAGTTTCCATTGTTCCAGTGAGTCCACATCTACAAACTTATCAAAAGAAAATAGTAACGGATGTGCACAAAGATATTACTAACGGGGGAAACTAAACATATAAAATGTTTAACAATAGGCCCCATTAATTTAAAAGTTCAGAGCGTATCTCTATGATGAACTATATACATATTAAAAATCATGAAAAAGAATTTAATTTTAAAGAAATGGGGTCTTGCTATGCTGCCCAAATTGTCCTCAAACTCCTGGGCTCAAGCAATCCTCTTGCTTTGGCCTCCCAACTAGCTGGAACTACGTAGGGGTGCCTGCCACCATGCCCAGCTAATTTTTAATTTTTTGTACAGACAGGGTCTCACTATGTTGCCCAGCCTGGTCTCAAACTCTGGGGCTCAAGCAATCCTCCCACATTGGCCTCCCAAAGTGCTGGGATTAGAAGTGTGAAACACTGTACCCAGTCTTAAAAACTTTTCATTTTAAAAACCCACAGGTGTAAAACATATGGCCACATGAAAAATTTTTATACACAATCCTTACAGGTATGTAGGAAGAAGTTTTTAAAAATATACATTAAATCATTAACAATCTCTGGGAGATGGCATTATAAATAAGTTTTCTTCCTCCCTGTTTACCTGTTTTCAAAATTTTCTACAACTTTTCACTTTTGCAGCCACATAAAACACAATTGTTTTTTCCGAGACGGCATTTCACTCTTGTTGCCCCAGCTGAAGTGCAATGGCGCGATCTCAGCTCACCACAACCTCTGTCTCCCGGGTTCAAGCAATTCTCCTGCCTCAGCCTCCCAAGCAGCTGGGATTACAGGCATGTGCCACCACGCCCGGCTAATTGTGTATTTTTAGTAGAGATGTCATGTTGATCAGGCTGGTCTCAAACTCCTGACCTCAGGTCATCCGCCAGCCCTGGCCTCCTGAAGTGCTGGGATTACAGGTGTGAGCCACCGTGCCCGGCAAATCACAATTTTTAATTACTGCTACATTCATGCAATGTGTATACTAATTCGGCAAGAAATTTATATAAAAACAGACTTGCATATTTTAAGGATGGCAATTTCTACATTTATTTCTATTGCCTTTTTGTGATTCAAGAGCAATTCTTCTTTCAGAATGTAACTTTTGTCGTTTCCAAAAGAAGGATTAAAGAATATCTGTTATAGATACTATTTCTGTCCAATTTTTTTAATGAATAACTACATTTGACTGAAAAGGCAAAGGAAACAAGGGTAATTTTCCCCTCAAGGCTGAAGGCAAAAAACGAGTTATTTAATAATATACTAATTGTTAAATCTGGAGTCCAGCTTTCCAATTATGGGACCTTGAACGCACAAGCTGTTGAGCAGCCAAAGTTCACAAGGCAGAGTGTTTAAACAAACCGAGACTGTGCTCACCGCTAAGAGCACTGAACTATGGAAGCCGTTAACAAATTTATTTCAGTTCTTCCAACTAGTACCTACTTGAAGACAGGTTTAGATACACTAACAATATCTGATATTTGATGTAGATTACTGAAGCTAGGTGAGGAATGCCAAGATTTATGATATACTACTATATATTTTTCTGTATATTTAAAATCTCCCACAGTAAAAAGTTATTTATATATGGAACAATTTCCTAAAAGATATTTTAATTTCTTATCACTTATTAGTTCTAAAAAATAATTTAAAAAAACTATTAATAACAAAAGTTAAAGCTTACTTACATGAGCTGAAATAGTGTATATAAAAGCAAACTACTAGGAATTACTAGAAAGGAAATAAAATGACCAAATACCCTTTGGTCATATCTGGATCATTCAGTCTAAGAATATCCCAAATAGAGTAAACTGATTAGCAACTTAAATGTGATTTAAAATGAAGGTTCTTTGAATATAGTGATTTTAATTTAAATACTCTCTGGATATATATATTGTTAAAAGCCCTTCAGTCTGTTATATTTTCTTGGAAAAGGTGTAAAATATTCTTACTCTCATTTATCAGTTACTAACATCCCCTCACAGGGCAATACTGTAAAACAAGTATCAAGATACTTCATTCAACCCGGGACATCTTGAAATGCAGTCAGAATTAAACATCTATAACCTCTTTTATTGTTTCATAACTCCAGAAGCTATTTCTTGAAACAATTCAAGAAAAAAATAAAGTGATTGAAAGGTATTTAGCATCATTAGGGATAAGCTGGTATCAGTGTAACGGCTAAAAACACTTTTCTTGTACTTTCAATGTGAGTAAATGGTGAATAATTACACAGCACTACAACCACCTTTCACTGCTATAATTTTGTGTACTAATTTCCAACCACAATTTAACTTAATTCTCCAACGTGCTTAAGATACCATTCCAGGGCGGGCACAGTGGCTCACGTTTGTAATCCCAGCACTTTGGAAGGCCGGGTGGGTGGATCACCTGAGGTTGTGGGTTCGAGACCAGCCTGACCAACATGGAAAAACCCTGTCTCTACTAAAAATATAAAATTAGCCGGGCGTGGTGACACATGCCTGTAATCCCAGCTACTCAGGAGGCTGACGCAGAAGAATCCCTTGAACCAGAAGGCGGAGGCTGCAGTGAGCCGAGATCATGCCATTGCACTCCAGTCTGGGCAACAAGAGCAAAACTCTGTCTCAGGGGGAAAAAAAAAAAAAAACCATTCCAACAACGATTTAGGCCAGTGCTTCTCAAATTTCAGCATGCATGTGAATCATCTGGAGATCCTCTAATGAGACTCTCCAAACCAGCCCCCAAAGCCTCTTGGATTCAGCAGCCTGAAGAGGAACCAAAGAATTCCTATAAGCTCCCAAGTGCCGAACTGATGCTGCAGTCAATTCACGAACCACACCTTGGGTAGCACTGATTTAGAACATATGTGTTCATGTTCCCAAAAAAGTAAACTGAGATTGTAGGAAACATTATGTACTCTTCTCAATACTTCAAAGTACCATCACTTTGTGCTGAAGTCTTGTGTTGAAAAACCTGTTTAGGAGTGCAAAAGGCTTACTGGGGAAAAAATAAGACAAATAAAGAAATGGAAAGGAAAGGAAAGAAAAAAGACCTTTCATCTTTTTACCTAGACTCCCTTAATGCCTTGAATTAATTCCTATTCCTAATCAGCATTTAAATATCTAATCTTGCTGGCCAATATTTACAGACATCATACATGTTAAATTTTCAACAATCACAATTCTACCACATACCTGTAAATGCCTGTCATACACTGTATACTAGGTTGTAAGAATTAATTACTGATACTCTTGGTCTATTTGGTATTGTTATAAAGCAATTCTCCTACTCTGGGCTACGGTAGATTTTAGAAGAAAAGACCGGTTAAATCAAGATAACTTTCTTTTTGCAAGATGCAAACCAGAAAGAGAGGGAAAAACCTGCTTTGCTGGTAACTGTTATTCAATAAAAGTTCTATGCCAAGTACTGACATTTCCCAGATTAAAATGTCAACAATAAAACAAGATAGATCCTAAAAAAGTCAGTTCTCCATCCACATTAGCATGGTTCCTTTCACTACTTTGTCTACACACTGTGTACTCTGGGAATACCAGAGATGTCCACGACAAACATTCCAACAGCTTTAGGGCCTCCAAGTGCTACTCTCATTGCTGGCATGAATGACTTACTGCAAGGAGATTAAAAAGCATTCAATGTTCTGACCAACTTAAGACTGTAAACACCATGGTGCACATAGATGCCCACACCAAGAGTTACCCAGTCTTCATGTTCACGACTGAAATAACCAATTTCTGAGAAGAGAAAGCAAAACGTGCAGTTCAGTAAATATGGCATGGTACTTAATAACATGGGCTCTGGAATCAGACTGTCCTATTTGAGTCCTAGCTCAATCACCTACTAGCTGCATGACCTTGGACAGGTTACTTAATGCCTTCATGCATCAGTCTCCTCATCTGCAATAAGGGGTCATAGTTCCTACTTGACAGGGCTATCATGAAAACTACATGAGAACACACCAGGGACAAGGTGGAGTACAACGACATTTTTGCCAGTGACTAGTATTTGTGTCTTATAAAATGGGAGGGAAAAAAATCCCTGGAAATACCTCTATTTAGTGTTTAGCAGATTCTAGTCCACTTTCTAAGTTGGTGAAAAATATACCAAAATCCAATCACCCCTTTCAACAGGTAGCATGGAATGGAAATCTATTCCCTATTCAAATTGCAGGATGGGGGAGGGAATTTACATTGGAAAACTGAAAAGAAGTAATAAATTTGTCTTAGACACTCCCCAACTATATTTTCCCTCCAAGATGTACTTTTAGGCTGGGCACAGTGGCTCACGCCTATAATCCCAGCCCTTTGGGAAGCTGAGGTAGGTGGATCACCTACCTGGCCAACACGGTGAAACCCCGTCTATACTAAAAATTCAAAAATTAGCTGGGCGTGATGTGGCTCGCCTGTGGTCTCAACTACTTAGGAAGCTAAGGCAGGAGAACCAGTTGAACCTAGGAGGTGGAGGTTGCAGTGAACCAAGATTGCAACATTGCACTCCAGCCTAAGCAACAGAGCAAGACTCCGTTTCAAAAAAAAAAAAAAAAAAAACCAGATGTACTTTTACTGCAAATGTTTGTCCCAAATCATGGACAGCCCAGAAAGGTGTATCCACCAGTTCCACCCAAAACACTGCAAGGTGCTCGGCCTATAGGAAAAAAACAAGATTGCTTCTATTTTCTTAAAAAACAAAAACCCAGCTACATAATGTTTCCTGTGTGGTCTCAGTACTTCACACCAGACTCCCTGAACCTTCCTAACACCTTCAGGGACAGGTGCTACTGCTCACTCAGTGCAGTTCTGTGACTCTTCCCTCAAGCAATCAGAGGTTCTTTCTCGGCCCCCCAATACTGACTTGAGAAGAGACAGAAGGGGTGGCCACCGTCACTGAGCCCCAGTGTCCCAGTGTCAAGCCAGGTGGCCCTTATTCCTTGCAACTCCCGTGAGTCAAAAGTGGAGAAAGTGAAGGGGAGAGGGATGCTATAGTTCTGTGTTTTTCTATATTTGATTTTCATAAAAATTGCATTTTAGAAAGGAATCTATGCTAAAAAGCTGCAAACCCCATTGTTCCAGTTCAATACCTTGATTTTAGACAGGATTAAGCCAACCTTAGATACATTAAGGAACTTCCACAGGCCTAACAGCCAAACTCCATCAGGCTTCCTAACTCGCCTGGGAGAGCCTGCCTCCCCACCAGGCAGCCTCTTCAAAGCTCCATGCAGCCATCCCTGCTCACTCCATGTGAAAAACATTAATAATCATCATTCATGAATGTGGAAACTTCTGTTTCAGCCTTTCCTTCTACCCATCTTCAGATTCACACTGAGAATAGGAAAACAGGACTCACAACTTTTCCTTTCAGTTTCTCCCTTTTGCTAGAGAGTAATATGCTCAAGGCTTCCAGTCTTCAAGACAAGTATGTATGCCTGTGAAAGCACTAAATCAAGGTCCCCATATGTGGAACATATAGGATGAGAGACTTTTTCAGTTACTATGCATATGAACTTCAGGTGTTTCGAATCAAACCTATGAATTAATGAACAGTATTGCCTATTAGGATGAGGCAGATGGAATCTTACTGCACAAATAACACGCCCAAGAGCTCAAACCTATTAATATCTGAAATCCTAAGTAAATGAACTTTTAATCATAGATGATTAGAAAATATGGAAAAATGATTAGAACGCACATTAATATTCTAAAAGCCTTTAACTTAATTTGCAAAATCTATTTTGAATGAACTGTTCTGGTCTTGCAAAGTTAAGGTTTAACTTGCCTTTGTTCCCATTGTATTTAAGTTTTTCATCATTACCTAATATTTATGGCTTACATTTGTTTTTATTGTTATGCTTTATTTGTGGCAAGACACAGCTTAGCATTTATAGTAATGACATGATAATGAGCAGAAACATATCACTGGATATGGCAAAACCATGAAGATGATGAGCACATGGATAAAATTCGAGAAACTATTAAACCTCAGAGATACAAGAACTTACATAGCTTACCTCCACATTTTTACTTTCCAGGTAGTTTCTTACGCTAAATATTACAAATATTTGTATTATGTATCATGTACACATTTTGGAGACTTTTGTTTGGTCCAATCACTAACAGTTACTGAAGGGCATTCATCTAGCCCTTCCCTGATAGCCAAGAGGCCTCACATCCTCCTCAGCTATTACAGTGTGGTGTCTAAGGGGCATACACTTTCAATACCAATATTTTGGGGAAAAAATGTTTTAAAGAGTGCCTCACATGGTGCTAGGGTCAAGGAGTGTCTTCTCCATATTTAATCATCTATGACTAAGAGTCTTACAATCAGAACAGATTGTTAGAGTGACATTTCCAGTTTGTAATGGCATAGTCACCAGTATAGGCTAGATAGTTGTGAAATCAATTATATATAATAAAGTAAAAGTGAATATTATAATTGAAGACATTAACAGAATCTTAATTTTCTTTTTTGGATGTAACTATGTCACACACAAAAAAAATTTAGGGAAAAAAGTGGCTTCTGTAAGCTGGTATTTATAGAATTTAGGATTGAGAACACATTGTCGGTTTAAATACATGGCTACTGCATTATCTTTTAACATGGATATGCTTTCCCTAAATTCATAAGCTTTTCCTTCATATAAAAATGCTATAAAACAGTGAGCGTGTGACCACACGTTAGGCAGGCGCTCCCAGCATAAGACATGGTCTCTGCCCAAAAGGAACTCCTTGTCAAACAGTGGACCAAGACCAGGAGAGAAAGCCTGCACACAAGGCCCACACAGGCATTACAAGGAGAGAAGAGGGAGAGGTTCACCATGCACCTGCCACATTTATTACAACAGTTTTCCTTCCATTGGCCCAGTTCCCATTAAACTGGAGATAGATCATGTCCCAAAGGCTTTTAAAGGCTGAAGGGTAGAAATGGCACACTTCAGCCAGACCAAGGGGAAGGGAACAGACAGAGAAGATGACTACATACTATTCCTCATCGCACACTACATCTCCTGTGAGCTAGGAAGCCCTCGATCACAGGGGAGGGGGCCTTACCTAGGTGATCTTGTATGCTGCGTAACAAAAGGTCACAAAACACTATTCTAGAACCAGTTTCAGAACTGCTTACTTGTGAGATGTCCTCTTCTTCATCATGTTGGCAGATACTCCAGCATGGCCTGTAAGAGAGATGCATATACAGTCGATGAAAACCAGATTTAAGAATACCTCAGAACGCAGGAAATCTTAACTTCTGAAAAACTGCTATACAGAACATGAAAAGACACCATTACCAGCAAACATGTAAGAAAGCCATTTGTTTACTGAACTTTTAAAAAGGAGATACACACAAGAGATTCTTGAAAGACAAAATAGCAGAGGCAACAGTTCTCTACCCCCTCAAATCAGCCATAAAAGCACAAAACCAGAATTGCATGGACAAGAACTACAAGAAAAACTAAGTGTCAGTCTGGTGTGGAGGCTCATCCCTGTAATCCCAGCACTCTGAGAGGCCAAGGCAAGAGGGTGGCTGAGGCCAGGAGTTTGAGACAGGCCTGGGTAACATAGCAAGACCTTGTCTCTACAAAAAAAAAAAAGAATGAGCCAGGTGTAGTGGTGCGCACCTGTGGTCTTAGACACTCAGGAGGCTGAGGTGTGGGGAACACTTGAGCCCAGGAAGTCGAGGTTGCAGTGAGCTGTGTTTGTGCCACTGCAGTCCAGTCTGGGTGACAGAGCAAGACCTTGTCTCAAAAAAACAAAAACAAACAAACAAAAAAACCTAACCGGGCACAGTGGCTCAGGCCTGTAATTCCAACACTTTGGGAGGCCAAGTTGGGTCGATTACCTGAAGTCAGGAGTTTGAGACCAGTCTGGCCAAGATGGTGAAACCCTGTCTCTCCTAAAAATACAAAAATTAGCCAGGCGTGGTGGTGTATGCCTGTAATCCAGCTACTTGGGAGGCTGAGGTGGGAGGACTGCTTAAAGCCAGGAGGCAGAGAGGTTGCAGTGAGCCAAGACTGCACTACTGCACTCCAGCCTGAGCAACAGAGTGAGACCCCGTCTCAAAAAAACAAAACAAGACTAACTGACAATCCTAGCCATAAAGTCCTAAATGGTACAGAACTGTCTTACTGTCATAAACAACTGAAAAACAGGATGAAATATATGAAACACCTGGTTTCAGATGCTGGCCGACAGGCAGCACAGATGTGTGGGATCTGGGAGCAGAAAACACACATGGGGAACCCTGCACAGGCCCTGACCTCATTCCTGGAAGCAATTTTTGGGCATGGTGTATGAAGGGGGAACCAAGAACACTACCCTTTTACCATGTCGTGAGTCAGTCTGGAGTTGGGAAGGGTGGGCTGGCTGGAATTTGTGGAACGACACGTGGGCAAGAAGGGATCTACTCAGAAGGGAAGCTCAAAAAGTCTGCATTTGAGGGTGGATGTCTTAAGTCTTTGGCTAACACAAATCTGCACATAATTCTGAGAAGTCACAAAGGGACAGTTGTCCAGATTCCATCGTCACCTCTTAACACTTGGGGCAATCAATAAAAATGGCAACCGATGGCCCTCACTAGGAACTATGAGGAAGCCTGGAACAAAACCTCAGCACCTGCTTACCAAAATAGACTCCAATACTCTCTAAAGGGCATCAACAAAGTCCCAACACTCAACAACACGAGGTTTCAAACGTTCAACACCAACAACAATTATTAGACACAAAAAAATTAGCAGATTGTAATTACATCATCGAGTTGGCTATGAGTGAAATAAAGTATTTAGCAGGCAAGGACATTGAGAACATTAATAAATATGTTAAAATATTTAAAGGAAAATAAAAATACTTAAAATACAAAATGGAAAATATAAAGAAAACAAATGAAATTAGTGAAAAACACACAATCTGAAATTAAAAACTCACTGAATGTGAGATACAAAGATCGGTGACTTTGACACACAGCAATACAAACTACTCAAAATAGCACACAAAGAAAAACCTGGAAGAAAATGAGCACAACCTCAGTGACCTTTAGGACAATATCAACTGGCCTAACACATAGGAAAGCAGAATCCAAGACAAAGAGTAGAGAGAGGAGTGAGGGGAAAATATAATGGTAGAAAGTTGTCCAGATGTGATAAAATGCATATAACCACAGGGCTAACAAGCTCAGCAAAGCCCAAGTAAGATCAAAAACAAAGGAAACCACACCAAGGCACTTCTTCATCAAATTTCTAAAAACCACTGATACAAATAATTTTTTTTAAATAGCTAAAGAACAGAAGATACATTAAATATAGGAAAACAAAAATAAAACTGGCTCCAAAATTGATGTCAGAAACAACGTAAGTCTGAAGACAGTGGAATAAATCTTTAAGGTACTAAAAAATAAGCAAACCAGGCTGGTGCAGTGGCTCACGCCTGTAATCCCAGTACTTTGGGAGACTGAGGGGGGCGAATCACATGAGGTCAGGAGTTCAAGACCAGCCTGGCTAACACAGTGAAACCCTGTTCTCTACTAAAAATACAAAAAATTAGCTGGGTGTGGTGGCGCACGCCTGTAATCCCACCTACTCGGGAGGCTGAGGCAGGAGAATCGCTTGAACCCAGGAGGCGGAGGTTGCAGTAAGCCAATATTGTGTCACTGCACTCCAGCTTGGGCAAGAAGAGCAAAACTCTGTCCAAAACAAAAAAGCAAACCAGCTTACCTATGGACTTAAAATGCTATATTCAGCAAAAAATACCTTCTACTTGCAACACATTGATAATTAAACTAAATGGAAAGGGAAAAGCCAAACAAATTAGCTTCAAGACAAACAATGTTACCACAAATCAAAGGACAATTCCAAATTCTAAAAGAGTGAATTAATTAAAAAGCCATAATAATCTTAAATGCATATGAACTCAATTACAGAGTACTGAAACACATGAAGTAAATCTGACAGAAAGACAAAGACATATCCATAATTATACTTAATTATACAACTCTCTTCTCTCAGCAGTTGATATAACAAGTGGATAGGAAAATCAGAAAGATTATCATGAATATGCCAATCAAAAAAATAGAAAAATTTAAAAGAAAATCAAAAGGAATATAGAAGACCTGAACAATCTGAACAACCAACCTTACTTAGTAAAGAATACTAAACCATTAACACCAAAATAGTTTTCCAAGTTCACATGGAAACATTCACTCAGATACATACTTCTGAATCATACAGGTCTCAGGCGGAGCATGGTGGCTCACATCTGTAATCCAGCACTTTAGGAGAGGCCAAGGTGGGCGGATCACTTGAGGTCAGGATTTTAAGACCAGCCTGGCCAACATGGTGAAACGCTGTCTCTACCAAAAATACAAGGGGGAAAAAAAGAAAAAAAAAAGCCAGGCATGGTGGTGGGCACCTGTAATTCCAGCTAAGGCAGGAGAATCGCTTGAAACTGAGACGTGGAGGTTGCAGTGAGCCAAGATCACGCCACTGCACTCCAGCCCAGAGCACGACTCCATCTCAAAACAACAATAACAACAACAACAATAATAATAATAATAAAAGTCTCAACATGTTTAAGACAATACAATCTGAAATCAAAGTTTATAGTTCTTCCATGGAGACTAAAACTGGGAGATGGGCTGACTGCCAAGAACCGCTCTGCCCACTTCACCCAGCATGTTCATACGCATTGAGACGTGGACAGAAGCTCAATAATAGCTAATGGGTGAAGAATTAAGCATGTGATGGCCTCAAACAGTGAAGACAAGATACAGACTGAAAGCAGGAGCAAGTCTACCTGAAGCATCCCTGGAACATGTCTAGTCTTAGAGTAGACAAGGATGGAAGGAGGTAAGAAATGAAAAAAAGAGAAGTAAAAGTAAAAAGTCTTTCAAGAGCTATTAGAATTGCACCAGGTGTCAAGAATCCTTTTCAATCCCCAACATACACACAACCCCACACTGGATGTACTGAGTGCTGGGTTCTAGGAAAGGGTGCCTCAAATGCTAAACATCCCCCTATGTCCCCAGAGTCAACACTTCCATTTAGAAGAAACGGAATTTTGCTATTTATCACTCAAGAAAAGGTAAGCCATTCATAATCAAAGAATTGAGAAAAATGAAAGTGAGCAGCACCACTATCCTTGAAATGATCTGAGATCTAAAATGATTATAAAGAATTGGCATCTCCAAGGAAACTGAAGATATTATAATAACAGAATGGGAACAAGAGTCTATGAAAAGGGAAAGCAGCTCCTAAAAATTAAAAAATAAATAAAGAGAATCTGGCATTTAAAAAGCTTGCAAGTTAACTAATTTGTCCATAAAAAGTTAAACAAACTAAAAAAAGCAACAACTTCTTAGACTAGTTAGCGAACTAAGGTCACAAGACAAACTGTCCGCAAAACTGGAGAGACAGGCAGAGACAGAGAATCACAACTTACTAGATCAGAAACCTCCACACAGGAACCAGGGCCATGGTAAGAAAAACCTAAACTGCAACTGACATTGCTGGAGAATCAGCATAGGCAAGTCTGACAAAAACTTCAGGGGTTGGGGGCTGTCTTAAGAGGACCCCACACTTTCCTGAATTTTTCCTCTACAAGCTGGAGAAGCTGGTCAAGCCATCCTGTCCCACAAGGGGTGGGGAGGGGGAGACTGAGAAGCACAAGCAAAGGTCACAACCCAGGGGTACAAGCCTCAAGAAAAGATTGACAGGCAATCATAGAGTCGACTCCAGACTGCTTCCCCTCCCCAGTACACCTCACCACCACCCTGCTAAAGACCTATTATTACCACAGCTCCTCTTACCCAGACATCATGTGCGCCTTTCAACAAGAAATCACAGGCTTATTGAAATGCAAAAAGTAGTATTAAGAGACAAAACTAGCATCAGAACCAGACTCAACTAGGCAGGGAATTACCAACTAGGTCTGTTAATTCCACCCAGACCAGGAATTTAAATGAACTATGATTAATATGCTCAAGTCACTAACGAGTAATATAGACAACATGAAAGAATAGATGGACAATATATACAGAAATGGAACTTCTAATAATCAAAGAAAGCTATGAATAAACACTTTAACAAAAGCCAAGAATGCCTTTCAGATACAGGCTTATTAGTAGACTGGACAGGACGAACCAAAGAACGTCTGAGTTTAAAGGCATGTTAATAGGAACTTCCAAAACTGAAAAGCAGAGAAAAACCCCTGAATATCCAAGAACTATGGGACAAGTACAAAAGGCATAACTTACACATTATGGAAATACAAGTAGGTAAAGGAAGAAAGGAACAGAAGCAATGTAAAGCAAAGACTGGGGTTTTTTTTTTTTTGAGTCTTGCTCTGTCGCCCAGCCTGGAGGGCAGTGGTACCATCTTGGCTCACTGCAACCTCTGCCTCCCAGGTTCAAGCGATTCTCCTGCCTCAGCCTCCCAAGTAGCTGGGACTACAGGCATGTGCCACCCCAGCTAATTTTTGTATTCTTAGAAGAGATGGGGTTTCACCATGGTGGTCAGGCTGGTCTCGGCCTCCCAAAGTGCTGGGATTACAGGCGTGAGCCACCACGCCCGGCCAAGACTGAGATTTCCCAGAAATTAATGCCAGACACCAAACCACAAATCCAGGAAGCTCAGAGAATGCCAAGCCGAATAAATGGCAGAAAAAAACTACACCAAAGAGTATCATATTCAAACTGCAGAAAAATCAAAGGTAAAGAAAAAAAAAAAAATCTTCGCTGGGCATGGTGGCTCACATCTGTAATCCCACTGCTTTGGGAGGCCGAGGTAGGTGGATCACTTGAGGTCAGGAGTTTGAGACCCACCTGGCCAAGAAGGTGAAAATCCATCTCTATAAAAATACAAAAATTAACCAGTACTTCCAGTTACTCAGGAGGCTACAGCAGGAGAACTGCTTGAACCAGGGAGGCAGAGGTTGCAGTGAGCTGGAATCAGGCCACTGCATTCCAGCCCAGGTGACAGAGCAAGACTGTCTCAAAAAAAAAAAAAAAAGAAAAGAAAAAGAAAAACATCTTGAAAGAAACCACCTTACCACAGAGGAATAAAGAATTATATAAGACTTCTCCTCAGAAGCCATGCAAAACAAGAAGATAGTAGAGGGAACTATTTAAAGTGTTGAGAGGAAAAAAACTACTAAACTACAGTTTTATATCCTGCAGTATATCCTGCAGAATTACTTCAAGGGAAGGAGAAATAAAATACTTTCTCAGACAAACAAAAAGTGATGAAATTTTTCACCAGCAGACCTGCCTTGTAAGAAATGTTAAAAAGAAGGTCTTTAGAAAGAAGGAGGCCTGGTGCGGTGGCTCAAGCCTGTAATCCCAGCACTTTGGGAGGCCGAGACGGGCGGATCACGAGGTCAGGAGATCAAGATGATCCTGGCTAACATGGTGAAACTCCATCTCTACTAAGAACACAAAAAATTTAGCCGGGTGTGGTGACAGGCGCTTGTAGTCCCAGCTACTCGGGAGGCTGAGGCAGGAGAATGGTTTGAACCCGGGAGGCAGAGCTTACAGTAAGCCCAGATGGCGCCACCGCACTCCAGCCTGGGCGAGGGAGCGAGACTCTGCCTCAAAGAAAAAAAAAACAGAAGGAAAATTTAGCTGGGTGTGGTGGCAAGCGCCTGTAATCCTAGCTACTTGGGAGGCTGACGCAGGAGAATTGCTTGAACCCGGGAGGCGGAGGTTGCAGTGAGCTGAGATCGCACCACTGCACTCCAGGCTGGGCAACAAAGCAAGACTCCATCACTCCATCTTTTAAAAAAAAAAAAAAGAAGGAAAATATAGGTCAGAAGCTCAGATCTATATAAAGGAAGGAAGAACATTAATGAAGAAATAAGTGAAAATAATATAATAACATACAATATACAATTACAATAAAAACATATTTATAATAAAAATAGAATATAAAAACATTTTTTCAGACAGGGTCTCACTACTCTGTCACCCAGGCTGGAGTGCACTGATGTGATTATGGCTCATTGCAACCTCAACCTCTCAAGACTCAAGTAGTCCTCCCACGTAGCTGGGACTATAGGAATGCACCATCATGCCTAGCCAAATTTTTTTTATTTTTCGTAGAAATGGTGTCTCACTATATTGCCCAGACTGGTCTCGAACTCCTGGGCTCAAGTGATCCTCCCACTTAGGCCTTCCAAAAGGCTGGGATTATAGGCATGAGCCACAGAACACTGGCCTGGCCTATTTTTCTTAATCGAGCAACAATGTACGTACACACACACACACACACACGCGCGCGCGCGCACAAAATGAATGGCAGTGATGATGATACAACCAGACTAGAGAGAGAATTAGGAATACAGCCATCCCTCGGTATCTATGGGGGACTGGTACTAGGACCCCCTTCGACACCAAACTCCAAGGATGCCCAAGTCCCTTATATAAAATGGTGTAGTATTTGCATCTAACATAGGCACATCCCCTCCCATATACTTTAAATCATCTCCAGATTACTAATAATGCCAAATACAAAAGCTATGTAAATCATTGTTACAATGCATCATTTAGAAAAAAATGACAATAATGTACTTGTTTACAGTATAGGCATAATGATATTTTTCTGGATATTTTCAATGTGTGTTTGGTTAAATCCACAGATGTAAAACCCACAGATGCAGAGGGCCAACTAAATTTTATCATTATAAGGTACAAGGCACTACCCCTAAAGCAATATAATGTTATTTCAAAGTAGGTTTGGGGAGGGGGAGTTTTGTTTTGTTTTGTTTTTTTAAGAAAAAAAAAAACGGGGAGAGGAGGGGAGGGAAAAGGGAAGAAAGGGAGGGAGAAAGAAATGGAGAGGCCAGGCGCGGTGTCATGCCTGTAATCTCAGCACTTTGGGAGGCCGAAGCAGGTGGATTACCTGAGGTTGGGAGTTCAAGACCAGCCTGGCCAACATGGTGAAACCCCATCTCTACAAAAATACAGAAAGTAGCTGGGCATGGTGGCGTGCACCCTATAGTCCCAGCTACTGGGGAGGCTGAGGCAAGAGAATTGCTTGAACCCGGGTGGTGGAGGTTGCAGTGAGCTGAGACCACGCCACTGCACTCCAGCCTGGGCGACAGAGCGAGACTCCATCTCAGGTAAAAAAAAAAAAAAAAGACAGGTAGAAAGGAAGTGAGAGAGAAAAAGAGACACAGAGAAAGAAAAGAAAGAAAGTAGACTTGGATTACTTGTAAATGTATATTGTGAACTACAAGGCAATCACTAAAAAAGTTTAAAAACTTAACTGGCTGGGCACGGTGGCTCACGCCCGTAATCCCAGCGCTTTGGGAGACCAAGGTGGATGGATCGCTTGAGCTCAGGAGTCCAAGACCAGCCTTTGTAACATGATGAAACTCTGTCTCTATTTTTAAAAAAATTTTTTAAATTAACAAAAAAATCCTTGATATGCTAAGAAATGGAAAAAAAGTGGAATAATATAAAACGCTCAATTAAAACCACAGAAGGCAAAAAAAGGAAAAAAGGACAAGGGCAAAGAATAGACAACAGTATCATAAATATGACACGGTATTACTCCACCTACATAAATAATCATTTTCTATGTTACTGATCTAAATATACCAATTAAGACAGACTCAGAGTGGATCAAAAACAAGATGCAACTTCATGCTAGATACAAGACATCCACTTTAACTATAAATACACACACATTTAAAGTAAATGGATGAAGAAAAGATACAGCTTGCTACCAATAATCAAAAGGAAGTGGGAAGGTATATTAATTTTAGAGAAAGCAGAGTTTGGAGGAAGAAAAGTTATCAAAGATAAAGAGGGGCATTACATAAAACAAAGGTGTCAACTCTCCAAGAAAACAGAACAATCCTTAACGTGCATGTGCCTAAAAATGGGGCATCAAAATATGTGAGGAAGAAAACTGACAGAACCATAGGAAGAGACAGATTAACTCCACTAAAGGTTGAGTATCTCTTATTCAAAATGCTTGGGGCCAGAAGTGTTTCACATTTCAGAATATCTGCATATGAAATGAGGTATCTTGGGAATGGGACCCAAGTTTAAACACAAAATTTGTTTCATATAAACCTTCTATATACCCCTTGAAAATAATTCTATGTAATATTTTAAATAATTTTGTGCATGAAACAAAGTTTATACTCATTAAAGTATCAACCAAAGGTGTCACTAGCTCAACCCATGTGGACAATCTGTTTGTTATCATCATCATTCCTGACACTGAATTTATATGCTACCAACAGCAACCATTCTCTTACACTAATTCACATACAAGTTCTTAACAGGAAAAAATATAGCACTCCATTAACACAGTGAAAAAATAATGTGTTCAGGATACCTAAGCAGCACAGTAGCAGCGCCAGAATACCTATGTCAGCTATTAACAGCAACAACAAACAACAGCTTGCCTTTACTCTCCACCTACAACACTGTGTTTTGTGTGTTTTATTTTTTTAGGTGAGAAAAAATATTAGAAGCAGTTGAGGCACCAGAAAGTGGGTCCTTAGGAATGAGCAAGCATTCTACTGGATGGTTTTTCAAAGTGTTTCCTCTAGTCAGCTGCCTCATGAACAAGTTTTTATCTTAAGTTTCTCTTTGATAGTATAAATTGACATGGTTTCTTGCTGTATTACAAATGCACCCTGCTTCTAGTCCTCCAATAAGCCCATCACACGTTTTCCCCATGTCGTCAACAGGCACTTTTTCTTTAGTATTAATGTCATCTTCATCATCCAATTGTGGAATCATGTGAGTTACTCAAAAAGTTTCAGATTTTGAAGTATTCTGGATATTAGGTTTTTGGATTAGGGATGCCCAATCTATATTATGGTTATGGACTTCAACATCCTTCATCAATAATGGACAGATCCAGAAGACATAAAATCAGTAAGAATATGGATGAACTCAACAAGCACCATCAAATCTGACTACAGATCAAATCTAATCTATATATTTGATCTATAGTCAAATCTAGAGACTACTTCACACCCAACTGCAGCAGAATACAAACTCTCTCAAGTTCACATGGAAAAAACACACCAAAACAGACCACATTATGAACTGTAAAACACAGCTTCACAAATTTTTAAAAATACAAATCATATAGTATATGCTGTCATACGACGATGGAATTAATCTAGAAATCAGTAACAGAGAGATGCCTGAAAAATCTCAAAATACATGGAGATTAAACAACACATTTCTAAGCACATGGGTCAAAGAAGAAACTGCAAGAGAAATTTAAATATATTTTGAAGTAAGTGAAAATGAAAACATAACTTAACCAACATTCAGCAAAAGCAGTGCTTACAGAGAAATTTACAGCAATTAATGCATTAATTTATAGCAATTAATAATCTTTTCTTTTTTTTGAGACAGTGTCTCGCTCTGTGGCCCAGGCTGGAGTGCAGTGGCATGATGTTGATGCGCTGCAACTTCCACCTCCCAGATTCAAGTGATTCTCCTTCCTCAGCCTCCTGAGTAGCTGGGATTACAGGTGCACATCACCACGCCCAGCTAATTTTTCTATTTTTAGTAGAGACAAGGTTTCACCATGTTGGCCAGGCTGGTCTTGAACTCACCTCTGTCTCCCTTAGCCTCCCAAAGTGCTGGGATTACAGGCTTGAGTCACCATGCCCAGCCAAAGAAAGATCTAAAGTCAATAATCTAAGCTTCTTAGGAAGCTAGAAAAAGAATCCACGGTGAGGAGAGGAAAATCAAATTATAAAATTATAAAATCAATTTTTTAATAAATAAAATTACAAAAATTAGAGCAGAAATCACTACAGTTGAAAATCAAAATCAACAGAGAAAAATCAATGAAACCAAAAGTTAGTTGCTTGTGGAAATGCAAAATGGTACAGCTGCTCTGGAAGACAGTTTGGCAATTTCTTGCAAAGTAAACATACTTTTAACCGTAAACCAGGAGTTGTGCTCCTTGATATTTATCCAAGCATTGAAAATATCCCTACACAAAAATCTGCACAAAGATATATATAGCAGCTTCATTGATTTTGTTGTGTTGGTTCCTTTTTTTTTTTCTTGAGACAGGGTCTCACTCTGTTGCCCAGGCTGGATGAAGTGTGGTAGCATGATCAGTGCTCACTACAGCTTCTCCCTCCTTGGCTCAAGCCATCCTCCCGCCTCAGCCTTCCAACTGGCTGGGACCACAGGTGTGAGCCATGGTGCCCCACGACTTTTTGTATTTTTTGTACAGATAGGGTTTTGCCATGTTGCCCAGGCTGATCTAGAATTCCCAGGCTCAACAGATCAGCCTACCTCGACCTCCCAAAATACTAGGATTACAGGTGTGAGCCACCACCCCAGGCCTATAGCAGCTTTATTCATAACTGCCACAATTTGGAAGCAACCAAGATGTTTCTTCAGTAGGTGAATGGATAAACTGGTGCATCCAAACAGTAAAATATTATTTGGTGCTAAAAAGAAATGAACTATCAAGTCATAAAAAGACACAGAGTAAATTTATGTACATATTAATTACTAAGTGAACAAATCCAATCTAAAAAGACTCCATACTGTATGATTCCAACTGTATGCCGTTATTCTGGAAAAGACAAAACCAGGGAAACAATAAAAAATCAGCACTTGCCAGGGGTTAAAGGTGAGAGAGAAGAACAATGGGAAAACAAGGGATTTTCAGGGTAGTGAAACACCAAGAATGAACCTTAATGTAAACTATGGACTTTGGGTGATAATGACACATCAATGGAGGTTCATCAACTTTAACAAATATACCACTCTGTGGGAGGTGGGGCGGGGATGGGGGAGGGTATGCTGCAAATTTGTGAGGGAAAGGAATATATGGGAACTCTGTTATTTTCCTGAGTACTTAAAACTGCTCTAAAAAAAAAAAAGTCCGTTATCTCTTTGCAACTCTAAAACTGTATCAAGCAAGATCATAAGTTTAAAAACTGTTAGTCTAGACTTATTCTTCTGTCATCAACGCTGAGCTAGAAAGTCAGGCGCTGTGGGGCACATCTGTGGTCCCAAGCTACTCAGGTGGCTGAGACAGGAGGATCACCTGAACCCAGGAGCTTAAGTCCAGCCTGGGCAATACAGTTAGACTCCTTCTCTTTAAAACAAACAAAACTGGGCCAGAAAACAATAAGACAAGAGAGTAGTATTGTCAATATTGAAGCAAAATGATTTTGAACTCTGAACTTCATACCTGGTTATTAACTGACAGTATACACATTTCTATACACATATGGGCTAAAAATTATATTTCATATACATCTTCTTTGGAAGTTACTGAAGGATACATTTCAGGAAATAAGAAAAGTAACATAAACACATAGGATCTGAGAAACCATAGATATAACCTAGAAGAGCAGAAGGTTCCAGCAAGACTTATGTGATATAGGCTGACAGACCCATTCAGGTGGGAGAGAGACACCAGGGACTCGAGACAGGCTGTTTCCAAGAAACTGATTCCACGCAACGTAAGTGTAAGAAGGTAAATGACCCCTATCACAGATTAAAGGTTAATAACTGATGTAAAAAAAGTTTATGCAAGTAATGAAGAAAAATAGATGTAATATCAGAGAAAGAAAGGCCAAGTAGGCCCTTACAAGCCAAGATCACAAATAAAACTGTACAGAGACATCGTTTCTCACCCACAAGACAGACAAAACCACATATTTGACAACATATGTCACTGGCAAGACTGTGAGAAGACAGAAACTCTTTACATATTTTATTACTGGTAAGAATGCAAAATGGGCCTGGCACCACGGCCCACAAAGCTCAGGAGCTCAAGAACAGCCTAGTCAACATGGTAAAACCCCATCTCTACAAAAAATACAAAAATTAGCAGGGCGTGGTGGCACATGCCTGTAGTCCCAGCTACTTGGAGGCTGACGTTGAAGAATCGCTTGAGCCCAGGAGGTTGAGGCTGCAGTGAACCCTGACCATGCCACTGCTCTCCAGCCTGGGTGACAGAATGAGATCCCATCTCCAAAAAAGAAAAAAAAAAAGAATGCAAAATAATACAGAATTGATGGAGGAGAATCTGGTGAGCTCTCACAAAATTATACATGAATTGAAGATTTGACTCAATTCTATTTCCAGAAATTTATCCAGTGACACAACACCAAGACACACTGACAAAGGTAAGCTTTTTTTTTTTTTTTTGAGCTGGAGTCTCACACTTCACCCAGGCTGCAGTGCAGTGGTGCGATCTTGGCTCACTGCAACCTCCACCTCCCAGGTTCAGGTGATTCTCCTGCCTAGCCTTCCAAGTAGCTGGGATTACAGGCACCCACCACCATGCCCAGCTAATTTTTGCATTTTCAGTAGTCATGGGGTTTTGTCATGTTGGCCAGGCTGGTCTCAAACTCCTGACCTCAAGTGATCCACCCGCCTCAGCCTCCCAGCGTATTGGGATTACAGGTGTGAGCCACTCCGCCCAGCCCATTGTAGCTATTATCTGTAAGAGCGGAAGAGTAGAAACAACTCACATGTCCAGTAATAACGGATACCAAATGAATATGGTACAGCCACACAATGAAGTACTATTCATCTGTAAAAAACAATGAGGAAGAGCTCTACATACTGCTAGAGTGGTCACCAACACACACTGTTAAGCAGAAAAAGTAAAGAACAGTAAGTTAATGGGTACTTATTAACTGGATACTGTTATCAGTTTGTCACTAAAAGGGGAGTTATATCACCCATCATTGACTTCCCAGTGGAAAACAGAAGATCTTTTAATATATAGCTTTATTATATCTATTTGTTAAAGAAAACAGAATCGTAATTTATAAAATAAACTATTCTATGACTCTAAAACAGTTAAACGATACTAAACCATAATATGCAAGAAACAAAATACAACCAAAACTGTTTAACAGAGACTTACTCAGGCACATGTTCCAAAATAAGACCAACTGTTTTAAATGAACTTTGTGTACACTCAGATGCTCCAATGATAAAGACCAATGTCTGATCCAGCAGCTCATCTGGATCAGAAATTCTAAACCAATCCCCATCTATATCATACTTCCTGACTTCCAACCCTATGACTCACTCCTCCCCTTGAGTTCTCACTTAACTATTGATAAGTTCTTGGAAACTGAAACTTTACACAAAACAACATAAAGCAGGTCCTCGAACACTGTCAGTTCAATGTTCAAAGCTGTTTCCTTGTAACACTGGAAAAACTGGTTTTGTTTTCCTTAAAGTCACAGTTTGCAAGAACTTATGGACAACATTAAGTGAGGACTTACCATATCTTTCTTTCTTTGAAAATTTCACTGAGAGTCCACCAAGGTGATACTCTCCTTGTTGCTCACTCAGCTTTGTATGACAGACAGTCGTCTCTGGGGATGCAACAGGTAAAGAAATATGACTACATAAACTTAAAAGAGAAATAAGAAAATATGAGAGATGAGTGATCATCATCTATGGAGGACATGTGATAATCCATCTCCAAAGAAAACACTTCACAGACTCCCCAGTAAGGCAGGAGAGGTCCAGGCAACAAGAGCCATTTCCTCGCAGACAGCTTGCCATCATCCTGGTGCCTTCCTAGAGGAACATCCTAGGATCAATAGACTCAAGGAAAGCCTCCAAATGAAACAGAAACTAATAGCAGAGACACAAAGAAACTCATAAGCAACAAGGCTAATACTAGAAAGGCTATTTAAAAAGCAATTTATCAGCAGGCACAGTGATTCATGCCTGTAGTTGCAGTACTTAGGGAGACCAAGGCCAGTGGATCACTTGAGCTCATGAGTTCAAGACCAGCCTGCACAACATGGCAAAACCCCATCTGTACAAAAAATACAAAAATTAGCAGGGTGTGGGGGCACTCACGCCTGTAGTCCCAGCTACTCAGGAGACTGAGGTGGGAGGATCTCTTGAGCCTCAGAGGTTGAGGCTGCAATGAGCCAAGATCATGCTACTGTGCTCCAGACTGGGTGACACAGCGAGACCCTCTCTCAAAACAAACAAAAAATAATTTATATCCCCAGAAACATAAGCTACTTGTATCTATGAAATAAACAAGTATGAGAATAAAAAAGCTGGGTGCAGTGGTACATGTGCCTATATTCCCAGCTACTTGAAAAGCTGAGATGGGATGATCTCTTGAGCCCAACAGTTTGAAACCAGCCTAGGTAAAAGCAAAAGGGGGAGGAAGAGGGAAGGCATTTAGAAATTAAGTTGCTGACTGAAATAAAAACACAAAACAAAACAGAAAAGGTGGGAAAATATAAAGTCAATAAGCTTCCTCAGAGAATGGGAAAACGTGCCGGGTGCAGTGGTTCACGCCTGTAATCCCAACACTTTGGGAAGCCAAGGCAGATGGATCACAAGGTCAGGAGTTTGAGACCAGCCTGGTCAACATAGTGAAACCCCAACTCTACTGAAATAAAAAAAAAATAACAAAAAAACAGCTGGGCATGGTGGCATGCACCTGTAATCCCAGTTACTCAGGAGGCTAAGGCAGGAGAACAACTTAACGGGGGAGGCAGAGGTTACAGTGAGCCAAGATCGTACCACTGCACTCCAGCCTGGGTGACAGAACAAGACTCTGTCTCAAAGAAAAAAGGGGGAAAAAAAACAAAAAAGAAAAAAGGAGCCAGGGTGGCTCAAGCCTGTAATCCCAGCACTTTGGGAGGCAGAGGCGGATGGATCATCTGAGGTCAGGAGTTCGAGACCAGCCTGGGCAACATGGTGAAACCCTGTACTCTACTAAAAACACAAAAAAGTTAGCCGGGTGTGGTGGTGCATGCCTATAATCCCAGCTACTCGGGAGACTGAGGCAGCAGAATCGCTTGATCCTGGGTTTCGGTGAGCCAAGATCGTGCCATTGCACTCCAGCCTGGGCAACAAAAGCAAAACTCCATCTCAAAAAAACAAAAAAAGAAAGAAAAAATGTATCATAAAAGGAAAATACTGCAACCTTTGCTAAAATACTAAAAATGGAGGTTAACACCAGTGGAAAACATGTGAAAAGAATTTTTTACCATATACCTGAATAGTACTTGTTACCCAATGTCATTAGGCATAAACTGCGACTTAGCAACCAATTAAATTTCAACATAATTATAGATAAACATAAGTTATTTTCAAAATAGAAATTCCTGATATGGTGAATGAGATAAAGAAAATATAAAATTATTACTTTCAAATGTTTCCTCAATCATTCACTCTCTATGTTAAAGACAGGTACTGGGGGTCATGGCAGATGTTGGAAGTTGCCTACCCAATCTATTTACCACTGTAGCAGTTTTAAAACACAGCCACAAATTCTTTGCTACTTCTCCCATCAAGTATAGTGCCTATGCTCCCTCCCTGGAAACCTGGTGAGCCTTTGTGACTGCCTCAATGAATAGAATGCAGTAGAAGTGAACCTGTGTAAGTTCCAATACCAGATTAAGGCCATACAGCTATAACAGTTTCTCTTAGGGATACTATCTGGAAGCCTCCTTTAAAGGTCCCCGCAAGAAAAGAGATGCCCCAGGAGGCCAGGCGGCTAAAGCTCCAGGCTATTTAAGTTCTATCAGCCTATGTGGGTGAAGAAACCTGCCTGAGGGCATAGCTGAGTCACCTAATCAACTCTAAAATGCCTACCTGGGCTTCTTGTTGCCTGAGATAAAACCATTTCATTTGCAAACAGACACATTGGTAACTGATACAGGGACTTAAAAGCAGCAGAGCATTTGCCTATGCTAACAGGAAGAATTATTAAGACTCTATTTTACAAACAATACGGATCCCAGGGTCAGCAATCTCTCCAAAATAGGGTATACTTCTGTAATACTGTGAAATATATATATTTGGCCTTCCTCCTCCTCTTGACTTACAGCTTCCAATACCCTTGGAAACTCCAGAGTGGTAAGTGTCTTCCGTTTGCTAATGGGATAACCAGAGACAGCTTCAGGATGGCAACTGGTCTCTAGTAGGACCAAGGAATGACTTGAGGATCAGAACTTTCAACCACCCATTGTTACAGGACAGGGGCTGAAGGCTGAGTTGATCATCAATGACCACTGATGTAATCAATCATGCCTACACAATGAAGCTTCCATAAAAACCCCAAAAGACAGGGTTTAGAAGAGCTTCCAGATGGCGCAACACTATCTGGAGGTTCCTGGAGGGTGGTAGATGCGCCAATGCCCCTTTCTGCATGCCTTGCCCTGTGCATCTCTCCTCCTTCCATCTGGCTGTTCATCTGTATCCTTCGTAATATCCTTTATAATAAACTGGTAAAAGTTAAGTGTTTCACTGAGTTCTGTGACTTGCTCTAGCAAATTAATTGAGCCCAGGAACAGGGCTGTGGAAACTCCAATTTACAGCTGTTCAGTCCAGAAGTTCCAGAGGCCCAGATATGCACTTGAACTGGCATCAGAAGGAAGGAGCGGTCTTGTGGAACTGAGCCCTCAACCTGTGAGATTTGATGCTGTCTCCAGGTGGACAGTATCAGAACTGGATTGACGTGAAATGGTCTGCTGCAGAATTGCCTGGTTGCTGATGGGAAGCAACTCTTCCCCTTCGCACATATGGGTGACCAGAGGTACTGTGTTGTATTGAATTACATAAGAGAATAGGTGGAGGTCGGGCACAGTGGCTCATAAGTGTAATCCCAACACTATGGGAGGCTGAGGCAGGAGGACCGCTTGAGCCCAGGAGTTCAAGACCAGCCTGGGCAACACTGCGAAACCCCGTCTCTACAAAAAAATCAGCCAGGCTTGATGGCACACACCTGTGGTCCCAGCCAGTCGGGAGGCTGATGCAGAAGGACCGCCTGAGCTCAGGAGTTCAAGGCCACAGTGAGCTCTAATCGAACCACCATACTCCAGCCCATGTGAGAGAGAGGGACCCTGTCTCTTAAAAAAAGAGAGAGAGAATAGATAGGAAAAAGCACTTTGGTTTGTTTTTCTTTATCTTCTTACACAACATTAAAAAATAAACTCACGGTCTCTTATGCTAAAATATCTAACACGCCAACTAGGATTTACACAGAACCTATTTTGTCTTTACGCCTATGCCATATGCTATTTAAAAAAAACTAAACAATAAGAAAATTTCAGATCAAAGTACTTGTTAGGATGAACAATCTCCCCCTTAAAAAAATAAAGTCTCTTGGTTTAGTTCCTTCAGTTACTTCTACCATACTACACTTCACTTTACTCAGCCTGCTAGGTTTCTCACAAGATGACTTCAATATCGATAAAGAAAATAGCAATGTTCACAGCCATGAAGAACGATGAAATCATGTCTTTTGCAGCAACAAGGATGCAGCTAGAGGCCATTATCCTAAGTGAACTAATGTAGAAAGAGAAAATCAAATATTGCATATTCTCACTCATAAGTTGGAGCTAAATCTTGGGTTCATGTGGACATAAATATGGAAACTATCAATACTGGGGACTCCAAAGGGAAGGAGGGATGTAGTAAGGGCTGAAAAACTTCCTGCTGGAACTAATGTATATTCACTATCTGGGTGACAGGATCAATAGAAGCCCAAACCCCAGCACCATACAATATACCCTTGTAATAAACCTGAACACGGACCTCCGAATCTAAAATAAAAATGGAAATTTAAAAAAAGAAAGAATGTTGAATCTCGAATGCTGTATGCTTACATAATATGAACTTTGGAAAAGGAATTACTATTTCAAATGACAGAGACCTAGGAGGTTTCACAAGTCAATAAACACCTGACAGCAATGTTTTCAATTAATGAGAAGAAATAAAAGTATCTTATTCTAAACATTATGATCAATAATAATACTATTAAAAGTGCCAGGCAACTACCTAAACATTTGACTCACATCTCATTTAGTCCTTAACCCCAATAGGTACATTAATAGTCCTATTTTTTGGCCAGGCGCGGTGGCTCACGCCTGTAATCCCTGCACTTTGGGAGGCCAAGGCAGGAGAATTACTTGAGGTCAGGAGTTCAAGACTGGCCTGGCCAACATGGTGAAACCCCATCTCTACTAAAAATACAAAAAATTGGCCAGGCATGGAGGTGCATGCCTGTAATCCCAGCTACTGGGGAGACCGAGGCAGCAGAATCGCTTGAACCCAGGAGGCAGAGGTTGCAGATCGCCTGGAGCCAACATTGCCTAAGCGACAGAGCGAGACTCCATCTCAAAAAAAAGCAAAAGAAAAAAAAAGTCCCATTTTTTTAGATGAGAAAAACTAAGGCTCAAGAAGACTAAGAAATGTATCCATCTTTATACAGCTAATAAGGGCTAGGATTCTGAATAAGCTCTCATATACCTTAAACGTCAGTCATCACCAACCCAAATTAATCTTACTGACAAATATTAAATACTTAAATTAATATTATCTTTGTAAAACAGAATCTAAAATAAAGACAAGGGGTACTTAGAGATCTTAATTCTTGTGGTTTTTCTACAATGGAACTCCCAATACTATAGTAAATAAATAGAAGAAATTGTTCTAAATCACTTACGTTTGTGCTATTAATAATAATTTTTATTTATTTATTTATTTTTTTTTATTTTTTTTTCTGAGACGGAGTCCCACTCTGTCGCCCAGGCTGGAGTGCAGTGGCCGGATCTCAGCTCACTGCAAGCTCCGCCTCCCGGATTCCCGCCATTCTCCTGCCTCAGCCTCCTGAGTAGCTGGGACTACAGGCGCCCGCCACCTCGCCCGGCTAGTTTTTTGTATTTTTTAGTAGAGACAGGGTTTCACCGTGTTAGCCAGGATGGTCTCGATCTCCTGACCTCGTGATCCGCCCGTCTCGGCCTCCCAAAGTGCTGGGATTACAGGCTTGAGCCACCGCGCCCGGCCAATAATAATTTTTATAGAATAATTCTGATTCATTTGTCAAAGAACCCTAAAACGTTACGACAGACTTTTTTCAACATTCAAATGTATGTCTGAAATGAAGAAGAATGCTTTTCAAGTCCCAAAGAAAGTGTGACTTAGCTATTTTACAGGGTATCCTATAAGATTTTGTTTATCTTTATTGGGGGGGTACACTAAAAATCAGGCAAAGACTAACTTCTATTCGAGTTATACTAGCTATGTGCCACAAAAATAAGATTAATGTAATTTTTATTAAAATTTCCATACCAGTAAACTTCTTTCAAATAAACACAAGAACTTCCAAGTTTATCTTTCTTCCTTAAAGCTGCTCCAACTCATGTCACCTCACTTTAACTCTTTCGAAAAGAACTCCTTTTACTATAATCCTATTAACAGATATTTACAATTCACTTGCTAAATTTACTAGACATTTACAACCTGCTAGAAGATTATACAGAAATTTCATGTGACTACTTCCCTTTCAAGAAACTTAAATCTGCTTAATATATGCATATGTGTATAACATACTAGAAATGAGTTTTTCACTAGCTATTATGTGAAAGTACCCAATTTTACACTTGTCTGAAATGTATTATATTAAAATATCTATTTAAGTATGTGTAGAACCGCAATGCCTACCTGCATCAGCTCTGGACCGCTGGCCAGGTGTCTTTCCGAATGGGGTCTTCATTCATCTGTATTTAAGTGAGCAGCAGAGCTGCTGGACTAGGGTGAAAATTCAATATTCTCCAATTTGAAACTTTTCACAGAATGTTAGTGTTTTCGTTAATCCACCATCCAAGTGTCTCTTTTACAAGTCCAGCAAAAATACGTGAAATCACAAGCACTCTGTAAAATAGTGAAACAGTTCATTACTAGAGTATCAAGAGAGCAAAATTATGCCTAGTGAGCCATTAAACATAAAATTGTAAGCAAAAGTATTAGCTAAAGTGCATTTTGTCCCAAAGCAATTAACTTTATTTCCTAAGACCTGGGTTCTTAGGACATGACAAAGTAGAAAGGAGAAAAAGAGGTTGATAAACTCTTTAAAAAAAGAAGCCTGGGACATGTGCAAGACCCAAAAGTGAAGTTCTTCCAAGATCAACTGGAATACAATACAGCTGCTGTCTGGCATCCCCATTATTATCCTAAAGCATCCTGCTGCTAGAAACCAGAAAAGGGTGGATGCCGGGATTTCACAGAAGATTTAGACAGCATGGCCCACCTCTCTAACGGAACACCAAGAACCAGAGTATGGGGGTGGGAGACGGGGGTGTGAGGTCACTGGGCAGGCAGAGTAGAAGGACAGCATAGGGGCAGCACAGGAAATCATGTTCAAGACAGAGTAACAGCAAGGCTGAAGATCAGTAGGCCAGGGTCTTGGGCAAGAGAAAGAATTCTAGCCAAACACGTCTCTACGTTTCCCTTTCCGCTCACAAGCTTCCAGAAACTAAAGAAGATCCAGGAATTTCAGAGGAGTCTCAAAGAAAGTTTCTCACCCATGCAAATGCCAAAGTCATTTTATGGAAGCAGTGTTATCTTTGATTTATTTTTATTATTATTTTTTTGAGACTGAATCTCGCTCTGTCGCCAGACTGGGATCAATCTTGGCTCACTGCAACCTCTGCCTCCCGGGTTCAAGCAATTCTCCTGCCTCAGCCTCCGAAGTAGCTGGGACTACAGGCATGCACCACCACGCCCAAATAATTTTTGTATTTTTAGTAGAGATGGGATTTCACCATGTTGGTCAGGATGGTCTCGATCTCCAGACCTCGTCATCCACCCACCTCGGCCTCCCAAAGTGCTGGCATTACAGACATGAGCCACTGCGCCCGGCCAGTAGCAGTGTATCTTTTTAACCAAATTTAGTTCCTAGAGATATAGCAGGTCTGTCTCAACACTCAATGATCTAGAGAGACTAGGCCTAAGATGAAGGCTATCAGGACAACTGGTTGCTTACTTGCCTTTCCCTGAGAGCATATCCAGCTGCCACATCAAATCTCATATCCCTCTTTTCCCTCATTCAACTCTCTTCCCACTCAGACCTGTCGAATGGGCCCCTATCACTCTCTTCCCCCAGCCTATCCAAACCTCTCCAGAAGGTAAAGTCGTTCTTCAGTAAAGTGCAGTCTACTTTGACCTACCACCAATAGCTCCCCCAAAAGACGGTTGTATTTCTCAACGCATACCCTGGCACAATCTCTCCTACTCCAATCCTCACCCTAGAAGCACATGTCGTAACACTAGTCATAATAGTTATTCCTTTTTGTTACTTTTCTACCCGTTAATCTTCCACCAGTCATCTGCACACATTTGTTGAAGATTATGTTATCGGCTTTACTTCTTTTTTTTTTTTTTTTTTTTTTTGAGACGGAGTCTCGCGCTGTCACCCAGGCTGGAGTGCTGTGGCCGGATCTCAGCTCACTGCAAGCTCTATCGGCTTTACTTCTTTTCCTCCATAATTCTCATCAACATTCTTGGCAACCTCAACGTCCACACATGTGATTCATTCAACCTCCCCTCTGGCTCTTAGACACCCTCCCTTTAAACCACTTACCCTGCACTTCATCTATGCTCACAGTCCCAACATAGACCTTTTTATCAACAGTAACTGCAATAACCCCAAAACCTTTATTTCAAGTATCTCATACTCAAAACCATCTCTGATCATTCCAGTTTTCTTACACTGACACTCCCATTCCAACAATTCTTTGATGCAACCAGTACCAATCTACAGCTTTACTGTTTTTCCAGTATAGCATTACCTCCCTCAGGGACTAACTTCCCTCATTACTCTGCTTAGATTTTCATGGATGGTCAATCACATTATGATGATTATTATTCCACTGCTTTTCTCAATTCTCTTACCCTTCTCTTCTTGTCACTGTAGTATGGCAAAACCCTAACCCACATCCCCTGCTAGAGTGATTACAACGTAAAGTGGTTAAATGTGGATGAAAAACATACACAAATTTCACTTCAAATTTGTAATCTCATATCTCAAGTGAGCATTCAACAATACTAACCACAGCCTCAGCAGATAGGCTTGCTACTGGCTAAGAAAACAGAAGCAAAGAGAACTACTCAACTACTCATAACCTCCCCACCAAATTGACTGATCAGTACCCTTTGTCTCCGTAATAAAAGATGCACTATCTCTGAGCCATGTTCAACCATGTTACTTGCCTAATCAATCCCATCCTTTTTCTCTGTATACATTTACCACTAGCATAGTTCCATCAGCATACAACACATGATGTAAAGGCCAGGCGCAGTGACACCTGTAAACACAACACGTTGGGAGGCCAAAGTAGGCAGATCAACTGGAGCTCAAGAGTTCGAGACCAGCCTGGCCAACATGGTGAAATCCTGTCTCTACAAAAAACAAACAAAAAAAATTAGCCAAACGTGGTGGCGTATGCCCTTAGTCCCAGCTACTCAAGACGTTGAGGCAGGAGAATCACTTGAACCCGGGAGGCAGAGGTTGTAGTGAGCCAAGATTACACCACTGCACTCCAGCCTGGGTGACAGAGTGAGACCCCATCTCAAAAAATTACAATAGATAAGATCAAGAGCTTTTTATAAAAAAAAAAAAAAAAAAAATCATGATGTAGGCTGGGCACAGTGGTTCACGCCTGTAATCCCAGCACTTTGGGAGACCAAGGCGGGCGGATCCGGATCACCTGAGGCCAGGAGTTTGAGACCCGCTCTCTACTAAAAATAAAAAAATGAGCCAGGTTTGGCGGTGCACACTTTTAATCCCAGCTACTTAGGAGGCTGAGGGAGGAGAACCGCTTGAACTCAGGAGGCAGAGGTTAGAGTGAGCCAAGAATGTATCACTGCACTACAGCCTGGGTGACAGAGCAAGGCTCTGTCCCAAAAACAAAAAAAAAACCCATAATGTAGTATTTCCCAATTTTAAAAAACCATGACTCCCTTTCTGTGCTCTTTAGAGAACGACTTCAAAGATTAAGAAAAAAAAATTTGTTTGAGATTACAGGCATGAGCCACTGCGCCTGGCCAAATTAAAGAAATTTTTAAACTACATAAAATCAATTTATCCTAACAAATTTATTCAATCAAATGAGAATTTTAACTTACTGATATTCTGAAGTGTGCACCTTTCCATCAGATTTAAGCTTATCTTAGCAATATTTTCTGCTGCTTTCCACTTCATTAAAATTTCAAGTTGAACTTAATAAACTAAAAATTTAAGACAGGAGTTGAAGGAAGAGTTGCAGTGGGGGAATGATACAAGGTGGCTATTTAAATAACATTAGAATGCAAAACTCCAGATAAGAGCCCTTCCCTCGGCTGGGTGTGGTGGCTCACGCATGCAATCCCAGCATTTTGGGAGGCTGAGGTGGACGATCACCTGAGGTCAGGAGTTCAAGACCAGCCGGGCCAACATAGTAAAACTCAGTCTCCTCTAAAAATACAAAAATTAGCCGAGAATGGTAGTGGGCACCTGTAATCCCAGCTACTCAGGAGGCTGAGGCAGGAGAATCGCCTGAACCCGGGAGGTGGAGGTTGCAGTGAGCTAAAATGGTGCCACTGCACTCCAGCCTGGGCGACAGAGCAAGACTTCATTTCAAAAAAAAGGTCCTTCCCTCATGATGAGAGGTAGTCTAAAAAATAATAATAAAATAATGACCCTGGTTTTGTTTTAACAGCTGCCACGTAAGGCTTTCAAAATTCAGATGAACTAGAGCTTTCCTAAAACAAATCCCACTCTCCTTTGACTGGAAAAGGCTAAACTTAATTTGCTCAGGTTTGTTTAAAGGTATACCATATCTTTACCTCAAGTTATTCTACTAAGTGATTAACTTCGTAGATGAAAACTGAAGGAAACAAAAAAAATTTAGGCTCAGAGTTAGCATTATTTCTAGGTTAGCAGAACCTTCAAGTGTTATGGAAAATATTGTCAAATGGTGCTTAATTATAAGACCATTAAGAAGAAGGTCTTGCATTCAGAGAGACCCATCAATAGTTACTAAAACCATCAGGAGAAAGGCTGCTGGAGAACAATAACTGTATGGTATCAAAGGATCGCTCCATAAGTTACCTGTTAATTATAAAGGGGAAAATGTTGTTGCTTTACAATAGAGCAATGTTGACCCTTCACTACAATAGAATGGAAAGATAAAACAATTTGGCATCATTAAAAGGGAATCAACTTCCCTTTATCCACTTCGTAATGTGGTATGACAAAGCAGACTACATCACTTATAAAATACTCTTGTTTTACCTCCAGGTGAAGTGTGGCAATATATTAAAAAAAAAATCTAGTCAAGCTTTTAGATCGAATTTCTAGTTTATATGAAATACAGGTGATGCAGAAGCAACTTAGACCAACACCATGAGGAAACAGACAAATTAGTAAAGTGGACTTTGCACATGAAAAGTGGGCCATACTCTTCAAAAAGTCAGTGTCAAAAAAGAAAAATGGTAGACATACTGCCCTAGACTAAAAGAGACTAAAGCCTCAACAATAAGACACAATGAATAAACCACATGGTTTGGTTGGGGGTTGGGGGGATGGCAAAAGCTACAAAAGACACTTAAGGCCAGGCACAATGGCTCCCGCCTGTAATCCTAATCCTTTGGAAGGCTGAGTGGTGGATCACTTGAACCCAGGAGTTCAAGTGATCAACACAGTAAAGATAGCGGGGTGTGGTGATGCACATCTGTAGTACCAGTTACCAGCTACTCAGGAGGCTGAGGTAGGAGGATCACATGAGACCAGGAAGTCAAGGCTGCAGTGAGCCATGATCGAGCCCAGGCAACTGAGGCCCTGTATCCAAAAAAACAACAACAACAACAACACACACACACACACATTTAAGACAACTGGGGAAATTTAAATGCAGACTAAATATTAGATATTGTAAGATTATCGTTGAATTTTAAAAGCACAAGGACATTGTGGTTATGCCTGAGAATGTATTCTTTGGAAACACATGCTGAAATGCCTATAAGAGGTAGACTTGCAATTTCTGTAAGTTAACTTCAAATAATTCAGGGAAAGAAAAGAGTACATACATGAGGGTTAACATAAGTATCAAAAGACAAAATTACAATAATGTGGTTTAAGGATCTTAAACAGCTTTATTTGCAATTCTAGAATCAAGCAACGCTTTGTTCCATAAAATAGAATGAGCATTCCAGTGAGCAGAGTAGAGGCTACATGTACCGACACAACAGGCCTGAAGAAAGCATGAACAAAGAACTGTGAAAATAATTGAAAATCAAATCTGCTGGAAGTTTTTTAATTATTTTCAGCCTTAAAGAAATGTGATAATGGGACCTGAGTCACATGACAGGCAGCTTGAGTCCTCTGATTATAGATCAGCCTTTTACCTACACTGTTTTGTAAAATGTTGGAAAAGACTAATGGGCTCCAGAGAAGACCCCCATCCCTCTAAACTTAATCTTCACTGTAGATTAACTTCCTTCTCTTACACAAAGACACTAAGATGGAATGTTAAATAAACTCTTTTAATTTGGAAAAGGAAAAGAACTGTAACTAATCAAATTGCTATAACTCATAAACCAACCTTGTATGGAAAATGTGGCAATCCTGTTAAACTTGTTTTCTGCCTAAATAAGCAAGACCTTCAACTTTTCGGCTTCAGAGGACTGGCTGGCTCTATTCCTCTGGATTCTGTGTTACCCAGTTGGCTGCTCTCAGTTTTGCATTTGAGTAAAACTCTTGTTTGTTTTTTTGTTTTGTATTGCTTTGTTTTTTTGAGACGGGGTCTTGCTCTGTTGCTCAGGCTGGAGTGCAATGGCACGATCTCAGCTCACTGCAACCTCTGCGTCCCGGATTCAAGCTCTTCTCCTGCCTCAGCCTTCCGAGTAGCTGGGATTACAGGCATGCACCACCACATCTGGATAATTGTGTAATTTTAGTAGAGACGAGGCTTCTCCATGTTAGTCAGGCTGGTCTCAAACTCCCGACCTCAGGTGATCCGCCCACCTCAGCCTCCCAAAATGCTGGGATTACAGGCATGAGCCATCGTGCCCAGCCTGAATAAAACTCTTTTAAACTTGACTGTGATCCTTTTGATTATTTCAGGACGGCAGAACAAAAAGCAGATTGGTCATTTCAAAGTTACTTTCCTTGTAAGGAAGGAATGAAAAAACAGGACAATAGAGAAATAACTGATTGGGAACTGCATTATCATGCCAACTGGAACTGTCTGGTTTGAGAAATTAAGGCTATTCCTCTCTCCTGATTTCTGGGAAGGTCCAATAACACCTCAGTTTGGTAGTCTGGAACCATGAGTGGCTCCATTTAGATTTTAGTCTGGTCTATTGTGGCCTAGTGCAGGAGATTAGCTCAAAATAATGGCACCACCTACAATTTTTAACCAACACGAACATGGCAAAATCTTTTTTAATGTAGGTGAAGAGCATATTAGTGTTCACTAATGTTATTCTTTGTACTTTTATTTCAGTTCAAACTTCTTAGAAAT